>NC_133417.1:46562500-47762500 GCF_049350105.2 Macaca mulatta
GCATTCAAGCATCAGGCATTAGAGCATATTATATGATCTTCCAGTTGTCCCCAACATTGATAAAAAGAAATAGGGAGTTGAGAAAGGTGTGACTATACAATAATTAAATTTAAAAAATTAAACACTGTACTGAATATTCATTTTATTTTCATTATAGGCTATATAGTTTGTATTTTAGATTAGTGGACTGTAGAATCTATTTTAAAACATATAAAGTTGACTTTGAATTAAGGGAGCTTCCAAAACATTTTAAAATTCACATTCAACCCTTAAATGCAGTGCTGTAATTCTAGCAACCAATAGCACTTAACTGTCTTCTAGGGAAGCTGCCCCATAAAACGGCATTATGAAAGCTTATATTCCATAGACATTTGTCATGTACATGCTACAGCCTCTAATATTACCAGACTGCAAAAGATACTATACCTGGGTAAAAAATGATAAAATAAAAACAGACTATTGTCTTGAGTCCTGAATGACTCTGCAGAGGACCTGGGACTCATGATTAATAACATTGTTTAATGATTTTTCTATTTTAGTTTTACATACTATTATTGAAAAGTTACATCATATATTGAAATACAGGATTGTTTTACTTTGATATGAAGCCAGGTTTCAATGTCTGCTTGCAATTCAACATGGAAAATCATTTTGGTCAGTAATATTTGTTGATATAGCATGCAAAACAAATAAACAACCTCCCCCCCCCAAAAAAAAACAAGTCTAGATTTGAAGTCATACGAGAATTTCCACTCTGTCATTTACTTGTTATATGACCCTAGATCTAATGTAGCTCATTTTAAAAAATATGCATCCAAATATCATGCATTAGAGTTTATGCTATGACCTTCCAGTTGTCCCCAATATTGATACACACAAATAGGGAGCTTTAAAAATGTGACTATCCAGTAATTAACTTCACAAAATTAAACATTTAAAAATTAAAATTAGCAATTCATTTACCTCTCTGAATCTGTTTCCTCATGTAAATATGAGGGTAGCAGCCCATTCTTGTCATCTGGGAAGTGTTGTAAAGGGAATTACATATGTTAAAGTAAGTGGAAGTGTTTTCCAAACTGGAAGGGACTGCACAAATTTCCTATCATATGAGCTGGAATGTGCAAGCTTTATAGGAAAAAGTAAAACATAAAGGCAAGGGGGAGTACTTTTCTGATTACCTACATGACAATTTTCCACATAAAAAAATTACTGCAATTCGAATAGAAATGTTACAGAAAGAATATATAGACTTTCTTAAATCACTTGGAAATGGATATTTTCTTGGTAGCACAATCCTGGGAAAGCTATTTATTATAGAAAGGAGAAATCAGGGAGGATATGAAGAAGAAGATGGATGGCATGAGAAAATCTTGAAGGAAAACACAGAATGTGAGCTAGAGCACCATCGTTCATGCCTCATAGGGGAGGGATGAGCAAAGCCCCTTTGAACACAAAATAATGTTTTTGGTGGCACTAACCACAAAATAAAATAGCAGACAATAAAACTGTTCTTAGAGAGATTAAAATGACAAGGTCCATTTTGTAGCAAGTCTTTTTTACCTAAACTGAGTCAACTCTGGTTCATGCCAAATACAAGCTAAATAAATCATGCAGTAAAAGCACTGGTCACCAATACAATTAAAGGGTAGGTCGAGAACAATGTGAACGCTAAAGTTAAAAGACAAACATAAGGGTCATGTTATTGGAAAAGACATGAAAAATGTGATGAAAGAATACTGTTAAGGGGGACAAAATGTCGATATGAAATGTACAGGAAATTAAAAAGTAGACATCTGAGAATTATTAATTCACTGAGCAAAAGCAGCAGTCTATTTCTAATGTCTGCCACATTATTTGTGGTGTAATTGCAGCACCACTAATCTGGTACTCTGCGATGGCATGACTGGAAGGCTGGTCCTCTTTAAATTACTTTGATTTACTGGCAATGCAGTAATTAAGGTAACAGAAGCACCCTCCTCAGTCTATAGACTCCGAAAATTGTATTTTGCCAGGATGTGTCTTATGGGCTAATTCAGGAAAAGGAGTTAAGTGGAAAAGGGAATTCTATTCACATCTATAAACCGAGGAATATACATATTTAAGATAATGAAGAGTAGCCTACATATATATTTAAAGTTAGACTGAAAGGAATGTGCAAATTGTATTATTAAATATTTTCAGAAATGTAGGTTTGTGGGAAAAGCTGTCTCAACATCATACCTTGTTCATTCTTTCATGTAGGACTCCAAATATCTGCATACACATAAGTACAAACTAGTTGAAACTATTGTGAATTGGTCTAATGGGGAAAGAGGAGTTTCCAGTATTTTGTCCCACAAATGTAGAAAATTGAGCTAAAAAGGATCAAAAAGGACTGCATTAGTCAATGAACTCATATTTCTAATTTTACAAGGGTATCTCCGGTGCTTGCTTTGATGTAGTGGAATGAGTTTTGGATAGAAGACCATGCTGTGACCCCCTGTCTTCAGCACATGCTAGTCATGTGACATTGGTAAAAGTATCTAACTTCTCTAATTCTTAGCGCCATTGTATGCAAAATGAGAACAGTAATATTAATAACAGTGACCTTATAAGGCTGCTGCAAGGATTAGAATAGGTTTAGAACATCAAATATGTTTTTCCCCAGAAAACCTCATGGCACATGATAGGTACACAATAAATGTTTGTTTAGGAAGAATGTGGAGTGAGTGTGTGTGTGTATGTGTGTGTGTGAGTAAATTCTTCTTCAAAATCATATGTCCAGGCTACAACCTTGTTCTTTCAACTCTAAAACCCTTCCCTCCACCCGTACAATGATAGTTTTCCTCTCTATTAGTGATATAGTTTGTCTGTGTCCCCATCAAAATCTCATCTTGAATTGTAACTCCCACAATTCCCACGTGCCATGGGAGGAATCCGGTGGGAGGTAATTGAAGCATGGGGCAGGTGTTCCAGTGCTGTTCTTATGATAGTGAATAAATCTCATGAAATCTGATGACTTTAAAAATGGGAGTTTCCTTGCATAAGATCTCTCTCTTGCTGCCCCGTGTAAGAAGTGCCTTTTACCTTCTGCCATGATAGTGAGGACTCCCAGCCACGTGAAACTGTAAGTCCATCAAACCTCTTTCTTTTGCAAATTGCCCAGTCTTGGGTATGTCTTTATCAGCAGCCTGAAAATGGACTGATACAATCAGCAATTAATTTTTGTTTCTTAACGACATGACTAGTTAAATTTAAATTATTAGATAAAATGTGACATACAATGCTTTAATACATTATAAGATAGTATTTGGTAGTCATTAAAAATATAATGTCTACATGGGCCATTTTGCTTTTCACAGAAAAGGCATTGCTTCCTTGACCAGAGTCAGTGGAATCTGGTCAGTTGTCCGATAAACAGTCATTGATCTCACACACACACACACACACACACACACATGCATACACACACACACACACACACACACACACAGGAAAACTCATGGAAAAAACAGACATGGAACTCATTCCTCCTGATCCATCTATCAGCATCAGCATTGCACTCAGCATCTTCACCTAGCACAATTATTGAGCAATAGTATTAATTATAACAAAGTGTAGAATCTTGGCTGGAAGGAAAGAAAACTAATTTAGGGAAACATAGCCTTTGAGGAGACATCAAATAAATAAAGTATATTCTGTCTAGAGGAGACAATATTCAAGTTGATGATATAATGACTACTTTTCTAATAAATATGTGGTCTTTTGAAATGTAAATAAACATCATGGATTTATATTGGGGTAGGAGTATTTGGGGTGAGTTATAAAGAAAGTGAGGTCTGCCCAAATTTACTGTAGGTTGCCAAGGAAGGGCATCTAACTTTCTGGGAAGACAATAAGATTAGGATAAATTCTCTCCTTTCAGGGGGAATTTATTGTTGGGAATGGAGAAAGTAGATAGTCATGAACTAGATGACCTTCAAAGTCCCCCAAATTTTTTGATTGGACTCCACATCATGCCTCATATGAAGGAATCTATTCTGGCAGCATAGGATGCCCTAGACCTCAGCCTCATGGTGATTTACTTTGTCTGTAGGTGGGAAAAGAAAAGCAGTCAGTAGCAGACATGTGATCATTAGCACTCTCCAGAGAAGACAAGGCTTTTTTCGTTTTTTTTTTGTTTTGTTTTGCTTTGTTTGGTTTGGTGGTTTTGAGTTTGTTTATTTTATTATCATTGCTCTTTCCATTTCTCCAAAGGTAAGTTTACTGTTAAGAATCTCATATTTAAAACAACTAATCTTTCAGGAACCAAACATTTAATCCTAGCAAAGTCAGCATCAACATTTTTTTTTCTGATTCTGATTAGAAAATTATTTGACCAACTGAGTATAATTTGTATGGGTTTCATAGATAAGTCCTTAGAGACTGGGGCTTAAATGGCCTCACCATATGGATTCGAGGATACCACTTTCCAAAGAGTGGGTAGTTTTTCAAACAATGTCAAGGATAAATACAAAATATTTATTTTTTGAGGATATAGTCACACACATCCATATAAATAACTGTAAGTCAGTTTTTTACTTACTAAGATTTAGTGCATTTTGATTAGAGGAAAAGTAATGAATTTCAGTCTAAGAAAATTGCCTGGAGTTATAAGTTCTTATCAATTTTTATAAGAGACACAATCCCCTAAGATTTAACTCAGAAACTTCTGCCAGCATTCTGCATACTTCATGTCATGTACTCTGATTTAAGTTTTGTTCGTGCTGATATCTTACACAGTTTTCTAAATATTGTCAAGTAAGATTCCACAAATTTCTTCTCCCAATTCCTATTTGCATATAATTAGAAAGGAAAATCAGGGTAGAGTTTCTGAGAGTTACATCTTAGCTTTTATATCCATTTTGTCAAATTTTAGAAGAGAATTCCATATTTGCATTGAAATGTATGTATGTATATGTGTGCATTTGAAAACCAAATGTATATAGTGTGAGAGATATAATTCATTACAAGTAAACTCAATTTATGAAATAAAATTTATTGTAAAATTTGTTTAAGAGTCAACTTATACATCTCCTCCCATGGGTAATGTTTCATCTTGAATTTAAGAGAGGAATTAACCTGCAAATGCTCATTGAGGGCCTGAGATACACAGTGCTGTGCTATGTGATATTGAAAGAATAATATGTGTAAAAAGAGTGATCAATTCATTTAATTAGTACATTGGGAGCATCTTCTGTATACCAGGCACTTTGCTGCTCATTGGGTATATAGCAATAACTAGGACTAGTTACAACCCACCAAGAAGTTTATAATTCAATTAGTTAGAAAACTCATGGAAATGCAGGGAACCGTATAAATAGTAATTATGTAGTAAAAAGCTCAAGTAATATTCAGGAAAATAGGGAATGTAGATCTTCTTCAGCTCTAAAATTCTGGGGAGGCTTCACTAGTTAGAGAAACTTAAGCAAGGCTTTAAAAATGGGTTGATTTGTTCATGAGGCGAAAGAAGAACCATCTCTATTAAGAAAATTTCAAGTCATTAGGTATGCTCTAGTGCATGATCATGCCGCGGAGGCTAGAGTCAGGCAAGGGGGGAAAAGCTCTAGCTTTGCCAGGATGGTAGCAGTGGGCATAGAGAGAAGAGCAATGAGGATTCTGATTTTAATATAGCTCTTTCTTCTTCTTCCTCTTCTTCCTCTTCAACCTTCCTCTCCATGCTATGGCTGGTAAGACTTCAAAGGGGTTATGGTGTCAGGTAATAATGAACTCAAGTTGTGAGTGGGGGAAGAAGGTCCTGAGTAGAAGAAGAAGGGAATATGAGGAAATTATTTATTTTGTGTTCTTGTCAAAGTAACGCTTTAGCCAAGGAATGCTATGTGTTCACTATTTCTTCTTTCCACATTCCTTTGCAGCTAGATTGGAACCATAAAATGGCATTCTAGTCGATCTACTGGGTAAAAGTTTGCAGAGTAAAATGTCCAAGGAAACTTCCAGCCCTCTCTGGTCTGCCTTAGCAACCTTGGAAGTCAAGTGTTCCTGATTAAACAGCTATAAGATATAGGAAGCATTTTCTACCAGGAGAAAATGTCTACTGTTTAAGTCACTGAGTATTGGGGGTGAATTTGTTTCCATAGCTTAAGGGCTTCCCTGACTAACAGCAACATTGCTTCTGTGGTGAATTTGTTTACAAACTTCAGACGATTTTCACAAAGCTTGATTACTGTGGTTGAGAATAGACGTGCTTTGTCATTTATACTAACGCAACATAAAAACTATGACCCTCAACTTCTATCTTCTAAGCTTTTACTTTATATTACTTTTATTTATTGTTCTGTTTACTTGTAAATAAGCATATTAATTCATAACTACATTTTTCTCAAAAGATCAGGAGTTTGAAATCAGCCTGGGCAACATGGTAAAACACCGTTTCTCCTAAAAATATAAAAATTAGCAGGGCATGGTGGCATGTGCTTGTAATTCCAGCTAGTTGGGGGGCTGAGGCAGAAGAATCGCTTGAATCCAGGAGGCGAAGTTGCAGTGAGCCAAGATTGTGCCACTGCACTCCAGCCTGGGTGACAGAGAAAAGAGGAATGTCAATATGAAAGATATGGTGTCAGGGTAAAAGAGTAAGAATCATGTATATAACCCTGTCCCTTTACCTGTGGCTATAACACTGATTGCTGAAATCACTCTAAGTTGAGTTCTATCGTTAATCTAAAACAAATGTGGGGAACTGATATGATTTAGCCTACTTCTTTGTGAGTACGGTTTTTCTAGAGAGTTGGAGTGGAACATGGAGTGGAGGGGAAGGAGAAATGAGAGAGGTATGGCTGAGGAATGTAGAGAGGCAGGCAGAGCCAGTTGAGTTGAGGTATGTTAAACCTTTCCATTTCAGCCTAAGAACAAAGGAAAGCTTTGAGGGACTCTTAAGTAATCCACTGACCTGATTACATTTGAGTTTTTCAAACATTACTATGGCTGCCACTCATAAAATGGATTGGGATAGGGAGGTGGCAAGGGTGAAAGCCAGAAAAACGTATTTTTATTTCAATTGCAGGAGCCCTTTAAATTCTTCTGACTTGGAAATTAACGAGAACGTAGTGCAAAAAGAACATTTGATGTTAGAACATATTTGAAGAATACAATGAAGTGTGGGAAGCACACTGAAATGAAGAAAAACATCTAGTGCGTCAGCTTGAAAAAGAACCCATTTGAAAACCAGGCTATAAAATATAACCCTCAATGTCTTTTAGATTTGTGCTATTTTCCCACTAATCCCTAATTCATCTTAAATCTCTCTCATTCTACTTAATTTATAGTTTAAGATAATATTTCTTGATATATCTGTTCATTGTTCCTCCACATTCCAACTACACAGATGTCTATCACTGTTATCATTAGTCTGAACATTCTTTAAGAGGTAGGCACCTTCAACAGCCATTGAGTATACATTTAAATAAGACTAATTGTTCAAATCTTATCCATGCCGGACTTTACAATGGAGAAAGGAAGCTAAAGTGAGATTAGTCAACCTTGTAAAACACTATTACCAACAATTTCCGTTGTCAAAAACAAGGTATCTTTATTTAATTTGTTGGATTTTATTCCAATGTATATGGTTCTGTTTCTCAATACTATGTCTACTGTAACTACATGTCCAACCTAATGCATAACTCCACAGATTTATATCTATCTATCTATAAAAGTAACATGAAAAAGATCTATAAACATGTAGCAAGGATTGCCAGATAAAATAACAGAACACCTTGTTAAATATGAATCTTGGATAAATAATGAATCATTTTTAACATAAAAATATTTTGAAAATGGGCCAGGCATGGTGGCTTACGCCTGTAATACCAGGACTTCAGGAAGCAGAGGCAGGCAGATCACTTGAGGTCAGCAGTTCAAGACCAGCCTGGCTAACATCGTGAAACCCCATCTCTACTAAAAATACAAAAATTGGCCAGGTGTTGGTGGTACACGCCTGTAATACCAGCTACTCAGGAGGCTGAGGCACAAGAATTGCTTGAGCCTGGGAGGTGGAGGTTGCAGTGAGTGGAGATGGTGCCACTCCAGCCTGGGTGACAGAGTAAGATTCTGTCATTAAAAATTAATAATAATAAAAAAATAAAAAATGCAGGAGACATGTTAAACTTTATTTATTGTTTATCTGAAATTCAAATCTAACTGAGTATCTTGAATTTTTATTTGCTAAATATGATAATCTTAACGGAACTGAGGTGTTTAACTGAGGTTTACTTTATAGTACAGGATTATATCATTTTTCATAATAGACATCTCCCTGAAAAATGGTCAATCAAACATTTTAAATATTTTTGAGCACCTAAAGTATATATCTCAGTTGAAAATATTTTTACATGTTTTAAAATCAATATGTGATATTTAAAAACTAGTTTAAATAATAGATCAGCATTAAAATGGTCTCTGTTCTCATTTATATTTTAGCCAAAGTTTTATTCTCAATATACACTAAATACACGTGGATCTGATCATAACACACAACTTCCCTCAATTTTACTAGATACAAGTCCCAAGGAGACGTCTCTCCTCCTATTCAGTTGAAGCTCTATTTAGCGTGATAGTGACATTATAAGGCTTTTGACCACTCTCTCCTTGGGGAATTTTCTTTTATGCTTTCTCATTGAGAACATTCTCTCCCATTTCTTAAGGGAAATATTGAAAGAGAAATTTGGTTCCAGAAAAAGTACTCAATTTGGAAGCCATTACTTATAGAAATATATACACAGATTAAGTTAGATAATTTTATGATGGAGCTGCTAACAGAGAAAGGAGTTACACATCCCAGGCCTTGTCTTGATAATGTGATTTATTAGAACAATTTTGCATATGACTGGGTAAATGGAAATCAAGACATAGTATGAGTAAACATTTTGAATGTTTTCTGCATGTCTTTTTAGAAACATTGACAGGCTTTCTTGAGTCTCAGTCAAACTGATGGGTAAGCTTCATATTAAGACAGAGACTGCAGAGTGTGGAGAAGATAACAAGAGTTATAGAACTGTTAATGTTTTTCTCTCTATCATTCTGATTCATTCACAGGACGTTAGAAGGAAAGAAACCTTTAAAGCCATCAAGTTCAATTACTTCCTTTAAAAAACAGCCAGTTTAAATACAGAGAAATACTTGATTTTTTAAAAATTGTAACATAGGCAGGCAGAATCCAAACTTACCAATCCCCAATCGACCACTTCCCCATGACTTCATGAATCTCATGGCTTCCTTCTGCTCTGTAATCAAATATACACCAAGACAAGAATGTCTACCTCTTGTCATATGTAAAGCTTCCTTGACAGTTGCCTTCCTGTGGTTCCTTCATATGCTAAGGATCACTGCACCCAGAATACCAGGGGTGTCTGTAGGTGGGATAATAATTATTTTGGGTTGTGAGGATGAGTGTTGCTTCTCTATTTTAATTTTCATAATACTTTATTTATATAATAAAAACTTGGAAGGCTTTAGTCAGAAGTGTACCATGTTATAACATGATCTCTCAACATCCCTGCCTCAGGTAAGGATAAGGCATTTGATGAATCTGTAAGGTTACTGGAAGTTCACATCATAGCAGCACTATTAGTTATTGTTCTGATACTTACATTCCACCAATTGAATTCAAAGCTTGGTGAGGACATGGCTGCTGATTTTTCAGAGCTATGCCATTTTTCTCAATGCTGTAGTTTAGAGGATTTATTAGCAGGCATGTTGCAAGATCATCGTGTGGAGAGTACATGATGAAGCTTTTCAATGGGAACTAGAGACTGAACCAAATTGACAATTTATAATGGCTCAAGAAAAGCCCAGGCCAGAGAGATTGCATCAGTACGTGCCATAGAAAAGAAAGCAGCAACTCTAATATGAATTCTGCACATAACACAGGCAGAGTGCTCCTGGCATCAAGGCCAATAGAACACTATAAATGTATGTCCTATAATATCTACAGATCCAGCTAGATGTATCAATTCTTAGTTAAAATTTGGAAACCCCACTAGCATATTCTAGTGTACACGTGTTGTAAAGGAATGAACCACTGAGACTACACTGTGAATCAGAATAAAGTTCAAGCTATATGAGGCAGTTTTCATAGCATCAGGTAATCTTGATTCTACGGCAGTGTATTAAACACAGATGGTGGTACCTAAGCAACCTGAGTATATTAATGTGTTTGATGGAGGTTTAGATCAATCAATCAATGAGGACTAAAAATTCAACAAATGTGAAGCATAGAGAAGCAGGTGCACATTTATAGCAGTTATGGTTTACAGTATTTTCTTTTTTTTTTTCTTTTATAAAAATGGTACTTTCTACAACACTTCACACTTTCTCACAAGAATCTTTGCTACAATTGTTTGGGCCACCATGTATTCTTCAAGTTTACAATAACTACAGAGTTGTTTTTGGATATTGAATACTCATTGCGACCGTTTCTCAGAGAAGGTTCTAAGCATGAGAAAGTAAGCCAAAATCCTCATGCGAAGGAATAGAAACACTACTAAGAATTAGAGCCATTTAATGACAGGAACTTGTATTCAAAACCCTGTGATTTTTTTATGAAAGATGAAGCAAGAGTGGGTCCAGGAAATTGGAATTAGACCTTAAATTGCAAAAGAGAAAAGGTAAATACGTCTAAATATTTCATCACATGAGATTTTCTCAAACTGATTATGTATTTGTATTGCAATATAAACCATCAAACCCTTTGTAAAGTGTTTTACAAGAAGCAAAAAATTTGGTGGGCCACAGAATCACTGTAATTTCCAAGGGAGTACTGTCTTGACAAATATGACCTGAATTAGGGCTCCTTTGGTTGAATGGTACTGAAACATTACTTCAACTGCCTGAAGCTAACGGGGAAATTTACTGGGAAGACGCTGTGAACACGTGTGTTCCTGGGCCTCTGGAGCAGACTCAGGGTCTGGAGGAGTCTGGCAATCCTGAGAAATTCTCTCTTCATCTGTCACATGTGTTTCCCCTGTTCATCTGCTTGCTTCTTCCTTCTCACTTGCTTTTCTCTGCAGGCATATAGTAGAGCAGAACTTCCATTTCTAGCTGTATCTAACTCTTCTCTTGATCCACAGGACCAAGAAAGATGCTGTTACTTTAGCCCGGGACCAAAATGCACCCAAATTTGAAGTACTCCTAGGGGTTCTTAAGTGTCACAACTCTTTCTAAGATGCACATGTATAGTATCTTTTACAATTCTCTTTTAAGAATAGAAGCTCCCTTTTAATTCTGTTCCCATCTACATACAGCTAGAAGAGTTTAATCAAGTGTCTCTTCTAGTCTGCAAGTGATATTTATGGTAAGTTGTCTTGGTGTTTTAACAGTAGGGATAGAAAAAAGACAATTACATTAGGGAGGTGTCTAATGCTGAGGATTTTATCACTCTGTAGTTTTTGTAATTTATCAGTACAGAAGCTAGATTGAAGCTAACCTAGAATAGTTTTACAGAAATGTAGAATTGTTTTGTGGAAATACTCTATTCTTGCTTTTCTATCTCTTGTATCAATAAACTGTGGAGGAGGAAGAGGGACTGAATGAGGAGCATAAGTATTGACTTGAGGAAAGTTGACTTACTTAGGAACTTCAATACATTATAAAAAGTTGATCTCCTTGGTCACTGTTTTATTTTGAATGCGTTTATACTCAGGCTTTTCATATCAAATGAATAATAAAATAAAACCTGACTTTTATAAGGCTTAATGTCCTTTTTTCATTTTAAGTGTGGTAGAATGATAAGGAAGGAGAGTCGTATTTACAGCTAAGACAAATTTATATTTGAGCTACAGAGCCCTCCCTGATGTTATTAGACTAAATAACAAAGTTCCAATTTGCATAACTAGTAAAACAATCCAAATCAAAACAGAGTTGAGCAGAGTTTTATACCTAATTAATCCATGCAATAGCTGTCCCTATCCATGTAAATTACGACATAAGAAAATAACGATACATGATGGTAAGCATTTGTTTTAATATTTTTGATAATTTATTATTTATCAAGTACCATAATGATTTATGTGTTTTAATATTAATGGGGTTATTGCTACCATAAAAATATTCTGCTTGAATGTAGCAGAATAAACCTATGCAATCACAGACTTTTTCTTTTTTAATACAGAAGGTACTTGAGAAATCATGTAGAATAACTTTGCCACTTAATTGCTGGAGATAACGCAGTTCAAGACTGTTAACTGACTTTCTCAAGGTTATACAGTCTTTGCTCTTAGGTTTCGGTTAGTACTTTGCCTAGTAGGAAATATATTTATAAATTACTTTGCACACAAATGTACCACTCTGAGGATTAAACTGGATCTTATTTACACTAATATAGCATTATAAAAACATTTTTTGATGAAACACTTACATGGAAATTACTGAGGGTCAGATACTATCCTAAGTGTTTCATACAGATCAAGTCATTTAGTCATTATAGAAAGCTTATGAGATAGGTATAATTATGTTATACCCATTTTGTTAATGGAGAAGCTGAGACACAAAGTGGTTATGTGACTTGCTAAAGTTGCATTGCTAGTACAGAACTGAGCCAGGAACTGAAGTCCGGCATTCTAACTTCAGAAACCAGGCTCTTCAACACAGTACCATGTTGCCTCCCTCAAAATTAAATAGTACTTTTTAGCTATGATATGTGGTTGTCATACAATAATGCCACTCACATACAACCGTCCTTCCCAAAACTATCATAGGTTCATTAGGTTGGAAGACACTGAGGTATCCTCAATATTCTATCATATGAAGGGATCCCTTATAAGACATTAAAGATAAATTTTTCTTCTGTCTCTGGTCTACTTTCTAAAAGTATTGTAAAACATCACTAAAATTATTTCTGGGCAGTGTTTAAACATCTATATCTTAATACTGAAACTTGAATGTCAGCTTATGATATTATAAACAATCAAAGGATGCATTTCAAACCAAAGAAGGTTTTTATTTCTAAACGTGGTATTGATTTAAATGTTGTTAATTAAATGATAGTTTTATTCTCTCAGTAATTATCAAACTGCATTGTGTGCAAAGCAGTACAATTGTTTGATATTGGGTTTAAATATGTTTGCTTTATATGATATTTCAAAATTGTTCATGTTGCATTGACAATCTAAGTGATTAAAGTTTACATGAACTGAGAACTTTATAAAATTCATATCTACGTATGTAAAGTATGTATGACATAGCCATTCCATTTAGACAATCCTCTTTTGAGTATGTAGCATGTGTCTGGCCCTATGTTCCATAATCATATAGAACCACTTTTAGCTACATAGTTTTAAGACATACAAAGATACACTAATAGAAGGTGGTCTTAGAAGCAAATACAATTTAGCACAAGTATAAAATAGTACAATGTAAGAGAAAGCCAGTGTACACAAATATTACACATTTTAATGCCAAATCAGGATTTCTAAGCTCTGTTGGAAGAACAGACTTAAAGCTTAGAATCCTTCACATAAAACTACAGTTTGAAGGAGAATTTGCAAAGCAATTTTTTTAGTTCTAATGATTTTAGGAGAAAGTTCTTTGAGACCCAAAATAATTATATATACCTAATTAACTGAAAGGAAACATATATTGTATTTAGTTGACAATGCAAAATATTTGTATTTAAGGTACTAGAAATTACAGAGTGTAGTAAATGGCCAAAAGAAATGTATAGTTACACACAACAAGATAATGATAATTTCTTAAATGGTGATTCATAATTCATTTTCTAATGGAGACTTCTCAAGACTGAACATTTAATTCTTGATGAAGTCTTTCTTATGGATCAAATACATTTTATTCTTGGCTATAAATGTAGTTTAACTCAAATATCCAATTTTCATAAAGAGTCCCTATTATGAATAGCAATTGCCATTAAATGAATTATATTCTATAGCTATGATGATCTATTAGAATTTAAATTAACTGAATTTCAAGGGCCTCTGTTAAGTTCACACTATTGTTAGTGAAAGCCTGTCATCATTGTTTCAATTATACATCTCTCTTTTTTTGTAATTTCTAACTAATTGATTTGAGATGCAATAAAGGCCAAATTTTAAAGACATATTTGAGTCCAACTTGGATATCCTTGGAGGTTGTACAACAGTAGTGTTATTTTTGGTAAATGTAGAAATTATCTGGGATGTGTGTATCTGTGGGATTGTGTTTATTCTATCATTGACAGTTGATCAATCTATAGTCTTATAGGCACTGTAACTTTCTATGTATTGTCTTTTGAAATAATCCTTTGTTAAGTAAAACATCCTCCTTTATTCAAATCAGCATTCCACATATGCTGAAATATACATTCATTTTACCTTCTGCTCTCATCCTTTCCATTAATTGAACAAAGTTTAAATGAAGTTCTAGAATGTTCCATCATCCACAAACCCACCTAGTAACTGCCTTAAATACAGTACCACAAATGAAAATGTATCCTTGCCAAATGCTAATTTATTTCCTCTGGGGTGATTCTATTTTTACATCAGACTCAAGCAGCTAGTCAAAGAAATTATCTCATTTCATAGAGAAGAAATTTTAATAGGTATCATTTAAAAGAAAAAAAATTAGTGAGGGAGATGAGAGGAAAAGGTAAAAGAAAAAACTTTCAAGGAGATCAACAAGTAGCTTTCAGTTAGAAGTTCTGATATCCTATACACACCACATAGAGACAATAACGAACTGGTACAGGAATTCTATCTGACAATAGTTCAACATTAGAGAATATGTTAATATCAATATCTCCACAGGAGTTACTTTATTTCAAACTACAAATGAAATTTAAACATTTCAGGGCTTGCTAATTCCAATGCTTACAAGAGCTAAGTAGATAACATAATGGAACAAGAATAAAATCGGGAGTTGGGGAGCTGAGAAAAGCATGTCTTCCCTAAAGGGCAGTCCAGGTCTCCTTGTTATCCCTGGGGGACAATAACCTTGAGGATGAGGGTCCAGCCATCCCAACATCCCAGCTGAACTATTTTTCATCTTACCTGTCAGGTGAATGCAGCTACACAACTCTCACCACATGAGAATAGCACAAGAACTGCCCAGTCAATCTACAAAGTCGCTAAATTTTAGAGTATTTTGTTACGCAGCAATGCATAAATAATACTGGGATTAATATTTTTCATCTGAGCAATTTACACTCATCAAAATCTTATCATTGTTTGTTTTGAAAAGGGCTCTATAAGGTGGCAAAGATTGAGTTTGCAAATATTAATGGTGGTGGATATAAAAAGATGAATTGGAACCTGGGTGAATGGACACTGAGACAAAAATAAGTCATCACTACATGGGTCCAAATAAGAGATTAAGATTTTTATTTTTATTTTTTATTTTAGACAAGGTCTGGCTCTGTTGCTCAGACTGGAATGCAGCTGTGTGATCATGGCTCACTGCATCCTTGACCTCCAGGGCCCAAGCAATCCTTCTACTGCAGCATACTGAGTAGCTGGTACTATAGGCAGGCACCACAATGCCTGGCTAATTTTTTTTTTTTTTGTTTTCTGAGAGATGGGGTCTCCCTATGTTGCCCAGGCTTGTCTCAAACTTCCAGGCTCAAACAATCCTTTCACCTTGGCCTCCCAAAGTGCTGAAATTACAGCATAAGCTACTGTACCAGGCCATATGACTATGTGAGAGCAGGCATCAGCAAACTTTTTCTGCAAATAGCCAATCAGTAAACATTTTAGGTTTTTCTGGTCATAAGGTCTCTCTGTTGCAGTCAGCCAGCTCTGCCATTGTATCATGAAAACAGCCACAAAAAATATGTAAATGAGTACAGCTATTTTCCAATAAAACTTTATTTATAAAACAGTCATGGGGTTGCATCTCTATTGGCACAAAAGCAGAGGGAATAAAAATAGAAGACAACATTTTGCAGTTAGACTCAATGTGCTGCAGTCAGTGAAGAAAAGGAAAGAATCAACAATGACTTATGCTGCATATGACCAAGCAGATGATACTGGTGGTTACTGAGGCAGGAAATACAGAGGCAAAGCAGGTTTTGGGTGGGGCTGGTTTGGGGAGCTTGAGTTTGAAGTGGACGACCTGGGAGAATAGCATACTCCTTCCTTGGTTATGTAACTGTGGCAGACTGGATTTAGGAGGCATATATTTGGGAGTCACTACCATACAGGTAGAAATGAAAGCCAAGAATAGAAATGATCAATTTACCTTTCTGAGTTTCTTTTGCTTATTACAGTACCTGTCATACAGTATGCACTCAAAACACTATAACAAAAATCATGCAAGTCAGCCATAATTCTGGTTTCAGTTGTATTATCAGTAAGGGAGAGTGATCAATGATAATATAAGAGCATTGAAAACAGGGCCCGGGAGGAAATTAATATTTAAGGGGTAAAGGCATCGAAGATAAATTAGCAGAAGAGACCAGAAGGGGTTGACAAAGGAGAAAATCCCATTAAGAATGTTTCCCTGGCATGGAGAAGCCAAAAGGGCCAACTAGAGGCAGCTGCAGTTGGAGGCTCCCACCAAGAAGGGAAAATGGCGAGTGAATCCTGCGCCAGCAACTGAGGTATCCAGCTTCTTTCACTGGGATTGACTAAGTGGTTGGCGTGACCCACAGAGAGTGAGGAAAACCAGGGGGGAGCGACAGCCCATCTGGGAGCCAGGACAAGGGGAGCTTGCACCCCCAGCCAAGGGAGGCGGTGAGTGACCATGCTACCCTGCCCAGGAAGCCATGCTTTTTCCATGGATCTGTGCAACCCCAGGAGCAGATCCACTCGTGAGTCCATGCCACCAGGACCTTGGGTCCCAAGCACAGAGCTATGTAGATTCTCAGTGGCCACTTGGCTGGAGACTGCCCAAGACTACTGAGTTCTCAGGGTGAGGGCGGCAGCCATCGCTACAGTTCCAGTCTGGCAGTTTTCCCCTGCCGGTGCTGCGGAAACTGGACAGTTTGGACCCAGGAAGAATTCCCCACAGTGTACCACAGCAGCTGTGGCAGACTGTCGCTAGACTGCCTCTTTAGTCTGGACCTGGACCCATCCATTCTCACTGGGCAGGGCTTCCCTGCAAGAATTTCAGCAACTCCAGCCAGTTTTATGGACAGTACTCTGATCTCTCTGGGACGGAGCCCCTGTGGAAATGGGCTGTTGTAGTCTCCATGGATCAGCTGACTTAGTCTTTCCCCTGCTGGTTCTGAGAAATCTGGGCAGTCCAGGTAAGTAGAAATCCCTGCAGAGCATTGCATACCTTCCACCAATGAGCACCCAGAGTGTTTTGTTGAGTGGGTCCCTGATCCCGTGCCTCCTGACTGGGTGATACCCCCCATTACCAGACACCTGTACAGGAGTGTTCCCATCGACATCAGGTCGGTCCCCTCTGAGACAAAGCTCCCAGAGGAAGAATCAGGCAGCCATCTCTGCTGTTCTGCAGCCTCCACTGGTGACACCTCCAGGTGCAGGAGGGAACCAGGCAAATAGGCTCTGGAGTGGAACCCCTAGCAAACTGCAGCAGCCCTATGGAAGAGGGACCTGGCTGTTAAAAGAAACAAACAAACAGAAAGCAACAACAACAACATCAACAAAAAAGCCCCCACAAAAACCCCATCCAAAGGTCAGCAGCCTCAAAGATCGAAGCTGGATAAACTCACGAAGACGAAAAAGAATCAACGAAAAAAATGCCGAAAACTCAAAAAGCCAGAGTGCCTCTTCTCCTCCAAATGATCACAACACCTCTCCAGCAATGGCACCGGATTGGGCTGAGGTTGAGACAGGGATGAATTTGCAGAAATAGGCTTCAGAAGGTGAGTAATAACGAACTTCACTGAGCTAAAGGAGTATGTTCTAACCCAATGCAAAGAAGGTAAGAACCATGATAAAACATCACAAGAACTGTTAATCAGAATAACCAGTTTAGAAAGAAACATAAATGAACCGATGGATTTGAAAAACACAACACGAGAACTTCACAATGCAACCACAAGTATCAAGAGCTGAAAAGACCAAGTGGAGTAAAGAATTTCAGAGCTTGAAGATTATCTTGCTGAAATAAGACAAGCAGACAAGATTAGAGAAAAAAAGAATGAAAGTGAATGAACGAAACCTTCAAGAACTATGGGGTTACATAAAAAGACAGAACTTACAGCTGACAGGGGTACCTGAACAAGATGGGGAGAATGGAGCCAAGTTGGAAAACATACTTCAGGATATCATCCAGGAGATCCTCTCCAATCTAGCAAGACAGGCCAACATTCAAATTCAGAAAATCCAGAGAACCCCAGTAAGAAACTCCATGAGAAGAGCAACTCCAAGACACATAATCATCAATTTCTCCAAGACTGAAATGAAGGAAAAAATGTAAAGGGCAGCCACAGAGAAAGGCGAGGTCATCTACAAAGGAAAGCCCAACAGAATAACAGTGGCGCTCTCAGCAGAAACCCTACAAGGCAGAAGAGATTGGGGGACAATATTTGACATTCATAAAGAAAAGAATTTCCAATCCAGAAATTCATATCTGGTCAATTCATATCTGGTCAAACTAAGCTTCATAAGTAAAGGAGAAATAAAATCCTTTTCAGACAAGTAAATGCTGAAGGAATTAATCACCTCCAGGCCTGCCTCTCAAGAACTCCTGAAGGAAGCACTAAATATGAAAAGGAAAGCCTGTTACCAGCCAGTATAAAAACACACTGAAGTACAAAGACCAATAACACTATGAAGCAACTACATCAACAAGTCTTCAAAATCACTGGCTAACATCGTGATGACAGGATGAAATTACACATGACAATATCAACCTGAAATGTAAATGGGCTAAATGCCCCAATTAAAAGACACAGAATGGGAAGCTGCATAAAGAGTCAAGACCCATCAAAGTGCTGTGTCCAAGAGACCCAGCTCATGTGCAAAGACAAACACAGGGTCAAAATAAAGGGAAGGAGGAAAATTTATCAAGCAAATGGAAAAAGCACAAGCTGCAGAAAAAAGCACAAGCTGCAATCCTGGTTTCTGACAGAACAAACTTTAAACCAATAAAGATCAAAAAAGACAAAGAAGGGCATTACCTAATGGTAAAGGGCTCAATTCAACAGGAAGAGCTCACCATCCTAAATACATATTCACCCCATACAGGAGCACCCAGATTCATAAAATGAGTTCTTAGAGACCTATAAAGAGACTTAGACTCCCACACAATATTAGACAGATTATTGAGACAAAATTAACAAAGATATTCAGGACTTGAACTCACCTCTGGATCAAGTGGACCTGATATATATATATTCTCTCTCTATATATAGTTCTATATATATGTATATAGAACTCTCCACCCCAAAACAACAGAATATACCTTGTTCTTGGTGTCACATGACACTTACTCTAAAATTGATCACATAATTCTAAGTAAAACACTCTTCAGCAAATGCAAAAAAAAAAAAAAAAAAAAAAACTGAAATAATAACAGTCTCTTAGACCACAGCACAATCAAATTAGGACTCAAGATTATGACACTTACTCAAAACCATGCAACTACATGGAAATTGAACAACCTACTCTTGAATGACTCCTGGGTAAATAATGAAATTAATTGAAACTAATGAGAATGAGACAACATACCAGAATCTCTGGGACACAGCTAAAGCAGTGTTAAGTGGGAAATTTATGGCATTAATGTCCCCATCAAAAAGCTAGAAAGATCTCAAGTAAACATCCTAACATTACAACTAAAAGAATTAGAGAACCAAGAGCAAACCAACCACAAAGCTAGAAGAAGACAAGAAATAACCAAGATCAGAACAGAACTAAAGGAGATGGAGACACAGAAAACTTTTTAAAAAATCAATAAATCTAGGAGCTGGTTTTGTAAAAAAATTAATAAAATAGACCACTAGCTAGACTAATAAAGAAAAAAATAGAGAAGAATCAGATAGACACAATCAGAAATGATAAGGGGAATATCACCACTGATCCCACATAAATATAAACACCCATCAGAGAATGCTATAAACACCTCTATGCACATCGACTAGAAAATCTGGAAGAAATGGATAAATTTCTGGACAATGCACCCTCCCACGACAGAACCAGGAAGAAGTTGAATCCCTGAATAGATCAATTACAAGTTCTGAAATTGAGGCAGTAAGAAATAGCCTACTAAACAAGAGAAGCCCAAGACTAGATACATTTTCAGATGAATTCTACCAGAGGTACATAGAGGTGTTGTTACCATTTCTTCTGAAACTATTCCAACCAATTGAAAAGGAGGGAATCCTCCCCAATTCATTTTATGGGTAAATAATAAATTTAAGACAGATATCATCTTCCTTAATTAAGGTATCATCCTAATACCAAAACCTTGCAGAGATACATCAAAAAAATGAAACTTCAGACTGTTATCCCTGATGAACATTGATGCAAAAATCATCAATAAAATACTGGCAAACCGAATCCAGCAGCACATCAAAAAGTTTTTCCACCGCGATCAAGTCAGCATCAAGGGATGCAAGGCTGGTTCAACATATACAAATCAATAAAAGTAATTCATGACATAAACAGAACTAAAGACTAAAACCACGTAATTATCTCATTAGACTCAGAAAAGGCCTTCAATACAATTCAACATCCCTTCATGTTAAAAACTCACAATAAACTAGATATTGATGGAACATAACTCAAAATAATAAGATTTATAAAGGACAAAAACTAGAAGCATTCCCCTTGAAAACCAGCACAACACAAGGATGCCCTTTATATTCAACATAGTATTAGAAGTTCTGGCCAGGGCAATCAGGGAAGAGAAAGAAATAAAGGAGATTCAAATAGAAAGAGAGGAATTCAGCCTGTGCCTGTTTGCAGATGACATGATTCTATATCTAGAAAATCCCATCATCTCAGTCCAAGAGCTTCTTTAGCTGATTAGCAACTTCAGCGAAGTCTCAGGATACAAAATCAATGTGCAAAAATCACAAGCATTCCAAAACACCAATAACAGACAGGCAGAGAACCAAATCATAAATTAACTCCCATTCACAATTGCTACAAAGAGAATAAAATACCTAGGAATACAGCTAACAAGGGAAGCGAAGGACTTCTTTAAGAAGAACCACAAACCAGTGCTCAAGGGAATCAGATAGAAAAACAAGCATGGAAAAATATTCCATGCTCATGAATAGAAAAAATCAATATTGTGAAAATGGCCACACTGCTCAAAGTGTATTATAGATTCAATGTTATTTCCATTAAACTACCATTGACATTCCTCACAGAATTAGACAAAAAATTACTTACTTTAAAATTGATATGGAACCAAAAAAGAGCCTGTCTACCCAAGAAATCCTAAGCCAAAAGAACAAAGCTGGAGGTGTCACACTACCTAACTTCAAAATATACTATAAGGTTACAATAACCAAAACAGCATGGTACTGGTACAAAAACAGACATATAAACCAATGGAACAGAATAGAGAACACAGAAATAAGACTGCACATCTACAACCATCAAATCTTTAACAAACCTGACAAAAACAAGCAATGAGGAAAGGATTCCCTATTTAATAAATGGTGCAGGGAGAACAGACTAGCTGTATGCAGAAAACTGAAACTGGACCACTTTCCTACTGACAAAGTTCTAATATCCAGAACCTACAAGGAACTTAAACAAATTTATAAGAAAAAAAAACAAACAATTCTATGTTGTCAAAGGATATGAAGAGACAAATCTCAAAATAAGACATGCACGCAGCCAGTGAACATGAAATAAAGCTCAACATCACTAATCATTAGAGAAATGCAAATCAAAACCGCAGTGAGTTCCCATCTCATGCCAGTGAGAATGGCTACTGTAAAAAAGTCAAGAAATAATAGATGCTGGTGAGACTGTGGAGAAGTAGGAACACTTTTATACTGTTAGTGGGAATGTAATTCAATCATTGTGGAAGACAGTGTGGGAATTTCCCAAATACCTAGAACCAGAAATACCATTTGACCCAGCAATCCCATGGTTGATTTATATACCCAAAGGAATATAAATCATTCTGTTTTAAAGATGCATGTATTCATATGTTCATGGTAGCACTATTCACAATAGCAAAGACATGGAATCAACCCAAATGCCCATCAATGATAGACTGGATTAAAAAAATATGGTACATATATACCATGGAATACCATGCAGACATAAAAAGGAATGAGATCATATCCTTTGCAGGGACATAAATGGAGCTAGAAGCCATTATGCTTAGCAAACAAACAAAGGAACAGAAAACCAAACACTTGGTTTTCTGCCATTTCTGCATATGGCTAGCCAGCATGCTCTCACTTATAAGCAAGAGCTAAACAATGAGAACACATGGACACAGGGAGGGGAACAACACACATGGAGGCTTGTCAGGGGCAGGGGTGGTGACAGTGAGAGAAAGAGCATTAGGATAAATAGCTAATGCATGCTGGGCTTAATACCTAGGTGATGGACTAATAGATGCAGCAAACCACCGTGGCACACATTTACCTTTGTAACCAACCTGCATATTCTGCACATGTACCCCAGAACTTATAAAATAAAATAATAAAATATTGTTTCCCTGGACTAAAGAGTGTATGTCACAAAAGAGGAGACAATTGGTGTCCAATTCTGTGGAAAGTTCAAATAGACTGACTTCTTAGACAAGCTCATTGTAGGCAACAATGTTATATTGTATCACCTGGAGAAAATCAGTGTGAGAAACAGGGTGGGGCTAGATTACAAAACAAGCAAGTGAATGTAAAGCCTTATCTCATGGTGGCAATCAAATCCCATTATTTGCCTGGCTGTTCCATGTTTGTTTGTTTGTTTAAGAGACAGGTCTCGCTATGTTGCCCAGGCTGGACTCACACAATTGAGTTCAGGGAATTCTCCCTCCTCAGCTTCCTAGGTACATCCTTTCAAGTTTACTTTACATACTGATTTCTCCACGTTACTTCTTCTTTTAATCTACCAATATACCTCCATTACCTTCTACTAAAGTCTTTCATCTTGCCTATGCTATGGATGATTTAGGCTGAGAAAAATCTATCTCAGGTCTCAGGCAATGGTCCAGATACAAGTCTGTAACCCAACCAGGTCCTTGCTGGAGATGTTTTTCTGAAATCAGTGGAGAGAGCTCTACTGCCCCTTTTACTTCTTCTACTCATAGTCAGGTTTCTGTCTCTTGAACTGATCTAGCTCTTATGTATACGTCTCCAGCAGGACAAACTCTAGTTAATGTGCCACATGATACAATTGAGGGTAAACATGGAAACCATTTAACCTTGGTACAGTTTTCTTCATTAAATACAAGAGCATTACTGGATGGTTTTCTTATTGCTTGATGTCATTTGAAGTTTCCCACTGCTGCCCTTTATTTCTAGACTTTTTTTTTTTTTTTTTTAAACTGAGAGTGTTTCTTAAATTCATGACTATGGATAAGGTTCAAACTATTAGAGAGGCAAAGCTCCTGAGGGAAAGAGCCGGCTTCTCATTGTTCTTCATTATTTACATATTCCCCTGTATGTTTCTGAAGCACTTAACTCAATTTACATTTTAATGAGCTACCGTACTGTACTTACCAAATGCTTAGTGGGTCAATACTAGAGGTTCCATTTTAGGAATCAGGAACAAGTAATAATGAGAATGCAAATAACAAACCAGAGCACCTGCAGAACTGGCATAACCAGAAAAAAAATCTTCAGATTTCAGTTAGGATTTCCCCCATACCCATTGTATTCTTTCATTGTTGTTTATTAGGTGTGTTTCTCTAAATCAGATCACTATGCTTGCTTAAATATACATATATTTAAAAGAAAATATACCAGTTCCATAAATGGAAAACAATATCACTTGACAAAAACTAGACATTAAATTGAATACATCCATCTTTAAAAACAAGCTTTGTCCTGTACTCCCCAAGATACTCCTGGACCTACAGAAGGAAGCACTCCACCTTTTGAAAAACATTGCTTGTGGCAACCGGGGTGGCACAGCATTAAGGAAACAAAGCTTTAGACCAGGAAACCAGCTTTAGACTATATATGTTCTAATATCAGTTTTACTTTTATCTGGATCCACTCTTCTATTTCTATGCACAGAAATCTCTACTTCCTCTTCATCACATTTTGGTAAGTTAGTTATTTAATATCAGGATTTTGCTCTAGAGTCTAAGCTCTGTGAGGACAGGATATACTTTGTTTCCCTCACTAATCACCGGCATCTAGTACCTGCACAGGGGAGGCAACCAGTGAATATTACTAGAATGAATGGATAGATGAATAGGTAAATTAACAAGTGAATGAAAGAACTAGCCCATCTGAGCCTTCATTTCCTCCTTTAATTAAGAAGAAAGTAATACATGCTTTTACATAATAATACATAACCAAGAGTTATTAGAGATTACATATGTATATCAAGTCCCTAGTATAGAATGTGGTTGAAATTGTAGCTATAAAGTATGGCACCCATTTCCAATAAGTGATCAGACTCAAAGGCTCTTATGGAAAAGACAACTTAGCTACATTTCTAGATTCCATCAGACTTCAACACTTAGCATTTCTAAATACACAAACCATTTCATTTCCCTTACCTTTGTACAGTCTGTGACACATCTTGGAATGTCCTCACCCCTCTTTTAGCTTACAATTTTATATTTACATTGTTATGGACAGGAGACAGGGAAATACTAGGTAGAGGATGGTGGTTCGCCAGCAAAGGCCCCACCCTCAAGCCTGGAATGGGAACAGGCCCTAAATGGGAACAGGCATTCCTGTTTTTGTGCCCAAATGTTGCCTTTTGGCCCACCACGTGCCCCTATCCTGTATCTATATAAACTTCAAACCCCAGGCTCCGTGAGCAGACTAGCAGATGAGCAGAAGAGCAGAGGAACAGAAAGACAGTGTGGCAGAGAGGAGTGAAGAGAAGGAACATCTGAATATCGAGAGAAAGTTTGGCTGTGGACAGTCCGTTGGCTGTGGGACAGCCAAACTCCAGGGGAAGATCATCTTCCTGCTCCATCCCCTTTCCAGCTCCCCATCCATCTCACTGACAACCATCTCCACAACTCACAAAATCCCTGCATTCACCATCCTTCAAGTCCATGTATAACCTGATTCTTCCTGGAAGATAGACAAGGACCCAGGTACCAAGAAGGCACTGAGCTGGTTAACACTTAACTCATCTGTGGACAACAGAGCTAAAGGAGCACTGTAATAAGCCCACTGGGGCTTTGGGAGTTGCAGGCATCCAACTGTAGATGCTACCATTGGGCCAGAGCCCAAAAGCACTTGTCCTGGTTCCTGTACCTGCCTGTCTGCACACTCCCCATCTCGTAAGGGGTTTGAGCATGCAGCAACCAAACAGACGAGCAATACCCTGTGGCATATCTTGTGATGGGGGTCAGGAAACTCTCCTGTTTTAATATCATAAATGTTCTGGGTTAGTTTGTGCTCTTCCAAAATTCATATATTCAAGTTCTAACCCCAAGAACCTCAGAATATGACTATATTTGGAGATGCGGGCTTTGAAGAAGTCATTAAAATTAAATGGGGTCACTAGGTTGTGCCCTAATCCAATATGACTGGTTTCTATAAAAGAGATTAGTACACAGATACACAGAGGGAACAAGATGTGAAGACAAAGAGAAGACTGCCATCTATATACCAAAGAGAAAGGCCTCAGAAGAACCCAACCCTGACAACACCTTAGTCTCTAATACCTAGCCTCCAGAAATGCTGGGAAATACATTTCTAGTGTTTAAGCCACCCAGACTATGGGGCTTTGTTATGGCTTCCCTAGAAAACTCATACATTGCAAGTCCCAGATCAAAACCTTCCCTTAGGAAGCCTGCCTCTAGGCAGGGAAGCTGTTCTACTGTCTTTTGGTCTTCAGTGCACTCTATTTCTGCCCACACTGTAAGACTTGTTATCTTTCATTACAATTATTAATTTGCACAGTGACAGTCAGGCCAAACTTAACAATAAAGACTGAGAACTAATTCCTAGATGAAGGAGGGTAAGCTATTTCAAGTTTGCTACTTCTGTATTATATCACACATACTTTTATTGGATTAAAAAAAATCCATGTTTTCATTGTCTTTTTTTGGGTGGGGTGTGGCATGGACAGAGTCTCAATGTGTTGCCCAGGCTGGAGTGTAATGGTGCAATTTTGGCTCACTGCAACCTGACGCCCATACTCAAATGATTCTCCTGTCTCAGCCTCCTGAGTAGCTGGGACTACGGGCACATGCCACCATGCCTGGCTAAGTTTTGTATTTTTAGTAGAGACGGGGTTTCACCATGTTGGTCAGGGTGGTCTCAAACTCCTGACCTTGTGATCCACCCACCTCGGCCTCCCAAAGTACTGGGATTACAGGCATGAGCCACTGTGACCAGCCATCATTCTTTTGTTGAGCAGCATTAACAAACGAAGTGAAAAAAAAACTCAATATATTTATTTTCAATGAATAGATAACAGATCTGTAGACTGCACACATTTTAATTTTTTCTAATTTACTCTTTGTGTTTTTTTATATCCCTTAGCCTCTTCATTAGAATTTGAGTTCCTTGAGGGCTTTAGCGTCTAATTCACCACGTAGCACAGTCCCTGGAACCAAGTAGGTGCTCAAAGAATATTTATTATCAAATCTATCAAAAAATGAGCAAATGATGTTTTAATATCACATACTGTGTATAAAAATAACTTTATTTTAAAAAATGTATACATTTCTCTGTAATTAGGAAGAAAATTAGGTAAGTGGATAGAAGGAAGAATTTTATAAAATTTCCTGCCACATTCATGATCATTTGCACTTGACCTAGGCTGTAGGCAAGGGGATGACTGTAGGGGTTTGAGGAGGGCCAGATATGATGGATCAGAAGCAGATGATGTGCAGAATGTTAACATCTAGTCTTACAAGGTGACAGGCTGGTATGAATTTTACATTTGGGTGAAGAACAGACTTATCTGGTAAAATCAGAGGTTGTTGTAGACATATTAAAACAATAAATATTTTCTAATGGAAAGTACAGCTTGTCTGTGCAGTGGAATAAAAAAAAAATCCTTAACTTTGGAACTTTTGGCACTTAGTTCTCAACTGACAATAATTGTGAAGTTTGTCAGTTTAGTCCTAATGGGTTATTTATTATTGTCACAGATTTACAAGTTTGTCATATTCTGCTTAAAACTCTGAGAACATCAGGAGTGGTACGATTTCATATTTCTTCAAAATTATTACTTTCCAAATCTATTCATAATTAGACTCATAAAAGGTATCTGAATTAGATAAAAACTAATATATCATGGTATCATGTGCTGTGGTTAGTTCAGCCTTTCTTCCCAGAAAAGATTGAGACCTTTTCAGTTCAAAGAAGATGAATTTTAGTAGACCCTGATTTAATTTTGCAAAGACTAATGCATATAGAAATATTTGGGATTTAAAGGGATTAAATTACAATTAGTGAGGTAAGGATTTCAAAGGTGAATCTAGTTCTTGAATGAAAATAATCCTTGGGAAGCAAAGATTTTATTCATAACTGCTGATTCCAGAGCAACTGAGAATAGAATAGTCATCAAGGTATTGCAAATACGGCTAGGAAAAGTTAGTCTAAGGTCAGATTCCCTAGAAGCAAATCATGAGATTAGAGTTCATGTGCAGATGTTTAATTGAGGAAGTTTTCCCTTAGGTGGCAGCCAGGGAGTGGAAGAGGCAAAGTAGGGAAGGGGAAAATGCCAAGCAAGGATGGAACTCAGGCAGAGTCTGTAGTCTGCAGAGGGTGGGGTCAGCCTGTCCGCAGGGGAACTCTGAAATGTAAGTTAAGCCTGGAGTTATCCTTATCCAAGGCAAGAATACTGGGGTATACTTATACCTAACAATGGCTAAGGATGGGGATTGGGGGTTGGTAGTGTGAGAGTTGGAGAAAGGGCAGTAAGGTACAACTAATTAACATCAACATACCATTCCATTCCTCTAGATTTTTTTCTGATACTAAATCTGACCTTAAGCTATCACTCAGAGTAGGTGAAAGCAAAGACTTATTTAATTTTGTGAATTTATCATCTAGTACATTATCTGGGATAAAATAGGTAATCAAAAAACATATACATAAATGAATGCTATCAGCAAACATACAAATCCTTTCTTAGCCCGTCCAACTTTTTTTTGTCCACAAACAAAATGGTATTTATTCGTTCAGTAAATACTCATTGAAGAGCTCCTATATCTCTTATATGCCAGGCACTGGAATGAGTCTTGGAGGTTTAGCATTGAACCAGACCAACAGGGTGTCTGTCTCCACAAAACACTTTCTATATCCAGGGAGGCAGATATTAGAAAATATATTGATATAAATAATTAAAGTAATCTAGTAGTGATTAAGTGCTAAAAAGGAAAAGTGTAGGGTGGGAGGATATAATGAGCAAGGACCTAACCTCATCTGGAAGGGTGGGGAGCTTTCAGAAAATACTAATATATTAACTTCCAATTTACAAGATTCCAAGTGTTTCAAGATCTCAGGCAGCTTCTACTACACACAACTAGATAATAATGGCTAGAGTTTCCTTGAGGAAAGGAAAGAGGTGACAAGGCACTTCATTTGAGGAAGAGTTGCACTCATCACAGTAAGCACTCAGTAGCATTTCTGATTTAGTGGGAGAACTTGAGGGTCCCAGGGCTTTGTGCAGTAATCCAGAGTGTTCACAAAGAGAAGAAGGTCATCAGGAGATAGATGGAGGTACTTCTAGTTCAAATTTAGTCTATTCTATGCTATTTCTAGTCTTCTGAGCTCCTTCCTGAAACAGAGGTTACAAAATCATAGAAAACAAATCCTTTGTGATTGAAGGACTGACATTATAATGTTTGGGTGTCATGAAAAGTTTGCTATACCTAGATTTATGTAATCTGGTTTGCAAAAACATTGTGAGTCAGCACATCAATTCTATTTTTTTTCTGAATCTGGGAGGCCTGCACAATGTTCTACAGAGAAGCTTAACCTGTGGAATGACTAGGGAAAAATGCATAAAAACAACACACATGATGCCTGAAATGTGAGAGTAAATTAAACCACAACTTTCTTTTTGTTCTTGTTATCCTATGATGCATTGTAAAAAAATTACAAAACATGTAATACATATCTCATGAGAGATGAATAGAACTTTAAACCAATGTAACTGGAGACAAGACAGTGGAGTAATTTGTGTTCATGATGAAGGTTTCCTATCTCTGGAATTCCTTTTCTCACCCAGGTTGAGGACAGTCCTACTGTGTCACTCTACCAAACCCTGGTTTTACAGACTTGTACTCAGAAGTCTCCTATGGGTATCATTAACACTTTCCCCTACACTAAAAACAATCTCGTATATCACTGCAAGTTAAAGTGCCTTAAAACACACATAAGTGTTAGAGTAAGTTTGACCTGGAAGTCTTCTGCCTTCAAGATTGGCATTCTTTCCATTTTACCATTTTCCTTTTTTAAAAAGAAATCTTATAAGTAATTTAATGCGTTCTTCCCTGTAAATGGAATCTCTTCCACAATCCTGAAGGCAGTTGTCCTACTGTTTATTTCAGTACTTCCAGCTATGAGGATTTTAATACTAAAAAGAGTTTACTGCAATGTTGAATACCTCTAATTGTGAGAAAGTCTGTTCTGAAATGAATTTCACCTCTCTGCAGCTTTCAGCTGCCCTCTAAGCTAGGTATAGCAATTTTGTCTACTATTCTACAAGAAAAATCTTCACATGTTTGAACAGACTCGTGTCTTCCCTCAATTTCCCTTTTGCTAGGGAAACATTCCTAGCTCCTCCATCTCTAAAATCTGTATCATTTTCATACATCCTCTGGACATATTTCAATACGTCAATGTTTCTCTTAAAATGTGCTGTCCAAAATAGAATGCAACAATCGAACACTGTAAAGAGCCATACACTGGTAAAACGATGTGAGAACATTTTTTCATGGTTGCATCACAATTTGGGGCCATATTATTGTCTATAATAACAGTTTTTTAGATGAACTTCTATAGTTGTGCAATTCATATTTTGAACTTTAAGCAATTTACAAAAAGTGCTCTTTGTTAAATAGTATTTTGTTGATTGTATTGTAGTGCCATAGATCATTTCAAATCTCTATTACATCATCGTCCACCGCAATTAAATTTTATTTAAATTTTTAATCACTGTGAGTACACAGTAGGTGTATATACATATGGGGTATATGGGACGACCAAAGTAATTTTGTGAGAGCTACAAATTTAGAAATCATACTTTTAATCCCTCCTCTAACGCTGACAAAAATATGAAGCAGAATGTACCAAATGCAGAAGCTTTGGTCAAGCCAAAGCACATCTCATTCAGGTTGGCATTCAAACTAACTGCCATAAGTTTAAATCCATTCCCTCCATTGCTAACAGTACATCTGAGTCTCCAAAGCACACTATTACCTAATCATATTCCACAATCTTATCCATTAATATGGGACATGTTATATGGTTCTCTAAAATAAAATATACAATGTTTTAAAATATCAACCCATTTTTCATTTAGAAAGAAGATCTGACTTTTTCTTTATGAATTTGAATTGGTCTCTGATGGTTATTGAATTTTTCTAAAGCATTAAATATATCTATTAGTAATCATTTTAAGACTTGCCCATTGACCAATACTGACTTTCTGAATCTTCACCCATTGCATATATGACATTGGTCACACAGAGCAACGTTTTCCCATCTCTTGTCTTCTTAAGATCAATTTATTTGCCACAATTGTACAAAGATAATTGCAGTGATTCCAAGATTGCATTCAATACTATTAATATAAGTTATTAGAATATAATAAACATTCTCATAAAGCTATTCATTCGCACTGGAAACGTATCTATATTACAATTAATAATAATCATACTATTTAATGTTTATCAACTCCTAAAATGTGTTAATTGCTTAATGTGCATAGTTTCATTTAATCTACAGAATAACCCTGTGAGGCAATTTTCCTATTGCTATCTTGTTTTAAAATGAGTAATTTCAGCCTTAAAAAAGTGAAGAACTTCAAGGATACACATATAAAAATGGAATAACAGGGACCTGCATCCAAATATTTCTGAAACCAAAGTTCTTAATCACTACATTGCAATGGGTAGATTTCTAGAAAAGAATTTGCTTTATCAAAGGACATGTACATTAGACATGTTGATAGATACTAGAAATTGCTTTTTTTTTTTTTTTTTTTTTTTTTAGAGCATGGGACAATTTATAAACACATGAATAATCTATGCTAGTGTCCTCAAAAACACTAGCTACTATTAACACTCTGCTTCTGTTAGTGATATCTTTTTGTTTTTATTTTTATTTTTGCTCACTTTTGACTGAGCATTCTTAAATATGTTTAGAAAGCTTTTGTTTCTATTTTTCATGAATTGTTGTTCTTATATTTTGCCCTATTATTTTTTTATTGACATTTGTATTCTTATTGATTTGTGAAAACTCTTTGTATATTAATAATATTAAGACATTATATACTAAATGCAGTGCAAACATTTCTTTCCATTCTTACATTTTTGTTTTATTATATTTAAAGGACCTTTCCTAGTAAAATACTTGTTAAAAGTTTTTGAAAATCACATCTTTAAACTTTTATTTTGTGGCTTGGGTTCTTGCTTTAGAGAGTGTTCCCCCCCCCCCAGGCTAAGTTATGAAAATAATTCTCATGTACTATTGCAAAGATTGTACTTTTCACCCAATCTTTGTAAAATTTCAATACAATTTTATATAGGCTGTAGAACGTAGTAGTAAGAGGTCATGTTCATAATCCTGAGGCATCAGGTTTTAATTTTAATAATCTTGATCACCTTGGGAAAGCTACTTAATGTCTTAGTGCCTTAGTATTTTTGCACTTAAAATGAGGATAATGATAGTACCTACCCTATAGGAATTTTGTAAAATTTAAATGAGATAATACACGTAGTATACTTAAAAATGACTGACTCATAGTAAGTATTCAAATGATAGCTTCTAACTATTTTAAATTTATCTGATATATATAAATTTAAAACTATATATATATATATATATAGTTTTGGTAGAAGTTAGGAATCTGAGTTTTTTTTTTTTTTTTCAAGAATGAGAAAGCAATTGTTCTTACATCCTTGATTAAATTTTGAACCATTTATTCACTGATTCACTTTAATTATACTTAGATTCCATTTGTATAATGATCTGTTTCCAAGATTTGTAACATTTATGCCTCTAATCTTTACACAATTTTTTAATTTTAATTTTGAATATGTAAAGAAACTGAGGCTTGGAGAGCTTCTATCAAAAGATAAAGTTAGCAAGATTATAAATGATTTGAAGTTTACACTCACATCTCCCCAAAATGGCTACATTCTTAGACGTGCTCTTGCTTCTTCAAAGGATATGTACATTAAAGATTATGTTTCCACCATATAAAATTTTCTTTTATTATAAAATGTTTATGAATGGATTGTATTTTTGTTGTTACATCTTTTCTTCTTTGACACATTCTTTTTGTAATGTAATATTATATGATTCATTTTTTTTAGACTGCCACTACACTAATTTGAGGGACATAGAGGCAGGAATCATGTCTGATTCATGTTTGTATCCCCAGTGTCAAGCAGTGCCCGTTACGTAGTCAAAAATCAATACATGTTTATAGAAAATAATTTCATTTTTAAAATAATGCACAGTCATGTTGCACCACTGTTCAAAATCCTACAATGTCTTGTGGTCTTTAATTAATTCCAAACCCTTGTCTTCTTTTATAGGTGCCTTTGAGAACAGCTCCATGTAAATCATCTCTCCCACAAAAATCCAAAATAGTCCTTTACTTCAGGCATCTGGTTGATCTCACCATCTCAGAATACCTATGTTAATTTCCATTTCTTCCCCATTAATCATCAAAAGTTTCTTCATGAAATGTTCCTTTAGTTTTGGAGCGCATTGAATTTTCTTTCTTCCTGAGCCAGCAGTTAGAATTGTTTAATTTTAGAGGTACAAATGATCTTAGACTTGATCTAGGTTAAACCCTTCATTTAATAATGAGGAAATGGATGGCCAGCGAGGTTATGAAACTTTCCCTTAGAGTATTCTTAATGACTGTGGCTCACATTTTAGTTTTCAATTTTGTATTTCTCTTTAATTCTGTACCAATGGGATTAAAAGCTCCTGTGAAGCTAGAACTAGCAGTAGATTCAGCAATTTATTGAATAAATATTAATTAAGTGCCAACTATGGGCCAAGCAATATTCTAGAATTTAGAGATGCAAAACTACTAGAGATTTGAGTTTTGTTTTTGTGTAACTATAGTCTGTGGATGATGCAGATATTAACTAAAATAACTACAAAATAACTATAGATTATTATATAACTACAGCTGTGATAACTCTTATGAAGGAAACTAAATAATGTTATGGAAACAGACACTAGATTATTTAGTCCAGGCAGGAAGAGAAAGAAATAATTTCTTAAAGAAGTGACATTTCAACTGATACCTGAAGAATGAATACAAATTCCACAGGAAAATGGGAGAAAACTTCTTCATGAACAATGAAATTTAAGTTTCAAAAAATTGAGCCTGAAAGTCATTTGGAATTTTACAGAAAAAGAGAAACCCAGGGTAGTTAGAGAAATCGAGTGAACGGAAACTGAGGCAGGAAACTGATTATGCCAGAAAATTATGTTAAACCCTATTGTGCAAAGTTTGTCATTGAAGTTCTATCACTGAGGATTGAAAATCTTATTCAAGTGCTTTAGAAATCTTTGGGAACATTATTACAGGGGAGTTATGCCATTATTTTTACATTAAAAACACGTGCCATGAGTTTTAAACGCATTTTTCTTTTCTTTCTTTTTTTTTTTTTTTGGAGACAGAATTTCACTCTTGTTGCCCAGACTGGACTGCAATGGTGCAGTCTCATTTCACCGCAACCTCCACCTCCTGGGTTCAAGCGATTCTCCTACCTCAGCCTCCCGAGTAGCTGGGATTACAGGCATGTGCCACCATGTCCAGTTAATTTTGTATTTTTAGTAGAGACGGGGTTTCTCCATGTTGTTCAGGCTGGTCTCAAACTCCCGACCTCAGGTGATCCGCCCGCCTTGGCCTCCCAAAGTGCTGGGATTACAGGCATGAGCCACCACGCTTGGCCATATTTTTCTTTTTCTTAGAAGCATTAGAAAACATAAGCAAAATGGAAATGGGAGACCATCACCTAGCCTTGGAGAAACAAGCAGATAGCTTGGCTAAGCTGACAGCTGTAGAGATGGAGAGGTATATATGAATCCAAGAGGTTTGAGAAGGTGGTATACACAAGACTTGATATTTATAGGGACAAGGGGATGTAAGAGATATTTCCTAGTTTTCCAATATTACCACTGGATGAAGGAAGATGGTATTTGTGACCTTCAGACAACTGAGGAATAAGGATATTCAAAATTTCAGACTTAGGCCCATAAAGTTTGAGAGGTTTGTGACAAATCCAAGTGAACAAATTATGTATTTATAGAATATTGGTGATACAGTTGAAGGAATATAAACCTGAGTATTATTGTCATCATAATCAATGTTTGTCTATGAAACCCAACAAAATCAGGAGGAAAAGAATATCAGCTATAATCTGAATGAATATAGACATTTCGAGGTGAAGTAGAGGTAGAAATACCAACAAAAGAGTCTGCCAAATAGCCATAATGTGAGGGAAAAACCCAATATATGACACTGTCAGGAAAGTCAAGAACAAATAGTATATCTGACATAGAGTTGAAACAAAAGAAAAGTATGTTTTAATGATAAATGAATGAAACTATTCATCTATATTGAATGTTGCCAACGAGTCAATTAAGATGGGCTCTGAAAGGCATTCATTGAATTTGACAATATGAAAATCAATGATGACCTAACAGGAGTGTTTTTGTCAATGGGGATAGAAGAAATGGGAGAGAAAGTATATCAAATTCAAGTTGGTTGAAGAATGAACTGGCTCCAACTTATAAAACTAACCAAAATTAGTATTCAGAATACTCAAAGAATATCTACATATTAAGAATAAAACAAACATTATTCAACGGAAAAGTAGAAAAAAATATCAATAGGTGATTCCTAAAACAGGAATCTTAATGCTAAAAACACATGAAAAGATGTCCAATTAATAGTCAGAAAAACGTGACAGTGACCCATGAAATACAGTGGTATTCATGTAGCTTCTAAGATGGCCGCTTCTAAGATGGCCTTAGATGATACCCACTCCTTGGTATTCATGCTCCTATGAAACTCCGGCCTCTTGTATGTGGATGGACCTAGTAACTTGCTACTAATGAATATAATATAAAAAGCCGTATTGAGACATCTTTTTCTGAGGTAAGGTTACCAAAAGGCTGTGACTATTCTCTTGCTCATGCTTTCTAACTCTCTTTCTTGCTTTGAATGAAACCAACTGCCATACTGTCGCTGCCCTATAGAATTGTGCTTGTGGCAAAGAACTGAGGGAGGCCCCTTTCCAACAGCCAGTGAGAATCTGAGACCCTCTGTATAACAGGCATTAGAGACTGAATCCTGTTAATAACACATGAGTAAGCCTGGGTGAATCTTCCCCAATAGAACCTTCAGACAAGAACCTAGCCCTGGCTAACACCTTAATTGCAGTGTATGAAAGAACTTGAGGCAGACATACGTATTTAGGCCAAGCCTGGAATCGTAATCCACAAAAACTGTAAGATAAATGTTTCAGTTTTAAGTCATTACATTTTGGAAATTTGTTATGCAGTAATAAATAACAAATATAGGAACGATTTTATACTCTTCAAATAAACAAAATCTAAAAGTCTGATTATAAGGAGTATTATTTAAGTATATGGAGAATGAAAACATATTCATGTTCTGATGATAGGAGTTTAAATTGGTTTAACTTCTTTGAAAACCAATTTGACTATCTCTAGTAAAGTTGAAGATGCTGTACCCGTGGGCTACCAATCCCTCTTCTAAAGAAACACTTTTATGTGAGCAACGAAATACAAATAAGCAAGCACACTGAGGGTTGCTTATAAGAATGAAAAGCTGGACAAACTAAATATCCATTAACATGTGAATGGATAAATAAATTTTGATATATTCATGTTTTAGAACACTAATGGTAACATAAGCAATGTAGATTTGCATATATTAACATAAAGTACAAAAGTATACTAATACTTTGATATAATTTATATAGATATAATAAAAGATAAAATTATACTTTTATATCGATATGAGATACAAATAATACTATATATTATTTACGAATAGGTACAAATATTGTAAACTATAAATATTAGTGTGGAAAGCATATATATCTATCTTAATAGTCAACCTCTGGAATGAAAGAATGAAACTAAATGAGGTGGGCTTTAGCCATATGTGTATTATAATATTTCTTTGGGAGAAATGAGCCTAAGAAAATTTCACAAAATGTCAATATTAGTTAAACCTGGAGAGGGTGGGCATATAGCTATGTGTTATATTATTCTCTTTGCTTTTCAATATATTAAAGATATTTCATAATATTTTAAACTTTGAGAATTTTGAATCAAAATCAGGTAAAGACAGTGTTTGTAGCAAACACTTTCAAGAAGTTTGATGATGTAAAACAGCAAAATATTACAGATAGCTGAAGAATTGTGAAGTCAAGAAAGAAGTTATTGCTTTATTTTTTATTACATTTTAAATAGAAAAAGCTAGAATATGTGTGGATGATAATGAGAATAATTTGTGCTAACATAGAAAAAGAAAGTTGAGCAAATAAATTGGTAAAAGAAGAGGGAAACTTCTTCCCAAAAAGAAGTCCTTGGGAACCTAGGAAGAAATGGAATCCTTCCCAAGGTGACTTCTGAAATGAAATGTAAAATTACAGTCATTACCAGGGCATACATTTCTCCCACTATAATGCAAGATGAAAAGATAAGATTGGTACAGATGCAGAAAAAATATTTTCAACTTAGGACTCTGTGACAAATTGAAAGTATGAGGCACATCCACAAAAATAGAGGGAACAGAAGGGACAGTTTGCAATCTGAGGATGGGAGAGAAGCTATGAAACAGTATTTGCAGAAAATGAGAGTGAGAGCGCAATAGAGAAAAGTTGCAAAATTTCTGGGAAGTATTGCAGAGACATTTGAATCTATGGTGTTAGCAATCTGCCTAATTATTTATGAAAGAAATGCTGGTAGCAATAACTAATATATTTTATTAAAAATATAATCTAGTAGTTTGAGAAGATTGGGATAGTATTTTTGCTTAATGTGCTTTCATTCAAGTATTTAAATGCTAAGCTAACTGTAAGAAAACGGTGCATTGCATTTTGCTACAAACTCAGTTATCTAAGACAAATAGAAACTTTCATAATCTTAAAAATATTATTGGCCAGGCTCAGTGGCTCATGCCTGTAATTCAGCACTTTGAAAGGCTTAGGTTGGTGGATTGCTTGAGCTCAGGAGTTTGAGACCAGCCTGCGCAACATGGGGAAACCCTGTCTCAACAAAAAATATAAAAAGTTATCCAGGTGTGACGGCATTCGCCTATGGTCCCAGCTCCTTGGAGGCTGAGGTGGGAGGATTTTTGTGCCAAGGAGGTTGAGGCTGCTGTGAACCATGATCGCACCACTGCACTCCAGCCTGAGTGACAGAGCAATAGTTTGTCTCAAAAAAAAAAAAATACATACACACACACACATATATATATATACACATATTTTATTGATTAAATGTACTGTAAATTTTCTTGGTAAATAAAAGAAAAACTCAAGTCTCAGAAAGGCTAAGTAATATGAGAACCTGGCTAACACAACAACAACAAACCAATCCTAGAGTTTTCAAAATTATCTAGGACAAAAAAAGGCAATTTTAATAATTTATTGTTTTATCATTCAATAATTTCTTTAACTTTTTCCTGTGACTTTATGTGTGTTTTATTATTAGAGTATTAAGATTTGTCACTAAGTACATTCTGCTGATCTATATTATATTTAGATTCCCGAAGGTAAGATTTAGGAAAGAAATCATCTAAGACATAAAGGTGAAAAGTCAGAACAAAGTTTATTTTATTCTTAACTTGACTAAGGATATGAGATGCAGCCGGAAGAATACTTGATAGAGTCATTAAGCTCAAATTCTAGTCCTGGCACTATCTATCGTGGGCAAGTCCCTGAATTCCTCTGGATATCCTTTTCAGAAAAGTAGTGGATTAAATTAAATTATCTCCCAAATCTTACTATTTCTAAATTTCCTACTCTTCAGTTCAATAGAATTTGGGAAAGAAGAGTTCCAATAGACTCAGCTATTTCCAGTTTTCTACTACACAAAGAGAAATATCCTCAATGCAGCCAGACTGTGTGGAGGATTAACATCTCTTTGATATCACTGTCTTTGTACTCTCAATTCTTGCTTTAACTAGCTTGCTTCTTTTCAGGTTCAGAGACAGAAATAATTTTGAAGCAAAAGTGAACAGAAATAAAATAAGAGAAAAGTAAGGGGGGAACGTGTGTGTATGTTCAATTGGGTGCCTTGATAGCACTGGGTGTCCCTTTGGGTTTAGGGATATAGAAAATGGAGATGGTGATGGACTAGAATGCAAGAGATTGGTTAGACAAAAAGAAAATGCAATAGTATTTGCAATTCTTCTTAGCCCAGGTTTTTATTAACTAGCATTACTTATATGCACTATTTAATTTATTAGAAGTACAATTTTAAAAAATCAGAGAAGAGGATGTCAGGAAAATTATAAGTAGATGGCAAAAAAAAAAAAAAAAAAAAAAAAAAAAAAAGGATTTCTAGGAGAGCACCAAGCAATTGGTTTTATAATTACCCCCTTAATATGTAATACTAACAATTGACCTGACAGTCAGGAATTAAATGAAGTATGAGAAAAAGAATATTCTATGAATACAGAAGTTCTATTTTGGTTCAGCTCTAATAATATTCCCTTTACAAAATATACCTCTGCTGAACAAGTGGAAAACTTTCCCTCAGCTTTCATGTAACTAGGCTCCATTCCCATGTTGGAAAAAGACTGAATGATTAGGAAACTTTTCGAGTGCATGGGTACTTTTAAAATGATAAATATAATTGAATACAACCTGCTTAGGCATTTGGGGATAGAAGGGTTTTCTTACATAACTTACTTGATTGGATAACATATTTAATGGGATGTGGAACAAAAGAACTGCTTATCTGTGTCTTAAGATAATGTTAGACTCCTTGAAATATAAAGAATATTCAGAGTTTTTTGTATTTAGAAACTTTTCCTTATTTAAGATTCATAATGTGAATAACAATAAACTTGACTTTACTGTGCTCCTCCCTTTTATGTTGCAAATAGATTCAATATTTGGTGTATAGCATCTACTTATAATTATTTCTAAATGTGGACGGGGAGCTCCTGCTGGTCTTTGCATCCTGCATGTGTGATGTGAACACAAGCCTAGGAATGCTGGTAGGCTCTAGAAGCTGTAAAGCATAAGGTGAAATATCTCTTCTGGAGCCTCCAGAAGGCACAGTTCTACTGATACTTTGAGTTTAACCCCCAGCAACAGGAACCTAATACAGATTTTGATACTGGAAGTGGTGTGCTGCTGTCACAAATATTAAACCTGTAGAAGCTGCTTTAGAATTTGGTAATGGGAAAAAGCTGAACAAATTTTGAGGAACAGGATTTTAAAAGCCTCCATTTCTTTGAACAGGCTGTTAGTAGAAATCTGAATATTAAAGGCACTGCTTGTGAGGGCTTACAAGAAACTGAGGAGCATGGTACAGGAAACTTACATCATCTTACAGAAAACCTAAATTATCATAAACAGAATGTTGGTGAAAAATATAGATTTTAAATATGCTGCTGCTGAGAGCTCAGAAGGAAATTAGGGACATGTTATTTAAAACTAGGGGATAATGGACCCTTGTTACATAGCGGCAGGAAACAGCTGAATTGTGCCCTATGGTTATAAGTGGAAACAAAACTTGTCAGCAGTGAACTTGGGTATTTAGCCCAGGAGATTTTCAAGCAAAGGGTTAAAGGTGGGCCTGGCTTCCTCTTGTTGCTTATTGTAAAATGCAAAAGGAAAGAAATAAATTGAGGGAAGAACTGTTTAGCAACAAGGAACCAATACTTTATGATTTGTTAAATTATCAGTTTATCTTGATTGCAAAAGATGCTAAAATTAGGAGATACATTGGCAGGAGAATGTGCTTTAGACTAGAAAGACAGGCGGGGCGCAGTGGCTCACGCCTGTAATCCCAGCACTTTGGGAGGCCAAGGTGGGTGGATCACAAGGTCAGGAGATCCAGACCATCCTGGCTAACAAGGTGAAACCCCATCTCTACTAAAAATACAAAAAATTAGCCGGGCATGGTGGCGGGCACCCGTAGTCCCAGCTACTCAGGAGGCTGAGGCAGGAGAATGGTGTGAACCCAGGAGGTGGAGCTTGCAGTGAGCAGAGATGGCGCCACTGCACTCCAGCCTGGGCGACAGAGCGACACTCCGTCTCAAAAAACAACAAAAAAAGACAAATATGTGGTTCCACAACCTTTGCTAGTGGCTTAAAAGGATAAAAACTACAGAGTATTCAAGAACAGAGAAATGCAAATCAAAACCACAATGAGATACCATCTCACACCAGTTAGAATGGCGGTCATTAAAAAGTCAGGAAACAACAGATGCTGGAGAGAATGTGGAGAAATAGGAAAGCTTTTACACTGTTGGTGGGAGTGTAAATTAGGTCAACCATTGTGGAAGACAGTGTGGCAATACCTCAAGGATCTAGTACCAGAAATACCAATTGACCCAGCAATCCCATTACTGGGTATATAGCCAAAGGATTATAAATCATTCTACTATAAAGACACTTGCACATGTATATTTATTGCAGCACTGTTCACTATAGCGAAGACTTGGAACCAACCCAAATGCCTGTCAATGATAGAATGGATAAAGAAAATGTGGCACATATACACAATGGAATATTATGCAGCCATAAAAAAGGATGAGTTCATGTCCATTGCAGGGACATAAATGAAGCCGGAAACCATCACTCTCAGCAAGCTAACACAGGAACAGAAAACCAAACACTGCATGTTCTTGCTCATAAGTAGAAGTTGAACAATGAGAACACATGGACATGGGGAGGGGGAACATCACACACCAGAGCCTGTCATGGGTTGGGGGACTAGGGGAGGGACAGCATTAGGAGAAATACCTAATATAGATGACGATTTGATGGGTGCAGCAAACCACCATGGCATGTGTATACCTATGTAACAAACCTGCACATTCCACACATGTATCCCAGAACTTAAAGTTAAAAAAAAAATAAAAATAAAAATAAAATTGAAAAGAGAGGACTCTGTGAGGAGATTGGGCAAGCAGCTGATGAATTCCTTAGTCATCTCAGCAAAACCCAGGAAGAAAGATGGGATTATTTAGGAAAGCTCTTTGGAGGAGCCTCTTGACTAATGGAGCAAATCTTTGTGATATACATGGGAGAGCCAAGAGATTCTTAAGCATGTTTTGTCACCAGGAACACTGCCAGCTTGAATTGAAAGAGATAGATAGGACAGAATGAAAGAAGGCTGCCAGACTCCCAAACTTACACAGGAGGGAAAAGCCTGATAGAACTGCTCAGGTGCAAGCACACCTACCTTTCAAGAAAAGGGAGAGAATGACTCACAGGGCAGAGCTGCACTCCCAGATGATGCAGGCAAGAGCCACACCGCATTATTCCCAGGTCTTGAAGCTTAATAGAGTTTTATTTGTATTTCTACAAAGGTATATAGCTAAATTTGCTTGGGACCAATAACTCCTTTTTCTTTTTCCTTTTGTTTTCTTCCTCTTCTTCTTTTTAAAATAGGAGTATCTGTAACTTATATATCATTCCTGTCACACCATTCATTGTATTTCGAGTGCAGACAATTGGTTTTCTAGTTTCATCAGTCTACAGATGGAGTGAAATTTTGTCCCAGGCGAGATCATGCAAGATTTCAATTATACTTGAATTATATGATTTAGATGATTATATTTGGGACTTCTGATCTGACAAAATTTAGATGAGATTTGGGACTTTAAGTTGATGTTGTAATTGGATTAAGATTTTTGTGAATGTTGGGATGATTTTAATGTATTTTGCATGTGGATAGATGTAAATCCATTGAGGTCAGAGGGTGGACCATATTAAACTGATTAAATACCCATCTTAATTTCTAGAGCCTGTAAATGTTACCTTAATGGAAAAGGAATTTTGCAAATGAGATTAAGTTAAAGATTTTATTATGAGAAGATTATCCTGGATTATCTAGGTGAGCCAAATGTAATCATAAGGATTCTTTTAACAGGGATGTAGAAAGATCAGGCAAAGAGAAACAATGTGATGACAGAAGGAGAGATTGAAGTGATGTGGCACAAGCCAAGGAATGCTGGCATCTTCTAGAAGCTGGAAAACACAAGGAATAGATTCTTTCCTGCAGTCTCCAGAAGAAATAAGTTAGTGGGCTGATTTCAGCCCCCAGAAATAGAAAACTAATACAATATCTTTTTTTCTTGGTCAGAGATTATTTTCCTACATAAAACAAATATGACATAGAGTAGTTTCCAGTTGGAACAGCACTGTAAAACATTCAAGTACATTCACTGCATTTATCCAAACAATTTCGCAGGTAAACACCACATGTTTTCATATGGAAAACAATGCAGAATAATTCGGTTATACCTAGAGGCAATTGAAAATTACCAGGATATGTATTTTTAATGTTCATATTAAATTTTGACCCTCTGAACTGTCATTTGAAGATTTTTTCATGTAATTTTATATTTTCTTAATAATCTCTGATAGATGCAATGCTCTACATCTAATTTTCAGACCCTAAAATATGTTAACCACTATTTTAAAATAAAGGTTCACAAAGCTCAAAAACTCATGATAACTTACTTTCATTGATAGCATAAATATATGTCATGTGTCATATAGTAATGTGCTTATATATGACATAAAAAGGAAGTAATAATAAAATATAAATGTTTGGGTCAGTCCAATGTTAATAATTATGATTAGACATGTTGAAGACTATCCCTGTGTCCCTGAGATAGCTGTGTGCTACATATACATACCTTAGCTAGTTCTAACAATGGTTTATAACACATATATTATTATAATTGTTTTATAGGACATTTTATTAATAGTCTAATGGTCTTATAGATGACTACGGCAGTTGTCATCAGTGGGCTCACAGTTGATCTACTATACCATGTTGCTGCTTTCTGAATCTGGAGAGAAAACAGCTTCTGCCATACTCTCAGACAAATCATTCATATTTTTGCAATATAGACAATCTTATGGTTTGAAGGTCTCCTTCCAAACTCATGTTGAAACTTCATCCCCAACGTGGCAGTATTAAAAGATGAGACTTTTCAGAGGTGATTGGATCATGAGGGCTCTGCCTTAATAAAAAGGTTTATCCATCAGTAGATTAAAGGCATAATGGGTTATCATGGGAGGGGAACTGGTAGCTTTATAGGAATAGTAAGACAGACCTGAGCTGGCATGTTAGCATGCTCAGCTCCCTAGCCATGTGATGCTCTAAACTGTCTTAAGACTCTTCAGAAACTTTCCACCAGCAAGAAGGCTCTCACCTGATGTGGCCCCTCAAGATGGAACTTCTCAGCCTCTATAACTGCAAGAAATAAATTATATCATTTAAAAATTGTATAGTTTCAGGTATTCTGTTATAAGCAACAGAAAGACTAAGAAAGATAAGTGTAATTCTAAAAATAATAAAAACTCAGACTCTACCTTTGATTAAATGCAATAATAACTCCGATTGTCCTAACATTCATTTTGGGCAAGTGGGTTAAAAACACTCTACAAAACTCAGTCGTGAACTTTTATGCTATTTTGTCATAATCAGAGATGCCACAGTTTGGACAATACAGTTCACCAAATTGAAAACAATCTAGATAATGTTAATAGGTTATTTACTCTTAACAAAAATCTGACTTTATCATCATTACCCAGTTATATTTTATAACAAGTTTGTGAGACAAGTAAGCCAAATATTCTGATTTTAAAGATGAATGAATGGTTCCAAAATTTATAATCAATTAATTAGCTATATTATTGTTGAATTTGATACATAGCCATGTTCATCTTGTAGTTTGCACCAGAAAACAATACTAAATTATTTTACACCTTAGCAATTTATTGATATTTCATAGCTGTTGGTTCTTGACCACATAAAGTCAGTCGAATAAAAGTTTTGTTTTGATTTTCATTAAGGCAGAGTAGTAAAGCATTAATAGGTTAATAGAAACTTCTCCTGTTCTATGTTCGCATTTCATCTCTTAAAATATAATTTTATTTTTACCCTTGTGATTATGATATAGACCAAGAAATTTCCATATAGACCAAGAAAATTTTTCTTGAAAAATTTTCAGAAATTTTTCAAGAAATTTCTGCTAAAAAAAATAGGATTTTTAGCAGTTCTGCAGGCTAGAAGATAGTCTGAAATAATCAATTCTACCAATTAAACTTCCATAGTAAGACATCTGGTTGAGAACTGACCTGGCATATTTATAGTTTATGGTTCACAGAATTAAAGCATGGTTAGTAAATGATTCAGGAATTTGGACATTTTTAAATAGAGGGCCTACTGGTTACTCTGTTTGGGTAAGTTCTCTATAAAAACATTTGCTCAAACATAATTTTGCAATTCCAATTTTTTAAATCTTTGTTTATTAATAAATTATGATTTTTGAAAATAAAACTTTCGAAATGTTCTGCGTACATGTTAATGTAGGTTAGGCCATCCAAAAGACAAAGCAAAGTGTCAGCATGAAGTCATGGGCTAGGATTATACAAATTAGAACAAATACAAGGAATTCCAACTTTTTTCCCTGTCGATTTTCTTTCTGACACACATGTGTTAGTTCAAATTTGTACATATAAATGTATACACACACACTCCTATTCTCACATGTATATTACATAAACATAGGCTATGTTCTCTTCATGTGTTTACATTAATAACAGTTAATAGCTATTGGGCAGAAAAAATATGCCAAACACTGGTCTAAGTACCCTATATGGATTTACACATGTGATCCTTACAACTACCCTAAAATCCATGTTCTAATACTATTTATTCATACTAATTATTAATATTACATATTTTTAAAAACCTGAGATATAGATGTTAAGTAACTTTTGTGAAATCAAATAACAAATAATAGTGCTACAGAAATATGAAGTCAAGCAAGTTGAGGCCAGAAAGTGTCATTTAAGTCTCATAATAATGATGAAAATGAAAGCACATACCTCATTTTTAATTAAAGAAACTGAGGCCCATAGAGGTTATATGATTTATGGAAAGTCAAACAATTGGTAAGTAGTTGAGAATTTCAACCCATGTAATCTCATTCCAGAAACAAGTCTTGTCCACTTCAATAAACTGCCACCTTAAGATATCCGCCTTTCTAGCACAGTTAAAGTCATTATGTCTATGTATCAAAAACTGTTTCAATTGAGAAGTCATGGAAAGAAACAGGGCTATCAAATACCTCTCCTTCCTTTACCTAGGATGGATGGGTAATAATTAAACACTCATCTACTCAGTGATAGAGAAATTATTAATCTGCCACCTTTCTTATCCCAGTTCATATGCAGTTCAAGATCATATCTGGCTTTTGACTATTTCCAATTCCTTGTCCTTTAACTGTCAGTTTTCACAATAAAATAATAAAAATCAGAATCGACTGTAGATGCTATCAATTAAAGTGCCATCTAGCCCTGTTTGCAACCTAACTTTTCCCTAAGGAATTTCCTGGCTGAATCACAGGTGTTACAAATACTGACTTCTGTTACCATTTTTGCCATTGTTTTCCCTTCGTCTTTGATGTCATATTAGCATGTATTGTACAAATAAATTTATTTGTGTTAATCACCTTCTGGGCATTTTGTATATATCATTACTATTCCTCATAATACAACCAAGACAAGGAGGAATTAAGGAAAATGCAAAAGGATTGGTAATTTATCCAAGGTAGACTTGCTAATAAGAGGCAGATTCAGGGTTCTAATTCAGGTCACTCTGCCTCAAAACACTATCCTGTGTCCACTAATGGCATGGCTACAGAAAACACAAACAAACTCCATTCTGCATATGTAGATAAGGGGAAAAACAATCTATAATAAGGAGAAAAACAATCTTTACACATCAATTATAAACACATACATGATTTATATCCTTTAGAGTGTAGCTACCACTTTGTAGCAAATATGTATCACTTGCTTTATTGTATTTTGTGTATATGAGGGAAATTATTTAGAAAGACAAAACTCAAAATAAACAGCTCAAGATCTTTAAAAGCCAAATTTAATCTGAGATAATAGGCTATTTTCTTATCTTTTATCAGTGATTAATTAGTGATAGAAATTTTCTTTTTCTCATCATAACTTAGAAAATTTCCTTGATAAAGGTTGTCTAATTTAGTACACATTTAAATTTTAAGCCAGCAGGGTTTTCTGCCTCATAAATATCTATTTTAGGAGAGAATAAATACCAGTCAGCTGACTTATTTTTAAACAAGCTACGAAAATTTATTATGAAAATATTATTTTCTCCAGTATAAAAAGACTGATTGAAATGTAAATTTTCTATAGGATTTCTGACAGCTACAATAAATATAAAATATGGAGATAGTAAAAGCATTATTTACTCTTGTAAATACTTGGAAGACTTTAATTTTAAAAAAGGTTACAAGTCTTTCACAAGGTAAACATAGCAATGCAGGAGACATTTTCTCCCATTATTATGTAGCTATATTCCTTCCTACTTTATAAGTTTGATCTATGCTTTTACAAGAATTGCTGTGTCAATGAATTTCAATACATAGCTTGAAGGCAAAAGTTTGACTTCCAACTGCTTTTTCAGTCATCTTCACCTTTCATATATTTAGAACATAAATTAGGCTAAAATTAAATTGAATTTTATTATGCTTTACAAGCATGCTGCTTCTTGGTATTCCAATTAATTATGTCCCTTTGAATTTTTACACCATGCTGTGGTACAGGTGTCCCATATGTTCAAGTTAATTGTAATTTTACAAGGAAAAATACACCAAATCCAGAAAAGGGATTACATATATATATATACACATACATACACACACACACACACACACACACACACATATATAATTGAAAATATAAAAACATTAGTCATTGGGGACTCTTTCTTGCTCGAAATTTGTTTGTATTTCAGTTTTACAACCTGGTTCATATGGAAGAGGATCAGGTACAGTTGGAGTCAACTGCAAATAAACTAAGAAATATAATGTTAGATAAGAGTGGTATATATTTGGGTAGCTGACATCAATAACTAGGGATTCTGTTCTTATCTTTGCAAATTCCATAATTATTATTGAGCCTAAAACTAGCACTCTGATACCAAACTCTGGTATCAGAGTTTGTGTCAAATTATGATATAAAATATTAATTTCTAGAGACAAATTTTAGCCATCAATTAAGAATACACCCTTCCTGCAGCTTGATTCTGAGCTAATTTGCATTCAGCTGGTGTCCATCATATAAAAAGGAAAGGTGTATTCTTTATTTCCTCCTCTTTCAGGGAGTCTCCCCTCTATTACAGTGAGTTTTTTAATGAGGTGCACCATCAGGACCACATGAGACATACAGGGGGACGAAAGATACATTCTGAGAGCAAATCTAATTTAATTTAATTTCTTCAGGGGGAAGCCAACACTTTATTGATGTTCTGGCATTTCTAAGAATGGAGTACTAGACAGACTTGAAGAACTGACTTCCTAAATAAAAGGCAGGAAAATGAATGGGTCAAGAAAGGGAGTAAGTAATTACTGAAAGGACTTTGTTACTGTTGACTTTACCTAATAGATGGCCTCAGCAGGTTTTCATTAACCTGGTCCATTTATATTCCTATTAGACGGCAGCTGAAAAATACTAAGCAGCTAGGAATGACTCCTCTATTTTGAGGAAGAAATGTATTACTATAATGAATATTCAGTACAGCAGCATAAGGGAACTTGAAATATTATTTTCTAGTGTTCCTCTGATTTAGGCCCAGAATTTATGATGCTGTACTGTAGGCTGAACTATCCCAGTGACCAGATGGAAACAGAATTTCTCTTCTGCTTAAGAAGAAAAGGAAAAAAAAAAAAAGTTGGCCAGATAATCGGCCACACACACACACACACTCACACACACACACACTCACACACACACACACACACACACACACACACACACACACACACACACACACACGTTGCAAGGCATTTTGTCAGATACCTTAAGGTCTGCCATAGAATAATAGGCATGATCCCAGCCCTGAAGGATCCTGTGCTTTCAGTATGTCAAAGCAAATGCAGGGGTCAATTAATTTCTGTACTGCATGATAATAACTCCAGGAGCTGCATCTAGACTTCTTAGCAGTATTTGCCACTATTAATTTTTCTATTCTTTGGAACACCTGTATGTATGATTTTGGTTGCTTCCAATTTCTGCTTATTTGTTTCTAGGCAGCCTGGGCAAACTTCTCAATTCATATGGCTTCTATTTCCTCCCCAAACTCCATCTTCAATGTAATTGTCTTCTATACTCTAGAATCCTTTATCTGTCTGCCCTGGACCTCTCCATGTGAACATCATATAGACAACTTGAATTCAGTATTTCTAACATGGAACTTATAATTTTTTGCATAAGTCTGACACTTGTCTTATAGATGATATCTCAGCAAACATCATGAATATCCTTTCTTTTTTCCAAATGACAATATAGTCATTATGCCTGACTCCTCATCCCTTCCTTCAGAAATCCTGTTCACCAGCACATTGTCTGAATTCTGTAACTCCTCTGGCAGAGCTGGATTCAAGTCATCTTTCCTTGTTTAGATTAATAGAAATACAATTCAACTACTCCCTCCATTGATTTTTCTATAGAGCAACTAAGAGTAACTTTTCTAAAACTGGCATTTGATAAACTCACTCCTCTACATAAAATCATTCAATGACTTCAATCCTCTCAAAATAGAATAAGTATCTATATGAAGAATTGCATGATGTTCTATGATCTGGGCCCTTTTCCATCTCTTACTTATCCATAACTTTTACTCTAAAATTCAAGTACACTAAACTACTGTGAATTTCCTATGCTTTTGCTCACCACAAGGACTTTGAATAAACTGTTTCCTCATCCTGTAACTCCTTTTGTCCTATTCTTTGTTCCACTTGACCAATTCCTACTCATCCTTTCAGCATGATTTTGTCATTGTTTCCCAGGAGAAGCTTTCTCTGGCATTCAGCTTCATCTAGAGACTGGTGGCTTACCTTTATAGCCTAAGGGCTTCCATTGCCCCTGTTCTTAACCTACCGCAGTACTTGTCAGAGTACTCAGGACCCACTAGAGTCATGAGTCCCTTCAAGAGGGGGATATGTTCTGAGAAACGTGTGCTTAGGTCATTTTGCCATTGTGCAAACGTCATAGAACGTACTTACACAAACCTAGATGGTGCAGCCTACTACACACCTAGGCTATATGGTGCAGCCTGATGCTCCTGAGCCACAAATCTGTACATTATGTTACTGTACTTAACACTCTCAGCAACTGTAATACAATGGAAAGTATTTGTGTATCTAAACATAGAAAAAATACAGTAAAAATATTATAATCTTACAAAATCACTGTCATATATGCAGTCTGTCATTATGCAACACATGGCTGTACATAATTTGTGAGGCTCAGTGCCAAAGGAAAATGAGAGACCCATTGTTCTGAAATTACCAAGAATTTCAAGAGGGTGTTAGAAGAGCATTTAACCAAGTAAAGAGCTCTTCTAAGTACAGGGAACTTTGCCACTATGGAGGTCACACATTTACCAGGCTTCCTAAGCAAGTATCTTGCTGCTTTTTCTGTCTCTATTGCTCCCTAAATTGTAAGCTTCTTGAAAGTAGAGTCTTTTTGTCCTACCTCCCCATTACTTTTTTAGCAATTAGCATTTTTTCTTGTCTGTAATTATTGCTCAGAAAATATCTGTCAATTCAATTCTCCATTCTGACAAAAAATAAATCACAATGTGGGCATCAGTCTTCTGGCAACATCTGCGAAATGAAAGGATTTGTCAACATGCTGTAACTGGGCACCTCTGGTAGTAAGATTAAATCAAAGCTTATTTTAATCTATAACCATACCCAAATTTATTAAAGATATTAGTTAATGGTATGCGCTATAAAATCTAAAATTATTTTTAGTAAGAATTATTAAAATATAAATATATAATGTATATATTAACTATAGATTTACATGAATTTGAATAATAATAATAATTCAAATTATTCCCAGTATTTCAGTGGAATGTGGAAACTGCTGTGTTGGTTACTGAGCTGCAATGGCCTCCAGCAGCACAGTGCTTTGGGCAGATTGTGTGCAAATTTTCAAGGAGTACTAGATTTAGCCTTATAAAGACAGATCATTTGTTTCTTTCTTATTTAGTCCTTCCCTATTTTGCTTTCTACTTAAATAACTTATTTCTAAGGGATTCATATCAATGCCCCTCCTCAGTCCTCTTGGGGTTTTAGATTCACTCTGCTTTTCCCACATTCTCTTGAATTTGCTGCCCCAAATACCTATCCAAACTCTGTAGATGGATAAAGCCTTCTAGAGTACAGAAGACATTCAGGTTGTAGATGGAGTTTGGGGAGGAAATAGAAGCCATGTGAATTGAGAAGTTTGTCCAGGTTGCCTAAAAACACGAATAAATTGAACTAGAAATTGGAGTCCAAATACCTATCCAAACTCCGCAGTTTGACAAAAAGAGGGAAACTCTGAGAATGTCGAGTGCAGCACAAGATCGCGGAATGTAAATTCCTAAGCTAAGTGGTCCAAGGTCTACTATTTCTCTCCCTTTCTCCTCCCTCCTCCTCTCCCTCTGCCTCTACCTCTCTAAGCCTTGGTTTCTTCACCTGCAAAATGACATATTAGGATTCTACAACTTTGATGTTCTTTCCAGCTTTACCACTGCATCATGTACCTTTCAGAGTAGAAAAGGCTGGACCTTGGGAGAGAAGCAGAAGTCGGATAAATGAAAGTGAAAGGGAAGGGAGGGCACTGAGGAAGACCTGGCCTAAGAGAGTCCTTGGCACACAGGTGACTGTGAGTGAGCCTGCCCTAGTGACCCAGCCTTCGTGCCACAATCATGGTGGCCTGAGTGCATAATGCGCGAAGCTCTGTTCTGAGAACTTCTTGTGTATCAATAATTTACTCATCCCAACAATCACTCTTATTTTATCGATAGGAAAATTAAATCTCATGGCTAGTTTGTGATTGATTCAGGATTTAAAAATCATTCAGTTTGACCTCATGGTATTCCTGTGTCCCCATGATTAGGAAATCTCTAAAATCACATTTTGAAGAATTTGGGCTCATGATCATTAGGTTGTTTCAAAAAAAAAACCAGCACAATTTTCTCTTTTAGATATCTCTTGGGAACGAATGGTGCTCTTTAGAAAGCACAATGAACATAAAGATATAATTCTTACAAAAATTAACAGGGAAGGAGCTACCAAATGACAATGGATGAGAAAGGCATCTTGTTACTTATTTTCTGCACCTCTTATTCCAGTGATGATTACATTCCATTTCTGTCTTTTATTTCTCTTGCTGCATGATTTTTCACAGGCTTTGTTCTACGCACTCATCATCTTTGGTATTCTTTAGATAGTTTTTTTTTTTTTTTTTAATTATCTATGTCTCTTTTCAGCAGATTAAATAAGTAAGGTAACATTCCTCTAAGTTCTCCATTCAATAATACTTTAAAAAATGATGCTTGATTATTTAATGCCAGCATTGCCACATTGTGGAATGATTGTTCACAATGAACTTTTTAATTTGCACCAGGCAAACTATCCCTCCTTTCACGCCATTTATTTTTTCCCATACTTGTCTTTATTAACTATAATTGTCTACAGCTGCTGCATTTACCATTTATCCTGCCTCAATTTCAATCCAATCCTGTCACTTGAGGAGGTGTATAATATATACAAGGCAATTTGGCATATTCTGATGCCTCCTGGGGTAAATTTACTGCCTTTATATAAAAATATGAAAAGATAAGTTTTATTCTACCCTCTTGGAAAATTCCCACTAACCTAACATGGAAATATGCCTGACCTACTTTAAAAGGGTCATTGCAATATTGCCTAATAGTGATAATAATGTCATAAGGTGCTGCAACAAGTTCTTCATGGAGACTAAATCACTTGATCTTCACAACAAATTTATAAAATAAGTATTGTTATCCCCACTTTGAAGACGAGGAAAGTTTAGAAATGATTTAACTTGGAATTTTCATGCCCTTGATATGTGATAAAGCTGATTTGTACCAGGTTTCTCTGACTTCATCCCGACGTTACTATAAATAAAAGCAGCACAGCCTAAACAATGACCATGTCCTCAATCATCCTCACCACAAAAACATATATATCCCCTTAGTAATTTTGACGCCACCGTAATGTAAAGCAAAACAAAGCAAAACCAGATGAGGTCCTAAATAACATCGTATTCAAAAGCCCAGAGACCAGGTCAGCTGAAAACATTGTAAAAATAGTTGATTCAATGTTACTGTCAAATTCTACCAGAAAACTAGCTGCGGCCTATATATTCTCTTACTTATCTTGTATTATAAGCAGAATATCTTCCATTTTATGGACGAAAATTCTGTCTATGGATTGAAATAACGAATAAGATAGAATGTATTTAGTTCTCCTTGAACTACCTGTATTTCTACCTTGTGAAAAATATGTTATATATCATAGCCTTGCTTTTTACAAATCTATAAAGCACAAATACCCTTTAATATAATGTTTTCCTTAATCAAATAACTCAACTCATGGTTTACTTGCAAGAGTGTTCCAGATACAACTTTACTAATTTATTCTTCCTCTCTCATCTTGCATTTTCAGCAGACTCAGTACAACCATGAGAAAAGATAAATTCCTACTAAAAGTAGGCTTAGAGATATAGGGTGCTTATTTGACATTTAAAATACAATTGTAAATGATCAATAAAGTACTCATACAACAGAATCACATGAAATCATCGAATAATCATGATGAAAAGCAGAAATTCTTCCTTTAGCTGCCATCTTGTGTCCCCGCGTGTGTGCGCCTAATCTCAGCTGGTCCACCAGAGACCCCTTGAGCACCAACCCTAGGCCCCCGCGCGGCCCCTTATTCGCTCCGACAAGATGAAAGAAACAATCATGAACCAGGAAAAACTCGCCAAACTGCAGGCACAAGTGCGCATTGGTGGGAAAGGAACTGCTCGCAGAAAGAAGAAGGTGGTTCATAGAACAGCCACAGCAGATGATAAAAACTTCAGTTCTCCTTAAAGAAGTTAGGAGTAAACAATATCTCCGGTATTGAAGAGGTGAATATGTTTACAAACCAAGGAACAGTGATCCACTTTAACAACCCTAAAGTTCAGGCATCTCTGGCAGCGAACACTTTCACCATTACAGGCCATGCTGAGACGAAGCAGTTGACAGAAATGCTACCCAGCATCTTAAACCAGCTTGGCGCAGATAGTCTGACTAGTTTAAGGAGACTGGCCGAAGCTCTGCCCAAACAATCTGTGGATGGAAAAGCACCACTTGCTACTGGAGAGGATGATGATGAAGTTCCAGATATTGTGGAGAATTTAGATGAGGCTTCCAACAATGAGGCAAACTGAATTGAGTCAACTTCTGAAGATAAAACTTGAAGAAGTTACTGGGAGCTGCTATTTTATATTATGAATGCTTTTTAAGAAATTTTTGTTTATGGATCTGATAAAATCTAGATCTCTAATATTTTTAAGCCCAAGCCCCTTGGACACTGCAGCTCTTTTCAGTTTTTGCTTATACACAATTCATTCTTTGCAGCTAATTAAGCCGAAGAAGCCTGGGAATCAAGTTTGAAACAAAGGTTAATAAAGTTCTTTGCCTAGTAAATAAAAATAATAATAAAAAATAAAATAAATAAAAAAATAAAAAACAAGTAAAAAAATAAAAAAAGAAAGGCAGAAATTGTATCAGTTACTTTTAATATTGAATAAAATAAATAATTGTGCAGCCATATACAAAACATACCTTGTGATTTTTCTTTAAACTTATGTTTACATTGTTTTTGATAAAGAACTTAATCTCCACGTTATTAATTCTGGTTTTCCATTCTGGACAATTTAAATTATTAACGGGGGTGCAACTGAAGACTTAGAACAACTCTGAATACTAGATGCCTCACCAAAATATACAGCTATAAGCAGTCACGTTACAACCTGCTATTTTGAAATTTTAGTAGTAAGAATATTAAGATATAATACATCAATTTTCCCCATAATTTCTCAGCAGACAATGAGAAGAAACCACTATAGTGATTAAATAGCTGGAGAGATTCAATTTTGAGGGAAGATTAAGAAACTAAATATGTAGAAGTTGGTTTGGTGACCACTAACTGAGAGGGGATATGGGTGACTGTTTTTTTTTTTTTTTTTTTTTTGAGACGGAGTCTCGCTCTGTTGCCCAGGCTGGAGTGCAGTGGCCGGATCTCAGCTCACTGCAAGCTCCGCCTCCCGGGTTTACGCCATTCTCCTGCCTCAGCCTCCCGAGTAGCTGGGACTACAGGCGCCCGCCACCTCGCCCGGCTAGTTTTTTGTATTTTTAGTAGAGACGGGGTTTCACCATGTTAGCCAGGATGGTCTCGATCTCCTGACCTTGTGATCCGCCCGTCTCGGCCTCCCAAAGTGCTGGGATTACAGGCTTGAGCCACCGCGCCCGGCCGGGTGACTGTTTTTATATTTGAATGACACCTTCAAAGACGGACATTAATGGTTTACCACCTGGTAATGGGCAATAGTTAAAAGACATAGGCGATGTTAAAATAAACATGCAGAAAAATCTATAATAATAAGGTAATGTAATAATAACCTTTTGTGTATTGTAGAACTGTCCTTATAAAAAATAAGATAGGTCAGTTTTCTTAATTTTAAGGGCAGTCATTTTTATAAATAAACATATCTTTTTTTTTATTTTTGTTAACCAGACATGTTTAAACATAACACATATTATTTTACCATTTTTAAGTCATATTATATTTTACATGGCATTCTTTCAAAATTAGAAATTTATAGTTGATAAAACAGTCATTTCTTCTCTACATTATTTTAGTAATTAAAAAATAAACAGTAATCAGCAAAAAATTTGTCACCGCATGCATTTTAACTTAAAAATGAATGTGTACTAGCTGGACTATTAGCTAATGGTTTATAAAATAAGGATCATAAAACACAGTAAGTCACCGAATTCATACAGCATTCCCATCTCATAGGTAGAGGGTTGCTGTTAGGTTCAATCTCATTTACTCTCCTTGTTAATGTTCTGGAAAGAGGCAGTAAATATGACATTTGTTACTTTCATATTACATTGAAACGTGCATCGAGAATACAATTTATTTCAGAAGCAAATATTAGACTACCTGAGAAGCACTGGAAAGTAAATATAGAGAGTTAAATGTAAAGATAACAATAAATGAGAATGTTTTCCAGAAAAGATGGTAGCAAAATGCGTAACATCATATGGGACTTGTATACCAGGTTAGATCCATGGGTAATGTCATATGGGACTTGTATACCAGGCTAGATCCCATAAGCCTGATTGGTAATGCTGCATGTGGTGCTACTCAGCCACCTGAACAACATCAAACATGCTTGAAAAGAATTAAAAGTCATCAATAGACTACAAAACTACAGATTTACTTCTATAAGAAATAATTGGCTCCATTTCTGTGAAAGTGGCTACAAATGGCATTCAAAACTAGAAGAAGACTAGGTGGTGAAACCCACAGTACATCACCAGGAGGAAGGTACAGCACCCAGCACTGTTGTACACTTTAATATGAGGGTTACTATCATGATGCTAATGCTAGCTTTTGCTTACGGTGCTTCTATCTTCATGTTTAGCACCAACATTCTCTGTTTCTGAGCTGTATAGTATTAAATTTGGTGAGGAGGTAGCAGAGTAGGAGCTAGAGGAGCTAAAAGTCATCTCTTGGAAGGACAGTTGCTGCTTCTGCAGAGAAAAGCTTAAAGGTCGGTGACTGCATGAAAGCATTCTTACTTGGTGCTTACATTCCCAAGCACATTTAAACTTTTTTTGGTGGTGGAGGGTGGCGAGGTAGGGGGCACTTAAAATTCACTCAGGGAGTGCTTCTGTGGAGTATAGAGTCTCTAGGTGCTGGAAAAACAGTGGGGAGCAAGACAAAAGAAAATCCTGCTCTCGCACATCTTACCAGGTAGAAAGTTTAGACAGGTATACAGAGGATAACAATAAAGAATGGTGACTGCTGTACAGGATGCTCAGAAAACCAATAGCAGGTTGGCCTAATGGACCCAAGAATCAGGGAAAGGTGTTCCTGAGAAAATATCAATGAAACCTAAAGGGCTCACTTGTTCTTTAAGTGAGATCCAGACATTACAAAATCGGTTGTACACTTAAAAAAGAAAAAAGAGTTGGACTATTTTTGCTTTTTGAAAGATTGAAACAGTTAGGTCAATCAAAATGGTAAATGGGTTTTCAAATCCACCTATCTTCAAGCCATGTTCGGTAGCTAGATTTCCATACTCTATTAAACCCCTTCTTTAATTTCTCTGATTATTTGACTAAGCTGTAGCATATTCCAAATAGAAATTATTCAATAGCAACTGCAGTATGTTTGTGAAGAAATTTCAGAAAGAAAAAAAAGAGCTTAGGGCATTAACTTAGAGCAGTGATTTTCAAATTTTGAGTACATGAAGTTCTTTACGGTATTTAATAAAAATTTGGATTTCTGCCCCTGCCCCATTCCTAATGAAATTATTATGAAGGTTTGCGAATGGGCTCAATATGTTGTATTTTAAACCAGGACCCAGAGTTATTTTGGTGCAGGTACTGCAAAGTCATACCTTGAGAAACACGGAATTAGAGGATGTGTTAACAGAGTTAGCTACTCTTATTTGAAGACAGCAGAGATAATTTATTCTCTTCTCTCATTCTGTCTTTCCTTCATCACAATCCTACTTAACCCACAGGAATTGGGAAGAAGTTTATCTGTAAACAGTCTAAATCCTATGCATAAGCATGAAGACAGAAATAAAAAAACAATATTTCCCATCCTGGCTTCACATTAGAATCATCTGGGGAGCTTTAAAAAATTACTGATACCTGGTCTCTCTTCCTAGAGACACTGATTGGGTCCCCAGTAGGGTTTTAAGTTCCCCAGATGATTATAATGCACATCAGGGTTGCCAACCACAGGCAACCAGGAAAGACAAACTATTTATTTAGCATTCTCTATGTTACAGTTCCTTTGTTAGATGCTATAGATATCTATACATAGCTGATTTTGTTTAATAGTCACATCATTTGTAAATGTTGATAGTGAACCCAATGATTCATCACTCCAAGGGCACAAAAGGAGAGTCAGGATTACAACTCTGAGCTGCTTAATTTAACACCTGTGTTTATTTTTAATTAGTTGATTTTCATTTTTACCCTCAATACAATTTTTTTTTTATATTTAACCTGTACTATGTTACAACACTGGATCACCTCTCCAGTGCCAAAATATGCTTCTGCATGGTGGCATAGCCTTCCAGCCAATAGTTCTATTTTAGAGATATTATAATTCTCCAGTGTGCAGTACTTGGCATATAGTATGTACACAATAATGTCAGGTTTTGAAATGGCCTTTCTAGTAGTGTTTTTCAAGCATGTGAATATTTGCCTCATTTTGAGCTTTGTTGCCTTCTAAAAGTATGACGAATGGAAAATGAAAGTGTTGATACTAGAAATGGTAAAACTGAAGCAAAACTGGCATTATGAGGCAGCCCAAATGAAATATATTCTAAGTTTCCAAGGCACATTCCTTTGTCATCTGCTAATTTGCTTTGTGTTAAGAAAAGGATTACATCAAAGAATATACATAATATCGTGGAACTCTACCTTTGAAACTCATATGTAAATATGAGGTTTAGTGTGAGAACTAAAGAGGACTTTAGATATTGCTTTATGCATCAGTACATTTTCCTGCCATCTAAGGGTAAATTTCTATTCATTAGGCTTCTGGTAACTACACAACTTCCTAGAGAAAAATTAATCAAGAAAATAGTGTGGTTATTAAATTTCTATTGACATTTTTAAAACTCTGGTAAGATACCTTCAACATTATTGTAACATTCTACTCAAATCCTCTGTAAAAGCTGGTATTTGTTTATTCCCCACTGGCAGAGTGTAAACTCCATGAGAGCAGGTGCCTTGTCTTTTATTTATTTATTTATTTATTTACTTCTATATTCCCAGTGCCTGGAATAGCATTGATTTATCAAAATAAGAAAGGAAAACACAAGAGGAAGCCTCATCCTTAATGTTAAAATTAGTTTCTTTATTCTAAAATTGTAATCTCATATGACCTAAGAGAATAATACATTGAGCTAACATTTTTTTTCATTAGAAATGTATGCTAATTTTTACATGTAACCCATACATTATTATGTGCACACTGTTGGGCCTCAGAAAATAATAGCCTAAAGTGAAGGCCTCAGAAGCAAAAGCTTTTCTCTTACCTTCTCCTGCCCTATTTCTCAGTCCCTTTCTACCCGAAGGCTAGCCATAGAAACCAGAATCCCTCTTGCCCAAGGTGAGTCATAGAAACCAGAATCCCTTTTCCCAAAATCAAGCCATAAAACCTAAAAATATTACATGAACTTACCCTCCCCCTTTAAGGAGAACTTGTGCTTGATGCCAAAATGAACTGGAAACTTCTCAGGGAATTATAGGATCAATGTGAGCTACCACATAATAAAGGAAAAAAAAATTCTGATAAGGTACCTAAGATGTATTTACAAAGTCTACTCTCAATATCTTACTGCTTCAAATTTCCTCCTGATGTCCCCATATTTATTAAGGGCATCAACAACTAGGTTTGAAATTTTGATATCATATCTCCTCAAGCTTCTTCTCAAATTTCTTAGAATCTAATTCTCCTCTTTGTTTCCTGATTGGCATCTGAATTTACTGCTCTTGGCTAAAACCTCAGTAACTGTGATTGGACTCCTGCCTTCCCTGGATTGCCTGGCCCCAAAACATCATCCAAACTTGTGTAGAAGCTAATCTCACTAAAATGGATCTGAACACATTACAGCATTGCTTATAAACTTTTGATGTTTTCTACTATCCATAGAAAAATGTCCAAATTCCTTATTATTTCTTACGTCATTCTGCCACATCTGGTCCTCTAACCGCATTTAGCTGCTTGCTGATCCCTGAACACATCACTCACTTTCTGCCCGCTGTCTTTAATCACATTTTCTCACTACTCCTGGTGTGGCATGCTTTACCCTTGTCTGTATGATGGACTCCTAAGCATCACAAGAACAACTCAGCATGCCACCCCTTCTAGGAAATCATTCCAGATTCACAGACAGAATTATTCCTTCCATTCTTATGTCCCTTGACTCAGAATATCTGGGTTCACATCTTGATGCCATTACTTAGAATCTAGACATCCTTGGGAAAGCACAAGAAACAAGGTTACTGTTATCCCCAAGAACCTGCCTCAAAGAATGGTTGTGAGGATTATATGGGCTAATTGAGGCAATCATTTAAAATAGTGCCTGGAAGATAAGTATTTAATAAATGATATTAATTTTATTTTCAAAACTAATCTACAGGCTTCTTAATGTTGCATTGCCCTAAGACAGTCTTCTCATGATAAACTATAAACTAACATGGGAAGCTGACTAAACGTCAGTGCTTTGTTTGTATTCGGGTTTCTAGTGCCAAAAGCAGTATCTGGAATAACTCAATTTTCAATATTTATTTAGTCCTCATTGTTTATACAATTTGATGCTACAGTGAGATTTACAAAGAGACAAATGTGATTGCCCCAATCCTCTAGTAGCTTATAATGTATTTTTGGAAGTGAATAATATATAGACTGCTAGAAATTATGTTATTTGTTTTCAAAACCAAATGCCAAACCACCATAGAATTCTTCAGACCAAAGACAGTGTGAGGCGTCAAGGCAGGCACAATCCCTGATGATAGAAGGAACTGGGGAATATCCTTGAAACAGGAGAACTTAGAAGGGTAAAATGATGATGTGTCCTAAACAAGGTATTTTAAGTGGGCGACACTGGGTGAAAATGTCATGGAGGTAGGAATGACCACAGTTAGATCAATTGGCTTAGGTAGAAGTTTTTGTAGTACCATAGTATACAACAGAGGTTACCAACTACAACGCTTATAGGCAGGTGAAGAAAATGAGTGGAACAGGTGAGGTATAAAGCAATAAGAATGTGGAATTTCTGGAAAACTAGAGGGATGATCCCAGAAGCAAGGAGGCAGCTTCCCCTAAGCTATAATGTAACTGTTGTCCCCTAGGGATAGGTCCCAAGGTAGCTAGGGCACATGCTTTTAAAAATGAGATCTCTTCTGATTTTTAAACAGGAGTTAACTGCTTTCAACGTTTTATAAAACACTGTGTAAATCCAACAGATTATCTTTACCAAAGACTGCTGGCTGCCAGTTAGTAGCGCTTTGGAAAAGTTTGAGGTGGCCACATGTAGGTCTAATTCCCAGTGGGGACATGGATAAAAAATTCATAGGCTAGTAAGGAGCTAGTGAAGGTTTTTGAACTGTTTTGAAATGCTCAGAAATGTTTTAAGCATATTTTTCCAGAAAATTGTTTGCAGGATGGATTACTGAAAATAAAAGTCAAGATGCAAAATGTCCAGTGTGGAAATTATTGTCCTAACCCAGGTGTGAGGTATTAAGGCCCAAATAGTTGTGGGACTATAAAGGGAGTGATCTAAGGTTCAAAGTAAACCACTTGAGCTTCTCTCTAATTTTAGCTGATTCAAATTAGGTTTTTGTCTGCCCAAGTTGTGCTAATTGCTCCCATTTCTCTTATTTCTCCTTTAATCAAGGGATTTACATAAGTGAGCTCATTAAAAGAAAGTCATGCCTCACCAAATGAACCTTGCCATTCTGTGTAATAATTATAGCACAAAAGGAAAGGTTAATCTGATTATATATAATAGGATAAACAGAACATTTTCAACACCTGTGCTGAGTTGTCCTGGATGTTTCTTCGACGTCCCCTAACAAGTACAATCACATATGATTTTCAGTAAAAGTCATTTTTGCATTCATGGTTTTAAATATTAGAAAAGAGTAAGAATAAGCAGTTATTTCTCACTTAAGGAAAGAATACCATCTTTTAAAATATACAGGTGTTATAAGGAACCTCTTGGCTTAAGATTTTGCATACTGTTACAAAGACAACCGAGAAAGACAAATCTGTGCTTACTGTTTGGTGATAAAGCATAATTACCTGAATTTTCCTCTCCAGGGTGTTAAATTAAAAGGCAATGGTTAATCTACGGCTCATGTTAGCCTGTTTTTATGTATTAATAACACAATGATTACAGGTAATTCTCTTTCTTATGAAATTAAAAGCTTTCACAAGAACATCATTCATCTCAGTGATGATTTGCATGACTTCCAGGACAGAGAGAAAACCATTATGGATGTGTGCCAAGGAACTTTGGATTGTCGGCTCATTCTTTGAGTTTTAGAGGGATATTATTTTTAATTTTGAAGTCCTTTCATTCAGCTCCCACATACCAATCCCTGTCTTGAGCTTTCTGAAATGAATCCTGCAGCTAGTAATATCAACTAGAGTCATTTAATCTCTAAATCACACATCCTGAGTTTAGCACCTCCTACAGTGATATTGCTGAGGATGCATATAAGAGAAACCCTGGTGCAAAAATGGAAACTTTGGCAGGGGGTTACATTGGCCTAACTTGCTTTGTTCATTTGCCAATGAGCTGGCTATATCAGTTTAGATGGTAACTCGATTTTCTAAACCATACTCATATACTCCGTTGTAAGAAAATCTCTCATTACAAAGGATGCATGGAGTTGCCACTCCCATTCTGCCACTTTTTTTTTTTTTTACATTTTCTTCTCAATATTTTGCTGATTTCTTGCCACCTCCCAGGTCTCCAGTGATTCTGATGAGAGATTTCACATATAGTTTGATGGCAGAAACTCAGGCTCAATTAAAAATAAGCCAACTAAGTAGTCCATTTTAATGAGAAAAATGAAAAATGAGGAACTCAAAGGATTGTTAAGTAATATAATGTTCTTGGTGAATGACTTCTTTGCATTAATGCTTAGATCAGGAATATTTTTGAAAGTACATTCAGTGTCACGATGCACGGGGATTTTATTCCATTGCATTTCTGTTCCGTTTCATTTACTAACCTTTTTCTTATTCAAAATGGTATCAGTTAAAATGCTTTATTAAGCAGAACTTCTCTACTTCTCATGTAAGGGTGGTTTAAAAGATCAACTTGAAACACAACATGATATTTTGAAGTGCCGTCTCAATCATCAAATAAGTATGTACACTTTTATTATCTAATTCATTGTATTCAACGTAACATAAAACCCTCCAGGTTCTTGAATTTGAAATTTAAGATTTTAACTTTTCTTAAGGCCCTTAGAGAACCACGTAAGTTCAATTGCTTCTTGCTCCCCACTGCTCCCCTGCTGCAGCCCCACGTCTTCTTCCCCTAGGCGTTGTGTAACATGCATAATGCATATTGAGTTTGTACTTTATCTCCCTTGTTAAAAATAAGCTTAGCAGTCATCTCAGACTAGACACCTGAAAGCATCTGATTCATACTTTCTTCCTCATATCTTTGGTGTCCTGGCAGTAGTCTCTTCTAACCACATGCTTTCTCTCCAAGGATCCGCCCATATCTTCCCATGTCATCAACCATTATCTGGTATAATTGACTATATCTCTATTTCAGGCTGTTCATATGAGCTCCAAATTCCTATTTTTAGTTGCTTATTGGACATTTTCCTTTGGTAATCATCTGATTCAAACTCAAAGGACATAAAATTGAGTCCCTTATATCCTCTATTCTTAAAGCTGTCTCTTATAGATTATTGGTTACATAGTAAAAGGTTAATACTTTTTTTGAGCCAAAACATCTGCTCTTTGGGGAGTTTACCATGTACCATGTACTAATGTAAACTCCTTACATACACCACCTTGTTTAATTCTTATAACAAACTATGAGAAAATGCATTATTAACCTCATTTACAGGGAAAACTGAGGCATAAACACATAGAGTTTAAACCCAGGTAGTTTAACTCTAGAACCACTGTATTTATACACTGTAACTGCCTATCTATGATCAGAAAAAACGTAGGCTTGAATGTCAATTTCTGCTATGTGACTTTGAGCAAGTAACCTTATTTTTTTGAATTTCAATTTCTCCATCTACAGAATGGATCATCATATTTCCTCATAGGATTTATGTGGGGAAAGCCCTTTATATAGGGTGATCAATCCATCCCAGTTTCTCAGAGCCTTTCTCAGCTTCAGCAATAAACATTCCATGTCTCAAAATCTCCTGAGTACTGGGAAAATCATGAAGGTAGGTCACTCTACCTTTAAATGTAGGTAGTGCCTAATGATTGTTTTTTCTAACTCAAACCTATTTACTAACACATTGTGCTAATGCTGTAAACGTTATTCTACCAATTCCTTTCATTCCCATGGTTCCTTTTCTAGGAAGAATAAATTTAAAAATGTAACTACCATTTAGTCAGTGCTTACTATGTTCTGGATACTGTTCACCAACTCAGACTTTATTTTCATTCCACAGACAAGCTACAAAGGCCTAAGGAACTGAAGTGTCTCTTTCTAGTATTCCAATGATACTGGTAGGTAGGGGAGCAAGTATTGAAATGCAGGTCTATTTAACTCCAAATGGATGCCAAAGTTTTAAATATCCCTCATATTTATGATAGCTCCATTGAGCTAATCATGACTTTTCTGTTCCTAAAATAGTTCTTCAATAGCATGTCTTTCAATGATTATCATATTCTGCCCCCAACCCACATTTCTAGATTTTTCTTTTAATTAGTATAATAGATTCAATTTCACCATTCAATAAAAATTTGTTTCTGTTTAAATAGAACATGACTAAGTATAATCAGAAAACAGTCATGCTTCCCATCCTATAAACCTATATGGAAATTTAGGTAAGCTCGCATAAGTAAAGCCCAAAATCTTCAGAATGACCTTGGAGACCCCTTCATGCTATCATGCTTCCCTCCAGTGCAGTCTTTTCTAAGGTATGCTATCTTTCATTCTCGGTGGAACACTTGCTTTACTCAAACGCTGAGGAATAAATTAGGACACTTTCAAGTCTTTATGACCTTGCTCACGCTGTGCCTTTTGATTGGATTGTTTTCTCCACCGTGTAAATTGCTCACATTCTTCAAGAAGGCAGACAATGAGGCACAGAAGAGAGGCTGTGTCTCATTCATCTTTATGTTTTCAGTACCTAACACTACATAAGGTGTGTAGGAAATCCTCAGTAAACATTTCTGTGTTCAATTAAATGCATTGACTGTAGTTACTAAGCAGTGACAGAAATGAACTAAATTCTACAACTCAACTCTTAGTGTGGTGAGTATCCTTTTATACCAACCTGCTTCCAAGTCCTCTGGCAGACTGGAGAAAATCAATTAAATCATGTTTTCCTCCATTTCTTACTGAAAATAATTAGAGCTGCTCCTTGGCATTGCTGTACATGAAGGAAAGTATTCAAAGGCAGAAAGCAATGTGATCTTCAGAACACGCAAATGTGATATTGTAATTCTTCGATATTCTCTCTTAATATCTTGTTAGGCCAAAAAAGTATGGATTATGTAAAATTCTCAGAGCCTCAAAAAATTAAGAAACATATATTTTTAATCACTTCAAAATTCATTACATCTACAAATTAATACTAATATTTAGTTCTAATCACTGCTTAAAAACTAATAATATTTGATTCTATTCTATTGATAATTTCTAATTTCTGTCTTAGGCAAAAAGCCATGTTATCCCCAGACCTTTTATCAGCCAAGGTATATACAGTACATTATTTCAATTTATTCCTCTGTCTCTTTATCAATAGACAACCAAATTACCAAATACAGGCAACAAAAGAAATATAAAAAGAAAATCAGCCAAGCAAACACAAATAAGTAATAAATTTTAGGTATCTGAATATATGCTGGCATTAGGAAAATCAGTGTAATTTAAGTGCATTCATATTAATGACCTTAGGTATATGGATTATGACTTCACCTTCTGGAATGCGTGACTGTTTTGTTTATTTTCACTATCCCTTGTACACCACTACCAGATTCATCCAGGCTAAATCTTACAGTAACAGTGAGAGAGACAAATGTCAAGATTTGCCAGGGATCTCTCTTCTCATCCTGAACACCCAGTGACTATGAACAAAAGGTCCTACTGTTCTCAGCATCTTTGATTCAGCCACAAAATTCCATTCGTAGGAAGAATCCGATACCAATTCTCCATACTGTATTATGAATTTGTAGTATTGTCGTTCCTGGGAATATTTGGCCCTTGAGATTTACCTCTGATGAATATTAGAAATCCTCCATTTAAGAGATCTGGGGCATCAGAGAAATGTTGTGGCAAGTTTCTAGAGGCACTCCTGCAATTACTGCACACACAGGGCTGTGAAATGCTAGTTGTGTCTGCACCACTGTTGAAAATACGTGTTCTTTATGTCCTTTGGTCAAAACAAATTTATTCAGTGTCCGCCATGTGTCAAGCACTTTGTTACATCCTGTAGATGCAGAAATAAACTGAATGTGCAGTCTAGTTAGGGTGACAAATGTGAGAACACGTGATCATTATGCCATACAATGACTGCTGTAAAAGAGGCAGGTGTAAAATGCCGTGGGAGCAGGAGACAGCTTGCCAGATTCATTCAGCAACAGGTATTTATTAAGACCCAACGACTTGACGGGCATTGTTCTAGGTGTTACATTTGTGTACTAAGAATATTTTTAAATTAGAAAGCGGAAATTGTCTAACGTTTGCCACAGATTTTCCTTTCACATTTATAGCATCTTTGTGTTGCTTCAACCAGCAGTTTGAAATATTGAAGAAAAGTGCCTTCTAACTGGCACGTGAGTTTAATCACTTTCAGAACTCTGATGTTAAGAAAATAGTAGGGGGTAAAGGACAAAAATAAAAGCTTCTCATGTAATGATTTCCCACATGCTCCTGTTGATATTTCCTAGAACCATCCCCATTCAAAATTAATGGCATGCGTTTACCTATGTAACAAACCTGCACGTCCGCACATGTATCCCAGGACTTAATACAAATTTAAAATAACAACAACAAAAAACAAAATCAAATCTATTTATGTAAAATATATTCATCCCTAGATTGTGTGATGATATCAAAGGGGCGACAGAAAAGCACAGATGCCTTCTGGATGCGAGACGGCACCTCCTTCTTGCAGGCTACTTTTAACAAGGGACAAATGAGCAGCAGGCAGAGTTGGTTTTTCCCTGTAGGAACAGGAGGTCTTGAGAGCAGGACAGGAGAAAAGGGACTCACCTATGATGGTGCAAGCACATACATACCGACACACACTTACAATCTATTTAAAAATAATTAATACAAATAATAAAAGATGCAATTTTTGGACTACTTTCCCGAAACTTCAAACAATTCCTCCTGCCGATATTTTAAATATTCTATACTGCGTTTTGTAATGACTCTTCACTATAGTCGTAATGACCACCTGTGATAGACCAAATTGTGTCTCCCTAAAATTTGTATTTTTATGTCCTAGCACATTAGAATGTAACTGGTGTTGGACATCGGGTCTTCAAAGAGGTGACTAAATCCAAATGAAGCCTTTAGGGTGGGCTCTAATCTAATCCAACAATGTTGTTACAAGAAGAAATTTGGACCAGGGATGCATACATGAAGAAAAGGCTACATGTGAGGCCACAGCAAGGAGCAGCCATCTGCAAGCCAAGGAGAGAGGCCTCAGAAGAAAGCAAACTTGCTAATACCTTGATCTTGGACTTCCAGCCCCTAGAATTGTGAGAGAATAAATTTCAATTTCTTGTTATCCAGTCTGTGGCATATCATTATGGCAGCCTTAGCAAATTAATATATTATCCTATCAACATATAACTTTTACAGTCTTTTAAAAAATGACCCCTTTTGGGGACGGGTGTGGTGGCTCATGCTTGTAATCCCAGTACTTTGGGAGGCTGAGGCGGGCAGATCACAAGGTCAGGAGTTCAAGACCAGCTTGATCAACATGGTGAAACCCTGTCTCTACTAAAAATACAGTTGTGGTGGCCTATGCCTGTAATCCCAGCTACTCAGGAGTCTGAGGCAGGAGAATTGCCTGAATCTAGGAGGCAGAAGTTGCAATGAGCCAAGACTGCACCATTGCACTCTAGCCTGGGCAACAGAATAAGACCCCATCTCAAATAATAATAAAATAAAATAAAATAAAATAAAATAAAATAAAATAAACCTCTTTTGGAGAATGTGCTCTGGGCTAGACTGTCCTCATACCAACTATGGCTCTGATTAAAAGTGGGCAGGGATGCATTTTGTGAAAATAACAAGAAAGTACTAATGATGCCTTAAAGAATTTATTAGACTCCAAGTCTTGAATTTATTTGTTTGGTTTTAGAGCTTGCTGTTTATTGAAATATATTGGGATAGTAAAAGTATTAAGATGTATGAGTAAGTTAGAAATGTGTACATTAGATTATGAGAATCTTTTCTGAGAGTAGATTGATAAAATAAGGACATAAAGCCATCACTATATGTGGTGGGTGGGGAAAGGGGCCCCAAGGGAAAAAGAGGTGGCTAAGGGCTAGAAGGTGAATTCTGACAACCTGACAGGTTTTAATAAGACTGGTGTCTTAGTTTCTTTGTGTTGCTATGGAATACCATAGATTGGCTGGCTTGTAAGTAATGGGAAGTTATTTTTCACAGATCTGGAGGCTGGAAGTGCAAGGTCAAGATACTGGCAGAGTCCGTGTCTTGTGAGGGCCAGTTTCCTGATTCATAGTCCGCTGTGTTTTCTTGGTGTCCTCACATGGTTGAAATGCAAGGGAGTTCTTTTGGATCAATTTTATAAACGTATTGATACCATTTATAAGAGCTCCACTCTCATGACCCAGTTACCTCCGAAAGGACCCCAAATCTAAATATCATTACACTGAGGATTAAGCTTCAACATATGAATTTTAGAAGTACACATTTAGTCTATAGCAGCCAATATTGGCTTTATATGACTACTATTTCTAAAATTTAAATTGAATACTATTCTTTTTTACTATCACAGTCCTCCTTAACCCATTGTGTATTTTCCTATTCTTTACTCTCAAATTGTCAGATTTTTTTAAAAAATTAATTTTTAAAAATTTAAAAATTTTTTTAATAAATTAAAAAAAATTTCTACATTTTAAAAAATATAGAGGAGTTCTACATTGTCTTTTAAATATACTCAGGAGGATGAATACTGATTTTTTTATTGGGAAATCCTAGCAGGAACTATACTGTCAGAAATTACTAACATTATCATTATTTATCTTGACAAAACACCTTCAATAATTAAAGAGTAAACAGCGGCTACCCTGTGATTGTCACAGTAAATTATAGAATTTCAGTGGGCTTTTGAGCATGGAAATGTGATGCATTTCAGGATTAGGTTCTTCCACTCAAGTGCATCACCTGTTGCACTATCTATAAGGGTTGAAATAATAGCCAGTACAAGAGCCATTCCGGATACTGTGAAGAAGATCTGTTTCATAGAAGAAGTATTAATGATTTCCAAAATCAACCTTAACTTAAAACTATTGAAAGTCAGAGATTCAGATATAAAAGGAAAAATAAAATACAGTGAAAATGTTCTCCAACTAAGATTTAGAACCACAAATACAGGTTATGGAGGATGTAGAATTCACCTGAAAGTGACCTTTGGTTATCACTACAAACAGGTCATCTCAATATTCATTAACTTGAGAGTTTAACCAAGGTAACACTGACCTGATTTAATGATCACTATCACTTGTTCTGTATAATAAACTGTCATCAAAGTTAGAATACATCCTTTTCTCCATTAAATTGATTTTGTTTCATTATTTTCTTCTCTTATTTGTTCCAGGAGTAACCTGGGAAAATATATTTCCAGCCTTATGTATGCCTAGTCAATCTCATTGCTTCTGCCAGAGTGTTCTAGAAATTATTCTTTCCCTTTCATCCCTGGGCTTTAGGACAATTACAATGTCTGCCAGTTCCCCTAATTTTACCATCTCTTATTTAGTCCTGTGATTTGATCAGGACATTAACCTTAATGCAAAGCCATACTTCAAACTCCTTATGGGTGGTCCCTAGTACCACCCATGAATGTTGTGCCAACCCAACCGGAGCTGACTTGGCAGGTAGCATACATCCGACCCTAGCTATCCAACCACATTCTCTCCAGGGAATATTGGAATTGGAACCAAGAGAATTCAAGTAGTTCAACTAGACCAGTAATGAAATCTGTAGTTAGATTAGTTTGGCTATCAAATGTGCAGAAGCAGAGAAAAGGAACTGAAGAGTGCGAGGATGGAGCAGAATTGCAGAGAGGGGCAGAGAGGAGATACCATGTAGAGACATTAGAAGACAGCTGGAGAGTGAGCGTGAGACGAGCCATGGAGAAAGCAGCTGCCTCAGCAAATGACAGTTCCCTAGTTGCTGGTTTAAGGCTATCAAAAAATGTATCTGTTGTTTCCTGCATTTCTAGCAATACCCCTGGTGCTTTAAAATAAAATTCCCTTTACTATAGATGTTAAACTTACATAAAATATAAAATCCACAAAAGTCCTTAGTTATATTCACAGGTTCCCTTACTCTCAAGCACTAAAATCCTACTCACAGTTTTCTGATTTCCCTTTGGATCGTCCCACCCTGATAGGGACATATGGTTCAGTTAAACTTTCCTCCAGTTACAACACACTCTGTCCACAGACACATACAGCTTAATGTGACTTTAAGTTAACGACATCTGTCTCAAGGGCATTTGCATTTTAACTGGAGTTTTTCTATCTCTCCTTCTTCTTTTTCTCTGTCATAAATATGCACACACACACACACACACATATACACACACACACACAACTACATATACTTTGAGAACTGTGGGGAAAATGGGCCCTAATTAGCTCCCTTGAATCCATGCAATATAATATACAGAGTTGTTTACCCTACCCACACAAAAAGGGAGGACAGCCAAATTCACCTGAAAATCAAATGTATATAAATAGTGTTTATTTTCAATGTATTCTAATTAATGTGACAATTAACTTTCCCAATTTGGCAACATTAATGTTTAATGTAATTCCAGTTGGAACTCGGAAAATTTGTAACAGAAAAATTTATGATTATTGGGACTCATCTAGGTGTGTTACTACCTTAAAACAGCACCTTTTTAGTTTAATAAAATGTTACTTTAAAAATGCCATGGAACCATTATCACATCAAATGTACTCCAGTCTGGGTGACAGAACTGAGACCCTGTCTTAAAAAAAAAAAAGCCACAGACCTAGTTACTAATTATATAATGTATGATTATTCCAAGTGTAGGTCATATTATCTTTAGCCCAAAGGAGTGGCTGTGGGATCCTGGGCAAGCCACCATTGGTCTCCCTTTATATCTCAGTGCTCTGACTTATAAAATAGGCATAATAATGGTATCTAACTCATTGTGATGTAATATAGATTAAATGAGATAATGTAAATAAATCACATAACAGAGTTGTTTTCACATAGTAAGTGCTCAGTAAACATTAAGTATTATTATTATGTATCTTTTTTTTTTTTTTCTTTTGTTTTGAGACACAGTTTCACTGTTGTTGCCCAGGCTGGAGTACAGTGGTATGATCTTGGCTTACTGCAACCTCTGCCTGCTGGATTCAAGTGACTCTCTTGCCTCAGCCTCTGAGTAGCTAGAATTACAGCCACCCATCACGAGACCCAGCTAATTATTTTGTGTTTTTTTAGTAGAGACAGAATTTCACCATGTTGGCCAGGCTGGTCTCAAACTCCTGACTTTGTGACCTACCCGCCTCATCCTCCCAAAGAGCTGGGATTACAGATGTGAGCCACGACGCCCGGCCTATTATTATATATCTTCAAGTATACAAGTACATTAGACAGATATTATCCTAATCGCCATTGGACATGTACAAATAAGTCCTACTGCAAAGGTCATTTTAAAATAATTTCTTTTTTTTTGAGACAGGGTCTCACTCTGTCAGTGATCCACCCACCTTGACCTCCCAAAGTGCTGGGATTAGAGGCATAAGCCACCATGCCCGGACTTCATTGTGAATTTTTTAAAGGCCTTTCTAAACATCACATAAGATAGAGAAATGAAGGAGTCCTAAAAAGTAGGAGATCCTAATCTAGCTTTGAATTGATTCTGAATCTTAAGTCCAAAGGCCATTTTGCAAAATAGCCACATCATTCTTAAGTTTATATGTATTTTTAAATGTAGTTTTAATTCAGTGACAAAGCTATTAATGAAATAAACATGCATTTTATCTAAACAAATACTCCTTTAAATACTTTTCCAAAGTGCATTTGAGGAAACAGTGGGGCTAATTCACAGGCAATGAGTATAATATAACATGATAAATGTGGTATCTGTTAAACAGCAATGTAATGCCAGACCAGGATCAAATTCAATAAAACTCAACTCTAATATACAGAGCTTTTGGTGAGCACTTATTAGTTAAAATGAATTATTTTATTACCCTAGTAAATTGCCATATTGCTAGAATAAAGCCACCAAAATAACATTCAAATTTAAATTGAACAATTGAACAGAATGAGATGTCACAATATAAAAACAGAATGTGTGTGCATATATATATATATATATATATATATTTTTAACATGCATTATGTATTTTTCTTACATCAGTCATATTATTATGAATCTTTGGAAAATGTTTGTAATTACTTCAAGTATTTGTTTCATTCCCTGCTTGAAGATCAATCAAGTGATCAATTAATAGATCCTTCTCAATCACACACCATGTCTTTTCCACATCTTAGCATCATAAGCTATAGAGCAATGTTGGCACCCAGATATGCCAAATTTATTCAGTAATAATGATTTCCTACCTGATTTGCTGTCTTTTACACTGAGCAGTGATACTTATCTGCTGAGTGCTACATAGTCTATTTCTAGTCATTACTTTATGCTTATTCCAGTATCTTTCCTTCTGTTTTTCATCTGCAACTGCCTGTGAACTTATAACATCACCAAAGATTGGAATAAAGTTAGTGGAAAGGTGGGTAAGAAGTAGACTGAAAGTAGCTCACTCTTTAATATGAAAAACTTCAAGTATGTGATTTTGGTTTTCTGGATCTACGTTTAACTCATTATACTTGGAAGCACTAAATGAAATAACATGTGAGAAACTGTTCTTAACAAGCATCTGTCAAATGACTAGATGAGTGGATGTATCAATGAATGCTATTGCTGCTAACCACAATACTCAAAACAAAATGTGTGATGCTGTTTAATTTGCTTCAGTTGTGAATGACGTTTTTGGGGTTTCTCAAAAACAGTTAACCTTGAAATAACTTGTCTCTATAGCCTCTTTTTTTCCTATATTTTAAGTTTTTTTTTTTTGTTTTTTTTTTTGTTTGTTTGTTTGTTTTTAGGTTTTGGAAGTTCACATTAAAAGGTTAAAATGGCTTTTCCTTTGCAGATTCCTCACTTTCTTTTGATCTGAATGTACCTATTGATTTATAATTTTCTTTCTTCAAAGACATTTCCAAGTTTTTGCTTCAGGCCTCAGACAAGTTGCTGTAGGCAGAGACTGTTAGAAACCCATGACCTGGCAGGAAGCTGCATTCTGAGCAGGGTTCAGAGTTGGAACAGAGAAAGCTTAAGACAAATTTCAGACAGGCCAAGTAGGACAGGGTCCAAATCATCTAGAATGTTAACAAAGGGATAAAAACAGGTTTGCTTTTTTTCTAAATCAGAATAAGATTAGAAATATGCAGAATAATGGAATAGGTTCAGATGTACATGGAGAGAGCTGATAAGTTTTGTCTTGTTTTGTTTTAGAGAAACAGCTAGAAGCTCCAACAAGCTTGAATAGAAGAAATGATAAAGACATTTTATTATCATAATGATATGATTATGATTTTTGCTTTATACTATTTTTTTCCAGGCATTCCTTCACCAAAAGCTTCATTGAGACCAATGATATTGGACTAGCATGACCCAAGTTTGGTTCTGAAATCACACTCTCTTTGTAATAGAAACCAAACAAAGTGTACAGGTAGACTGTTTGAGAGGTATTATTCTTCCTTGACTCAAAATAAACACTAAAGTTAGCAATTTTGCCAGGCATGGTGGCTCATACCTGTAATCCCAGCACTTTGGGAAGCCAAGGCAGGAAGATCACTTGAGCCCAGGAGTTCGACACCAGCCTGGCCAATATAGTGAGACCCTATCTCTCCAAACAAAAATCAAAAAATTATCTTGGTGTGGTGGTATGTGCTTGTCATCCCAGCTACTCAGGAGGCTGAGGTGAAAGGATCACTAGAGCCAGGGAAGTCCAAGACTGCAGTGAGCCCTGATTATGCTATTGCACTCCAGTCCATGTGACACAGCAAGACCCTATCTCAAAATAAATATATTAATAAAGTTAGTAATTTCTGGGGTTTCTTCATTTATAAGAAAACAGCCAGCCAGGTGCAGTGGCTCATGCCTGTAATCCCATCAATTTGGGAGGCTGAGGTGGCCAGATCACCTGAGGCCAGGAGTTGGAGACCAGCCTGACCAACATGGTGAAACCCCATCTCTACTAAAAATACAAAAATTAGCTGGGCATTGTGGTGGGCGCCTGTAATCCCAGCTACTCAGGAGGCTGAGGCAGGAGAATCACTTGAACCTGGGAGGCGGAGGTTGTAATGAGCCGAGATGACATGATTGCACTCCAGCCTGGGTGACAAGAGTGAAACTCTGTCTCAGAAAAACCAAACAAACAAAAACAAAAATAGCCTACCTCAGTGCAGAAACAAAGAAAAACCTAGTAATTGTTTCAAAGACTGTGGTTGCTAAAATAGCATAATGAAAATGTGACAAGTTTACCTTTTTGTATGGGAATATACGGCTAACTAGGGACTATTTGTTGATAGTCAAAGTCAAGGGACTGGAATTCAGATAGAACACAGTATCTTGCCTTTAGCAATGGGGATTTCAGTTAGAATTATATATGGACCCCTCAACCAATGCAGGTAAAGTGTACATCTCTTTCAGGTAGGACACAGCATAATAAAAGATGAGGTTCACAAAGCTCTCTACAACCTTGCAAACGCCAACTAGCACTTTTTAACACTTCTAACATCACTCTGTCACCAGAGAACAGTGTTTCTGCATTCAGCACAGAAGCTATAAAGGGGATTAGAAACACTCCTCAAAATGTTCAACAGCCACAGCAGCAAAATTGTAGTGCTCAAGTCCTGTAATTTGGAGAATGGGTCTTTTTATACCTTAGCAAGCATTATACTTTATTTCACTTTTGAGAGTCCCTGATGCTAGTGTTTTAATGAAAAATTCTTTTGCAAAAGTGACAATATGTACGCTTTTTTTTTCTTCTTTTTTTTTTTTTTCCAGGGGAATGACTCTTGTTTTAGTGCTAGAACTCTAGTATCAATATGATACTTGGTGAGAAATACATCATTTAAAGTAATGAAAGAGAACTTTAGGAGGGATCAAGAGGAAAATAAACTATTTCAGTAACAAAGTTTTAAGTTGCAATTTAAGGTGATCAGCTCACCAAACATACTCAAAGAAGGCCACTGCTCTGCATATGTTTTTGTCACTTGCAAAAGCTAAAAAAAAAATCTGCTAAAGCCAACAGCTTTGGCGGCCTGCAATCTTTCTATAGCATGCTGTGCTCAGTTATGTTCAGTGACTAAAAGCAATAACGTTTTGATTCTAGACTAATATGTCTAGCTCTGCAATTGATTGTAAGCCACTTTATGAGACAGTCTGAAATCCTTCCTGTGTCTACTAGTCTTGATGAGCTCCTTAGCAAAATAAATTAGCAATTTTGAAACTTTTTTTCCATACTTGCCTACTGCCAAGACTTTCTAAATAAACTCTCTGTATTTTCTCCCCCAGCATGATTCACAGAGGGGGTCGCAATTCAAAGTTGCTCGTGTTTAATTTAGGTTTAGGTGTTTAGGTGCTCATGCAGTTCCCAGCAACATCTTCTCATTTGTACTTGCTTGACCCGATTTGATTCCACTTTTATTTTTCTAAAGCTCAGAGGTATGATATAAATGTCAATAAAAATTAATCTCTTGCCCAGCACTAACCCCAAAGGACCTTCTCTATCTTAATAGCCCAGAAAGCAATTTTCTCTCAGCAACTAATTTGTAACTATTTATGAACTATATATTAATATTATTCTGTACCAAGACAGCCCTTTTTAATTTGAGTTGCTGAAAAAGTCAAATGTGATGGCTAATACTAGTGTACCTGCATGATTGCTATTATGTCAAATAACTGCTCTTTATACTTAAAAATATGTTTTTCCTCTAGAGCACTTCAAGTTGACCATTGAAGTGCTGAATTGACTGATTCAGTGGCAGGATTCCAGTGTTTTTCAAAATATCAGGTGCCACACTTAGTGGCAGCCTCAGTTCTTGCCACCTTGGCTTGCCAATATAACTCAATGTATCTTTAATGGAAACAAGTTAAAGCTGATTCGGTCTAGGGCCCCTCTTCTGAGACTATCAATAAAGGAATCTGCTGGTGCTAAATGTCACCTTGGTTTAGGAATAAAGACAGATTTTCTCTCTGAAAGGAAAAGCAGATCAACGCACTTACCCCAGTCATGGGACATTTGTTCAGTTTGATTTTCTTCTGACCTATCTGTATACCATTAATTAATAAGCAAAAGAATACAGTCTACTGCTGCTATTGAAAATAATGATACTTTAAATTTTGAAATAAGTAAAGATTTCAAGAACAAGATACAATCATTACTAATGTTCAAACAATAGTGTAAACGATCTTGCTCCTTCTATGAGATAGAGTAATTTTAGCCACATTAAACAGCTATCCAAGTGTAGCGGAGAGTAAAGATGAAAATAAGACAAATACATGAGGACAAAGGAGGATATGCTGACATTTGCAGCCCTCCCAGGGTTTTGCATAGAGAATGGTCACTGTGGCCATGGTTACAATGTTGCAAAGGAGTTGATCTATGTAATTATCAGATCTTGTAAGTCATCAATCCAGCTATGTATTTGTTTTCTGGACAGGAGGTAGGGCTTGCTAAAGGAGAGAAAGACTCTTTGCACACAGCTGGAACTTTTCAGGTGAAAGGAGAAACATGCTCCATTGACAGCAAACTTATAAACTGTCATGGGCAGTTTTCTCTCTCTTTCCTCCCTCGACCTCAGATTGATTGGCATTTTCTTCAGGACCTACCTGGCTATTCTTTAGCCTTGCCTCACTGCCTTTGGCAATAGCTTAAACCATGTTTGTTAGGTGTGAGATCATCAATCTAATGTGTTCAGCATTGTTCATGGCACTAAATATACATTTAAAAAAGGATGCTTTTGTTTCTCTATCTCCAAACTCATGAAGTCCCCTGGTCCTTGGTTTTGGAATCCATCTAGGAATGACCCTACATGCCTGTAATATTAAAAAAAAAAAAAAAAAGTGAAGATTTTATTGGTACCCTTAGGTACTTAATGGCATTTATTAAAACATTTTTTGTTCATCTTCCTAGTGAGGGTCAAAACATCTGTATCAACAGTATGAATCACGGACATATGATGTCCAAAACGCTACTATTATGTTGTATGTACTGCAGCAATGGTATGAAAGGTTGAGAAATAAAATAAAGAACATCCCCTTAGGCATTTAAAACATTAGTCTGTGTACACTTAACTTGTAGTAAAGGAACAGAATGTAGGAGTGTGAAAAGAACTGAAGAAATATTTTATATCCTGTCAATTAGTTCTAGGAACAGGAATTCAATAATTTGCCTACCCTTGTCAGAAGAAAGTGAGGATAAAAGCAAAAACCAAAAACCAAAAGTTAAAAGGTTAATCTTGTCAATGACTGAAGAGCAAATATTTCTAATATAATGAAAATTCTAAAAATAAGTAGTGGGTATTTTGCCTGGGGTTTTAAAGAAATCAAAGCAAATTTAATGGAAGTTTCAAAGTGAGTGTAATAATAAACAGGAATTCTGACTTTCCCCCCACCAAGATTGTCTTGAGTTTTTATGAGCAGTCATGTCAGTGAGAAAAATAGACTTGTTGAATATTACCTCAGACAGACATTACTATCAACTCTAATATTAAATCTAGTGATATAAGGTGTAATTGTAAAGGCTGTATAGTTTTGAAGTCAGTTTAGAAGGAACACTTTGAACAGTTAACTAATCTCAATTCAATCCCATCTATTTTTTTGCTGTTTCTTGGCATGTTATTCAATAACTTTTAGTTTTCGTTTCTTGAAAGTTCATTTAGCCTTACCAGTTAGTTACTATTTATGTCAAGATCAAGACAGAATTGCAATGTAACAGGAAGCTCAGGTAGGTCAGTAATAGGGTTCCAACTCAACAACTAGCTGATTATTAAGTTTCAGATAAGTCATTTTGCTTCTATGAGCTTCATTTTGCCCATTCATAAAAGGTTAATCAGAACTATAACAATATTTGTTGAGCATTTTTATTAATAAATCTCTAATAGTATAGGAGACTCAAAATGATTTTAGAGGGGAGGAGACTGATACAGACTAGACATAAATAGGTAGAAAGTATCCATCAACAATAGACTGGATAAAGAAAATATGATAGATATTCCCCATGGAATACTACACAGCTGTAAAAAACGAAATCATGTCTTTTGCAGCAACATGGATGCACCTGGAGGTGATTATTGTAAAAATTAACACAGGAACAGAAAACCAAATATTGCACATTTTCACTTATAAGTGGGAACTAAACATTGGGTACTCATGAACATAAAGAGGGTAACAATAGATACTGGGGACTACCAGAGTTGGGGAAAGGTTGAGAAATTAACCAATGGGTAATAAGCTTACTACCTGGGTGACGGGATCAATCATGCCCCACTCCTCAACATGATGGAAGTACACCCATGCAACAAACCTGGAAATGTACCCTTGCCTCTGAAATAAAAGTTGAAATTATTTTAAAAGGTATTCATTAAAGCAGCACAAAGACAGAGATATAAATATATATGCTTTGATATCTTCTAACAAAATTTACATTTTTCTCCATTCACAATATTTTGGTGTATAAAACCAATTGTTTGGCATTACCTCTATATAAAAAGGAATTATCATCTATCTGTGCTGAATAGGTCAATTTTAGGAAAACTGTGCTGGATTAAGGAAAGTTATTACTAAAGACTAGAGTCAAGGTCTAGATAGTTTCTCTCCTTTTTATAGTTCTTCCAGAACTTTGGTTTACACAAATACATGGATATAAGTGGTAACAATGTATCTTTTAAAACTTTGTAACATATGTCACTGAGTAGAGATGACCTGAATATATGAATATATGGTAAAATTATTGGTATAACATTTTCAATACTACTTTTGCTGGAAATTTTAAGTAGTTTATTACTAAGCAATAAGGTTGCTGCTATCCTCATATAATAGACACAAAATGTGTCTAATCCATCATCTTGTACCTTTTACAGCTCCAGGAAATATTTCATCAGAAGACTCTTTCTTCAGTATGAAGAGACGGCTAATTTATGTTATTCCTTATTTTAACATCGTCATTAATTCTAATCACATGTAAATGATAGTGTCATATGATTCGTAAAATCCGTGACCTCTTCACCCAGCTCTCAAGCTTCATTTTCATTACAATCTTTTCCTCATAAGAATTTTGGCTTGAAGTTGTTGATTTAGCTGTGATTGTCTTGAAAAAAAAAAAGTCTACTAAATGAGTCAACTTTTATCACGAACTATAAATTTATTTATTTATCCAACTTTTAAATACAAACAATCTTTTCCCACTAGGGAAGTACTAAATCAACCATGAGTTGGAAGACTATTTCCAGTGCATTTCTACTGGTTGGTAATGCATATCTGTGAACTTACAATTTTAATTATTGCATTAAGATCATTGAAAGATAATCAAGAGGATGCTCTTTTTGACACATTCCTTTTAGGAGGATGCTTTGGTTGTTCAGTCATTCAAGGTATGCACTGGCTGCCATTCATAGAATTTTCCTCTGATAAAACTGTAACAAACCTATTCAATAATATATATGGCATTGAGATGTACCCGATAGTCACTCATCCTTCACAAGCAAAAGGGATGCTGAAACTGACTATAAACAAACCTTCATGGGCTAAGTTTCTTGTTGACGTTTTCTATATCATGTTCCTTTATTTAATTCCAACTTCCAGAGTGTGCTTAATTGGTTTTTGAAATATCCTTAAAAAATCATTTGATGGTGTTATTGCTCTTATATTTTCTTCTTAAATAAGCATTTGAGTACTCTTATTTCTAGATAAACTGTTGTTACTTCTATTAATTTGCTAATAATGGTTGAAGTAGTGCTGTTGACCTCTTATCTGTCAAGCAGATTGTAAAAAGCCCCTGGAAGAAGACCAAATTAGTCAGAGTCCTTCAAGATACTAGATTTTTTGTACTCTGCACAATATGTTACATATTTTCATTGATTTCTACCTATTTTTTTAAAACTTCTTAAGAGTTTTAAATTCAGATTAATGTATTCTATTTAAAATGAAAGTAATTTTCCATGTAAAATAACAAAATTTAGAGATAAATGTTTAAAACATGACTTTTTGGTATTTTTCTAAGATTAGAGAACTTTGTTCTTCAGAAAGATTAAACAAAACCATATACTTATTAAAAATAAATTGTGTGGCAAAACTCTTATGCAAACACTGAACTGATATGAGATTATCAAGTTTATCTAGTGCAGACAAATTGTTAAAAATTACTTGTATGGTAGCAAAATACCCTGAACCATCAAAATGTACATGGCCATCTCCCGTATCTACTGCATCCTTTATCCAGACCGTTAAAACAATCAAACCAGACCTTTTATTCCCTAATCCAGCAGACCAGCAACAGACCCTTGTAGGTTAAAGCCCCATAGAATCTGTTTCTGTGGTTTTACTTGCATTTTTAAAAAAAGTTTCCTCCTCTAATCTTTAGGTAAAACCCAAGTTACTAGAGGATGCCCTAATGTCTTCTGTAGTTTTCCACAAATGCTGGAACATCATGCTTTCTTTAAAAGGGTCTGAGGGCGGGCGTGGTGGCTCACGCCTCTAATCCCAGCACTTTGGTAGGCTTAGACAGGTGGATCACATGAGGTCAGGAGTTCGAGACCAACCTGGCCAACACGGTGAAACCCCGTCTCTATTAAAAATACAAAAATTAGCTGGGCATGGTGGTGGGCACCTGTAATTACAGCTACTCAGGAGGCTAAGGCACAAGAATTGCTTGAATCAAGAGGTGGAGGTTGCAGTGAGCCGAGATGGCACCACTGCACTGCACTCCAGCTTGGTTGACAGAGTGAGACTGTGTCTCATGGATGGGGGGCGGGGGGGGGGGGTAGGGAAAGGGTCTGAAGAGTCTCAGTCCCTTCATGGAGGAGGACCTTGCGGTTAGATATCTTTGGTGCATAATTTAGAGCACGTTAGTACAACTAATTTATATGAAGCTGATTGTTTCGTGTCTGTGTTAATTTATTGGTGATCTTTCCTATTTTCTGTGTAGAATAATACATGTTTGTTATAACTGATAAAACTATGTAAATAATGTATTAAGCACAACTTATTAATTTCCCTCACCTTTCCCTCTCCCATTGCCCACTGTCACATTGGCATCTCTCAAGTTAATCTTTTATTTTTCCACATATTTCTCTCTCTACATATGAGATAGATAGATAGATAGATAGATAGATAGATAGATAGATAGATCTGCCACCTGTACAGAAGTATGGTTCTGTATTGGTTTTGGTATTATTGGCTTGCTTCTTGTTTATGTTTTACATCATGGGCTTATTCCTCCAAGTAAGTGTATGTGGATCCAATTCTTTTAGTAGCTGTAGCCATCATGCAGATTACCATATTCATCCAGCCTTACTTATACTGAAGAATATTTTGGTGGCTTGTGTGTTTTTGCCAGTATGAACAGTACTATAATAAACAAAGTACATTTATTCTTGCCTACTTGCATTTTATTTATGTAATAGAGCTGTCACAGTATTGGTCAGAGGTTTCACATAGTTACAGTTTTATAAGCATTGCCAGCATGCTTTTCAAAATGGTGTTGGACCTCAGTTCTCACTGGCATTAGTGCTCTCCTAGTCTGATTTTGAGGGAAAAAATATATTGTTTCAGTTCATATTCCCCTGACAAGGTTGATAGTATCTTTTCATAGGCTTTCTTGTGTGTGTGTGTTTTTTAACCATGAACTCCCATTAATGTTCTTTTCTGCTTTTTTACTGAGGTATTTATATCTTAAAAATTCAGTTTATGAGGCTTTAATATAATATAATATATATTAATTTAATATAGTTGAAAGAAAACAAAAATTATAGTTGACTCACATGTCGTACAGATGTACACTTACTTAATTCTTTGGGTTCATTAGGGTATAGCTATAGAACTACATAAATAACATTCTTCAGAATCAGATATATTGTCACAACTAAAATGAAGTATTTATTCATAAGCATCAGAGAATGAAGAGAAAAGGCAGGGTATTTATATTTTGGGGTAACTGTATATGTTGTTATCTTTTATATTAAGGGTGACCTTGCCTTTGTTTATTATTTTAAAGATCTTTGTTTCTTAAAAGTATTATTATTTAAATGTCTTACAGAAAGAGACATTGATAAACATTGAATAATTCTTCAATTCTTTTATAGATAAAACTGCATTTTTAAAAACGATTGTACTTCATGACCTAATGTCTCTTCTCAAATTATCACCACCAGGCCATTTCAGAAATGTCCTAAAATATAAGTGAGCACTAAAATCAAAAAGAAAAAAATATATATATTCTTATACAATCCACTTAAAATTCACCAAAAATGTCAACACTAATCAAGCCAAGTGATACAGTAAGTTTATCTTACTTTGTAATGTTTCCAGTTATGGTTAATCCTCATTTTTCCCAGAAAGGGAAAAAGATAAAGTTAAATGATTACTGGAAAGATTTAGTATTGATAAGACCTGTACCAGATAAGAAAGAAAATAAATAGTCTGTACCTTGATGACTCAATCAGATTTTGCAAACTGAATTAAACTTCAAATTACTCCCCAGTAGCATCATTCATGAGATTTGTGTATGAAATTAGTGTATATCTTAAAATGTTTTTTTCTTAGTTCATAGATATATACAAACAGAAAACAAACTACATATAAGAATTCATATAAGTTGGCAATAAAATTACCTCATCTTATTTGGAAACATAATCTGTTCTAATTAAATTACTTTCTGAAAGGTTTGATTTGGTATAATTCCTACCACCATGTAGTTGCTAGTAAAAGAAGGCAAACAAAAATTCATGAATTGAATTTTTAAGTATGAAAAGGATGTGGAACTTAGAACACCAAAAATCAGAGTAAATGAAAGTCTTCATTTATTGGTAATGCTATATTTCTTCAACATTTATCTAGTGCCTGTTCTATGCCAGGGGAGACCAATTATAACAATACAGATGATATCTAAAACTCGTAGAGATACTCTAGGCCAAGCAAATTTTAACCAAAGGTAAACCTGACCTCTAAGACTAATAATATAAGGCTGATGCTCTTTGCTCTGCAGCTGTGGGAAAATTGACTATCAGCGTTTTTGTTTGTTTTGTTTTCATTTAAACCATTAAATGGTGACAAGGTGGGGAGAAGGAGAGTTAAAATGATAACAAGAAGGAAAGAATTCCAGTTATTCTACATTGACTATTTTGTTTTGTGTTCGTCAGAGCAATAATGTAATCTGCAAAATAATCTGTTTTGAAAATTATGCATTTATATTTTCACATTCAGAAGTGCCCTTATTTTCAATTAAAATTACATTAAGTTACATTAAAATCTAAAACTTACTAAGTAATTTTAAACTAATTATATTTCTAACCAATATCGGTGAATAATTCACAGGTGTAGAAACTGCCCTTCCCAATCCCACCTTTTATGTTTCCTGGTCATTAGGTATAGAAATTAAAATGAAAAATTTAGTTTAAGAAAAATATAATTATAAGGGCAATATGGCACAAGTATCACATAGTTAATTCCTAAGTTAAATATATGTAATTAGGAATTTTTGAACTTTGTAAGGCATATTTTACTTGCATTAGTATAGACAGTTGAGGGTTGAGACTGCTCACCAAAAAAAAAAAAAAAGTGCTCAAATTCCATGATATTGTATCTTACATTTTTTATGAGATTAAATGTAATTTTTAAAATAAACTATAAATAAGCCTTTCAAAAATAAACTCAACTTCTTCAAATTTTAGGAGAAATCTTGTGAATTTCCAGGTCATTGCATCAATAATTTGTCCAAGTAGTAATCAAGTGTCCAGGCGTAAAATGCTCACTGATTAAAAGGTTGTCAGAGATCAAAATGGTAGACGTTACAGAAGTGTCATTGATCAAGAGAAAATGTTCATCAAACGTTGTTAAAATGTAGTGACTTATTAAAGTTGCAACAAGAAATAGTAATAAAAAGTTTTGAATTTTATTAGTCATTGTGGGAATTTTGCAATTTGGGAAGGATTTTTTAAAAATCAGTCTCTTGAATACATATAGGAATACATACATAAATTTAAAAAATTTTAAAAGAATACAAATAGTCTTCTTCGTTGGCATGAGATAGTAAATTATTTAGAATTGATTTTCCCTTTGAAATAGTTATTTTACTTTGAGGAATTTAGTCTATGGGCTAAGAGGATGAAGCAGAGAGAACACAGGCCTTTGCATCAGTGTACCTGGTTCTGAATTCTAACTACTCTAGTTTTCAGATATTTGGCACTGATAATTTTGAAAGAAAAATCTGTTTTTAAAAATCTGTGATATGTTTCCACCTCTGTAATAAGAATGTAATAATTTCTACTTTGCAAATCGAGAAACGTATGTAAAATAAGGTATATGTATATAAATTGGCTGGCATGTAACAGATGCTCAATAAAAACAACTTATTACTCTTTTGTATGTGGATTAAGATTTCTTTAAAATTTATTATAAAAAGCATAATTTTTTAAAAGAAAAAATTAGAAAGTACAAATTGTTTAAGTATGACTTCTGTAGAATAGAATATTATATAGGCATTAAAATCATGTAATAATAAATGGCATGAAAATATATTCATAATATATTCTTAGGTAAATAGTCATATAAAATACATGTATTGTACAATCCCATTATCATAAAAAAATTATAAACATATACATATACTTGACAAGATTTGAACCCAAAATGTTAATTATAATAATCTCTGGGTAAGAAATTACCAGAGAAAAAAATTATTAAAAAAATTATTTTGATTTTCCAAATTATAATTTAAACATATATAATTTTTCTAACAAGAAAACATAATAAATGTTATTCTTTCTAAAATTAGGGTTTTGAAATGTCATTTCCTATAATGCACATTCTAGGGGGCGTAAGAGTTGGTTAATTTGGAAATACTATTTATTATTCCTGAAGTTATAGTGAATTCAGGTAATATGTGAAGCTAAACATTGTAATCCATTTTAAAGATTATTAGAAGAGCAAGACTGGAAATTTCTCCTCAGTAACATCAATCCTTGATATATTAATGAATACAAGTGATTACAGAAGAATTTGTAACTATACAGAGAGTACTAGAATCAAAAGCAATCAAGTCTGGTGGCTTATAAAAAAAAAACCCAACCAGTGAAATTCAATAGATTATTTCCACCAATGGAATAACAGTATTATCAGATTACAAGAACAATGTTAAACAAAGCACGTGATGGGATAACTTATAAAGTTTGTTCATAGAATTGATTCAAAGTTGAAGTGGATGCAATCTTCTGCATGACAAATTGAAGATGAAGAGTAATAATGCTTGAAAAGATTGTGAAGGATGAGGAGGTATTTGGTAAAACTTGCATATATTCTAAATTCTACTCCGATTTTACATCTAGTTTGTGATCTAGAATTACATAATAAGTAGTTCATTTTAAAAAGAAAAATGTATACTAATTTGAAAATCCTTATAACTGACACAGGAAAAAAATTACTCATGCAAAGTCACTAATGTAAGGAGATTATTTAATGGGCTAAAATTTGTTATTTTGAAGAAGAAACAAGGAAAAGAGATCTTGAAGGGAAAAAAATCTTAGCTATTCTCTAGAGAAAAGTAATAGCAGATAATTGGTTAAGTACCTTAAGAACCACACCTACATGGGCCCATCAATCCTCAGAGAGGCCCTGTGGGTTATATTCTCTCCATTTCACAGATGAGGAACTTGGAGAACAGAAACATATTAAATAATTGCCCCGAGGTCACACGTTAAGAGGCAGAGCCAAAATCTGGTTTACCTGGAATGATTTCCTTACCTCAAATTTCTATAACTTTTTACACTATGCTGCAGCAATTTGACTGAGGTTGGCAGTATGACTCATTACCCAACCTGCCCACTACTTCTCCAATACAATTAAGAAGCCAAATTGATTGAGAGAGCATGATTTAAGGAGACTGACACTGAATTTGGATTTCAATCCTGGTTATCCCACATTCAAGATGTGTGACCTTGGTCCAGCCATTTAATTGAAATCTGGCCTTAGTTATCATGTCCTTAAAATAAAGACAATGGAATAAATTCTACTATTCTTTCCAAGTCTAATAGATGACCCTTGCCTCACAGTCAATATTCATATATCATTAAGCAACTTTTGAAGTGTGTCATGAGAGTTCTGGGAAAGGTTTAAAAAGCAACATATACATATATTTTTACATATGTGTATATATATAAAATCTATCTATATAGCTATCAAGCTATAGATATATACATATATGTATATATAGCTATAAACAGATATATATCTGTATATAACTTTATATATAAATAAAACTTTATATAAATATATAAAGTTCATAAACTTTATATATAAATATATAAAAATAAGTATATATATGAAAATATATAATATATAAAAATATAAAATATAAATAAATATATGTAAATATATATTTATACATAAGCTTATATATAAATTAACTTTGTATATATTTATAATATATAAAAATATATTAACAGTTTATATATACACTTTATATAGATATATATCTCTTATATATACAGATATATAGATATATAGATATATATCTGTATATATCTCTGTATATCTGTGTATATATGTAGATATATATGTAGCTATATATATGTAGGTATATATACACACACAGATATATCTATAGATATAGATATCTCACAGAGTATCTCAAGTTGTGTAAAAACTTCCAAATTATCATAGTAAGAGAGTCCTGAAGAGGAGGAGCATTCAGTTGTATTTTGTTTTGTTGTTTTTTTTTTGTTTTTGGTAAGCCTTTTCTTATTCTGAAACATCTACTATGTGATTTTTTTCCCCAAAGGACAGTACTTTTAGCACTATAACGAGGGGGAAGAGAAGTCCATATTTCAGAGAGTAGCAGTATTTTTCATGAGGTGTAACAGCTACTGAAGGTGAACTATTCAGCTGGGGAGAAAACAAGGAGGAGGAACTTGCCAAGAAGAGTGTAGAGAGAAAGGAGAGAAGAACTTGCAAAGCAAAGGTCACCTCAGTCCTCTAGCACCTCTTTGCGTAGTACTCTGTTCAAGTTTAAGATTCTCACTCACTCTTCAAAAGGGCTTGAGTATGAGGCATAGCTGATATAAATGCCTGGCGCTCTTTCTTTGTTGTGAGGAGTGACAGTCCCAGAGCAGTTGTGCCTCCCTTGGGCATGATCTCGCCCTCCAACTGTGAGTCCTGACTTCAATCAGGGGCCTCCACAAGCTCCTAACAAAGGAAGAGAGAGTCTAGGGAATGATTCCTTTCCATTTTACTTTTTCTAAATGCAAGTAAAAATCCAGGGCTTTGAGGAAGAATAAAATGCAAGTTAAACTAATTGTTCCTGCTGCTGTAAAGTTACAAAAAATTGTAGACTGAATCACCATGGGAATAAGTCAGAGATATCCACAGACTTATTCCTGAAATTTGACTTTTGCATCCACTGGCTATTCAGAAGTTCATTTGACAGTAGCAATGTAACATTAGTAGGAAGCAAATTCAATACTTTGAGCCTCCTACTAGCATCACTATTAAAAAGCCATTCCTGGTCAGCACACTAAATTCACATATCAAATATTAGAGACATGCTGATAAGTGTTGCTGCCCTTTATTCTCGAAAGACTCATACTCCCATATGCTGTGGTAAAAGCAACATCATTGATTGACTCTATCTGCTCTCACACGTGATGCTTGGCTTAACACATGTTTTTCTTGCATCTATTCCTTTAAGAAATCAGTTCTCTTCCTGTCTCCCTTCTGTCTGAATTTGCTAGGTGAAGGGGGGTGCCAGGAGGGCTGTGTCTGCCAACAGGTGGCCAGACACTAGATCAGTCTCTCTCAATCAGCAAGTCCCCATCTGCTAGTTGGAATCTCCATGTGTTCATTCTGCTTATTACAGCAGCTGAGCCTCAAACTGGGTTCTTTGTGGTCTTCAGGCAGATGCTTAACAAGGTGAGCCAAAGGGAGCCTGGCCATTAGGAACTGTGTTAAGACTGCCTCAGCTGGAACCTGTTTTTCCTATGTTTTTCAAGTGCTTACCTACAGCTTCCCCTGATAGCTTTACCACAGGACTTCCTTAGGGCATCAACCAGACACGGTGATATTTGAAACTTCAAACAAAAGTGCTTATGCTATGCTATTTTTCTTTTTTAGTCTTTGGATGTTATTTTGAGTTCAAAAATGTTTCAGTAATTATCAACATCCTGGCTTAGGTATTGTTGGTTTTGAAGAAGGGTCTTAGTAGGCAGACTTTAAAGATTATCACATTTTACCAAGGAGAGCGAATTTAAGTTCAGTGAGCTATTGTATGAAGAGCTAAAATCAGAAATTATACATTGGGGGTTAGACTGTACATTAGTGGAGGTGCAACCCAGGGTGTGTTACCTATTGGCGAGCAATATCATTTCCTAGAAAGTCTGATGGACAAGACAGTTTAAGGAAGAGAAATCCACATTTTGTAAAGGGCTTGGTGCAGCCTAGCCTGTGCCAACCAATAAAATAATGATCTAAATTGCTTTCATCTTTTATCTTAGGTTCAGACATTTTCCTAAAATGGATTTACATTTTTAAAATGCTCTTTGAGCATATTTTATTGCTTTCATTTTCTATTCCTATTCTGCTCACATTCGGGTAGTACTGTAGGTGGAGTACAACAGTGGGGGGAAGAACCCATTTCTATAGAAAAGAATCCTTAGAAATTCTTTACATATGATCCAGTAGAGCAAGAGTCTGATAACCTGCAATGAGTTGAATGGGCCCAAGTTGTGTTATTTCACAGAATAAGTAGAAAGGTCTGGTTGAGAGTGTGCATTAAATCAAAGCATTTTTATTTATTTGAGGTTGGAAGTCTGTTGAAGCCCCCCAACAGACACAAAGGCAAAACTGCCTCAGGGAGCTGTGGGCGAGCATTTGAAAACCATGTGAAGATCAATTTCCAGCTGAGTCAATTTTTGTCAAACATCATGTGGCTTGGCTAGTTTTGGCTTTCGTAGTAGAATCTGAAGCCCGCAGAGCCCAGCCTCAGTCTCAGCCACCATACTGTGCAAGAGACAGAGAACAGGGAGTCCGGTCTCCAAATGGGACAGTCTCTTAATTGGCTGAGTGTGCACCAGGTTTGGGCACAGAATGTCAGGCACATCCTTGCTGTCATCGTCATTACTGATTCAAACTGCATTGAGGAGTACTGAGGAGCTGCCAAGAGAAGAAGCTGAGGCGTCCACCGACTTGAATCACGTCTGAACACCACGGAGAAAAAGGAAAAAAAGAACTTTGCTTGATAAACCACAGGAAAATGCTACTTTAACCCATTGAATGCCAGGATACATGCTTCCTTGTCTACATTTGAAGGCTACCCCTTTTTACATTTCTTGTCCAAGTCAGATGTTTCCAGCATTTTCATTGTCCCTCCATCCCCAGCTACCTATTATGCTAGTTGAAAATCAGTTTTTATGGGCACAATTGATGCCTGAAAATGATATTACTAATTGTAGTATTTATGAGTCAGAAGAAACGTTTGTTTCATTATTAAGGGTGATATAAAAGCTTGCCTAAACTATGCAGTTTTTCGATTCAGAAAGTTATCCTCAGAAATCATTGTACTCATAGACGGCTGCCTACACTCTGTGATCTAAGCTGAAACCAATACTCCCTCCCTGAACACCAAGCTTAATATTCTTCACTGGACAGAAATGGTTGATTTAGGGAACCCCATAGTTTCCTATGTATAAAGACTCCTTTTTGGCATGTAAATACTCCTAAAGGGGCCAGTCTTTAAGTTATCATCTAGTAGCCTGTCAGGAATTAGGAAACAATAACTTCAAGGGAAGAACCAGGTGTAGTGTGGTCACTCCCAACCGGGATGTGGGGAGAAATGTGGGTGGGAACAGGAGATTATGGCACAGATGGGAAAAGCTGGAGGCTGCCCCAACACCTTCCATCTGCTAAGGGTCCTCCTTTATTTTCATAATACAGAACATGGTATCATTGATTTATGTATGCAGTGGTTTTTAAACAAGAGAGGACTTCAATGTTACCCAGATCGTGGCCCCCAAATTAAACTTTCCCAGGCCCTATCCCACACTGACTCAGAATTTCCAGGGACGGTGTCTGGACCTGCTTGCATCTTTTGAAAATGCCTTCAGAAGGCTCAGAGGCACATTTGTGGGTAAGGATAAGGGTTACAGCTGCTGGCTTAGGCCCTGAGAGTCTCCTATGCCCTCCGCGGCTCTCCATGATTAATGCTCCACCTGTCTTTTAATTAGATGTGAAAATTGAAGATGCAGGTAAAAGTTACCTCCATTTATTGCTCCATTGTTTGCCTTCATAGTTTTCCATGTCAGCGTATAAAGCCATATATTTTTTCCTAAAGCTCAGAGGAAAAGAGAAGCTTTGGCTTACACTTTCACAGCAACCAGGCCCATTACTTCTTTGTTCGGAAGCACATGCGGTTTCACAGCCTCTCCAGCATTACATTCTGGTTTCCAGCCTCCCGAGCTAGACTATCCAGTTCAAAGCCAGACTCCAATACCTACCAACTTCATGACCTTGGAGAAAATTACTTAACTCTTCTGTATCTTTCTTTCCTTATCTATGAAATGTGGACACTAACCTCATCAGGTTGTTGTAGGGAAGAGTTATTACACACATAAAGCTCTTAAGTTCGTGTCTGCCCACACTACTGTTTTTCTCACAGCACTCTGCACTGTAGATGGTGACTTTCATATGACATTTGACAAGGTTGTCTATTTCCCTTTTGAAGGATTCTCTGTTCCTCTAGTTCGTATGACACAACTGTATCCCAGTTCATCTCCCATCTTTCTCAGTATCTATTCCTAATGTTTTTGGAGGGAAGGGTTGTCCACCTCCATTCGCCCATCCAATATGGTATTTTTCAAGGTAAGCTTATCAATTACCTAAACGGTAATGACCTTCTCATATCACCTGAATTTCAGAGGCAACTATCCATCTTACTGCGGAACATCTGAAACTTTTATTCTTTCTGCTAACACTGCTTCTATCCTGTATTTCAGTAAATAGTTGGTAGCTATAATGTCGGGGAATTACTACAAAATTATGATTTAAAAAAATCTGTAACTGTTTCCTCTGGAGTAGATAGGACATAGAAATCACCCAGATTCCTAAAATATAATATATCTGCATTTATGAAAATAGTTTTTTTCTACTTTTTTTAAATGTGGGAGAGACATGCTTCTAGTTCATTTAACACAGTAACAAGTCCATTACATGATGCTAAAATTAAGGTGGACAAATTTTCATCTGATTCATCAAAAGTCTGGTTTTACCAACACCCCATCTTTCTGTAGGCTGGAGTATTTTTGGATAAATGCTGTTTAAGCATCATCAACTGAGGGTTTATATTTAGTTCAAGTAGCTTACCCCTATAACTAATTTCTGCTTGCAGTCAATCCATAGAAATATCAGTAAGAAACACACATACACACATTTCACCAGAAAATGATCCTGAGTAGCTTGGTAGAATTTGAAGAGGAAGGAAGAAAGATAGCCATAGAATTTTCCTCAGAAATTTTAAAATAAAGCACTCATTATTATGAGGCAGAAAATATTATACCCCCTGTAGCAGAAATGTATAAAATCATCTTAAACCACATAGATTACAAGTTTAGTTGTAACTTGATTGATTACTGAAGTAACTAAAGAAAATAATTTGTCAGTTATAAAATAGATTAAGAAGCAAAGGAAGCAGAGGAAAAAATGGAAAAACATCAAAATGAGAAATCTTAGCATCGCTAATCACATACTATTCAAAAAAGCAGAGCCTCAGCAGACAGCCTAGAATATTTTATATTCTAATTCCAATGGCAAAGCCATGCCTAATGTGAGGATCAATGGTGAGGTTCTAGCCAAGGACTTTAAGTATTCTGATACCTTTGGCAAGATCAACCCTAGCAAAGATGGTTGTATCAGGCCATTTTGCCTCAGGTTATTAAACGTTCTATTATTTTAGTTCCTCTTATTCTAATTCCAGATCAATAGTCTAATTTTCATTTGTGTTTTCTTCTATGGCAAGAGAATGATTTGGTCATGGGACCATAAGGTTCCAGTTGCCTGAATTAAATCTTTTGTTTTGAATTAATGTTTGAATTATGATTAGTCTTCCTGTAAGTGTGTGCCCACAGAGAAATGCACCAATCCTGTGGACTTTCATTACGTATCACAAACTATCATCTGATACACTGGATAACCTTCGTTCAGGCTTTAGCATCCCTCACCTGACTATTATAGCCTTCCAGCTTCTTGTCTGTGGTCTTACATCTTCCAATCCATCATCCACAATGCTTTCAGATGACCTTCATATGCAAATCCTGTCATTTTATGTACTTGCTTAAATTCCTTTAATGTCTCCCCACTGCCTACAGAATCAAGTTTAAATTGCTTAGCTGGGCTCAAGGCTCTTCCTGATCCATCTATTGCTTACCTTTTCAGTTTTATCTCTCGAGATAATGCCCACATCATCATAGCTGTCTTACATGGAGGTCCTCAAACAGATTCTGCTTTTTCGCAACTCCATGCTTTGAGAGTACAGTTCCTACTGCTAGAATTGGCCTTCCTTCTTTTCTGCCTGCCTAAAATTGAGTCAGTGTTCTAGTCCTGTTGCAATAGTTCAGACCACTATCAAGTGTTTCTTGAATATACCACTACGAGAATATTCTTTTTTCCACATCTGTGCTGTATGTACATATGTATGTAATTATTATAGATCCTATGTTTAATTGCACTTATTACTTTATATACCTGCCTTTATTCGACTATAATCTCACTGAGTTTAGTGACCATGTCTTATTCATCTTTATAGTCTCACATCTATCATAATATTTTGTCTATAATAGGCACTTAGTATTTGTTGACTGATTAAATAACTAAGGAGGTTGGCAATTAGATCTTGAAATCTAAAAAAAAAAAAAAAAAATTAACCTTTATTAAGTGCTTACTCTAAGCCAAGGGCAACACTGAATCCATTGTAATTAATTGATGAATTAATCTCTAGATTATCTGGAAGGAGAATAGAGGGGGGAAAAAGTGCAGTGAATAAAAATTCTAATAATATAATCAACTTTGGAAATCTGGTAAACTGAAATAAACACTAACAAGAATAGCAATAAATTTAATTAAGTTAAATCAATGTTTAAACTATGTAAATTGTTCAGATTCATGATTCTGTGTTTAGCAGTTATATTTATCTTATCACCAGAAAAGAATCTCTGTCCATATATTTAAAACATTCTATGAAACACACACAGGGAGAGAGAGAGAGAGAGAGAGAGAGAGAGGGAGAGAGAATGAGAGAGTAAGAGCAAAACAAAAAAGATGTTTAAGAAAAACCATTAAAAGTGAATTTCTTTTGTCAATGTGTTTAGCCTGGCAATTATTTTTAATAAAATCATAATTTTTTAAATGACGTTAAGTCGTTAAGTTTTCTTTTGGTTTCTGGGCGTTTGTGTGTAAGTTTCAGTTCTCCTATTTTTTAAAGTAATTTTTAAGGGCCTCTCTGCCTGTCTCCCTGGCATTGTGAATGCTCTTGAGAGCTCTTTGGATGATAACAAGTGCTGCAAACTGCAGGTGAATGGGCCTTAAAATTGCAGAAACAGCAAACGAAAGCATTTTATAATAACAAAGATGGAGACCGGGGAGTCCTTATGAATATGTTATTAAGCACCTGCACTCCAGTTCTTCAACTGGAGCCGTTTGAAAAGAAAGGATGCTAACTTTTGGCCAGAACTGAGGTCTGTAGAGACATTGTGTTTGTTTGTTTTTGTAAAATTGAATTAATTTAAATTATAACAATTGAAATATGGTGCTTTCCCTCAACAGTCATTTGAATATTGAAAATCTTAGAGTATAGCTAATCTTACTCCAGCTATATACCAGTGTAAGTAGGAAGAGTTTGACCTTGGAGAAGTTTTAAAAATCATTTTCTCCCCTAAGCTTGGAGGGTTTTGTTTCATTTTTTTTTAAATGATACATTTGAAAGACAAAGCCAGACACAAAGATAGAAAGACAGATCTGTTGGCATGTAATATTCAGAAGAATAGGTGTGGAAAGGAAATACAGATGGCATGGCATAAGGGATGAATAAGTAAAATAGAGGTCAGCATGGAGAAATCAGTGAGGGAAGACCCTAAAGGGGGACTTGCCCAGTCTCATCAGGCCCTTAAGGAAAGCCTGAGTAAGAGATTAGGAAGAGGTTTGTCAACAGGATTCACACATTTTCCAATAGAAGATGGAGCTATAAGCAAATCAAGGCAAAATTTAAGTAAGATCAGAACCAAACAGGTTTTTTTTTTGTTTGTTTGTTTGTTTGTTTGTTTGTTTGTTTTTGAGGAGGAGGAGGAAGGGATAGGCTGTTTCAAAGCTTAAGAACTGCAATTTATAGAGAACACTGACTGAGAGCCCTCCATTATTGCCCAGTGGAAGATACAAGTAAAATGTGATCATTGTTACTAATCCACTAGAATTTCACATAGTAAGGTATTCAGTGAGGTAGAACTTTTTTTCTCTTCTGCAGAACTTTATTTATGGTGGGGTGGGTACATGTGGGTATGATACTTAGAAATTTTAATTTACATTCTCCTGAACATCCAAGAATGTTAGAAACCTAGCAGGAGCAGCATGTCAGCTTGATCTAGACTTAGTTGCTGACTCAGAAGGCCAAGATAGTGCTAAACATAGGAGCTGTTTGAAAAGGAGGTGTGCTAACTTTTGGCTAGAATCAAGGTCAGTAGAGAAATTGTGTTTGTTCTCTGTAAAATTAACTTGTATTAAATTATGTGATGGTTGAAATAGATGATAGTTATAAATGAGCTTCCTTCTCAAGTCAAAGACTGAAAGGGAACAGGGCAACTGGGTTTGTGGTACTGGAGACACTGGGAGCAATTCTCACCCAGCATCTCTAAGGGAGGGTTGTTCCCAGAAAGAACAGAGGCTAAGTGACTTAAAGGGCAGACCATTGGAAACCCAGACTAAATTGGTGTGGATTTCTCAGGCTGAGAATAAAATTGCCACTTTCCCTTCATAATGGCTCTGGATGGGCTTATAATATACATCTGTGACAACAGAAGATAATGAAGCTCCTGGATGCTGTCATGGGTTGAACTGTGCCCTTCCAATAAGACATGTTGAAACCTGAAGAAGCCCTGGTACTTGTGAATATAACCTTATTTTAAAATAGTGTTATTGCAGATGTAATTAAGATGAGGTCATTGGAGTTGACCCTAATTCAATATGACCAGTGCCCTTATAAGAAGAGGGAAATTTGGACACCGACACACATAAATATGAGAACATCATGTGAAGACACAGAGACAGACAGAAGATGGCCACATGAAGCTCGAGGCAGAGACTCAAAGTTTGCTGTCACAAGCCATGGTGTGCTTGGGGCTACCAGAACAGTGACACAATACATTCTGCCATTTTAAGCCACCCAGTGGGTAGTGGCTTAAACATCAGCTCTAGAAAACCAACACAGATGCCAGCCTCATCACAGGGCCAACAGCAAGTCACTACAATGGCAGCAGTAGAGATCAGCAGATGATCATCTTGGAACATTGAACTTCTCAGGAGTCATTTGTATCACCTTTTCTCAGGTTGGCAGCAGTTAAGGTATCTCTCTTCTTCAATGAGGACTCATAAATTCCAGTGACTCCAGGGGATACCTTGCAATTATCATAGGAGTGATGACCCCCAAATAGGAGAGACAACGTTCTTTCTAATGAAGACTTATGAGTCCTGAATAGTAAGTGCAGCTTAGAAAGGGAACTTAGATTTCCTCTGGTCTCTCAGAGTGGTGAAGTCTGCAACCAAATCACACCAAAGGCCAGGCTTCTCTTAGGTAGGGAGAAAACCATGTTCTCCCTTTGGTGGGTAGACTTTTCTAAATGTGGAAGTTGGGCCGGGCACGGTGGTTCACGCCTGTAATCCCAGCACTTTGGGAGGCTTAGGCAGGTGGATCACGAGGTCAGGAATTTGAGACCAGCCTGGCCAACATGGTGAAACCCTGTCTCTACTAAAAATACAAAAATTAGCTGGGCATGGTGGCACATGACTGTAATCCCAGCTACTTGGGAGGTCAAGGCAAGTAGGGAAGTGGAGGTTGCAGTGAGCCAAGATCTCGCCACTGCACTCCAGGATGGGTGACAGAGCAAAACTCTGTCTCAGAAAAAGCAAACAAACAAACAAACAAAGTAGAAGTTGCCTACAGCCCAGCAATGACTTACAAAAGACTTGGTGCTTAGTAGCATACAGAGCTTCTTAAAGACGAGCTGCAGAGAAATCCTCATCAGGAGACTGGAGGAGGCATTCTTAAAATACAAAACAGTTTTCAACTTCAAGAAATATAACAAATTATTGCCTTACAGGAAAAAAAATTGCATTGTAATTGCATAAAATTATCTCAACTCAGGTTGATCTGGTTTACCCCATCATGTTAGAGACAGGAAAACTGAGGGGCATGGGATTACACAATTTTTTGGCAACCCGGGATTTTGCCTCTTGCTTTCTCACATTCACGGAATAATGGATTGTTTGTAAATCATGTTAGGTAGCGCTCTTCTGGTTGATGCGAGTGTTGCTCCAGTTATTGATATTGGTGCATATTAAGCATCCTCAGAAGTGCTTTTTTCTTCCAGTGTTTCACTAACACTTCTTAGTAGGGGGCACCTATCTTAAAATCTCATTTCTTTTTTTGTTTCCGTAGAAGACCTACTGTTTTGAGTCATCATGATAGAGTATTTCCTGTCCTATCAACATATCTGAACTAGTCACTTCTTTAATCTAGTTTGAAAATTCAGTTAGAAGAACTGTTATAATTTCTCCATTTTACCTGTTGATGCTGTCTTGCTGAGCCACATACAATCTCTAGGAAAAAAGAATTGTGCTGTACACAATATTATCCACAAATCAGTACTACCTATCACAGTATGCTTCAGGAAACACAAAGCTACACTCTGTACATCTGGGAACATTACAGATTTCTATAATATTAGCCTGTATATTTAAAAGTTGTAAAAAATTAAAGAAAAAAATTACATTATGCCTAAGCCCAATTCTTATACAAATGGACTATTTTTATTTCTGTATCTCCTTCTCTCCCAATAGAGAAATACTTTCAACTTTTACAAAAATCTAAATGCTTTAATCATCAGATAATATCAGAAAATTTATTTGTAAGATACACACACACACAATGCAGTGCTCCATGTACAGTTGCACAGTTGAACAGGTTATATACACTGTACAACTCCAGGATATGTCATTCTCATTAGAGTCCATGAAAACAGTATCACTTCCTGTTGTACAGCATGGGACAAATAAGTAGGATATATTGGTCCTGTGATATACGTACATGAACAAAAAAGGCGAAAACACAGATGAATTTTATCTTTGTTCAGAATTGATACAAATTCATAAGATATCTTTTAAGTTAGTTTAAGTTAAGCTAGTTTAAACATCGGTTTTCATGGTTAAAGTTAGGTTAAATTAGAAAATCCATTCTAATTAAACCTAATTATGTTAGGTTTAATTTAATGAAGCTATACTCCTATCTTTTACCATACACAAAAATCAAATCAAAATGTATTCAAGACTTAAATCTAAGACATCAAACCATGAAACTACTGAAAGAAAACATTGGAGAAACTCCCAGGATATTGGAGTTGTCAAAGATTTCTTGAGTAATATCCCACAAGCACAGGCAACCAAAGCAAAAATGGACAAAGGAGATCATGTCAAGTTAAAAATCTTCTGCAGAGCAAAGGAAATAATTAACAAAGTGAAAAGGCAACCTACAAGATAAGTAGACTTGATAGTTCTGTATTTTGCCGCTTGATAAGCAATCTCTTTCATATAAAACTGCTAAATGGCTAGAGCTGCAAAGATGTCCAAAGAAAAAATATTTACCTTCTCACCTCAGCTATATTCAATCTTATTCAAATCGCATGTGATTAGGAAATTCCCACATTTGCAAAAAAGCAAGAATAAAATATGTAAAAGGCAAGAGGGTCTGCTTTAATATTTTTTCAAGTCGAAATAAAGCACTACAACATAGGATTGTTATTACACATATATCCACACAGACACATTGCAAAAGATTTTATTCAATACTAATGCATGTACACTCACATAAAGCAGGAATGGAAATAAATATTTGCTTCCTACTCAGAGTTCTAAGGAGCAACAAAAGCAAAAAGCTAAAATATGTTACCTTGATGCAAAATGGAGGGGGGAAAAAAAAAAACCTTAGGGGGAGATTAAATTAACCTTAAATATTAATTTAAGGTTAACCAAATTATTAATGGTTAACCATTAACCAAAAATATTAATGGTGTTTGAAGGTAAAAATAAAGTTTTAAAGTTTGTTTTTTTTTGGTTCTGTTATCCTCTTTTCCTTTAAGTGCTAATCAGATCAATAATCTCCTGGGAGGTTGGCAGTACAGTGCTTACCCTACTTTGCTAAACATTTCATTAAACAAAACCTCCAGAAGTACTGAAAAATCAAACAATACCTAAGTCCAAAATAAATAAATGAATAAATAAGCACACAGAGATACATCTCCACAAGAAGAAAAGTGGGGATTCCTGATCTTATTTCAGAAGACAAACACCTGGATATTGTTTTGTAAAATACATAGTGTCATGCAGGGAGTCAGAAGTGGTTTTTCATTCTGTTTCTGGTCTCTACTACTATTTTGACTCCTAGCAAATAGCTTAGTTTACCTCTACTGCCATTTCCTCATCTGAAAAATGAGGTCAAATATTGTCCTCACTTGTGAAGTTGTTTAAAGAACTAAACCAATAATAGAATGAAAGTTGTTAGCATAATTAGACATTATCTACTGGTTGTTTTTTTGTGACCATTAATATAAAAGTTTTGATCAATACTAATGAATAAAAGATATGCAGCAGTTTCTTAAAAATAAGGTATTCATGGCCGGGCGTGGTGGCTCACGCCTGTAATCCCAGCGCTTTGGGAGGCCGAGGCAGGCAGAACACAAGGTCAGGAGATCGAGACCATCCTGGCTAGTAGTGAAACCCTGTCTCTACTAAACACACACACACACACACACACACACACACACACACACACACAATAGCTGGGCGTGGTGGTGGACACCTGTAGTCCCAGTTACTCAGGAGGCTGAGGCAGGAGAATGGCATGAACCCGGGAGACGGAGGTTGGAGGTTGCAGTGAGCCGAGATCATGCCACTGCACTCCAGCCTAGGTGACAGAGCGAGACTCCGTCTCAAAAAAAAAAAAAAAAAGGTATTCACCCACACGCCTGGACTTAGCCAAATTCATGTTGTTCACCCTGAAATATCTTTTTCTGACTGCTTAGCAAACCATATGCCTTTTCCTCCTCAAAATATAGTTCAAGACTCATTTTCTTTATCTGTCCAGATTAAATACTAGATATCAAATCATTATGGCAACATTCCTAGAAGTTACATGATGAGATAACTTTTAAAATGTACCACATATCAATGTTGAAAAGAGGTAGGATAGAATAATAAAGAAAAAATGAAACAAAAATTAATAAGAGGGTTTGTGAATCCTTGTTGAGGGAATTTTAGCTACCCAAAACCATCATTGTTTCATTAGGTGATAATAGAGCAATCTATTGCTATCTCCATTTTGATGGCATAATTGCACCTCTAGATCATAGATGTGACAAATTTTGTTATGTTTTTATTTCAGTAAGATATTCAATAAATTCTCCTGTGTAGTCTTTATCACAAGGTTAAGAAACACTGGCTAGCAGCTTACAACGGCGGGGGGTCTCCCAAGTAGGTGCACTTTACGGTTTTATACTTTAGTCTAATCAGTGTAATATACTTATTAATAACATGGTTGGGAATACAGAAAATATGCTAATCAAATGTGGAAATAACACTGGGACAATAGCCAGTGTACTTAATAATATAATTGTAACTTTTAAAATTATTTTTAATTTTTTTGGGTACATAGTTGGTATATATTTTGTGGGTTACAAGAGATATTTTGATATGGGCATGCAATGTATAATAACCACATGAAGGTAAATAGAGCATCCATTACCTCAAGAATTTATCCTTTGTGGTACAAACTATCCAATTATACTCTATCAGTTATTTAAAAATATACACATAAATTATTTTTTACTATAGTCACCCTGTTCTGCTACCAACTACGAGGTCTTATTCATTCTTTCTAACAATTGATAAGTGACAGAATGGTCTCCGAGGGCATTGGAGATGTTCTGTTAACATAGATACTATGCCACCAGCCGGAGCATTGGCCTTGGAAGCCTCTGGCTCTTAATCCACAGGTCTGCATGGTAAAGAGCGAATCAGATTGAAAAGGTGGAGATGTCCACGTTTTTTCCTTTTTTGTACCCATTAACCATAATCATCCCCCACCCACAACCCACTACTCTCTCTCGTTTCCCGTAAACCAGCCTTCCACTTTCTACCTCCATGAGTTCGATTGTTAACAGCTTTAGGTCCCAGAAATAGGTGAGAAAATGTGAAGCTTGTCTTTTGGGGCTTGCCTTACTTCACTTAACCTAATAATTGCCAGTTCCATCCATGCTGCAAATGACAGGATCTCATTCTCTCTTTATGGCTGAATAGGACTCCATAGTGTGTAGGTGCCACATGCTCTTTATGAACTCATCTATTAACGGACACTTAGGTTGCTTCCAAATCTTGGCTATTGTAAATAGTGTTGTAATAAACACAGGCGTGCAGCTATCTCTTCAGTATACTGATTTCCTTTATTTTATTTTATTATTGTTATTATTTTTGAGTATACATCTAGGAGTAGGATTACTAGAGATTACTGGAGAATACGGTAGCTCTAATTTTAGTTTTTTTGAGGAGCTCCCAAACTGTTCTATACAGTGGTTCTACAAATTTACATTTCTACCAATAGTGTAAAAGCATTCCCCCTTTTCCCACATCCTTGCCAGCATTCGTTATTGCCTGTTTTTTGGATAAAAGGCATTTTAACGGGTGAGATGGTATCTTATTGTAGTTTTGATTTGCATTTCTCTGATGATCAGTGGTGTTGAGCACCTTTACATATTCCTGTTTGCTATTTGTATGTCTTCTTTTGAGAAGTGTCTATTCAGATCTTTTGCCCATTTTTAAATCAGATTATTGTTTTTTATTTAGTCGTTTGAGTTCCCTACATACTCTGGTTATTAATCTCTGGTCAGATGGGTAGTTTGCCAACAATTTCTCCCATTCTGCAGGTTGCCTCTTCACTTTGTCAATTATTTCCTTTGCTCTGCAGAAGATTTTTAACTTGATATGATCTCCTTTGTCCATTTTTGCTTTGTTGCCTGCACTTGTGGGATATTGCTCAAGATGTCTTTCACAACTCCAATATCCTGGGGAGTTTCTCCAATGTTTTCTTTCAGTAGTTTCATGGTTTGATGTCTTAGATTTAAGTCTTTAATGCATTTTGATTTGATTTTTGTATATGGCAAAAGATAGGAGTCTAGCTTCATTCTTCTGCATATGAATATCCAGTTTTCCCTGCATCACTGAAGAGACTGTCCGTTCCCCAATGTATGTTCTTGACACCTTTGACAAAAATGAGTTCACCATAAATGTCTGGATTTATTTCTGTTTTCTATATTCTGTTCCACTGGTCTGTGTGCCTGTTTTTATGCCAGTACCATGCCATTGTAGTTACTATAGCTCTGTAGTATAATTTGAAGTCAGGTGATGTGATTCCTCCAGTTTTGCCCCCCCCCCTTTTTTTTTTTTTTTTTTTTGGAGATGGAGTCTCACTCTGCTGCCTAGGCTGGAGTGCAGTGGTGCAATCTCGGCTCACTGACACAGCCACTTCCCAGGTTAAAGCGATTCTCCTGCCTCAGCCTCCCGAGTAGCTGGGATTACAGGCACATGCCACCATGCCCAGCTAATTTTTTTTGTCGTTTTAGTAGAGACAGGGTTTCATGATTTTGGCCAGGCTTGTCTCAAACTCCTGACCTCAGGTGATCCACCTACCTCAGCCTCCCAAAGTGCTGGGATTAGAGGTATAAGTCACCATGCCTGGCCTCCAGTTTTGTTCTTAGTATTTGCTCAGTATAGCTTTAGCTATTTTGAGTCTTTTGTGATTCCACATACATTTTAGGATTGTTTTTTCTATTTCAGTGAAGAATGTCATTGGTATTTTCATGGGAACTGATTGAATCTGTAGATTGCTTTGGGTAGTATGGACATTTTAACAATATTGTTTCTTCAAATCCATGACATGGAATATCTTCCCACTTTTTGGTGTCCTCTTTTTTCTAGCATTGATATTTGATAGTTTTCATTGTACAAGCTTTCATTTCTCTGGCTAAATTAATTTCTAGTTATCTTATTTTATTTGCAGCTATTGTAAATGGGATTACTTTCTTGATTTCTTTTTCAAATTATTCATTGTTGGCATATAGAAATGTTACTGATTTTTGTAGGTGGATTTTGTATCCTGCAACTTTATTGAATTTAACAGTTCTAATAGTTTTTCGGCAGTCTTTAGGTTTTTCCAAATATAAGATCATACCATCTGCAAACAAAGATAATTTGACTTCTTCCTTTCAACTGCAGATGCCCCTTTATTTCTTATGCTTGTATGATGTATTATAGCTAGGTTTTTGAGGATCGTTATCATGAAGGGATGTTGAATTTTATCCAATGCTGTTTCAACATTAATTGAAATAATCATATGGTGTTTGTCCTTCATTCTGTTGACATGATTGTCACATCGATCAATTTACAAATGTTGAATCACCCTTGTATCCTTGGGATAAACCCACTTGGTCATGATGAATTATCTTTTTAATGTGTTGTTGAATTAGTATTTTGTTGAGGATTTTTGCATGACTATTCATCAGAAATATTGGCCTGTAGTTTTCTCTTTAATGTGTCTTTGTCTGCTTTTGCTATCAGGGTAACACTGGCCTCCTAGAATGAATTTGGAAGTATCCTCTCCTCTCCTTTTTCTTTTTTTTTTTTAGATTAGTTTGAGTAGAATTGGTATTAGTTTTACTTTAAATGTTTGGTAGAATTCAGCAATGATGTCATTGGGCCCCAGGCTTTTCTTTGCTGGGAAACTTTTTGTTGTGAGCTTCATGTTATTACTTGTTACTGGTCTGTTCAACAGCAAGCAACATTAAAGCCATAATAAAACACTCTGGTTTTGGAGTTTCTCATGGTTCATTCTTGGTAGGTTGTATGCGTCTAGAATTTATACATTTTTTTCTAGATTTTCCAATTTATCAGCATAAAGTTGATCATAGTGTCCACTAAGGATCCTTTTAGTTTCTGTGGCATCAGTTGTAAAGACTCTTTTTTCATCTCTTAATTTATTTATTTAGGTTTTCTCTCTTTTTTTCTTAGTCTGGCTAAAACTGTCAGTTTTGTTTATTTTTCCAATAAACCAACTTTTTATTTGGTTGATTCTTTGTATTGTTTTCTTTATTTCAATTTTATTTATTTCTCCTCTTAGCTTTATTTTTTTTCTCCTATTCATTTTTGGTTTAGTTTGCTCTTGCTTTTCTAGTTTTTTAAGATGCATCATTGTTTATTTGGAGTTTTTTTTCTGTCTTGATGTAGACACCATAGCTATAAACTTCTCTTTTAGTACTGCTTTCACTGTAGCCCATAGATTGTGGTATGTTGTGTTTTCATTATCATTTGTTTCAAGAAATTTGTCAGTTTTTTTTTCTTTTTTCATTGACCTACTTGTCATTCATGAGCATACTGTTTAATATCCATGCATATGTATAGTTTCCAAAATTCCTCTTATTATTCCTCTAGTTATATTCCATTGTGGTCAGAGAAAATGGTTGCTATTATTATTATTATTATTTGGAATGTTTTATAACTTGTTATGTGGCCTAACTTATGGTCTATTCTTGAGAATGATCCATGTGCTGAAGTAAAGAATGTGTATTCTTCAGTCATTGGATAAAATGCTTTGTAAATATCTATTAGGTCTATTTGGTCTATAGTGAAGATTATTACATCCATTGTTTCTTTGTTGATATTCTCTCTGGAAGATCTATCTGTCCAATGCTGAAAGTGGGGTGTTGAAGTCTACAGGTATTATTGTATTGAGATCTCTCTCTCTCTCTGGCTCTAATGATATTTGCTATTTTGAATTTTCTGTCTAAAAGGTCATATGTCTCTGTCTCTCCAGGATTGGATTCTAGTGCCTTGTTTAGTTCATTTGGTGAGGTCATGTTTCCCTGGATGGTCTTGATGCTTGTATATGTTCATTGGAGTCTGGGCATTGAAGAGTTAGGTATTTATTGTAGACTTCTCAGTCTGGGCTTGTTTGTACCCATCCTTCTTGGGAAGGCCTTCCAGGCATTCAAAAGCACTTGGGTATTGTGATCTAAACCATATCTGCATTAAAGCACATCTTAAGTCCAGTAATGCTGTAGTTGTTGTTGACTCGTAGAGCTACCACCTTGGTGATCTTGGAAAAGATCCACAAGAATTCTAATTCTTTTCCCTTACTTTCTCCCAAACAAATGTAGCCTCTTTGTCTGTGCTAAGCTGCCTGGAGCTGGGGATGGGATGACATAAACACCCCTGTGACCACCACTAATGGGACTGCTCTGAGTCTGACCTGAAGCCAGCATAGCAATGGGTCTCACCCAAGGCCCAGTATAACCACTACCTGGCTACCACCTATGTTCAAAGCCCCAGGACTCTATAATCGCCAGGTGGCAAAGCCAGCTAGGCTCATGTCTTTTCCTTTATGGCTGTGAATTCCCCCATGCCCCAAGTGGGTCTTTCCAGGAGCCAGGGACTCAAGTGAAAAATATTAGAAATCTACCTGGGTGCTCCATTTGACTGCATCTGAGCTGGCACTTAAACTACGAGACGCAGTCCTTCCTACTCTTCCCTCCCCTTTCCACAGGCAGAGGAGCCTCACCCTATGGCCACCACCACCACAGGTCCATAAGGAATACTGCCAGGCTACCACTGATGTTCACTTCACGCCCAGGGCCTCTTCAGTCAGTTTGTGGGAAATGATACCAGGCCTGGAACTATCTCTTCGGAACAGTGGGCTTTCTTCTGGCCCAGAGCGAGTCCAGAAATGCCATCCAAGAGTCAATTCTTGGAATTGGGGACTCCAAGAGTTTGCCTGGTGCTCTCCCCAACTGTAGCTAATTTAGTAGCTAAGGTGCGAGGAAAATATTGCTTTATTTTTCTTTCAGCTTTACTCAAGCAGAAGAAGTCTCTCACTATAGCCAGCACAGCTGGGAATACGCTGGGTCTCACCTAGAGCCAGCAAGTCTCAGAGTCTCACCCAAGGCCCATGGCATACCACTTGGATATTGCTGCTGGTAATTCAAGGCCCAAGGGCTCTTTAGTCAGCAGGTGATGTATTCTGCAAGGACTGAGTCCTTTCCTTCATGGCAGCAGGTTCCTTTCTGGCCCAGGGTGTGTCTAGAAATGGTTTCTGGGAGCTAGGACCTGGAATCCTCGTTCATCAAAGAGGACTTTAATGCAAGACAAAGTCCTCTTTACTCTTCCCTCTCCTCTCCTCAAGAGGAAGGAAGGAGTCTCTTTTCGAGTCAGAAGCTGTGTTGCCTGGGGTTGGGGGAGGGGTAGCACAAGCACTCCCTTAGCCACTCCTGTTTGTGTCTCAGTAGGTAGCGTGCCCCCATATCCACTGGCTCCAAGCCCAGCTCAGCACTAGGACATGTCTAGGAGTTGCAGTCTTAATGACTGAGAATTCAGTAATAGTACCTAGTTGGGGTCTATGATTCAAAATGTGGTAGTTTACTTACAAGGTCCAAATTCTTAATCATCCTAAACTATAAAAGGATGCACAACATGGTGCAGTTTACATGTTAAACATTTGATTATACCAAAGCTAATTTATAATCTTAATGTCCATATGCCCTACATTTTATAGACTGAGATAACTAGCAAATTATTGCCAAGGTACTGGTGCAATTCTAGCAGTGTGACCTTGGATAAATTATATAACATCAATGAGTAGTAATTACTCATCTAAAAGTAAAAATAACATGTATTTTATAGAATTGCTGTGATGATTAGGAATTATTTACATAAAAGGCCTAGATTAATGACTACAAGCATTCATCATTATTATCGCTGTTGTTAAGTTGTATGGGAAAAATACTTTATCTCTAACTCTAAATATATTTTCTAGTACAAGTTTCCTAATTTAATTGTTCCTCTATTGTAGGACATGGATGGAAGATAATAAGTGTAGTTTCTTCCTCTGGGTAAGTGCTCATTTATCAGTCCTCATGTGGCACTAAATCTGAACGCAGCCAGATATAGATGGTCTGTGACAGAAGAAACCTGATGGTCTTACTGACCTCACCCCACGTACTGTGCTTTTGATATTATTCTATAGTGTAGTCTTTATAATTTGGATTTCTGTAGCATCCCTGGAACAAGTTCACACGTGCTCGTGTGAGTTTTGTTTTGCATGTGCTGCTTTCTCATGAACGTGGAAGATATACCGGGTTTCTGTGGTAGAAACACTTTGGCCTCTTCCAAAGCAGAAGGCCCTGGGCTGTAGACCTTCAAATAGAAGCAAACATTCAAAGCTTTTAAAAGCCCTGACTTCTGGGAATGGAACAAATTGCTGAAATCACTTCTGCCTTGATCCAACAATTCATTATCTCCTAGAAACAGTGGCTTTTATAGCTGCTAAGGGGCTGCTATGTTCTTCTAGAAAGAAGGAAAAATCTCAATACAGACGTGAATTTTCAAGCCCTTATATTAAAATCTTTAGACTTAATTTTATTTGTCTAAATCTGTAATCAATCTAAGAATGGGATGGAGATATTTTTATAAAACAAATTTAGAAAATAACTAATTTTATTTTATATGAAACAAAATTGGCCCTTTATAATAAACTCCCCAAATATTCCAAAGAAAGAATTATATTTTTATTCCCTTATTATACAGCTGGGAAATTATCAAAATGAATATTAAAATCTTGATTCCAATTCATGCTGATATGGAAAACAGGGCCTTGTAAACATTTAACATTTTCTAATAGACAAGTGTGTAATAATTTACTAAAGGCACCCTATGGTCCTAGATTTATTGTATGTCTCTTTATTGACATAATCAGATTAATTTAATAACGAAAATTAACCCTAACTTTAGAGATGGAAGCAACACATGTCAAAAGTGTTGTCTGATTTGCCTGAGGCCTATTTTCACCCAGGAAAGAAATGGCATTATTGGTGATTATTTAGTAGGTAAATAACTATAGGTCATGTCTGAATCTAATGATAGGAGTACTTTCATCAAACCTAAACTTGAATGATACCATTCCACAAAAATGGGGACCTGGAAAGAAGTTAAGTATCTTGATTTGTAAGACATGTGTATATACCCTCAATTAGTGTCTACACAGGGCAATTTTATTTAGATTAGGAGGTAAGGGGAGAAGGGATAAGACAATACTAAGGAGAATAGAACTGAGTCAGATTAAAGAAGAATGGAGTCTATGAAGAGAGCTCTGGTCCATATATATATATATAAATATATAAATATATATGTAACAGGGAAATGGTTAACCAATTGAGGCTCTAAGTTATGAACCTCCCATGAGGTATGGCTTTACTTGTTATAAAATATCCTGAGGATTGAAGGTGATGATAATAATAATGCCTGGATGCTTGAAACACCCATCACTGTCTGAACCAGGAAGCAGTTAGGTGATACTTTTCACTGCCGTAAAGGTATGAAATGGAGCTTCTGTACAACAGCAGGATCTTGAACTAGTAACTGGAAGGAGGATAAGCACTGGCAAACTAAAGACCAGTTTAGCAAATCAATAGCCAGTGAGTGCTCAGTGAGGGGATGATAATGTCTTTATGGTTTTCACTGATTCTGAAGAGTGGCTATACTAGCTATACATGTCTGGTATATTTCTCAGTAGAGATATGCAGTGTTAATTACCAATTTCCAGAGTGAAGCACTATCTCTTTTCATAGAATCCCCAAATGTATGACAACTTGAGGAGGTCTTCATTGGGAACTTCTTTTCTATAACTTTAGTATTCATACTCAGGCCAAGGGAAAGATACCCCAGATCCACCTGTGATAATTGCCCTTCTATTTCTAGAAAGATGCTTTTGATTAAAAGTAAGTTTCAGGTGACATCAGGAATCTCTGTACTTTCAAGCTATGTCTTATTCTCTGACTGAAGCTGGATATTAATTCCCAGTCCAATTTATATAGCTTCTTCCCTCTGAAACCCAAAGGAAAAGAAAAGAAAAAAGAAGATTCTTATCTCTTCTTGTCCTTGGACCCCACCACTAGTCCTTTCTTCAAGCCTTTCAAGCATTAGTATTTTATTACTGTATTCACACTTCAAAAGAAGAAGAAACAAAAAGAAAACCTGCATGCATTCCCAAAACACCACAAATTTCCTGTTTTTCTATTTGATTATAATGAATAAAGCAATGGGTCTGTCAGATAAACATGATTATATTAGTTTGTTTAATTGAAACAGTGAAGCTTTTAAAATTATGTTGTATCATGGCACCCAAAATGAGAAAAATGTTAGGAATTTTAGGATTCTCCTTTTATCTACATTCTTTATAGAAAATATAAAAGAAAAATCAGTGTCATTGAAAAAGATTCATTAGAAAGACAGAATTCATGGATTAGAATAAAAATGAATTTATTGAGCTAAAAAGAATAGGCAGCACTTTCAAAATTTTTGAATGAATTTCATGATAAAAGTTTTACGGTATGTATCTCCTTGCTCCGGGAATTATTACATTTTAGTATGCTCATTAATCTCAAGATTATTCACCAGTTATTAAAATTTTAAACATTTAAGTAGATATATTGAAATGACACTATTTTTTTAACTCTCCCTTTCTACTGAGAGAAAAAGCTTTATTTATGTTTGGGTTTCTATTTAATAGAATAGAAAATATACTGGAGGAAAAAGTTAACAAATAAAACGCATCAGGAAATAAACTGAATATACTGTCTTTGGGTTCCTTACCTTAGAAATTAATTCAGTAGAGGTATTGGTGAATGTATTCCACAGTTATTATTTGAATTTGTAGAATTTAAAAATTTCAGACAAAAAAAGCCAATTCTGGAAAATACAACTGAATAGCTATGTTTAAAATATTTAAAATGAAATTTAAAAAGAATGCTATGAATTCATCTTTACTGCAGTTTTTTTTTTTAATCTCAAGATCTTTTTGAATCAATGAAGTCAGAATATGTTGAATGCCAAAATAAATGTGTTGTGACAAAAAATTTACCAACCTCAGGAAGGCATATAGAATATCTCCAAGGCCTGGACGTTATGAGTGACAACTGTGTTAATTGGAAGTCTGCTTCATAAACTAGTAAGCAGAGCAAAATAGTCATGGCAGAACTTAAATCTAACTATGCCACAAGAAAGATTCTCTGACTTTGTCCCGACCGCACTCCAAAGCATTTTCCTTGTCAGTTACTCCCGAACAGAATATCTAGAAGAGGAAAAATACATCAGCAACCGATTTATTCAAAGCTCATCTCAAAAACAAACAGAAAATTTAAGAAGAGAAAAAGGATTTAAATGTGTACTAGCAAGCATCTAAGCATAGTACTTTCATAGCCTCGAAAATTAAGAATAGTTTTGTATTTTCACATCTTGCATTACTGATTTTTTAATTTAAAGAGCAGTTTCTTGTGTGTGCTTTTAAATTGTTTCAAATTAACTTTTATATTTAGAACATGGTCATCTTTGTTCCAAGATTTTCAAATACCACAATAAACAGTAATCTTTGTAACTGATTAAAATGAGCTTTATAAATTTGGAAAAAGCTAAATTACAGATTATGACTTTTCACCATATACATTAATCTCAGTGCAAATGAAATTTAGCTGGTATTTTATATGTAACAGAGGAATATAATTTGTTTTTATATTAGTACTAGTCCTGACCTAAGTATTTACAAATCAATACTCATTTTATATTTAATGGCATCTATAAATGTCTTCATGCAGGAAGTTTAATTTTTTGTGCTGTAGTTACAAATGTATTTTTAAGTACACAGAGAATTTTAAAAGGGCAGAAGATAATTTTAAGGTGTTATTTACATAAATGTAAAAGCCCCTAAAGTGGAGAAATCTCTCATAAAAAATTTCAAACATTTGCTTGACTCTAGAGGCCTGGCATACTGAGGAATTAGGATTCCTCCTAAGAATTACACATGTGAAGGTAGGCTGTCCTGAAAGACTTTTGGTACTTGATGATGCTCTTTTGGGGACTACTACCCAGAGGCACATTTAGCTTGCTTTCTTCCTCACTATCCACTAACTCCTGTGGTCTCTTTAGGGCTCTGCCAAAACCAGTGGTTCTCAAAGGTAGCCATGGATTGGAATGACCTGGGTAGCTTTTAAGAACTCACTGTCCGGATCACACTTCAAGCCAAATAAATCAAAATCGGGTGGTGTGTGTCTGTAACTGTGTGTGTGTGTGTGTGTGTGTGTGTGTGTAGTTGTGGTGATGGTAAGGAGGTTGGGGAGGCAAGGGAGTCAGCCATCAGTATTTTAAAAAATATCCAGCCTGGGCAACATGGAGAAACTCTGTCTCCACAAAAACACAAAAAAATTAGCTGGTTGTGGTGGTGCATGCCTGTGGTCCCTGCTACTTGCTTGGGAGGCCGAGATGGGAGGATCATTTGAGCCTGGGAGGTTGAGCCTACAATGAGTTGTGATCATGTCACTGCACTCCAGCCTGGGTGACAGACTGAGATCCTGTCTCAAAAAGAAAAAGATATATATATATATATATATATATATATATATATATATATATGCTGGACGCGGTGGTTCATGCCTGTAATCCCAGCACTTTGGGAGTCCAAGGCAGGTGGATCACTTGAGGTCGGGAGTTCAAGACCAGCCTAACCAACATGGAGAAACTCCTTCTCTACTAACAATACAAAATTAGCCGGGCGTGGTGATGCATGCCTGTAATCCCAGCTACACGGGGGGCTGAGGCAGGAGAATCACTTGAACCTGGGAGGCGGAGGTTGCGGTGAGCCGAGATTGCATCATTGCACTCCAGCCTGGGCAACAAGAGTCAAACTCTCTCTCTCTCTCTCTGGATATATGGATATATATGTATATATCCCGGATTATTCCCACGTGCAGCCAAAGTTCAGTATCACAGCCCCAGACATTTAATTTTTCTTTGTTTTTATTTCTCCTGTTCCAGTTGTATTCTCCAGCAAATCTATAACCTGCTTCATGTTCTAATCTGTAGCCACATGTGCACACCAGTTTGTACCTAAATGCTCATGCTGTCCACTCCTGAGGGTATGCGTATTAGACTTGGCTGGCCGTTGCTCATTAGGCCCATAAGAACAGCTGACTTTCTTCTCACTAGATTTATTTTCTTTGAATGAATGGTAACTTGCCTCTTTTCACTATTGCCTTCTCCAGCCATTTTCCACACAGTAGCCAGATTCACGTTTTTATATGAAAACAACATCAAGTCACTTCCCTGTTGAAACCTCTCCAGTGACTTTCCACTAAGATCTCAGTTCAACAGCACTGCATAGGATACTTTCTCTGATCTACTGGCTAAAGTTGTCCCTCAGTGCAATTACACTGTGTAAAATCACCCTATTTTCTTCATAGTGAGTATCCCTAAATAAATAATTTTTACTCACTTTGCTTGGGTTTTTTCAGTCTCATCAATAGAATTTCAGGTACCATGTCCATCTCATTTATCTTGTAACCCTAATACCCAGGAATGTACATGCACACAATAGAAATTTTAACTGGTATTTGTCAAATGGAAGAAGTCACTCTGATTTCAGACTTCCCCATACCAGGTCATAGTTATCTAGTAGTAGCTGCAGTAGCATGCCCTGCACTATTGAAACCATAGTTATCTGTTGGTCATCAGAGAATATGTCCAGAATTCTTCTGCTTCTCCTTCTTATCCATGAGTGCAAAATAAGAAACTTAATTCATAAGGCATATCCCTAGAGTCTTCCTGAGAATCTCATTTCTTGCAGACTGTCCTCGGGTTCTCTCATTTCTGACCTCTAACATTTCTATGGCAGTGAAAAAAAAAAATATCGGACAGATTGCTTTCTATTAGCGTGGATCATTGAGAGTTTACAAGGCACTATTATTTTTCCAGGTGAGCTAGTTACTTACTTTAAGTAATTTAAAAAATGTTACATATTTGGAAATGCATGGATTATTTTAGTCAGCAGTGTATAATTCAAGAAATTAATATTTCAGGGAATGGACTGATATGTAGACAAGTGGAAGACATTTAATTTATGTATTTCTTAAAATACCTACTTACCAACGCATAATAATATCATATTTAGTATAAGTTTAGAACGCCTTTCAGTGGCAACAAACATATAGTTATGTGTATGCAAATTGGTTTCAGTATAAAACTCCCTCCTTGTCCTTCAAAAATATTCCTGTTGACATTGTTTACCAAAGTTTCTCCAGAGATATGGAGCCAAACTAACTATCCCTCCCTTTAGTGGTGCTAAATATGACCTCTTAACCCAATAGCTGTGACCAAACTGGACTAGACAAAAATGTCAGTAACTCAACCATGCAATTGCCTTTTTTCCTCCTAGCTATTCAGATTTCATAGGGATGAAACTTAAACAAATAAATTATGAAACCATATAACTTGACAGATGATATGATAAATATTCTAGGAGATTTTTGATTCCAATTTTAAGGCTAGTAGGATTTCCTCCAAAATATCTAATTTCCATGAAGAAATATACAGTTCCTAAAGAAGATTTGGATTTTTTTGATATAAGATAACCATACCAAACTCTGCTATCCAAATATATATATACACACACATATATATACACACAGATATACACACAGATATAGATATAGATATATAAAGAAAAACAGCAGAGGGTAGGTAAACTATCCCTCATTTCAAATTAGTACAAGGGTTGCAATAGTATCATTCCTCATATTGGGCATTATAACTTCTCATTTCTGAAAGGAAACTTTTAGAGGAAAGCAACCATAGTGAAGAAGATTCAGAGAGTTTAGTTCATGTAGTTTTAAAATAACACCTGGTTAAACACCATAAATTGCTTCAAAAAAGCAAATGATAAACAGGCAAATTATTATTAGAGACTGTCTAAAAGATATGGAAGTTAGTATCCCTAATGTACAATAGGTTTTTTTGTTTTGTTTTGTTTTTTTTTTTTTTTTTGAGACGGAGTCTCGCTCTGTCGCCCAGGCTGGAGTGCAGTGGCGCGATCTCGGCTCACTGCAAGCTCCGCCTCCTGGGTTTAAGCCATTCTCCTGCCTCAGCCTCCTGAGTAGCTGGGACTACAGGCGCCCGCCACCGCGCCCGGCTAATTTTTTGTATTTTTAGTAGAGACGGGGTTTCACCGTGGTCTCGATCTCCTGACCTTGTGATCCGCCCGCCTCGGCCTCCCAAAGTGCTGGGATTACAGGAGTGAGCCACCGCGCCCGGCTACAATAGGTTTTTATAAGCCAATATCATAATACTCCAATTTACATACCCCAATTGAAAATGATCAAAATCCTTTAATCAAAAGAAATACACATTGACCACATAACTATGAAGAAAAAAATTAGCTTAAACTAACAATCAAAAAAAGGCAAATTAATACAACCATATGTTACTACTTCAAATATCATAATGGCAAAAATGAAAATAAATACTTTAAATTTACTACTCAGTCTTGGCAAGACTATAGAGAAAATCTTGTTTACTGCAAAAGAGGAGGTCACGAGGTAAAAACCTTTTGGAGGGCAACAATTCAACAATATGTTTAATAATGTTAAAATGCTATACTTTTTAAACCACAAATGTTGAGATTTTATTTTAGATTTAGGGGGCAGTGCACAAAATGGCCAAATAGGAACAGCTCCAACCTCCAGCTCCCAGCGTGAGTGACACAGAAGACAGGTTATTTCTGCATTTTCAACTGAGGTACTGGGTTCATCTCTCTGGGGAGTGTCAGACAGTCGGTGCTGGTCAGTGGGTGCAGCCCAACCAGCAAGAGCTGAAGCAGGGCGAGGCATCGCCTCACCTGGGAAGTGCAAGGGGGAAGGGAATTCCTTTTCCTATCCAAGGGAAACTGACACACACAACACCTGGAAAATCAGGCAACTCCCACCCTAATATTGCACTTTACCAAGGGTCTTAGCAAACGGCACACCAGGAGATTATATTCCATGCCTGGCTCGGAGGGTCCCACGCCCATGGAGCCTCCCTCATTGCTAGCACAGCAGTCTGCAATCTAACTGCAAGGCTGTAGGGAGGCTGGGGGAGGGGCATCCACCATTGCTGAGGCTTAAGTAGGTAAACAAAGCCACAGGGAAGCTTGAACTGGGTGGAGCCCACCTCAGCTCAAGGAGGCCTGCCTGCCTCTGTAGACTCCACCTCTGGGGACAGGGCATAGCTAAATAAAAAGCAGCAGAAATCTCTTCAGATGTAAATGTCCCTGTCTGACAACTCTGAAGAGAGCAGTGGTTCTCCCAGCATGAAGGTTGAGATCTGAGAACAGACAGACTGCCTTCTCAAGTGGGTCCCTGACCCCTGAGTAGCCTAACTGGGAGACATCCCCCACCAGGTGCAGACCGACACCTCATACCTCACACCTCACATGGCTGGGTACACCTCTGAGATAAAGTTTCCAGAGCAAGAATCAGACAGCAACACTCGCTGTTCAGCAATATTCTATCTTCTGCAGCCTCCACTGCTGATACCCAGGCAATCAGGGACTGGAGTGGACCTCAAGCAAACTCCAATAGACCTGCAGCTGAGGATCCTGACTGTTAGAAGGAAAACTAACAAACAGAAAGGACACCCACACCAAAACCCCATCAGTACGTCACCATCATCAAAGACTAAAGGCAGATAAAACCACAAAGATGGGGAAAAAGCAGTGAAGAAAAGCTGGAAATTCAAAAAATCAGAGCTCATCTCCCCCTCCAAAGGAATGCAGCTTATCACCAGCAACAGAACAAGGCTGGACAGAGAATGACTTTGACGAGATGAGAGAAGAAGGCTTTAGTCGATCAAACTTCTCAGAGCTAAAGGAGGAACTACGTACCCAGCACAAAGAAACTAAAAACCTTTAAAAAAGAATGGAAGAATGGATAACTAGAATAACTAACACAGAGAAGTCCATAAACGAACTGATAGAGATGAAAACTATGACACGAGAAATACGTGACAAATGCACAAGCTTCAGTAACTGACTCGATCAACTGGAAAAAGAGTATCAGTGATTGAAGATCAAATGAATGAAATGAAGCAAGAAGAGAACTTTAGAGAAAAAAGAGTAAAAAGAAATGAACAAAGCCTCTGAGAAATATGGGATTATGTGAAAAGACCAAATCTATGTCTGATTAGTATGCCTGAAAGTGACAGGGAGAATGGAACCAAGTTGGAGAACACTCTGCAGGATATTATCCAGGAGAACTTCCCCAACCTAGTAAGGCAGGCCAACATTCAAATTCAGGAAACACAAAGAACGCCACAAAGATACTCCTTGAGAAGAGCAACTCCAAGACACATAATTGTCAGATTCACCAAAGTTGAAATGAAAGAAGAAATGTTAAGGACAGCCAGATAGAAAGGTTGGGTTACCCACAAAGGGAAACCCATCAGACTAACAGCAGATCTTTCAGCAGAAACTCTACAAGCCAGAAGAGAATAGGGGCCAATATTCAACTTTCTTAAAGAAAAGAATTTTCAACCCAGAATTTCATATCAAACCAAACTAAATTGAGATCCTGCAGGAAGCACTAAACATGGAAAGGAACAACTGGTACCAGTCATTGCAAAAGCATGCAAAAATGTAAAGACCATCAATGCTAGGAAGAAATTGCATCAACTAATGAGCAAAATATCCAGCTAATATCATAATGACAGGATCAAGTTCACACATAACAGTATTAACCTTAAATGTAAATGGACTAAATGGTCCAATTAAAAGACACAGACTGGCAAATTGGGTAAAGAGTCAAGACCCATCAGTGTGCTGTATTCAGGAGACCCATCTCACATGCAGAGACACACATAGGCTCAAAATAAAGGGATGGAGGAAGATCTACCAAGCAAATGGAGAACAAAAAAAAGCAGGGGTTGCAATACTAGTCTCAGATAAAACAGACTTTAAACCATCAAAGATCAAAAGAGATAAAGAAGGCCATTACATAATGGTAAAGGGATCAATTAAACAAGAAGAGCTAACTATCCTAAATATATATGCATCCAATACAGGAGCACCCAGATTCATAAAGCAAGTCCTTAGAGACTTACAAAGAGACTTAGACTCCCATACAATAATAACGGGAGACTTTAACATCCCACTTTCAACATTAGAGAGATCAATGAGGCAGAAAGTTAACAAGGATATCTAGCAATTGAACTCAGCTGTACACCAAGTGGACCTAATAGACATCTACAGAACTCTCCACCCCAAATCAACAGAATATACATTCTTCTCAGCACCACATCGCACTTATTCCAAAATTGACCACATAGTTGGAAGTAAAGCACTCCTCAGCAAATGTACAAGAACAGAAATTTTAACAAACTGTCTCGCAGACCACAGTGCAATCAAACTAGAACTCAGGATTAAGAAACTCAATCAAAACTGCTCAACTACATGGAAAACTGAATACCCTGCTCCTGAATGACTACTGGATATATAACAAAATGAAGACAGAAATAAAGATGTTCTTTGAAACCAATGAGAACAAAGATACAACATACCAGAATCTCTGGGAAACATTTAAAGCAGTGTGTAGAGGGAAATTTATAGCACTAAATGCCCACAAGAGAAAGCTGGAAAGATCTAAAATTGACACCATAATATCACAATTAAAACAACTAGAGAAGCAAGAGCAAACACATTCAAAAGCTAGCAGACGGCAAGAAATAACTAAGAATAGAGCAGAACTGAAGGAGTTGGAGACACAAAAAACCCTCCAAAAAATCAATGAATCCAGGAGCTGTTTTTTTGAAAAGATCAACAAAATTGATAGACCTCTAGGAAGACTAATAAAGAAGAAAAGAGAGAAGAATCAAATAGACGCAATAAAAAATGATAAAGGGGATATCACCACCAACCCCACAGAAATACAAACTACCATCAGAGAATACTATAAACACCTCTATGCAAATAAACTAGAAAACCTAGAAGAAATGGATAAATTCCTGGACACATACACCCTCCCAAGACTAAACCAGGAAGAAGTTGAATCCCTGAATAAACCAATAGCAGGCTCTGAAACTGAGGCAATAATGAATAGCCTACCAACCAAAAAAAAGTCCAGGACCAGACGGATTCACAGCTGAATTCTTCCAGAGGTACAAGGAGGAGCTGGTACCATTCCTTCTGAAACTATTCCAATCAATAGAAAAAAAGGGAATCCTCCCTAACTTATTTTATGAGGCCAGCATCATCCTGATTCCAAAGCCTGGCAGAGAAACAACAACAAAAAAGAGAATTTTAGACCAATATCCCTGATGAACATCAATGTAAAAATCCTCAACAAAATACTGGCAAACAGAATCCAGAAGCACATCAAAAAGCTTATCCACCATGATTAAGTGGACTTCATCCCTGGGATGCAAGGCTGGTTCAACATACACAAATCAATAAATGTAATCCAGCATATAAACAGAACCAAAGACAAAAACCACATAATTATCTCAATAGATGCAGAAAAGGCCTTTGACAAAATTTCATGCTAAAAACTCTCAATAAATTCGGTATTGATGGAACGTATCTCAAAATAATAAGAGCTATTTATGACAAACCCACAGCCAATATCATACTGAACGGGCAGAAACAGGAAGCATTCCCTTTGAAAACTGGCACAAGACAGGGATGCCCTCTCTCACTACTCCTATTCAACATAGTGTTGGAAGTTCTGGCTAGGGCAATCAGGCAAGAGAAGGAAATAAAGGGCATTCAGTTAGGAAAAGAAGAAGTCAAATTGTCCCTGTTTGTAGATGACATGATTGTATATTTAGAAAACCCCATCGTCTCAGCCCAAAATCTCCTTAAGCTGATAAGCACTTCAGCAAAGTCTCAGGATACAAAATCAATGTGCAAAAATCACAAGCATTCTTATACAACAATAACAGACAAACAGAGAGTCAAATCATGAATGAACTCCCATTCACAATTGCTTCAAAGAGAATAAAATACCTAGGAATCCAACTTACAAGGGATGCGAAGGACCTCTTCAAGGAGAACTACAAACCACTGCTCAGTGAAATAAAAGAGGACACTAATGAAAGAACATACCATGCTTGTGGATGGAAGAATCAATATCATGAATACAGCCATAGTGCCCAATGTAATTTATAGATTCAATGCCATCCCCATCAAGCTACCAATGACTTTCTTCACAGAATTGGAGAAAGACTGCTTTAAAGTTCATATGGAACCAAAAAAGAGCCCGCATTGCCAAGACAATCCTAAGCCAAAAGAACAAAGCTGGAGGCATCATGCTACCTGACTTCAAACTATTCTACAAGGCTACAGTAACCAAAACAGCATGGTACTGGTACCAAAACAGAGATATAGACCAATGGAACAGAACAGAGCCCTCAGCAATAATACCGTACATCTATCACCATCTGGTCTTTGACAAACCTGACAAAAACAAGAAATGGGGAAAGGATTCCCTCTTTAATAAATGGTGTTGGGAAAACTGGCTAGCCATAAGTAGAAAGCTGAAACTGGATCCTTTCTTTATTCCTTATATGAAAATTAATTTGAGATGGATTAGAGACTTAAATGTTAGACCTAAAACCATAAAAACCCTAGAAGAAAACTTAGGTAATACCATTCAGGACATAGGCATAGGCAAGGACTTCATGTCTAAAACACCAAAAGCAATGGCAACAAAAGCCAAAATTGACAAATGGGATCTAATTAAACTAAAGAGCTTCTGCACAGCAAAAGAAACTACCATCAGAGTGAACAGGCAACCTACAGAATGGGAGAAAATTTTTGCAATCTACTCATCTGACAAAGGGCTAATATCCAGAATCTAGAAAGAACTTAAACAAATTTACAAGAAAAAAACAAACAACCCCATCAAAAAGTGGGCAAAGGATATGAACAGACACTTCTCAAAAGAAGACATTTATGCAGCCAACAGACACATGAAAAAATGCTCATCATCACTCGCCATCAGGGAAGTGCAAATCAAAACCACAGTGAGATACCATTTCACACCAGTTAGAATGGCGATCATTAAAAAGTAAGGAAACAACAGGTGCTAGAGAGGATGTGGAGAAATAGGAACACTTTTACACTGTTGGTGGGACTGTAAACTAGTTCAACTATTGTGGAAAACAGTATGGTGATTCCTCAAGGATCTAGAACTAGAAATACCATTTGACCCAGCCATCCCATTACTGGGTATATACCCAAAGGATTATAAATCATGCTGCTATAAAGACACATGCACACGTATGTTTATTGTGGCACTATTCACAATAGCAAAGACTTGGAATCAACCCAAATGTCCATCAGTGACAGACTGGATTAAGAAAATGTGGCACATATACACCATGGAATACTATGCAGCCATAAAAAAGGATGCGTTTGTGTCCTTTGTAGAGACATGGGTTGCAGCTAGAAACCATCATTCTCAACAAACTATTGCAAGAACAGAAAACCAAACACCTCATATTCTCATTCACAGGTGGAAATTGAACAATGAGATCAGTTGGACACAGGAAGGGGAACATCACACACCTGGGCCTATTGTGGGGAGTGGGGAGAGGGGAAGAATAGCATTAGGAGATATACCTAATGTAAATGACAAGTTAATAGGTGCAGCACACCAACATGGCACATGTATGCATATGTAACAAACCTGCACGTTGTGCACATGTACCCTAGAACTTAAAGTATAATAATAAAAAAAAAATACTCATTTAAACTTTGGATAAAAAAAGATTTTATTTTAAAATAATATGGAAGTATTTTCAAAAGGATGTTGTACAAGACTATTAACTGCAGAACCTTTCATAACAATAAAAATTTGAACCAATTGGGATATCCAGACAAAAGTAATTGGCTGAATAACTCTTACTCTACCTATAGGGTAGAATCCAGAGTGCAAGCTAAAGGGTAGATTTATATATTTACTGACGCTTTAGTAATTTAGCAATTTGGGAAATCACATAAGTCTAAACTTTAAAAAAAGTAAATATTGCATATACTCTATCATTATTTTTAAAATATATAAAATAGCGTTATGCACACAAATAGGTTTGCACAGATAAAAGATAAAGTAAACAAACAAAAGTAGAAGTGTGTGGCATTTAAATTTTTATTCATGACTTCTCTCCATGTTATTTATAATTGGAACAAATAGCTGTTAGTCAACAAAACCTATCACCTCACAAATTCCCTATTAATTATTGTCTCCCTTTTACCTTCTTCTGCATCCCTTTTGCCAGAAACTTCAAGATTATTAATGTTTCCACAAATGTCAAGTATTTTAATCAGTATGTTGATATTTGAAAACAAGTTTAGCTGAATTATTAAACTGTGGCTATTTAAGTATGTTCTCTTTTCCTAACAACCCAACGAGCCAGCTTTCCCCAATACGAGGGTTCTTGACTTTAATGAGTTCAAATTAAATGATTTGACCAGCACCATGCAATTGAAAAATATGTTGAATTCAACAAGAATTAAGTCCAATTTCCCAAAAACCTTCATCCAGGACTTATTATTTGAGGCTTATGTTTCAATTTATTTAACTAAATCAAGTTGCAATAAGAAAGGTTATAAGCTTAAAAATATTTTATTAACTCTTAAATCATGATTAAATCTCTCAAATTATACACACACACACACACACAAAATCTTATGCCAAATAACATTTCAAACATTGTTGGAAAACATATAGAATGGAGGTCCCATAAGATTAGAATACTGCATTTTTACTGTGTCTTTTTATATTTAGACATATTTACATACACAAATACTTACATTGTGTTACAGCTGCCTACAGTGTTCAGTACAGTAATATGCTGTCTAGGTTTACAGCCTAGGAGCAGTAGGCTACACCATATAGCCTAGGTGTGTAGTGGGCTATACCATCTATATTTATGTAAGTGCAATGTATGATGCTCCCACAATGATGAAATCAACACATTTCTCACAACATATTCTTGTTATTGAGTGACACATAACTGTATATACATATATGTTAATATATATCTATACACACACATATGCAAATACACACAAATATGTATTCATTTCTCAGTGCGGATGGAATAAGAAAGCTATTATTTTTACCTTTAGAAGCATTTTCTTTCAATTGACTTTAATGAGTTCAAATTAAATGATTTGACCAGCACCATACAATTGAAAAATATGTTGAATTCAACAGGAATTAAGTTCAATTTCCCAAAAACCTTCATCCAGGACTTATTATTTGAGGCTTGTTTCAATTTAATTAACTAAATCAAGCATTTTCTTTAAATGCTTCTAAAAGTTTAATATTTGTACATTTTCTAGCCTTGATTTTATAAATACAAACCTGTAAGTTATGTCACATAACCTTCATACTCATTAAATGATAGATGAAAAGCAGCAACAATTAGCAGTAGAAATTTTTTTAAAGTCCACTTAAGTTAATTTAAAAAATAATTTTTGAATACTCTTCTTATCGATTTCAAATAAAAATCACTTACAAATCATTGGTAATTTTATGCCATGTTTTACATGACCTAGAGTCTTGCTACCCTGATTATGGTTCATCTATTAGTACCATTCCTAGCTCCTGGGAGCTTGTGTGAGCGATGCACAATCTCAGGCCTCATCTCTTTCCTACTGAATCAGAATCTGCATTTTACAAGATCCTTAGAAGAATTACATGCACACTAATGTTTGAGTAATACAAAATGAGAGGAAGTAATAATGATGATAATAAATACAATTTAAGATCCTTAAGTACATAAGCTTTTGTGCATTTATTGATTGAGGAGTAATCAAACCATAACTAATTTTTTTTTGAGACAATCTTACTCTGTCACCCAGGATGGAATGCAATGGTATGATCATAGTTCACTGCAACCTCAAACTCCTGCCTCAGTCTCTCAAGTAGCTGGGACTACAGGTGCATGCCAATGTGCCCAGCTAATTTTTAAAAATTTTTTATAGAGATGGGTGTCTCACTACATTGCCCAGGCTGATCTCATACTCCTGGGCTCAAGTGATCCTCCCACACTGGCCTCTCAAAATGCTGGGATCACTGGTGTGAGCCACTACACCTAGCCTCTTTAAGTAATTCTAACTCAGTTTTTCTTCCTAAACAGAGCCTCATAGCTTATTAGTCAATTTTTAATTCAGTATTTTTTCAGCCTTTGCAAGATACAGCAGAAATACAATGGTAAATGCAAAAAAACTTAATAGGAAAAATTCAAGAAGATAAATTTTGAGGTGGATTTAACCTTGTCTAGAACCAGAAAATAGACAAAACAGGTTATGCATAGCTGCATTTACAAATTATGCAAATTCAACAGCTGTAGTTTATGCAAATCATGTTTAAGCCCCTTAAGTGTATCATTATCTTACATGAGTTGCTTGGGAATTCCATATGTAGACAGGAGCAAAATTTCTCTTTTCTTTTCCTCCCACTCCAAATATCATAGGAGTATTAAATTTGTAACAACTTAATATGCTTTATTGTATTTTTTCGGATAAAAACATCACATACTACTTTGTATAATCCAATTTATTAATTCATGCTATTTTGACCTCAGTAATTCTTATCATTTCAGTACTATATGTAAAAATCTAAAAGTTGGGTAGAATGTTCAATGTTGAATGTCAAAATGTATTTTTTATTTAACCAAATCTTAAGTTCTGCATGAGTCCATTCTAAATATCAATAATTTATGTGTCAATAAATAAAATATATATATATATATATATATATATATATATATATATATATACACTGAATAACTAACGTGCTCAAAGTATTATGAATAATAAAGAATGGGATAAAACATAGGACATTAGTAGGTAATCACTAAACAAAATCTTGAACTAATAAACTCAATAATGATTTAACAAGATATATATTTACTTAGAGTATTGATTGCTTGTTACAATCTAGATACTCTACTAGGCATGGGATATATGAAAATTGGACAAAAAAGAAAACTCTTGCCTTTAAGAAATTTGCACTCTAGTACAAGGTAAGTTTTTGTTTTATTTGATGTTTAACTTTTGTTTTATTTAGTTATTATTTCTGTTTATTTCTATGTGATCATTAAAACGGTTTCTCATTTAAAATATTTTGCAGAAAAGTAGTAAATACTCCTTAGTTAATTACTTGTAAAGAAGTGCTGAGAAAATTATTCTGTCCTTCAACTTTCAATATAGAAAATCCAAGTAGATTTTCATGAATCAAATGTTCAGATAATAAGATTTAAGTCAAGCCTCTGTTATGGAAAGCCAAATCATGATTTTTAAATACATTGATAAAAATAAAGGAGAAGGCTTTGGGGAAAAAAATGCAAAAGTCATACAAAGAAATGTATCATCGCGCTAAAAAATAACAAAAAAAAAAGGCCTCTGAAAAATGTTTGCAATCCTCAGTAGAATAAAAGAATCTAAAGCCATGATAAAAAAAGAAACTGAGATAAAAAGTTCATATGAACAGATGGAAAGTAATAAGAATACAATTACAAAGAATACAAGGAAGCTCTAAACTCATTTGCAGAATTAAAATCCTGATAGAAGGGCAACATGTATTATATTACATAATGACAAAATAATGATACAAAGGAAAACCTTGAGATGTGCTATTAGAATGCAGAGTCAAGAGTGGTAAGATGAAAAATAAATTGAGGAAGTAGATGACAGATGATAGCTATGAAATAAAGGGATAGGGAACGTAACTTGTGGATCGTTAGCATTTTTAAAGAAATGATTAAGCATATTAGGAAGTGGAACTATCCAAAGATATACCAGAAGAATATTTATCAAAACTTTACCAAAATAAATCTGTGATTAAAAGAGCCTAACATGTTATATGCTAAATCAATGAACAGAGAACCAATCTTAGACATACCATGGGAAGTATCAGGAGAAAGAAAACTGTAAATCTCTAGATAGAAAAAATAAACAAGCAAATCAACAAGGTGGAGGAAAATATAATGGATGGTCTTTCAAAATATTATTGAGACTACAATTGAGAAAAATGTTTAGATCTTTGAGGGGGAGACATTCTTTGAGAACTTTAGAGGCAGCCACATTACATGTCAAAAGCAATGGAAAAATACACTTTAATATTGGCCAGGTGCCTGTCATCCCAGCACTTTGGTAGGCCCAGGCGGGTGGATCACCTGAGGTCAGGAGTTCGAGAGCAGCCTGGCCAACATGGCATAACCAGTCTCTACTGAAACTACAAAAATTCGCTGGGCGTGGTTGTGTGTGCCTATAATCCCAGCTACTCGGGAGGCTGGGGAAGGAGAATCACTGCCTCAAGGTCAAATTGGTAACATCTGTCATTATTTGTAGAAATTTACTTCCATTTGATGTAGCAGTTCTACTTTCAGAATTGTTTCAAAAACTATCATGCATTAATGCGAAAATACATCTCTTGAAATGTTCATTATGAAATTGATAACCAAAATTGGAAGGAAACCCAATATTCATCCATAAGTTGTAAGTAAAATAAGTGATGGTACAACCGTTTGATGGAATACTAAGAAGATATGAAAAATGATGTGAAAGAGTATTTAATCACAGAGTAAAATGCTCATGAGTCACTGGTAAGTAAAAAACCCATCTTCATTAGGATTCAGCTTATGTTTGTGTAAAAATGTCATAATAGATGTATTTATATGTTATTAATGTTAATTTACAGATGTGTGATTATGAGTGACCTTTATTTTATCAAATAAAAACCTATTTGTTCAAAATATTTAAAGAAATTTATTATTTTATGGTTTGTAAAACAAGCTGCTCAACAAAATGTTATTTTAAAAGAGCATTGAGACAGCATATATTTAATGCAACTTACATACAACAATAAAGATGTATATTTTACTGGACTATACACTTAACAAAAGAAAGCAACGCCTTTTTAAGGTTGGGTCATGGATTGTTACAGAGTTTTCAATTTCAGAAATATTTTGTATTCATTGTTTCATACACAACACTACATGATGGATTTATATTGGAAACAAAAATAAGGACACTCAAACAAAATCAACACAGTGCACAAAACTGTGAAGATTCTTACAGAGGATGGCTAACATATTAGAGTCACTTGTCACATGGTACTTTCATGGCCTTTACATATTATTTATCACATAAGAATGATTATCCCAACTTTTAGAAAATTATTATTCTCCCCACTTTACTTTAGCAAAGCATCTTTCAAGTACCCTAAAAATGTTCAAGTTAGCTATATTTGTGGGCACGTTTTCTGTTTAGCATCCCTGTTCTTTTATTATTTTATTTATGGAGTATGGGGTTGACAGACCGAGTGATCCTGAAATCTGTAACATGCGCATGTATGTTTCTTAATGCTGAAATATTGCATAGGAATACAAAGGTTATTAACCTCATTGTTAGGAAGCACTCTTCGTTAAGTTCAGTGATATCTGTGTTTCTGTAAAAAGAGATTGCTTATCTATTATCAGTTGATCCAATTTCTGGCAGCTGAGTGAAAACTATTTTTTTTCCATTAAATCTGGTCAGTGTATTTGGGAAGAAATTGCAGTACATTGCCCAGACATTCCAAAACTCTTTGTTCATACATCCTTTATTTAATGCCTCAGGAATTTTCCCGCAGCAATTTTAAGTCTATATATCTATATACATACATATATATATATGTTGAAGTCTGGTTTATTACGTAGAAGTACAAATAACTTAATAAATATTTATATCAAGCAACTTAGAAACCATTTGCAAAATAACAGAAATAAACTATAAGAAAAAAAATTTTAATTTTTTTCCACAATTAAAAATTTACTTAAAAATAATGACAAAATAATGATACAAAGGAAATCCCTGAGATGTGCTATTAGAACTTTAGAGGCAGCCACAATTAGTTAAAAATTTATTTTACTTTTACATTTTATTTTTATTTGCATACCTATTGGACACTGAACAGCATCTCAGTCCTTGAAATCTGACTGAATGTGTCACTTTATTCGTAAGCCACATTTTCAGGCAGCCTGTGCTTTTTATCAAAAAAAAAAAAAAGACAAAAACCCAACTTCAAAAAGATAAGAAGTCATCAAAAGGAATATGCAGGTCAATCTAATATTGAAACTGTGAACTACCTCAAGCTAGTAGTTTGCACTGTTGATGACAGCTGTCTAGTATTGCTATGTTTTCCTTAAACATTTAAAATATCCCAGAGTATCTCATGAGTTTGCTTAGTGCTCCAGAATTCCTTGATACACAGAATGGAAATCATGGCCATCGTCTGTATTCTAATGTCATAAAATCAAATTCTTTGAAAAGAAGATTTTCACAACAATCTTTTCTTCATGTCTAAAATGCTTTAATCGGGGTGCTTTCTTTATGGTTATCGTCTTGTTTTTTTTTTTCTTTCATATTTAGTTAAAAATAATTTTGTTATCCACTGATTGGGTGAAGCTGACACTAAGTATGAGAGAAAAATGTAGGAAAACTAAATGACATTTTCTCAGTGAGATGTATTTTAGCAGCCTTTCAAATCCAATAAATTGGACATTGTTGAGTACTTCAATAACCAAAGACCATAGGGAGCAGGGGAAAAAAATGAATGATGCATAATGGATGATACCAAGGGAGAAGATGATGACCAGGGAAAAGAAGAAAGTCCCTTTGTCCCCTCAAAAAGGGAGGGGTAAACAAAAGATGACTTTTATTTCTAGAGTTCTGCAGATACTTCCCATGGAAATGGCAACCAATTTTGTAGATGCTTTACGTAACATATTTAAAATGATAGCTAAAATATAAAACATTAATCTGATAGTATAAAAATCTGAAATAGTATGAAACATATAGAGGTTTTATATATATATATAATATATAGAAGTTGTATATTTTTTACTCCGTATAGTGTGAAAATGAGAAACAAGGCAGGAAGATGTTGTAAGGGAGATAATGCAGCATGACAGGGTTTCAACACAAGTCTGAGGACGTCTCTCAGGTGAGATTGTATGTCCCTGTGCATATATACTGGGGGTCGAGGATAAGAAGGGTCATTACTGGTGTGGCTATCATGTTTTTCTTTAAGTTCTCTTCTCCAGAAATTCAGCTAATGGGATATTTATAGAGAAAAATATTTAAAAGTTAGTAAATACATTTACTTGTAACTGAGATGGGCTTCACAGGAATGTAGTTACCACTTCACATCCCAATCACCCCTTCTATATGAGGTTTGAAAATGTGAACTGCTATGCATAGCTTGGGCATTAGCCCCAAATTGCTATGACAACTAATGAACCAGCTATGTGTACTGGTATCTTAGGTGCAAGTTGAAAAGTAAATTATTTGTGTATTCTGCTTGGTTAAGGGTATATTTGCAGCCCTTTCATGCAATAGAATTCAAGTTGTTGTGTATAAGAGAAGAACAAAACTGATAATAGGAGAAAATTGCCTTTCTGGATAGAAATATAGAATAGCCATGTTTATGGTTATCATAAATAAAGAATTCAGTTCTTTACATGATTGAGTGACAGTATGTATAACCTGGCAGTGGGTGAGTCCAGAGTACCTTTAAACCTAGTATGCGTAACTTGATTTAATGTTACAATACAATATTTAACTTAAAACTTTGATTTAAATGTTGATGTTGAAAGCTCAAAGCTACACTAAGAAATTTTCTGAAAGAGATTATTGGGCTTAAAGTAAAAATATATATTTTTTAAAGTTGGTAAATATAGATTACATTAAAAAGAAGCTCTCAGGCTGAATGCTCCCAACAGTATAAAACTTTCAAAGAAGAAACAAAACAAAACCCTCAAAAAACAGAAAACAAGTATCTCTATCTCAATTAAATTAGTGTAGCCTTAATGACGGTTAGTGATGGTAAGTTTTTTGTTTATGTTTTGTTTGATTGTTATGAAACTACTACATGATGGCCAGGTTTCGGTATGGTGTACAATTGTATATATTGCTGGTGTAAGAAAGTGTTTTCATAATTTTGCCCGACCAATTTCAGAATATATCTTAAAGAAATAGTCAGATTTGGCCGGGCGTGGTGGCTCACGCCTGTAATCCCAGCACTTTGGGAGGCCGAGGTGGGCGGATCACAAGGTCAGGAGATAGAGACCATGGTGAAACCCCGTCTCTACTAAAAATAGAAAAAATTAGCCAGGCGCAGGGGCGGGCGCCTGTAGTCCCAGCTAGTCGGGAGGCTGAGGCAGGAGAATGGCGTGAACCCGGGAGGCGGAGCTTGCAGTGAGCTGAGATCCAGCCACTGCACTCCAGCCTGGGCGACAGAGCGAGACTCCGTCTCAAAAAAAAGAAAAAAAGAAAAAAGAAATAGTCAGATTCAGAAGATGTTCATTACAACACCAAATATAATTGCAAAAGTAATGTTTTAAAATCTAGAAGTTTAATATTAAATATAAGAATATATAATGGTGGCCGGGCGCGGTGGCTCACGCCTGTAATCCCAGCACTTTGGGAGGCCGAGACGGGCGGATCACGAGGTCAGGAGATCGAGACCATGCTGGCTAACACGGTGAAACCCCGTCTCTACTAAAAAATACAAAAAACTAGCCGGGCGAGGTGGCGGGCGCCTATAGTCCCAGCTACTCGGGAGGCTGAGGCAGGAGAATGGCGTGAACCGGGGAGGCAGAGCTCGCAGTGAGCTGAGATCCGGCCACCGCACTCCAGCCTGGGTGACAGAGCGAGACTCCGTCTCAAAAAAAAAAAAAAAAAAAAAAAAAGAATATATAATGGTAAAACCAAAGGATGGAATACCTACATTTAGGCAAAATGATTTTGATTATCTAAAAAGTGAATATGCCTGATAATCCTGAAGGAACAGAGAATAATCTATCAACAATAGTAACTTCTGGGTGATGGTAATACAGATTATTGCCATTTGCTTCTTCACACTTTTTCAAAAGTTTTGAAATTTTCTATCACTAGCATATATCACTTTTATAATAAGATAAAAGTTCTTAGTGTTCTGGACGGAATGTGTCATCCAAAAATTTGTATGTTGAAGCCCAAACCTCTAATGTGACAGTAATTAAAGACAGGACCTTTAAGGACGTATTGGTTAAATGAAGTCATAGGAATGGGGCCCTGTCTGACAAGTTGGTGTCTTTAACAAGAGGAAGAAACACCAAAGATCTTTCCCACTTGCTCAGAGAGAAAAGGTCACATGAGGACACAGCAAGAACACAGTCATCTACAAGCCAAAAAGAGAGGCCTTGGCAGAACCCAACCCTGCTGACACCCTGATCTTGGACTTCCAGCTTCTAAAACTGTGAGATGATACATTTAGGACACTCAGTCTATGGATTTTTTTTTTTTTTTTTGTATGAGAGCCTGAGCTTACTAATATAGTTTGTTTAACCAAAATGTTTATAACTATGTATAGACACCAAAACCTTATAATGAACTTAAGTGAAAGCAAATTCACACACAAAATAGTGTGCATACTTATAACTCAACAAGATCAAGAGCACAAATATATAACAGAAAATATTTTATCAGATCTGTTCCCTATCTTTTCTGTTTTTCCATACTGTTTGTTTTATCTATACTATTATTTTTAAATTGGTGCCAGAGGATAACTAATATTATGAAGTTGGCTGCAAGCTTTCTAAATTCTATTGACGGTGATAAAATGAGTTTCTTGGGAAAGCTCTTTAGTAATAAGACATGAGTCCTGCCTGAGAGAATGAGGCCAAGGCTGCCATTTCATACAAACAAACAAACAAACAAACAAACTGGGAAATAATTCACAAGTAGGTTTTTCTTCCCAAGTGACAAAAATAATTTAGTATAACCTGAGAGAAGCTGAGATTCGTAAACAGTGTTAATGGTTAATAATCAACCTAACAAGAACAAGAGAAAACATTTAAGATATTTTAAAAGTAAATCATCCAAGTTCTAAAAAATAGAGCTAAAAGCAGAATTATAGTCTTCTGGATATTTTTATGTTCTCAGATATTAACATTGTTTTAGACAAAAGGTTTTTCATTCACAAATAGCTAGCTTAGTTTTCTTTAACTTATAGGTATTGTCTCAAACTTTCTCCACTTAATTCAGTAACAATTTATCAAGCTTAATCCAGGTCAGATTGCTCAATCTTGGCTTCCAAAGCACCTGAAACCTGCTGACAGTAGGTAGTAGCAATACTAATAGAGACCAGGTAAAATTCTAAGTGATACTTGGAAAAAAAAATTAGCTAAATTTCATAATACATCCTTGAAACTAATTAAGAGTGAAATAATGGATATATCTGGCATTTTGGCAGGAGAGTTGCCATTTTGCCCAGAAAAAAACTTCTACTCACATAAACCCTTTTTCAGCACCATCCAAGCTGTTCAGTTTCAAAGGGAGCAAAGGTCGCTTATAGAGCATCTCATCTTCAGGTGGAATTTATAACTGATTATTCCTTTTTCTCCTTATTTCAGTGATTCTCAGCAATAGCATCTCCTCAGAACTTGTTACAAATACAAATTATTGAACTCTACCTCTGACTTTAAAACTCAGAAGCTCTGGGGTTAGGGCCCAGCACTTTCCAGATGATTCTGTTGCACATTCAAGTTTATGATGTACTGAGTTAAAGCCATTTTCAGGGAGCCAAATATCTATTGTAAAAGGAGCATATGAAAAAAATCACCCCATTGCTTTTGTTTCCTCTCCATTTCTATACGATGCCCTCAGTTGCTTATTGATTTCTTTTTTATACTTGTAAGCACAAAATTAAAGTATGGGTAATTAGCTAGAGCTGTTTTTTAAGGATAGAAAGGATTGTCAAGAAATAATAAGAAAATATTAGAGAAGTATAGATTTTCAGGAAGCTTAAACATGATCAGACTGCTTGAAGATAAGAAAAATAAGAAAAACCTAGGATAATCAGCAGTTTGGGGTGAAATTGATTGTACAAATTTCAATGGAGAGGATACAAAAGTCTGTCATCTGCATGTTCCAGATTGTGTGAAATCTCCATGATTTTCTGGTCACACAACAAGCTACTCTGTAACAGAAACTACTTTTCAATGGGTGCAGGTCCATTTTCAAGGCTGATATCCTATTACAGCTAATGTCCTCATCACTAAAAGTCACTTGAAGCGGTTAGCTTAGAAGAATTGGAGCAGAAAGCAGGAACTAGCTTTCTAGAGAATTTCATTTAAAACTCATCTTCATGGCAAAAATGATAGCAGTCTTTCAGTTTCTCTTCAAGAGTCCTCAAGAGCAGAGATACTTCTCTCCATCAGAAAATGGAGAGAGGCAAATCAAAACTAATGCACAATAGTACAGAGGAAAGTACCTTTACGAAGACTTACTTGGATGCTTACAAGAGGCTTCAATTATGGGACAGAAAATCCTTTTGGCTCTGTGTGAATGTCTTTCCCATCTTTCTCTCTGTCTTTTTTTCTCCAATAGTAGGAAAGTCATTATACCTCTCTCCTACAATTTTTTTAAACCACATAGCAACTACCATGACAACAGGAAGCCTTATAGCCTTGTACATAACTCTATGTTTGATCCTGCTGTCTGACCTACCCCAGTTGTTTGAACCTTATAGAGAGGGGAAGAAAATAAACCCCTCAAATACAGTTTGATTAATAATTTACCTCTTTGCACAAGTCTTACACAAAAAGAGAAAACAGAACAATTTTTTATTATTTTGAGTTGGACTTTACCTAAAAGAAAATAATGGACAGAAAATCTCCTAGAGATAGGCTATAGAAATAATAAAGCTTTCAGACAAAAAGCCTTCATAGAACAAAGAATGTCACGCACCCAACAGTAAACAACCCACCAGTTTTTGGCTCAGGGAGAGAACTGACCACAGGAATCTGAGGGATCCAGTCTTCATCCTTTAATATCTGGCTAGATGGTGAAGGAAAGCTATACAAGGTAAGTATAATGAGCTAAAGTATTAAGCAAAGTTGCATGAGTCACCATTTTTATTTTAAGAGATAGCTTACATAAGCACTTCCATTCAAAAACCTGCAAGTTCTGTCTGCAGTCACTTCTGAATCAAGCAGGAGAAAGCATGTAATTACTAAAGTTGTTGGATAGGTTCAGGTCAAATAATCTATGTCCCTTAACCCTCCACAAGTGAATTCAGATTTTTATCTTCTCTTAGGACTTATACATATTGTCAGATTTGATGAATAGACTGTTCATTTCTTTCCCTCAGGATTTGCAGTACTTTCTATCCTGCTCTTAATTTTATAGCTTTATTCTATCACTCACTTTTTCCCCCAGGTTGCTAAATATAAAATAAAGAGTTGTACGATGAGATTCCAAGAGCGATCTGTTTGGGTAACAGTGTGAGTCCAATATGTGGACAGGCAAGTCTGACATTAAAACCGTAGCCTATGGGAGCCAGAGAATTGACAAAACATATTTTCCCCTATTTCAAGTTCAATCCACAGGAGCAAGAAAATTAAACAGAAATTTCACTCTCTGGGTGCAAACATGACACGTTTTTCTCTTCCATGGTAATCTGCATTGAATCAAAAGAAGCTAATCTGTTAACCTTCTGTGGGGCCCAAACTGGCACATGTTCAGAAATGATTTGCATGGCTGGTTATTCTATTCACAAAACCAGAAGAAGACAATAACCCACAAGCTGGGAAACCTTGAAAAAGAAGGATTTGGGGGACAATATAACTTCCTGATCTTCTTGAGATGCTTATCCCTGTATATTATTAAAGCTGGTTGTAAATAATCCAATAAATATCAAATTAAATATTCTCAGGATATAAGGAGCCTCAAAACAAGATTGTGTGCATTGTGTCAATGACAAGTTTCACAACTTCCTACATAATGAAGAATATTAATATTCTTTACATGCACTTTAGCCTTCAGTGGCATATCACATAGATCTGTTTTATTGTTATTGTTTTGTTCTAGAAATGATTCCTTAGTATTTATACTTGAATCTAAATGAGAGATTTTTCAGGCAGCTCTTTTCATTCTTGAGCCTGCTTTTTCTTATTTCTCAATACTATATCTCGTTATCGCTCATCACTGACATATGCAACTTAGAATTTCATTTATTTTTCATTCATTTATTTTAAAAGTGGCATTTTCAGTATAAGTTGCAAAGAGTTTTTTTTTATTTCATTACTTTGTATTAGGTCATATTTTAATTAGCTGATTTCCCAGTGGTTCGGAAATGAGGATAATTTAAATTATTGCTCTCTGTTAAAGAATAGTTACCACTTTGCATCCACTGAAAACTATCCATGGTTAATCATGACTATGCTCAAACAGTTGGCTTTGTCTGCCCAGAGGAAAAATCAAATTGAGTACTTCAAGAGGAAAGCCTTGAAGTCAAGTACTTCATAGAGGAAAGCCTCCTTCATAATGTTTGATTTTAATTGAAAATTAATTCTAACACTTCTATTATATATATTTGGCTGTAGTAAGAATTATATTAATAATTACTAGGGTTATAGTAGGTATCACTGTGTTAAGAGATACAGATATGTGTGTGTGTGTGTGTACATGTGTGTTCATTTAATATATATGTATATATGTACCTATCTATTTATCTTCCTATTTATCTATCTATAGTCATTTAATTCTCTCCCAAATCCTAAGAGGTAGAGACAATTATTATTCCCATTTTACAGATGAGGAAACCATGAAATATTATACAGATGAAAGATGACAACTATCTGTAATTCAAAGTCACACACTCTTATAGGTGAAGATGAGATTCCAAACCCAGAGCATCTTATTCTAGTGTCTGCATTTTATCCACTTTGTTTCTGCTGGGCAATGCAAGTCTCATGTGATAAGAGTTATGCCTAACATGAAATATAAACAGAGTAGTTGATCATTTAATCTTCATGAATTGAAGGGCAGTAGAGGGGTATCAGTCTGCTCCACTGTGCAAACCATTTCTGCACTATTCAGTAATGCCAATTGCAATTCCCACCATTAATGCCACTGTAATCCCTTACAGTTAAGACACAGACTTTAAAAGCCCTTTATAAAAATTAGCATATGTTTCCTCAGAGAAGGAAAAAAGTCAACTGATATTTGCTTCTAAGATTCTGTAGTTTTTACCAGACAGAAAACAGTACTCTAAAGAAATGGTACAGGTGTGGTGTTGGCTTGAATCAGAGGAAATATTTAGGGCAATAGGGAATTTGGCACATTACATGGGACATCAGGCCCCAGGTGGAATACAACAATAGGTGATTCTGTATGGTTACGGCAACTGGACTCTGAACTGACATTAGAAATGATGCTGGAAGAACCATGATCACTGTTAACTTCTACAATGAATCTTAGAAAGGTAAAGTAGATATGTTTTCATAGCTGTGTAACTGGCATTTCCTACCAATGACCTTTCCATTGGAGCTCCATTTTGAACTTTCTGAGATGCTGTCTTTCAGCCTGTCAATTCTCACTCTATGCCTTAAAGTTGATCTACCACAAAGGGGGTTACTGAGACAGGGCCTGTTAGAGCTAGATGGAACTTTGAAAATTACCTGGTCTTATTCCTTTCATGGCCCAGCACTGAAGCTAAAGCTGAGATAGGTTAAGTGAAGAGTCTCAAGTTACCCAGAGACTTACTGGCAAAATGCCTTAGAGTACATGTATCCAATTCCTCTCTGTTGCAGACCACTTACAAAGAGTTAGTATGACCTATTAAAGGATGGCATGAGAGCAGGGACAAAAAGGAAATTCAGTCCTAAAACATCATACTGATTCAATTGATTTATGATTGGTTCTGGCTCCCTGCTACTCCAATGTCAATTTTGTTTTATTTTCCAGAAATGCTGGCCACTTTTCTTTCTTTTTTTCACAATAGCTCTGTGCATATAGACATGTGCCTTTTTTGCATTTTGCATCTATGCTTTCTCTTACGCACTTTCCTTATTTATGGATCTTCTTAATCTGATTCTAAATCCTCATTTCTAAAAATCTGTCAGATCATTACACAATAAATATCATTATTCTTACTCCAATGGTTAATCTAAGAGAATTGGACATTATATCACATCAATGAGAATATTTCTTCTGTTTGACAAATGCCATGCTCACCACGAGTATTTAATAATTGTGAATTAATTTTGATCTACCTTTCTTCTGTTTGACAAATGCCATGTCAAACAGAAGAAAGTAGATCAAAATTTTGATCTACTGAAGGTCACACCCTGAGCCATTTCACTAATACCTAGACTGCTGGCTACAAACAGCATCATAACTGACTGCCACAGCTATAAATATAGAGAAGTGTGTTCTTTTTTTTACTGCCAGAAATGCATTTTCTCTTTCTCTGAACATGTTTTCTTTCCAAAAGGATTTGAAAGCTTTTAGTATTGTGATATTATTTCAACAACCATCACCCTCCCCCAGCCTCTTGAAGGTAGACTGCAGTGCCCAGTAGAAAGTGCAGTGAGGAGCCACCTCCCTACAGGCACTGTCTTTAAAGAGTTAGAAGAGGTTGGTGAGGGAGATTGAACTTGGAACCCCTATTGATATGTATTCAAGTGTGGAAACGAGTTGCCTGTTAATAAGATGGACACTTTATTTATCTTGATGTTTTTCAATCTTCACAGATTATAATTGCAAAAATAGCCCTCAGCTTCTCCAGCTGGTTGTTAACAGCTAAGGAAGACTAACCTGCAGGTCACTGTTGCTTAATTATAAACAGAATGAAATTCTGAACAATGCATTGAACCGCTGGACTGACTTCCAGTCTTCTACTATTATCCTAGTACACTTTGTTAAAATAATTCAATTGTTATCTCCTCAAAAGATCATATATAGTCTTAGTCCTTTTAATTATCTTTTTTTTAAACAATTGTATTACCAATTATAACTAGATGTTCTAAGTGTTATTGACTGATCAGGAAATATAATGGATTTAGGAGCAAATAAGAAGTAACTCTCAACTGGTCATTCATCCTTTAAAACCTTAAGTGTTTTGATTATTATTAATTAGCCAAAAAAACAGGTACCTAACTGCCCCGAAGTGCCAGGGCTTGACTGGAAAATGATGATGTTCTTAGAATTTTACATGAATTTAATTGGCTTTTACATGTATTAAATCTACCCAAATCAGTTGGTCTGTTCATCTGTTAATAGTCTTTTCCAGTGGGGATTTCAAACTCTTATTCCTAAGTACAAGAGAAGTCTAACCCACTTAGTGAACTAAAACTGCATTGGAAACAATCAGAAAACAATCTGGAAATAGAAACATTGTTTACTTTAGAAGGCGCATATTTCTAGGACCTTTTCTTTTTTTTTTAAGAAATTGAGTTTATTCCCTGTTGCTATGGAGTGAATGTTTGTGTCCACTCATCAGTCATATGTTGAAGTCCTAATCCCCAATGCAATGGTGTTTGAAAGTGGGGACTATGGAAGATAATTAGGTGATAAGTGCGGAGACCTTATGAAAGGAATTTGTGTTCTTATATCAAGAGACATAAGAAAGATGATCGTTTTGTTTTTTTTTTTTTTTTTTTTTTTTGGCGAAGTTTTGCTCTTGTTGCCCAGGCTGCAGTGCAGTGGCGCCATCTCGGCTCACTGTCACCTCTGCCTTCCGATTTCAAGGGATTCTCCTGCCTCAGCCTCCCAAGTAGCTGGGATTATAGGCGCCTGCCACCATGCCCGGCTAATTTTTGTATTTGTAGTAGAGACAGGGTTTCACCGTGTTGGTCAGGTTGTCTCAAACTCCTGACCTCGTGATCCGCCGGACTCGGCCTCCTAAAGTGCTGGGATTACAGGTGTGAGCCACCGCGCCCGGCCAATGATCTCTCTTTCTACCACGTGAGGCTATAATGAAGACAGCTGTCAGCAAACCGGGAAGAGGGCTTTCACTCAACGCTGAATCTGCCTGCACCCTGACCTTGGACATCTCAGCTTCCAGAACTGTGAGAAATACATTTCTTTTGTTTAAGCCACTCAACCTATGGTATCCTGTTACAGCATCCCAAACTGACTAGGAAAACTATTAATCTTAATGTGTTCCAATTTCTCCACTAAAACAAACATAGTTTCACCAACTTGTGTCTAAGAATATACAAAATTCTAGGCTTGTGCCAGAATAAAATATTCTATAAAATGAGAGTATTCCCAAAGTGTGGCATGCCCTGATCCACAGCATCAGCATCACACAGAATTTGTTAAAAATGCAAATTCCCAGGCCCTTCCCAAGACCCTGTGAATCAGTAACTCCGGGGTGGGGTCCAGCACTGGTGGATTAACAAGGCCTCCAGTTGATGACACTGCATGCTAAAGTTTGAGAATCACCACTTCAGAGGGATTTTTGTCTCTTAAATTTGCACAGCACAAACAAGCTACTCATGTAATTTATTTGAATAATCCCCTGTCTCTCAATCTGGAACACTCATAATCCTGGGGTTCAGAGAAGAATGACAAGGTACCCAGGAATGTTTGGTGGGAATCTGCTGCTTCACACTGGGCTCCTGGACCCCCTGGGCATATTCATCCCCTCCTTTTCTGCCCCTGCATGTTCTTAGGTGCGAAACTTCAAGAAGGTTTCTCAGTTATTTCTACCTGTCAGGGCTGGCCTTACTAGCTTGGCTTAAGGGAGCCTGCAGTTCTCCTGTCTCCTCATATTACCCTTTCTCCTCTTTTGTTAAAAGACATCTTTGATGCAAATGCCTTGAAAAGCAACTATTGATATACAAATGCTAACTGGCTGGGGGTAATATATTAAACAAATATATTAAGAAATAGTAATATTTTTTCCCAGGTAAATGTGTATTTAATTTAAAAGACTAAACATCTTCAGTTATTTTCTAGTTGTGAGGTTAGATGATTTCTTCTTCTATGTGTTTAACTGTCCTTCATATTACGACATTATGGAGATTGCATAATTTAGGGTTGATTTTATGTCCTAATTTGACACAATCAAAAGTAGACAATCCTTTCTATCTGTACCAAAGTTTCTTTCAATTTTTTAAAACGTAACTTGTCAATGAATTTTAAAATTGTGGGGAATACGTCATTGAACCCTTCCTGCCCTAGATTTGCTTAGCCTATCGAAACGTTTCCAATCGCAATGCCAAATGCTGCAGGAGCAGAAGAAAGGTCAAGTATGGTTTCCTGCAAGAAAAGTCAGGAATGTTAAAGCTTTAGGGAACCCCAAATGAGGAAGATTATTTATCATTACAAAGTAGCAAAGGATCAGAGGACAAGGTGAATACCTAAGGACATCTGTGGAATGAGAGAACCTGGCGCAAGCTGGTATAAACTCAAGACATGGCACCTCTTTTAGAAGGTTTCTTGGCATTGCCCTTAGTCTTCTGCCTCTGCTAACTCCCAAAAGCACAGGTCTGCTCAAGTTATCAGCCAGAGTGTGTTTAATTGCAAGACTTTAAACTCTTCTCTGGACTGAAGTCTTGAGGAAAACAAAACAACACATACCCTACATCTACAGAGGAAAAAGATTTTTGCCAAGTACTTGAAATATAAAAACATGATGGTGGGTTATGCGTGTGCACTCAAGTAGAAACAAAGAATATTGAAAAACAAAACAAATCAGGTGGAAGCAGCTTAAACTTTGCTGCCTTAAATCAAAAGTGAAAAATAAAAATGCAGGTATCAGTGTTTATGTCCAGAACTCTATGCCTTTTGCTTTTCTCAAAAATGTGCCCGAAACACAGAAGTTAAAACAACAGCAACAACAACAACAACAACTCATGATGGGCGACATATCAGTTTTATCATGCGTCTCTTTTTTCTAAGAACTTACAACATTTTCACCACTTTGGCAGAAATCACAATTAAAATCACATTCTAAGAGTTTAATATAAGCCTTTGCTCATGAGGGTGAAAGAGCTAATTTTGAGTACAAAAAGATAGCTGGATGTTTCAAGCTGTTTTTGATTGCTATAAATAAGTACCTGAGGCTGGGTAATTTACAAGGACAAAAGGTTATTTTGGCTCATGTTTCTGCAGGCTATATAGGAAGCATGGTATTGGCATCTGCTTCTGGTGAGGCCCTCAGGAAACTTAGAATCATGATAGAAGGTGAAGAGGAACTAGCATATTACATGATGAGAGACAAGGGAGGTCTCAGACCCTTTTAAATGGCCAGATCTCATGTGAACTAACTGAGACCTCACTCAATCACCACGGGGATGGTGCTAAGCCATTCATTAGGGATCTGCTCCCATGATTCAATCACCTCCTACCATACTCCACCTCCAACATTGGGAATTACATTACAACATGAGATCTGAAGGAAACCAACATGCAAACAATACATAATAAATATATTATAGTAATATATAGTAAATTACACATTTTTTTCCTCAGGGTAACTGGAAAGTACTCAGCTGTTTACAATACAGAACTTTTGGAAATACCATCCCTTCAAATGCTACCTTACTTAAAATATGTAGACTTAGTCCATCCAACCTCTGCCACCAGCCAGTAACCTTTCATAGATCTTCCAAAGAAAATATTCTTGATAAAACCAATAGAATCTTCTCAGAGAGACCTAGGCGAGTGATCTGACCCTCACTGCTACCTTGATTTAGTTTTAGCTGCAGCCATGGTGACTCAAGTACATTGATTCTCTTCCATTCTCTTTATGAAAGCCAACCTACTCATACCACATCTTTAAGATACATTTTCTTTTCCAATTCTTCTATCCCTCAAAAATTAACCTGATTCTAATGGAAAAAAAGTGTTCGGAAATAAGCCTCATTTTGGTTTGTGCTAGCTTTTTGACACCTGAATGACAGTCTTAATATCTGTCCTATGCTGAAAATCACATAACATGTAGGAGTCCTTCTCCGTCACTCCTGCAGAAGATAAATGTAAATACGTTGCAATGGACCGAAAGAGGATTCCTGAGTATTGTGCCTAGCACATACTTGTGGGTTATCTCAACCTTTCATTGTCTTTGAGCCTTTTCACAGCTCTGTAAATTTTAGAAAATTAATAATAATGCAAATGATCCTTGTTCACAGACATGCAAATTAGTTGTGTGGAAGGCAATTGATTTTTGCTCTGTAGAAAGGCTTATTTTGCATACATTTGTAAATTTACTTCAGCTTTCCTTATTTTCACATATATGTGTGGTTCTTTGAATTTCCCCTGAACCAGTTGTAGCTTCTTACTGGTATCTCAGTAACTAATTAGTTAAATAAAATCTTTGACATGTATTCATTGATCATCAGTATAAGAGTCATGATTATATCTTTGTAAAAAAATATTTAACACTCCTTTTGCCTAATACCAGCTAACACAGAAATCATTGCCTCACAGATTGAAATATAGGTTCACTTGAGGGTTATTACATGCTGGCAGAGTGGAGAGAACCCATGTAAACGAATGATATTAGCATTAAAGATAGAATGTGTTAGAAAAATAAAGGACTCTCAAAAGGACTTATTGTTATTTTTCCTAATTACATAATTGTTCTTTAAATAATTCTAAAAACTCTTTAAAAACTGTACAAATATTTTAATGTAGAATTGAGATTTTGAAATCTGTATTTATGGATGTATTCATCAAGTTTTCCTGTTCTTTTTTTTTTTTTTTTTTTTTTTTTTTTTTGCCTCATTCGCTATCTAAGCCTTGCTGTCTTGATTCCAAAATTTTTAGTTCTCAGGAAACGAAACTGTTAATGTTATATGTCAGTGTTCTTTGCTTCCAAAGAGTTGTTGACTGAAAGAACACTGGAAAGGAAAAATACGAAGATGGGCAATTAACTTGTTTTTCTCCCTTAAGTCCATATTGCGTGAGGCATTTTGGCGAGAGCCACTCCATATATTCTTGTTAAGTGCTACAATACTTTGAGTCCATATCGTAGATGCTTCATGTCATGCAGAGTTTATATTAATATGATATTGTTTTGTGTATGTTATTCCATGGACCCATTAAGCTCTATGTTCCTGAAGAGTAGAGGCAATATCACCCTTTTTTAACCTGGATTACACAAAACATGGCAGGTGATCAGTAACACCTGATTGATTGACTCATTAGTGGTACCAGTATTGCCATAGTGATGACGGCTTCATAAAAAAGAGCACTGTTTGAACTTTGGGCATCAGGAAGATCATGTTCAAAATTTGATGCTTACTAGCTATGTGATTTAAGCATCATCTCTTTAAACAGTATCTAGAGGGATCATAAGAAGATTAAATGAGATGCTGTACTTGAAGTGCCTGATTAAATTAAATGCTGTGTGTGAAATATCTGGAGAACAATAAGACCTAATCAATGATAACTAATAATAGATTATAACAGCTTCCATTTACTGGGTATTTACTTTGTGCCAGATAGCACCACATATTTTTTTATTATGTATTATCAGTATAATTATTTGGGGTTCTGTTAAGAATCTAACTATATTGTTTTTGCATGGGTTATTGAACACAATTTTTGTCACCTCTAAAACCAACAGTGAAGTTTAACTTTTCTGATAAATAAAGTGGGGGCAGTGGTTAGGACTGCTATGACAACAAGAGTGAAAGCTGACAAAAAGACTTTGGAGTAGCAGAGGCTATAAGACATGATTGACATTTATTTAATCACAAACAGTACAGATATGGTGAACATGGATTTGTTCATTAAATCCTGAACTACTAGGATGAGGGGCATCTTTTGACATGTGGGCAAGGTAATTTTAAAATGAATAAAGAAAATCCAACTTCAAATAGCAGATAGAGAAGCTATTAAATATGTTATGCCAAAATATGATGAAGTAAGAAATTAGAGTAGAACAAAGAGTTTGGTCCAATTTATAAAAGGTGAATCTGCAAATGACTTTGATTGATTGATTGATTGATTGATTGATTGATTGATGGAATCTCACTCTGTTTCACCCAGACTGGAGTACGGTGGAGCAGTCTCAGCTCACTGCAGCTTCCGCCTCCCGGGTTCAAGAGATTCTCCTGTCTCAGCCTCCCGAGTAGATGGGACTACAGGTGGGGGCCACCACACCCAGCTAATTTTGTGTTTTAAGTAGAGACGGAATTTCACCATGTTGACCAGGCTAGTCTCAAACTCCTGACCTCAGGTGATCCACCCGCCTCGGCCTCCTGAATTGCTGGGATTACAGGCTTGAGCCACTGCTCTCAGCCAAAATGACTTTTAAAAACAGGTAAGCATGAGTTCTGAAGGGCAATTAGAACCTTCCATAATCTTACTGGGTTATTCTTGGAACACAGTGCTTGACTATTGAGGTTAAAGACTTGATATTCAAAAATGGAAGTTCATTTACTTTTCTGATGTAATTGTTTTTTTTAATAAATATTCAAAATTTCCAGTGAACAAAATTTAAATATATTCATAGAGCACACATGAAAAATAAAATGTATGCAAATTTATGTATTCTATTTGTATAGATATAACACATTCAACTACACAGTGACATGCAATGATAAGTAAGCTGAATACAAATCAGTTGTGGTAGAGTCAGAAGAAGTGAGATCATTTTGGAAAAACAAACAGCATTGGGAGAGTTGGGACCTATTATGTTTTCATTTTGTATTTAAGTTTGTTGTTATTAATATTAATATTGTTAAGGTATTCTAAAGAGAATATTAAGCAGAAATCCCACTAGGATGAAGAAGAATAGGTGATTAGGCTGCATTTGATTCACCTGCGTCCATTTTCCATACATTAGATTACATGTGATTCCTGAATTCTTAGACACAGGATCTCAGCATGTTCATGAACTTTCTTAGAAGTTTTGAGGATTTTCAGAGATTTTGAAGGGTCAGGCAAGCTGCAGATATGCTTTTGAAATCTTTGCACTCAAAATAGTCCTATTTATGGTAGACTCTCCTCCTTCTAGACAGTCTATGTGCTCTGTCACTCCACTGCCTGCAGCTCAGAGATAGGCAGACAGCAGTTGAATTGTTGGGAGCAGTGCTTCACAGGCAAAGTGGAAACTAACTGTATTTATTCAGGACTTTGTGGTAAGTCACAGTCATTTCCTATCTCAGAACACCAAAGAGCTTACTGCATTTCCACCATGGTGTGTGTAATACGTTTCAAAACAAATGTATGGTATGACCATGAACTACAAAATGTAATGGGGCAGAAAATGCAGACGCACATTATTTTGCCTCCTACACACTTGGAACTTCTCTTCCTTGCTCTAGCAGCCTTTGAGACAGTGAAGACAGACACTTTTTTTTTTTCCTCCTGCAGCATAGAAAAGCAGTACACAGAGAAATAGGAGCTATATTTATACAGCAACCACATCATCATTTATAAGAATGCTTTTGCTGCTTAATGCTTTAGAAGTAAATTACTAAGCACAAGTCCCAGGATGTATAGAATCACTAAGGGTGGGTGGACAGGTAGGGAAAAAGATTTCATAGCCTTTATGTCTTACTATACCTCAGTACTCCAGGTTCCCAGGGCTCTGGTCTACTTGACCATTTATATTATCTCATTTAATCTGAGAAATAAGCCAGTGCTGTGGGATTTATTCCCACTTTTACTAAAGAGAAAATTGAATTCAGAGAGGTTATATAACATGTTGAAGGCCAAATCACGTAGCCTAGATTTGTATTTATGTGGATTAATTCCTTAACTTCCTGGGTCTTCAGATGTCAAATGACGGGATTAGTTGTTTTCTAAGAATCCTTCTGGTTCTAAAATTCCCTGTCTTCATGAAATGCTTTCCTATTATGTGTCAGTCTCTGAGTCAGATGGTGTTGTTGCTTCAGATTACCTACCTTCAAATGACTTCCCTCCAGAAAGACTTTTAAATAAGATATACTGCAGTATCAAAATGTAATGTGATTATAGACAGATATGTTCAAAGTAAAATTATTTTATTTTATTTTTTTTTAAGACAGGGTTTCACTCTTCTGCCCAGGCTGGCATGAAGTGGCAAGATCTCTGCTCACTGCAACCTCTGCCCCCAGGTTCAAGTGATTCCGCTGCCTCAGCCTCCTAAGTAGCTGGGATTACAGGCGCTCACCACCATGCCCAGCTAATTTTTGTATTTTTAGTAAAGATGGGGTTTTGCCTCTTTTAAAACATTTTAAATGGTTATTACATTATTACAGCCGATACTACGTGCTTTTCATATATCCTTTTATTTTGTCCTAGAAACAACCTACTGTTCTAGGCATTGTTTCCATTGCACAGATAGGAAATTGAACCTCAGGGAGATTAAATAACTTGATTACAATCACACACTAGTATATAAAGATATTTATTTTTCAACCCAGATGTCTCTGATTCCAAAGGTCACTGATCTTTTCACTATGCTACATTGCTACCACATGTTACAGCCCATTATTTACCTAAATTGATTATTTTACACTATTCCTATCATTTAAAATTTCTATTATGTCCCTCCTGGTATTTCTTTTCCCAAGTCATTGTCTTTGGTCATGCTTCACAATATTTCTATAAATTAAAGATTATAAACCTAGAATTAATCTCTCTTCCCCATACTAGATAGTTTGCATATAAACAAAAGAACAAGTGGATTTCCAAATGCAGTGTAATGAAAACCTATTAATAAATCATATAAATACTAACACTTTGAGACAATATAAAAAAAACAGAAGAATGTTTTAAAAGTCATTTATCCAAAAGTGTCAATTACAGGAAAATGTCAATGGAGATAGGGAATCATTTTTTGGAGATGTTAAAAAGTAGTAGCTTTTAAACATTTATTTTTTTTTTGGCAGCATATTTTTTTTTAAATGAAATTGTGTAGAAATAAAATGTTTTTGGATGGGTGAGAGCTATTTCCCTTTGGGATTTTATGACACTCTGATTCTTCACCAATACTACGATACTCCCCCAACAATATAAAAATGGATTCTATTATTTAATTCAATCAGTGATGTCCTGATAAATGCTTATCAACCAACTGTCCAGGAAAAAAAAAATGAGCGATTTTTAGCATTTCTGAATCTTGATGGTGTAAATTCTCCCACCATGGTCTATTTTAATCTATCGCATGGCATCACTGAACTGGACTTCAAATAACTACACACAGCCCTCTTTCCCAAGGCTTTATGAGCCACCTACTACATTCACCCTGGGGGAGCAACAGCGTTCTTTAGATGAGCCTTGTAATGCAATTGTTTTATCATTCTGTGAACTATATTACAGATTGATTTGAATTAGCAAAGAACAATGCCACTGCAAATGAAATATTCCTAGACTTTACCTCCATTAGTCATTTTACCTTACCGTGGATTACTTTTTCAGATACTCAAGTCATTTTGTTTAACATTAGTAGGATATTTATTTAGATAATAGGTATTTTGAATTGAGAAGATGAGGTAGTTAGCAATTCAAATTTATTATTTTCAATTGCAAGCCTCTGTGGAAGGACAGGCAAGAATGAGGAAATTGGATGTAGGTATGAGGGTAGGATGTGGAGAACATAAGATAATAGAGACCCAGAGAGGAGAATGCGGCGCTTGTATAGAGAGAAGTAGATAATATTAAAAATCAATTTCTGCCTACTTCTCCATTTTTCCTAGAACTCAAATTCCAATACTCAGGTCTTCATCCCCAAGCCATTGGGAGGTAAGCCCTGTACCCAGTGAGCACTATATTTTTAAAGACTCCTTATTTCTGAGACAAGGTACGGTAACTAGATGCACAGGGATTAAAACAAACCTGTAAAACAGGCCAATTAGGCATGATGTTATAGATAAAATGATATCAAAATTATTAAACCCTATTCTTGCAAAAAAAACAAATTTGAAGAAATTCCATTAAATATGTTTCTCCGCTATATACTTAGTTAACTACTTTTGCTTTTTACTCAGCCAGCTGGATTTTCTGTGGCAGTCTCTATGAGTTAGCATCTTCTGTGGCCAAAATTGAAACCCAGTGCAAAAATAAAGGAGCACTCTAGCTACTAGTGAAAGTCACACAACTCTTTCACTCTATTCCCAGGTTTGGTCAACAAAGCAGCATTAAAAATCAGAAAACAAAAATGGAAAGCAGCATTTGTTTGAACTTTGGCAAAGGAGTATGTCATTTGATTTTAATAAATTATTTAATTTAAATTTCCCTTCTCACAGGTTACAATTAGTACTAGCTGGCTTTATTCCAAATTTAGGAAGCCTCTTTGGAATTACACAGACATAGATAAAAGACATGTATGTACATTTTCCAAGAAAATATTCTCTCAGAGAGCCAGGGAAACCGTTCTTCACAACAAGGAAGTTGCTTTCAGTGGGATCATGAGGACAAAGATGATGATGATGATGATGATGATGATGATGTTAATGACCCTCTTCTTCATCTGATTTCTTAAAGTATTTTCCCATATATCTCATAAAATAAAATGTTCTCTTTTTTTTTCTCTCTGAGCAACTATTTTTCTTTCACTTTCATAATTTTGTTCATTGGAAGTTGGTCTCTGACCTATTTTATCATACAGAAAACACCTTAAGACTTAGGAATATTGCCTAATTGTAGCTTTTGGCTTGTCTTTTGATATTTAAATATTGAATTGTTCAGCTAGAGAAATGCTGCAGTGAGTTCCAGAACCAGTGCCCCATTCCCACTGGGTTCTTTACCAACATAATGTACTTGCCAGACATGATTGAAAGATGCTTTTAATATCATAGGTACAGATTGTTTTTTTGAAGTATATCTCTTAAAAGTGTCTTCAAATTTTCTAGAGGATAGAATTTTAGACTGAATTCACTCATATTCTAAGTAATAGTAATGGATTTTACCACAGATTCATTTCCAATTAATAAAACTTTGCCGCCTTCCTGCTTATGCACGTTTTTGACAAAGTTACATTATCCTCTACCCATTTAACCTCCATTATCTAAGACTAGCATTTAATCATTTTTATCCTTACAAAGTTCAATTGTTTTGGTTTGTAACATATTTCTTTGCATGTCCTTTTTTTTTTTTTTTTTTTTTTTTTTTTTTGGTAGCATAATGCTCTAAATGATATTCAGCTCTGTAACTGGGGTAACAAACACTCATTTAAAAAAAAGACAAAGAGGAAGAACTAGAGTGTTTTAGATGCTGATCATATAGGGTTTGTGTGAAACTCACCATTGTGCAATAGTTAGCAAGTAAAATTACTAAAAACAAACATAACATATGTTCATGATCATTGAGCATATGGTCAATGAGGAATGTGTGATCTAGGTAAAGTAATTGCACTGTCAGCTTTTCACAGAAGCTTTTTTTCCCCTACATTTCAATTCAGAACAACAAATTCTATTGTATGTTTACTCTATATAAGGCACTGTGTTAGAAAAGCCTTTCTGAGAAGAGGTGGGGATACTTTCTCTTTTAGGGAGGATGCAAACAGGAGAAGATGAGAACTAGGTAAGAGTAAATGTTCAGAAGTCAGCGTTCTTCCTCAAACAATCATATAATCAGAGAATGTTAATCCTGTGGAGAAATGGACATGTAGCTTAGTTCACTTCTTCATCCATTCATTCATTCACTTAGATATTCAAGCAATATTCACTGGGCATTGCTTATGTGTTAGGATTTGTGCAAAGCAAAACATGGTATGGTAGCAAATGGCTGAGAGATACAGTCAGGCCCTACAGCACAGATAATTTACCATATCCCCAGCCACCAATTAGCACTCTCCTGCTCTTAGGTGCACAAAGTATGAGTACATTTTCTTTAAAGTAGGCAGGTCTGTGACTTGAGCTATTACTCAAATAGAAGATCAGAGAGGAAGGAGTTCATTTATGGGCTTACTGGGTAGAACCAAGGTAAAAAGAAGAAATAATTCAATAGTAATATAATCTTAATCAAATATCTTACTTATCCAAAGATCTTACAGTCAAAATAGATGAACCCAGTCTCTCTCATAACATTGAAAATTTCCTTGACTGCATATTTAAACGACCAGTTTCACAAGCTGAATCTCTTCCTAATATACCCAGATCTATTCCTAACATAACTACAACTACTGCTTGTATCTCATTATTTTTCTCTTCTCAAAATTTTTTTTATTTAGTGTTATCTCTTTATGATTTTACCTAGTCAAGGGATATTGTGTTATTTGAAACTTTCAGCAGAGTATTAAGCAATATAAATTCTCCAGCATACCTAAGAAAATATCTCATTTTTCATATTGAAATAATGTGATAAATTTGATTAAATATTATATTATTATATAGCAGATACTGTTGGTATCCCCTCAGAATTAGATTTGGTATTAAAATGAAAAACATTTAATTACTAATAAAATATCAATTACCAATAAGATAGTAATTACAAATATATTGATTAAATATTTGTAAACTATCTTCAATGCTATTTTTCTGAGTAATATATTAGACAAGTATTTACTCTTTTGGCATTTCATTAATGGGCTTGTTTAAAAAGTCAATCTCTTGAAAATTAGCTACTAGGACTCTTAATATAGAGTCAACACAATTACTGTGATAAAATCAATCTCTTTATTTAGTTCTAGTTTTTTAAGTGATCACATTTGTTGGTACTTTAAAAGTGATGATTATGTGTGGTTTTACACGTAAGAAATTACAAAAACTATCCTTGATAGATATACAAGATAAAATGAAACTGCAACAAATAACAATATAACTAATTTTATCTGCTACCTTTTTTCCCCCAAAGTGGAAATAATTACATATACTGGTGGTGGAAAGAAGACTTTCAGATAAATATGGGCTAGACATTTAGTATTCATATAGTAATCAGGTCAAACCTATATATGGTGTGCATATATACTTTTAAGTTTTCTTTGCATAGGATAGATGAGAAACATCACATTTCTGTATACTGTGGAATAGATATTTTACTGAAAATTTGTGTGAACATATATGGGTCCTGGTCCTAGCTCTACAACACTAGTTATAAATTACTTAATCTAGTTATTCCAATAAGAATATTATATATCCAAGCATAACCAATAACATTTCCATATAAGAAGTGGGGTTTTTGAAAATGTTATCTTTGATTAATCTTCAAAAACCTGTATCTAACCACTCTAGAATCTAGTCTGACTTGTAGAGACAACAAAAGCCAGAAATATGTTTTCCTTACCCCAGGGAACTGAATCCCTGATTATTCAATGTGTCACCCCTTTTCCTTCCTCAACTTAAGTAATGAAGACATGTGCATTATATAATAAGTAATGCCCCCTCCCTTCTCTTAAATAGAGCATTGTAATTTATAAAATGTATATTAATAACATGACACTCCAAAATGGTCATTTATACCACTTTTTGTTTGACACCCATAACAGTTAATGTTTTCTTCATTCTTGTCCAATTTCTTTTATGGACTGTGTACTACCTTTGGTTTTCCTCAAGTCCTACATATGAATTTGGAGATATATGCAGATAATCAAGTTACCGACATGTGGATAGATATGGCAGTGGTAACCCCTTTAGAGATCAAATAGGTGAAGAGTTCTCTGGCATACTAGAAACTTCTAGTCATCACCCATTTCTGATTTCCTTCTCCCTCCTAACTTCACAAGAAAACGACCTTTCTCAGTCCCTATGCTTTTCGGCAGAGACATATGACTAGTCTGCCAAATGACACATATAACTTCTGGCTCAAACTGATCTTTTTGATTTCCATATTCCCTTTTTCCCCTACAGTGATGATCCTGGAAACCATGTGCAGAGATGGCAATATCATGAAACAGAGTCATCAGATGGAGAAGCTTGTCTGCTAAGAGTCATCAGACTTCATGTCAGCAAGAAATAACTAAGTTGCTCAGTCTCAGAGTGTATCTGTTGCAGCAATTAGTAGTTGCATATCCTGGCTAACACATCTGTGACCATCTGTGAGAAACCTGTGATAGCAAGAAGCGGAACTTAATGTATAGCCCTATGATCACTGCATTGGCTCTGGAAAGGAAACTGTAAAAAGATTTTAGGTGATTCTTTTCCATGTGTCAAAATGTGGTTCATAATCACAACCCCATACAAGAGAGGTGAAAGAACTAAACAAGCCCTTAAGATGAAGTATCACTCAATCCTAATGATGGCAGTAGTAAAGATGGTCAGTGTTTCCATGTCCAAAAAATGGAAAAGATATATTTTTTTTCACATCCAGTGTGCTTATGTGCCTTTAGGAGAGATAGAACAGAAATTTACTTGGCCTTCTCCATATATAGTTCTTTCTATTCTTGGAACTGATGGAGTCCAAGGTCCGTATATGAGAATCAACATAATGTTTGCCTTTGGGAAAAGGGCAGATAAAAGTTTCACACTGTGGAATCAGTTTTGACCATACCTAATAGTCGATTCATGTTAAAATATGAATTCCAAGGAGAGAGAAATAACAGAATTTTGAGGTGGCTTCAGAGACAAAGAAGATTAAATTTATATGACAACTACGGTAAATGCAATTCACCAATACTTGCAAATTCAAAATTCTAAGTGAGCCATCATATTATTGTTTTGGAGAAGATGCAGTGAGATGCATGGCATTTTCTCATAACCTCTATAAAGGGGATAGCTAAAATGTGCCTTTCATCTGGCAATGAAAGTATTCTAAGAATTATTCTGATACTTTTCCACTGTATAATCACTAAATTATATTTATGTGAAAGAAGAAAACAAATGGTTTAAATAAGTGGCACTTATGATGGCAACTTTTAATTAAACACATTTTATTTTTTCTACAATAAAAGGAAAGTGGAAGGCTTCAATATTAACTACTGGATTATAATTGGCAAATTTGAGTATCCTCAACTGTGTCTTTGTGCTTCTGCTATGGAGATTTATAGAGAAGGAGAACTGTGGAAAGAGTAAAAGTCTAAGAACCAGATATACTCTGTACTTGTTTGTTCCAATAGAGAAGCCTAGTGTGGTTTTGAAAGCCAAAAACCAATTTGAATATGAAAATGAGATTGATTTTTGTATATTGTTCTTGTATCTTATAACCTTCCTAAATTCACTTATAAGTACTGCTAGCTTTTGCTGGGCGCAGTGGCTCACGCCTGTAATCCCAGCACTTTGGGAGGCCAAGGCAGGCGGATCACAAGGTCAGGAGATTGAGACCATCCTGGCTAACACGGTGAAAACCCATCTCTACTACAAATACAAAAAATTAGCAGGCCGCAGTGGTGGGCGCCTGTAGTCCCAGCTACTCAGGAGGCTGAGGGAGAATAATGGCTTGAACCCGGTAGGCGGAGCTTGCAGTGAGCCGAGATCGCGCTGCTGCACTCCAGCCTGGGCGACAGAGCGAGGCTCTGCCTCAAAAAAAAAAAAAAAAAAAAAAAAAAAAAAAAAAAAAAAAAAAAAAAGAAAAGAAAAGAAAAAGAAAAAGAAAAAGTAGTGCTAGCTTTTTTCTCTGTAATATCTCTGATGATGTTCTACTTACACTATCAAGCTATCAGAAAAGAGAGATAATTTTGTTTCTTTCCAACATGTCTGCTTTTGATTTCCTTCTCTTGCCTTAGGAGAATTAGGAGTACAAGAGCTCCTAATGGTACTATTATTGGACTGGCTAGGGCCGCCGGTATGAGATTGAATTGGAGTAGGGAGAGTAGACATTCTTGTCTTGTTCTTGATCAACCAAAAAAAGCATGGAACTTTTCACCATTAATAATGATATTGGCTGTAGGACTTTTTAAAATGTATTTTTACATACTGAGGAAGTTTCCTTTAATTTCTTTCTTGGAGTTCTTTGTCATTAATACATGTTGAATTCTGTCAAATGCCTTTGCTGTATGTATTTAGATGACTACATGGTTTTTCTCCTTTAGTATTTTGATATGGTGAATTATATTGAGGATTTTTAATATTGAAACAATCCAGTATTTCCGATACAAACATCATTTGGTCATGTTACAATGTTATACTTTTTATATCCTTTTGTATTAAATTCACTAACATTTGGTTGGTGATATTTAGGTCTCTTTTATTAGGGATAATATCAAGTGCTAGTAAAGATGCAAAACAACTGGAACACTCACACATTGTTAGTAGGAATACAAAATAATACAGCTATTTTAGAAAACTGTATGGAAGTTTTTCATAAATTTTATGTATTTTCTTACATGACCTACAAATTCCACTCCTAGAAATTCAACCAAGAGAAAAGCAAACTTATGTTAACACAAAATCTGTTCATGAAATTATAAAGCAGCTGTATTCATAGTCGCACCAAACTGGAAACAACCCAAATGTTTTTCAACCAGTTAATGTATCAGAAACCTGTGACACAGCTATACAAAAGAATACAATTCATCAATACAAATAATTAGCTACTAATATACGCAATGACATAGATTAATCTCAAATGCATTGTGCTGTGTGAAAGAAGCCAGACACCAATGACTACCCATTGTATGAATCCACTTAGTGTCATACTACAAAAAGTAAAATAATAAGACATCAGTGTCAGGGACCAAAGGCGGTGGGAGGGGTTGACTACAAATAGAAAGAAACACACTTCTTGGGATAAAAAGAATTTTCTAAATCTTGACTTAGTTTATGATCCACAATAGTACGCATTTGTCAAAACTTTACACTAAATTATTTTTTACTGTACATAAATTATACCTCAATAAAATTGACTTCTTGAAAAAGGAAACACTGAGTTTCCAAATGGTGTGAGTACTATACTTGCCTACAAATACTTACAATGTTGCTCATCATTAAACTACTTCTTTCTAATAAAAATATAGTAGCCTTTCTTATTAAAATCTTTTCCCCCATATGTCTCTTTTTACTTTTCCATAAGTTTATTTATGGCTAACATTCTAACCTATTTTATCATCTTACGTTGATGGAACACTCTCAAAAATGTATAAAGGAATAGAATTCTGTCCTAACTCTGTGCTATTGAAGACTTATTCTTTGGTTAGTTTTTCATAACTGGTAGGAAGTACCTGATCTCTGAGATAGAAATAAGCTTTCCTTTGACAAATATTCTTCAATGCAACACACCTGCTTCTAAAAGATTAATGTGACAGGCCCATATTTATAAATCTCCCAAGAAAGATAAAACTAGTATCTTTTTGTTGTTTGCAACAAACCTAGGATTTGATCTACACACCATCTGAAATCATTTTATGAAAACTTTCTTGGAATTGTTGAGCTCCCTAAAACTGAAGTGATGATTCCTAACCTGGGAAGATTTTGTGAGCTATTCTATAACATGTCCTGCTAGAAATAGTCTCATAAACTGGATTGTTTGAAAGCAGGAATTACAGAAACACTGCCGATATCTTATCTTTACCATATATGAACAATTATATGAGATTATTAGAAACTATGTAAAATATTACAATAACATCTGGAACTTGGCACTCATTGAATGCTTGCTCCTAATTGTACTATTATTCTTTAGAAAAATTTAATATACAGCTTCTGGATAAGGATTGATGAAGAAAACTAGGTGTTTTATAGGAGGGGGGTGTCCAGTTTTCTAATTGAAACTCTCCTAATACTTACAGCATTGTTACAAAATGATAAAACAATGTAGTATCACTGTTAGTACCATATCTTCACATGATGAGAACTCAAGAAATGTTAGCTATTAAATAAAAATAACAGTATCAGCCACAACACCAACAGCAAAAACAGCCCACATACCACTCATCAAGAAAAATAAGAGCAGTAGTTCTGTCGTTGTTTTATTGACCATATTAACAATATCTAGGCTTGTTAGTGATTGCAAGCCTTAAGTTTAGGTTTCAGGTTCCAAAGAAACCATTGAGACGATCTGATACAATCATGCCTTGGATTAGTAAGAAACACACCAACTTTCCTTTATGTTTTTCTTTTCATTAAAAAAATTCATATGGAACAGAATTTGCTTTAATAAGGATGTCAATGTTTTGGCTGCTAGAGAGTTGCTTATACTTTCTGGTTTCATTTAGTGGGAAGAAGAAAGAATTTAAGAATAGCTCATGGGATAGTATCGGTAAGGTGAGAGGGCCAAGGAAACCTGTGCCAATTTTGCAATTAGGTGGTCTAATAATTTTCTAAGTATTTTCAAAGTTATACAGCTTCCCTCTGATCTTCCTCAAATAGGTATCTTCTACTTAGAGGTGACTAAAAGGACTCCAAATGTCCTTCATTTTTCCCTTTTATTGATGACTTAACCAGCATCGATATGTTACATTATAGTTTCAAGCACTCTATAGTCCTTGAAGTTGAATGGCTAAGATCCATTAAAGGACTCAAGTTAGGAATAAAGAAAGAGTTTAAGCCTAGTAGTTTTCCACATTAAAAACATCCTCCTACTGCTTGTTCAGATTCATTTTTCAGGTGTTAATAGCTTGGACACACACTGTTTGAATCATTACCTCATTGTTATTGATGCATAGTTTGTCTCTGGAGATAAACTTTGCATTTATCTTCAAGTATGTTTTATCATGAAAAATTAGCAGTGAAAGACTCCAGTAGAGGTTCAGTTACTTAATTAAAATAAATGTATTCTTTTAATGAATAGAAATAACACTACAAAATACATTCTTAGATTTCATTTATATTTAAACGTTTTGTAAAAAAAAAATAAAAAAATAAATAACTTCCCCAAAGAATTAATTATATTATATATAATTTTTCTGATCTTAGATATACTTTCAAGAAGTTGTTTCAAGCTGTGTTCTGTTCTGCCCTGGGAATTCTGAAAAGGTTCCTCGGGGGCTGCTGTGGGTTGGGGGGTAGGTAAGTGGCAACTATTCAGGTGCCCTCATTTCCACCCAGCTTGAACAACAGTAGTCAGGATTTTATCTAATTTATGTAGTGGGAATCACCATTAAAAAGTGAAGAACATGTCTTGGCTTAAATAATATTTTGGAAGTTGAGTCTCATCCTACATTCTCCCTCATTAACTGCCTTTCATAATAAAAAATCTATCTTAAAAACCATGGTAATGAGTTCCTTGGTAACAAAGCATTCCATGTTTTTTTTGTTGTATAGAAAAATGATTCTAGAAAACTTAAGGCTACTAATCTCATATGCATTACAAATAGATGTTAGAGTTAAAAAGAATACAGAAATTGGTGCTACAGTAAACTTGAAACATATCAGTAAATTTTCTGAACTCTGTGATTGTTAAATGGTATAAAATTGCTAGTAAGTGAAGTTCTGTTTTTTAAAAAGTAATCTTCTAATTATTTTTGATATTTTTATCTCTATCAAGAATATAATTTTTACTAAAGTAATTCTGAAGCATTTTGGCTAAAAAATTCCTGACGCCACAAGCAATAAAGTGGCTTAAACAAAAAACTTCTAAAAATAGCAAAAACAGAGAATTGCATTCACAAAGAAATTTAGGAAATTATGAAAATGTACTAAAATATATACATATATAGATGAGTACAGTATTTGTTCACCTTTATAAATGCCAAAGACAAAAACTGAAAAACCACTTTTTTCCAACTTTTCAGTGCTTTATTTATATGGATTGAAGCTATACACACACACAAAACCTGGGAATGTATTTCAAAAGAGTAGATAAGTATTTAAAAACTTTTTCTTAATATTTTGTTCATAATAAACATAATGTAAATTTCAAATTAAATATATCTCTTAAAATTTTTGCTGTATTATTAACTTATTAACCAAACGATTAGAGATCAGACTTTAGTAGTGCCTATTATTTGCAATTGTTCCTTTATCTTCATTTTAATTTGGCACGTTTAGGAAAATTCCAGATTGACTTTGAGGTTGCAACACCTCTTTCTTCCCTCTGTGGGTGATTTTCAAAATGATTAACAAGTAGTGTGGAATGAGAACCAATGAGACAGGACACACAGAGCAGATGTACACTCACAACAATTGCAACAGCCACAGCATGCTAGCCAGTAAGCAGTCCTGCCCTCTTGAGTTTTCAAATTGTAATGGTTAATCAATTAATTATGTTATGTTCCATGCTGGTTATGTCCACTTACAAAAGATCATCCAGCTAGTCAGTAAATCATGGCTAAAGTAGCACATTCCTGATTTCCAGGGCTTTCCTAGAGAGTACATAGATTCCCATGAATCAAAATGCCATTAACTTCAGTAAATGCACACGTTTGGCAGTTGCATTTTATTAAAGTAGTTTTTTATAATAATTAATATTCCATTCATTTTTCATGTTTTTTTTTATATTGGTGCCAAATCTCAAGACTTAAAAAAATCCTACCTCCTCATAAATGCCATTTTCATCACTAGCATTCATTTTGTTTATATTGTAAAAAGGCTTAGAAATCATAAATGCAACATAGGGAATGCTTCTGGCAATAACTAAGCAAGACAGAATAAGAAAGGATAAACTAAAAACAATAAAAAAAAAGTAGATATGAATACAGAGCCATTGATCTCAGATCCATAGTTTTGACATTCAAAACTCAGAATCTTTTTTGTCTATTGAAATACTAATTTAGGAATCCATATTTTCATTCCCTTAAAAAGAAAGTACAGATGTTCAGTGACAGAAAGGAACCTCTGAAGGACCCTGCATTTATCTTAATATATGTTTTATTGTGAAAAATTACCAGTGAAAGACTCCATTAGAGAGTCAGTTATTTAATTAAAATGCATCATGTGTTGTATAGTATGGCTTGAATGTGACTACAGACATACATCCTGTGCTGTGGTAATATTAATAGACTGAGTTAGCTACTTTCCTAATCACTAACAGGTTTCCTAATGCTTCACAAAGACTATGATCTAAAAGATAAAATAAACAGCACCTATTCCTAGTTCTTATAAAACTGGACACTTCATTTCTATTTCTATGAGGTCCATCCTACGACACGCAAATCAGAACCACAGGGAACCAATGTGGTCTCAGACGACGGGGAACAAATAGTGTAATGACATTCTACTTAGCTAAATTTAGATTTGATTATGTTATGATATCAATGAAAAGGGAAAATAAACAGTTCAAGACAAATAGATCATTAATTATTCTGAAGATTAAGAAAAATATATTGAAAAAGAAAACATTCTTATAATATGTCTCTGTCATAGGTGGTCCATTGATAATAATAACAATTTTTGAACAAGGTTTTTAAGAGATTATTTACTTGCCTACCATTTTAGATGCTATCAGCTGCCTTGTTAAAAGGATAAATTACATTTTGGTTGAATCCACTGCTTGTTACAGCAAGTTATTCTTTCATTTCATGGTTGCACATTACACATTGTGAAAAAACATTCCTTTTTTCTCTGTTCATAGTCAAGTATCTTTTTGCTGATTAAAATAGCTTCATATTGCATGCTTAATGAAATTGCTAAATACTTGTTTTAAATCACAACTTTGCTTTTTTAAAATAGTGTTATGTTCTTCATTCTAAAAGACCATCTGCTTTCAATTGACAATGGGTTTCATGAGTAATGCTAAGGAGAAACACTTTACACTTAAACACATTTTTGCTGGAATAAAGGGTAACACTCCACTACTACTTACACACATTGAACACTTTTGTTTAGTGCCTAAAGGCCAAACATGTCATTACTATAATGAGAGTTTCTATAACAGATTTATCTGGTCCCAGGTTCCAAGGTTAAGCACAACAAGTGCTTAACCTGAAGTTCCAAGGTTCCAAGGCACAAGCACAACACTTTAGGAAACAGTAGTAACAGATTATAATTTAAAAATCACTTAAAGTTATCAGAATTATTTTTATACAAAATTAATGCTGCCAAATTTCCAAATTGTACCATCATTTGCTTTTTCATTAGAGAATAGCATATGAAAACTCTTTCCAGTATATAATTACTACTTTTATTGCAAATGAACAACATTAAAATGTCGCTATTGATATTAGAAATATTTCATCATTTATTTTATGAAATTTTAAATTCCTCACTTTATATTTGTTTTAACATGTATCAATTACAATTAAATTAAAATTTGAGGCACTTCTTTGGAATCTAATGAATTTCCCTTCTTTTTTCTCTTCATTTTCTTTTTTATCTATACATAGAGAGGAGTTTTTATGCTTACGTATTCCAATTAAGTCGGAATATTATTGAAACCGAACTTGTTAGTTAAGTAGCTTTGGTTTCCTTGAGATAAATAATGGATCTAACTGCGGGGGCTAAAAGTTAACACAAAATAACACAATAAATTTAAAAACAATAAAATAAAATGCATTGAGAGCAAGCATGTTATTAATACTATTGGAATTAGATCATCTAATCATCAGCCTTTTTAAAATTCTCATCCTTAGAATGAATATTTTAGTCTAGAAAGAAAGTAACTTCCCCCCAGGCCCCCACATCTTGACTGTGGTCATGGCCCTCATGAATGGGTTTTAACTTTGATAGATGTCTCCATGAGAGGCCATGGCTAATGAAAACTCTTCCCCTTTGCATCTTCGCATTTCTGCGGTAAGGAAAGCAGGAAAGTATAGATTCTTTTTGCTATCGGGAGAGGCCTATTATTATATCAAGACAAATGCTTCACATTTTGTAAAACCTAAACCCCTCTTATAAATCACCTGCTTACAAATCTCAAGCTAAATAAAATACCAGGTGAAGCTCTTTTGCTGTCAGACCTGATTAAAATCTGTTCAGACTGAAAGGCTCCAGTTCCTGCCAAAATCTACCTGAAGCAACTCTTCAGGTGTGAGTTTCTCCAAATAAGCATAAATGATAAAACAAAAATAATTGATATACTATTTCTTAAAAATCACAGATTAGTACTTTGATCACATATGGTATATAAAGTATACAAAATTACAGATAATTACTTTGATCACCATATGTGATATGTATAAAAACATGTATACTTTATGATACATAAGATATTTAGGGCCTGGTGCTAATAAGAGCCTTCTATTCTCCATATATAACAGACTTTTTTTACACCTTTCCTATAACTTCAAAATATTTTAATAAAGTGTATAATTGCTGTCTTATAGTTCCGCAGTACCAGTGAAATAAAGTCCCTTGACCAAAGTCAAAAGGATAATTCTTAAAACTGTCCTCAAGAAATTATATGTTAAAAATGTCATCAGATTGTTTCTAAAGTGTAAGGAATATTGCATTTTGGGATAGGTACACACAACTATATTGGGGTAGTTTAATTTTTATCAGAGCTTGGAAATATTCTCTTTAAGCTCCATCAGTATTTCTATCACAGATTTGCCTCTTGGTGAAAATAATGGAGTTGTAAAAGTATTGAAAATGAGACCTTGAATTAAATGTAAATTAGCATTAATTGATTTTCAAGACATTATTTTTTAGGTTGTTGAGAAGTGAAAGAAAAGCTAATTGATCTGCAGTGTTTTATTCAGTGTTGTTTGTAAGTTTAAGAGAGTCTGAAAGAGTATTTTGCAAGCACCGTAGTGTGATCTAATGGTTTTATGCCCAGTTATTCATCCCTTATATTAGGATATCTTTCTGTAAGTTAAGCAAGGTGAGTAACATTTATACTTATGTTTTACACTGATCCTAATCTCCTAGTCTCCATGCTATCACATGAAAAAGTCACACATATATCAAGTAACTAGATAATTTTCCTTTTATAGAAAAATATTATGTTGTGTGTATGTGCATGAGTGCGTTTGCACATGCGTGAATGTGCATAGCAGCCCTCGAGGGAAGATGGAAGCAAAGGCCAAAGTTAGTGTAGGGATACACATCTACATTCATTTTAAGCTTAGCAATTTAGTTACAAACTATTACTTCAGAGTCCACTTTTTGTGGTGATTCCATTGTTATTATTTTGATAAATAGTGACAGGCAATCAGTACAAAAAAGATTTAAAACTATATTACTGGCTGGCACATGTGCAAATTGGAAAGAACAGAAAAGAAGGTATAAGCCAAGGGGATGTCAATTCCAGTCATGGTTCTGATGTGCCCTTAGGCCTGTTGCTTTACCTCACTGCACTAGTATTTTATTTTTATTTTTTCATCTGGCATGTATGCAGGCTGAACCGGTTTTAGTTTGTTGCATATATAAGTGCCCAGTAAATCAACTTTCACTATCAAGAAATAGAGAATGAAAACTAGGAGTAAAAATATATATATATATATATATATGTGTGTGTGTGTGTGTGTGTGTGTGTGTGTGTGTGTGTGTGTGTGTGTGTATCTTTAAGCAAAATTTAACATGAACCTGGACGTCTGAATCTTGATCACAAAGGATGCGACTCACAGTGGGCTGCAGAGGTCCAGTTTATTCACAGGTTAGATCTTGGCTTTACACAGGCCATTCTCAGCTACTTAATAGTATATTATTGATAGCCAATCTAATTACTGCAATTCCTTGAGCCTAGAACACGCATCGAATTTGTTAAATCAGTTTTTGAGGAATAGCAAATTCTCTCACTCTGTCAAATATAAGTCAATCCCCAAAAGTTTAAAACAAATAAATGTCAAACTTACTATATACTTTTATTTATATTTATCAATGAAAGAAATACTTAAAGATTACTAGAAAAATAGTTGTGGTAATGCCAACCCAATTACATGGTTCCAATCAGAGTGCAGAAATTCAACATTCATACCTTCAAGAATCCACTTACCTTGAAGGTAAACTGTTTGCACAAACACATCCATCACTGTAGCAATGAAGGTATCATTAATATCTTGTTAAATTTATAAACTGCTTTCTGACTTAGGATTGTAAGAATGCATTTAATCTGCCTTGCCTCAATTTGGATGCTATTATAGGAAGGCTCTTTTAAGAAAACTAGGAGCAGTATGGATTTATTTTTTCTTTCTTTTATTCTTTACCTTCAATTTCAATCTGAACACAGAGATACCATTGTATTTTTTTTTTTTTTGGCTTTGTGTGACATGTGAAAAAGTTCCAGTAGGAATGCAGTGTCATCAATACTCGATTTGGCTGAAATCCTGACAGTTGTCAACATAACAGAGATGGTTTTATTATAGGTTCCTCTACTTGCAAACACTTTCTCTTGCATTTGCAGTTGTAAAGCAGATTCAAATATTTTCTTTCACTATATCAAAGAGTAGGGCCTTGCATAACAACCATCTTTGGGAGGAATGTTTTTGTGTGTGTGTGAAATGATATGTTCTTCAGGGTCTACTTTCCCTTTTGAAATGCTACATTCAATTGTTGCATTGCTGAACCAATTAAATACATATATACAAAAAACTTGTTGACAGTAGTAAAAGAAAGATTGGATGAAAAAATTCTAAAAAGGTAGACTGTCCCTGTCTCAAGGCGGTTTTTCCTTATTTGTGTGAAGAAAGCAGTTCACAAAGCAATTGTGTAAATTTCTTAAGGCATGTTGGATATAATTCTGTGATTCCTGAATTCTATAAAGAAGGTACCTAGTCAAATAAACTTCCAATTAAAGTTTAACTTTGAAAATAATCATATATATATATATGTAAACCTATATGTATCTTCAGAGAGTTCTCAGAAATGGATGAAACTATTGTCAAGTGCTCTACATCATATCTGACACTGCCTATGGACTTATTTTTTAAATCTCAGGCAAAAAAATGTATAGACTGCTCACCCTATGCAGAATAATGGATGGGGATACAAAGAGAGGAAAAGATTTCTGTCCTTAAGGATTCTAACAATGTCAGGAGGGAAACAGAGTATTTGCTCCTTGAAACAGAAGTAACAGTTATTCTGTGTGTCATACTTAGCTAGACTAGGAAAATCCAATGTAAGGTTTTGGGCAGAGGAAAGGGAGGGTGAGTGACACAATTCAAAAATTGCAAAGTTCAAATTTATCAGCCCAATTCTTCTTTTGGTATAAGTTTTCAAATTCAAACAACATAAGGATATGCTCATTGTAAGGTCTTAAGTTTTGTTGTTTTCTAAGTCCTTTTCCTAATGGAATAGTTAGAACCATGAAAGTCTCCTTCTATCTTAAACTACTTAAGGTTTAGAGCTATGCCTTATGTTCTGAAAAACATTTTGTTGTAATTTAATGTTGGTGACGAAGTTATGAAGCAGCATCAAACCAACCTACCTTTTCATTCAACACAATGAGGAAAGCGCACCATAACTTACGGAGTATTATTGGGAAAATATTTACCTGGTAAGAAAACAGCCAGAAAAAATTTTGGTTGTGTGATATTCTATAGGTAAATATAATACCATAATAAACAAAAGAAAAGCTGGAAAATATTCTAAAGAAGACTAAAAACCTATGACAATTACAGGCAATGCATTATCCTTGGTTGGATCCTAGATTCGGTAAAATAATTACAAATAAAACTCTGGGGACAATTGGAGAAATTTGAATATGAATTAGATATGATACAGTATTATACCTGTGTAAGGGTTATATAAGAATATGTATTGTTCTTAGAAAGATTTAGGTCTAAACACATGTCTGCATGTATTAAAATGGTTCGGCAAAAAACATGTATAAACATACAAATGTATGTGTGTGAACATGACAAATATGCATTAGAGACAGATAAAGAAAAAACAAATGGCACAAAATGTAATGCTTGATAAATCCAGTGTATACAGGTGTTTATCATACTGTTATTCTGATATTTCTGTCAGCTTAAAGTTCTTCACAATAAAAAGCAGAGGGAGGAAATTCAACTTTTAAAACAAATAACAAGTTATCTTTATGAGATAAGCTGGTGACTAAAGATGTCTTCAAATATATTTTAAAGGCTGGGCGTGGTGGCTCACGCCTGAAATCCCAGCACTTTGGGAGGCCAGGTAGGTGGATTGTGAGGTCAAGAGATCAAGACCAGCCTGGCCAACATAGTGAAACCCCATCTCTACTAAAAATACAAAAATTAGCTGGGCGTGGTGGTGGGCCCCTGTAGTCCCAGCTACTCGTGAGGCTGAGGCAGGAGAATCACTTGAACCCAGGAGGTGGAGGTTGCAGTGAGCCGTGATTGTGCCACTGCACTCCAGCCTGGCAACAGAGTGAGACTCCATCTCAAAAATAAATAAATAAATAAATAAATAAATAAATAAATAAATAAAAACAAAAATAAAAAAATATATATATAAGCAAAATTTGCTTGTGTTTTATGGGTTGAATTGGTCCTCCCAAAATTCATATGTTGAAGTCCTAAACTTCAGTACCTCAGAATGTGACTGTATTTCAAGATAGGATTTTAAGGAGGTAATTAAGGTAAAAGAGGTTGTATGGGTGGGCCCTAATCCAATATGACTGGCATCCTTATGAGAAGATGAGATTAGGGCACAGATACACTCAGCGGGATAACCCTGTGAAGACACTAGACGAAGACAGCTACCTGCAAGCCACAGAGAAGGGCTTAAGAATGAAACCAACCCAAGACCTTGATTTCAGAATTCCAGCCTCCAGAACTATGAGGATATAAATGCGTTTTGTTTAAGCCACCCAGTCTGTGGTATTTTCTTAAAGCAGCCCAAGCAGACAAATACACGATGTTAGTCGGAATTCTAATGACTCCCAGTGACCTTCACCCTTGTCTGACCCCTCCTCTCTTTTGAATGTGGGTAGAACCTGTGAGTATAATGCGATATCATTCTTAGGATTATATCACATTCCACGACAAAAGGGAGATAGCTAAGTGTTCTAGTCACATGATGTCTTTAAAGACAGAGTGTTTTCCCATTTGGCCACAGAAGCGGAAGCCAGGGATTTGAATCATGAAATGTGAGAGCATTTTGACACACCACTGTTTGGTTTGAAAATGGAGGGGTCGCATGCCAAGACATGTAGATTGCTTTTAATTGTTGAGCGTGGCTGCAGCTGCAACCAGAAAGAAAATGTGTTCTTGGTCCTAAAACCACAAGAAACTGAATTCAGCAAAGACCCTAAATGAACTTGGAAGCCAATTCTTCCTCACACCCTCTAGATAAGACCCCAGCCTGAGGGACTCCTTGATCTCAGCCTTGTGAGGCCTTATGGAGAAAATCCACTTGATCCCACGTGCTCTTCTGAACCACAAAACTGAGAGATAATAAATGGGTTTCAACATGTTAAATCTGTGGTAATTTGTTACGCAAAAATTAAAAAAAAAAAAAACTGATTTAAAAATCCAGATTCTTCACTGTTACATTCAACAATCTGTTTTTAAAGTGTGTGTGTGTGTGTGTGTGTGTGTGTGTGTGTGTGTGACAGAGAGGCTAAGATAATGTTGTTATACTTATTTTTTTCAGATTAATTTGTTTATATACACACAAACTTCACGTGTATATGTATATAAATATTAAACTATATAAATTATACGGTTATTAACACAATGACATATATACTCTTATGATCATATCCTTTCTCATTGGAAAAATAAATAATTTAAATCCTCTCTCCAATTATTACTACATCTCTCTTTCATTTTTGGCATATTTATCTTATTATTCCCAATATCAACCACAGGCCCTATCATACAGTAGTCAATTAAAATTTGTTATGTCTACACTGAGTGACTGAACATACACATATCTGGATAGCATATATACATGAGGTTGAATGGCATCATGGAAAGCAGGTTGACTTGACTGCAGTGTGACATAGGTAGGCATGACAATCTTGTTCCACTAAGCATCAAGATGTTGACCCTGGGAATCCCTTGAACTCCAGACTCTATAGCATGCTGCAGTGTTCGCTTGTAGCTCTATCACTTAATTACTTTAAGTAAATCTCCTTGTGCTTTATTTTTATCACCTGTAAAAGATGACCATGAATATTATCATAAGTAGGGCCACCAATCTCCTATCGTGTCATCATGCAAATTAGAAAATAGTGCCTCCTCTTCAAGATAATTTATTCCCATTTGTGAGAAAATATATATACCCATGCTATGTGCAATATTTATGTCACTCCAGGACCTTGTACAACCTGAGCAACTGTGCCTAACACTCTGCTCAGGGTTTTTGTCAGGATCAAAGGAGATAATCCATGTAATCTTCACAGCACAGCATCTGGCACATAGGAATCATTCATTTGTGTCAGTAATCATCATTAATCTCTATCATAAACATCATCTTCTTTAACATGGAAAGAAAAGCATCTTACCAGAATAGATAAAATGAGAAAAAAACTAGCATAGGTTAAAGCTATGGCACACAAAAACGCATGGGATAAATTGTTGCTTTTATGTGCTCAGAAGCACCTTCATGCAGTAGTCCCCCAATAAATAGCTGCTGATTGATTCGTTTCTAGATTTTGTAAATAAAAAGCACCTACATATTATGAGAAATGTAGTTCAATGACAAAATATTCTTTACTATTTAAGTGAAAATGAATAATGTGTCATTTATTTCAAAATTGAATTGCCTAACATATGCACATTTGAAAGCAAAATTTAACAAAATTCCCCAAAGGCCCTTGTGGAGAAAGAAATGTTTCTTTTTATTGTCAAATTACATAGAATTTATTGTCTAACCCAATGATAGATTCAGAATTGAAAATTACAATAATCTAATATAGATTATAACCTAATATAGAATATTAATTATATACATGTTTGGATGTATACATCTGTTATATATTTCTACTGTTTTCCTCAGAAAATAATAGTACTTAGGTCAAGTATGCAAGTTTGTTTATATATGCATGCATGTGTGTGTTTCTATATATTTTAGAGACAAGATCTCACTCTATCACCCAGGCTGGAGGGCAGTGGCTCAATCATAGCTCACTGCAGCCTCAAGTTCTTGGGCTCAAGTAATCCTCTTGCCTTGGCCTCCTGAAACACTAGGATTACAGAGTTGAACCACTGCACATGGCCCATTTTTTGTGTTGTAACGAGATAGCTTTGCAAAGAGAGCGATTAACTGCACTTCTATCTACATGTCATAGATCAACAGGAGGACGGGTCTCAGGCAAATCTATTTCTGAAAAGTTTGGAGCAACCCATCATCTGTCAATACTTGAAAAAACCATACATTTGCAGTATGTTTTTTAGTGGAATTTCAATGAGAAGTGCTTTTTCATTTGAATAGTAACTCTGTGTAATTACATTATGTGTTCTTAAAGGTCTGTAACTACCTTTATTTACGCCACCAGAAACTGGTGGTTTCATTTCACATTTCTTTAACAGGCTTATAATGTCTATAACATTAATACTCTAGAATTTAGTAATATTTCATACATATCTTCAAGAAAAATATAAGACATTTTTAATTGCTGGATTGTTTTTCCACTGGTATTAAATGAAACTGTAATAGATATATAGTAGGATATGGAATTTATCTGGTAGTGCTGCCATAACAAAATGCCACACACTGGGTGGCGTAAACAACAGAAATTTATTCTCCTACAGTTCTGGGGGCCATAAGTCCAAGATCAAGAAGTCTGCAAGGTTGGTTTCCTGTGAGGCCTCTTTCATTTGCTTGCAGATGGCCACCTCCTTGCTAAATTCATGCTTAATTCTAAGATGAGTATTTTATATTAACAATTACTTTTCTGTTGGCAACTCAGTCAGAGGTGTTGGGAAGTGTTTTTGTTTTCTTCTTTGCAGATGGGTACCCAGGAAAATGTCTCAGTTGAGGAATTCTTCTCTCTTGTATCTAACCTTTCAGGGTTGGCCAGTGAATAATATGTGCATACTCTTCCCTCCCAAGGTATCTTTCTTCAGAGCAAAAATAGAAACTATGAGATGAGTGGATTGCTACAAACCCTATCCACTGAATTCGATCCCTCCTACCCAAGCCTTCTTTTTACCTATCTTTGCCTGAACTTTTCTCCTTTGAGTGCAATTCTGCCATCCTGAAAAACAGAAAAGCTAATGTTACAAAGTTTTTAGTAAAAACAAAAAAACAAAACAAAACAAAAAACCAAACACTCAAAGTCAGTTATATTGCCTGAACTTCAACAGGGCCAATATAGCAGTTAGTAAACTGATGAGATGCTCTGGCCTACTGAAAATTCCATAGGCATAGAGTAGAGGTATTTCAGGGTAGAATGACAGAAGACATGGGGAGAAAAGAAGGCATCCCCATTAAAAATAAATTCCTAGAACACAACATCCTTTAGTGCTTCATTTAGCAAAATATGTCATTTTAGAAGCACTTCTGAATGAAAGTCAAATGTAAATTTTATACACTGACTATAAAGAATAAAACGTCCTCCGGGAAGAAATGTGCTCACCCATGAAAGGTAAGAAGCCTTCATCCACAACCCCAAATGCTAGATTAGTTATAGAGAAATGATGGATTGAATAGTTTCTGGGAAGACTCCTTGCTCAGCCTTCAGCTTTGTCCCTGTAGAGTCCTGCAAGAGCGTTTGTTTACAGTACATCATCTTTTAGGCCAAGGAGATTTCACCAGTTGTTTCTAGAATTCCTGTATTTCATTTCATCCCTTTTATTTTACATCATTTCAAAGTTTTCATTCCCCATAGTTTATAGCCCCACTTGAGGGACATGTGTCCCCTTTTATTTGTGACCTGTGGTCTTGGATCAGAAGACTGAAAAGCAGTGAATTCTTGAGTGAAAAGGTGAGGCTTTGTCATTGCTGAGCTCACTATGGCTGTGTGAATTGTAGTTTCATCACCTATGCCTGCAATCAATTATTATTATTTTTTTTAATTGCAGAGGCAGACTCTCAGAGACCCATTAGTGCATTGTGAGGGCAGAATGAGGAGAAATGTCACCCCCTACTCCGACCCCACTGTACCGGGGAACTGTACCAATGTTAGGCCCTTTCAATTCACAATTACACTGATCCCCACCTTCCTATCACCCCTGCATATCAACTCTTAAGTGGGAGTCTTTTTATTATTAAAGAAGGGTCAATGCTTTTTGGCCTCTCTACTGCTGAAGAGAGGAGTCTCAGAATAAAATGAAGAACAAAACAAAAAGAATTGAAAGAGACATAAACTGTCCTCATGGGTCTCATATGCTTTCCCTTTAATCTGTAAGATCATTTTGGCTTTTCTACCTAACGAAAAGCTTAGCTTTGTGACTCTCATATATTAGCTCATTGCAAAGTGACCTCTAAATCAACATTACTTAGAAACACGGACCATACTTCTATCTGTTTTATAGTTCCTATAGTCTACTTTCAGTGCCTTATTCTACTATATAATTTTAAAGGGTGGTATCTGTTTGCTAATAACCTCCCACCTGAATTCTATTTTATTTCTCTGACCTATGTCAAAGGTAGAAAGTTTAGAAGGAAATTATAAAAGGATTTCTATCTTATATCCAAGGGGAAAGGTCAGTGTATGAATATAAGAAGTTCATTAAAATCCTACTACCTAAATAAAGTCTAAAATCTCACAACAATGGAAACATAATAGAAGCACTGGTCAATTCATGCAGATTCACATCTCACCTAATGACTTATAGCCATTTTCATTTTTCATAGATGCTTCTCTTCCTAGTACCCAAGAGACTTGCTCTTTTTATGGCATTGTTCAATTAGAACTGATCACTCCCAAAGCCAGTGTGAAACAACCCTTTTGGGATGGCCTTCCATGATTTTCAAATGACAATGTATTTTTAAATTAGGTGGCCTGAGGATTCTTTTAGGAATTGGATCCTGCTTTATCTCAGTATTTCAAAAAAGGAGGGCAAGTTCAAAGAAATATAAACTCTGTTTTCACTAACAAGAGCCAGCTTAGAAGGAGAGAGAAGGATTATAAACTCAACTTCTTTATTTTTTTAAAATGAGATATTATCTACATTTCAGGACTGCAGTGTCAATTAATATTTTTGACTATTGTATCTTTTAATACATGTATTTCAAATTTAGCCAATTATTCAACATCAATGATTTTGAAAGAGTTCCTAGAAAAAATCACCTGCCCCCAAATAATTTCTATACCAAATTTATCCCAGTGTTTGAATGTAATATATCTGATCATTGGAAATTATTTATAACTTAACTTGATTAGCATACGTAGATTAAACCTCTTCTCTAGCCATGCCCTTAGGGAATAGAACTGACTTTCAGTTAGGTTTTGAGTAAGAATGAGAGAGGATAGATTGAGAGGGGGCAGTTGGATGGTCTTTCAAAAGAACCTCAAAGTAAGGTGCTTCGTTGTGGGCGTCTGGAAGGCAGATGGGGTATGGAGTGGAGAAGGAATGTTACTATGGAATAGGCACTCATTCTGAGCACCTTACTGTGAGGCAGGTACTATCATTTCCATTGTACAGATGGGGTAATGGAGGCACAATAGGGTTAAATTAGTTGTCCAAGAGCAAAGATATTCATGGAAAAACTGAGCCTTGGAGCCAAGCAGTTGCTGTGACCATGCACTGTCCGTAACATCTCCTATGCAGCAGATGCCAAAGAGGAGAGTGAAGGGATACTGTGGTATATACTACCAAGTTCCTTTGCCTGCCCAATATCTCTTCTTCCCTTTTCTTTACTAGCAGAACACAAAATATTGTTTTGGAAAGCAACCAGGTCTTGTTGACAATACTCGTTGCCCCATGCTCCTCATAACCCATTCTGGTGAAGGAGATCTACTGTGTTTGCTTTCTGTAAAATTTATCCTTTTCCTGACAGAGAGGCTCAGCTGGCATTTGCCTTTTCCCTTTTCTCTTTTCCTTCTGGCTGTCCAAAATGAAATTATCTACTAGGGGAGAAGCAGCCATACTGTGGATATGGAACTGAGTAGGAGAGATAGAAGAAGCCTGTTGGTATTCTGAATCTGTCACATCAGTTCTGAATTATCCACGTTTGCAACTTCTCTTTTTATGAAAAAAGGAAAACCCTATTTGATTAAGTCACTGTTTCTATAACATGTGGTCAAATGCAATCCTAACTAATAAGGAAGTATGAAAAAATAGAAGGAAACAAAATCCAGTATATGTAGACTACACCATATTGCATCAGTCTGGCACCATGACTGGTGGATGCAAACACAATTCCGTGCTTCGTGCATTCATTGCGTAAGGTTATGCTGTTCCATCTAGCAGCAGTGCCTGAGCACAAACCTACCTGAACTGTATAGCAGATATATTTCAGCTATGCTACTACAACAAAGATTTGGCAAATTATATAGCCTGTTGGGCAGATCTGACCTGTGGCCTGTTACTGTACAGACTGTAAGCTGAGAGATTTTGTTTTCTTCCTCCTTTTTAAAGGTTTTCAAAACAAACTGAAAAATAAATAAAAACAAAGAATATGCAACAGAGATCATATGGACCTTTAAAGCCTAAATATTTACTATCTGGTCTTTACAGAAAATGCATGCTGACCCTTGTAGAAGGACAAGACAGAGAAGAGTCCAGTTTGCAAATATTGCTTAGGCCTTTTTTATTATCCTTTGTTGGTCAATGAGTTATTATGTCCAAAACATGATCTGTGACGGAAGAACTCACTCAATGATTCTTTGAGGAGGAATGGGCAGGAAACAGGGAAGAAGGTTGAATAGCATGGCTAATACTTTCCTTTCTTAAAAAGAAAGAATCTAGTTTTAAGTATAATGATGTCAGATATCCAGAAAATATCATACATCAGCTGGAGCCAAGTGTTGAAAAAGAAGTATCATTAAGCATTCCACAGAAAATTCTAGAAGGAATTAAATTTTGAATACCTCAGAAGTGCCTTTTAAGAAGACGTTCCTGTTACAGGTGGTACCAAGCTTTCATTCTCTAACTAAACACTTCCACTATTTATTTTCATTCCCATCACATGCTATGCTAACAACACTGGGTTAAAAACCATGAGTAGAAAGATAGTGATTTCCCTGATTTTCTATTCTCATTGCCTATAGAACCTAAAACTGGTGTTAGTCTTTATTTAGACACTTGAAAAATTATTTTAAACAATACGCAGAAATAAAGGCTTTCATTTTTATGACTCAAAGTCCTTTCTCATACACAATGGTAAGATTATAAATTATTAAAATTTTCCAGTTGTGTATTTTAGATAATTCTTCCCAACATGAAATCAGCTTAGTTGTAAGTCAACCTCGTACAACAGTTTTCTATGTGTATTGCTGTTAGCGAACTTTAACTCCTGCTTCATGAATGCTAGAGAATACCCTAGAGCCTGGGAACAAACAAACACAGAAGAGAAGGAAAACATGGACTTGATACACTTTCAGATTTCTAAATATCTAAATTTTATTTAGTTTCTAGGATTTCTTATTGTTCTGTACATATGTTTTCCTTCTAAAGCATTTTATAAGTAAAGCTTTTCTTCTTGCTAAACAATATCCATTTAATTCCTGTTAGAATTTTGTCACTTCAGAGATTTCACAATGACACAATAAATTCTATGCTACAGTGGTCTTTCTATCATTTTAAAGCTAAGTGGATTTCCAAAAAAAAATAACTATTGCATCAGCTGTTTTTATCTAATATTTTGAAGATACAAAATATTTGTCTTCAAATCAAAGATGTTAAAATACTTTTGTTCGTATTCTGAGCACAAAATTAACCTTCCTAAGAATCAGTCTCCAAGGTTTTCCATTATTAATATTTATCTTTCATATCAAATGTATACATTCATATAATTATAAAATTATGCAATTATTTTATGTAGATTAGTGAAGACTGCATGTGAATATCATAAAACAACACATTACAAAGTACTGTGATTACAGAAAATGATAATGGTGAACATCTGGATTGAGAAATTTAAATTTGCAAAAGACTGATATTTTCATAAAGCTTTTTTTTCTATGCATGTCTGAATTTCAACTGGTATTGACTGAAACCATTTATATGGAACAGGCTAATTAAATATAAATCTAAATATCTTGAACAGATTAAATGAATAAAACAGTTAGAAAATATAGTTATTTCTCTGTCTTTGTTATGTGGCTAATCAATAAAGAGCAGTTTCAGTGTTGCCTTTAAGGTTATTCAGCAATGTTAATGTTAGAGGATAAAATACGAATGGCCAAAGTGAAGAAACGTTTTAAATTTGAATCCATCAAATGTTATTGGAGAGAAAAGGACTATATGCTTAAACTGCCAAAAATATCTTGAGCAGGTATGAATTTTATTTTACAAACTAAGTAAGCAGAATATCAATCTCTATTTTTAATTAACTGACATTCTATTTCCAATTTGAGGCCTCTGTCTGCTAAAAGCCCCTAATCTCTGTGAACTGAAGGACCCCCTTATTACACAAATTCAAGGTGGTATGTACCTTATCGGCAGGGCGGTTGTTCAAATATTTAACAGAATTGCAGTGGGACTTTAACCATTTTTAGTAGATGCCTAATCAATCAGGGTGAATACTGCTCAGTGCACACAGGCCTGGTCCACTGGTGTGGGCCTGCTGGGTATCTGCCATGATTTTAGAGACATGGAGTGGGCATAGGAGGAGGGCGGAATATTTGTCATCACCTACTTTGACATGCATTGAGAGGTCTCTTTTCTCTCTGGACTTTACCTACTGACTACACAGGTTAGTACTGCCCCTTTAGACACAAAATCTCTCTAGTCTGATTCTCCACTGAGCTCCCTCTTGAGCACAAAGGGAACATCCTTGTTCACCATTCTTCACCAGCATGAAGGAGACTTCGGCCTAGAAGTGCCATGCTACCATTTTTTCTCAACTACTATCGCATTGTGCCAGTCACACAGTTCTATGGCATTTCTCCTCCACTCTGGCTTTCCTGCATATCAATTATGCAAATCTATGTCATGTCCTTGTTATTTTCTCCATCACAGAATCCATGGGAGGAACAGGGCAGAATGTGAGACCCCATTACCAAAATTAAAGAACCCTGACTCTTACTCTGATTATGCTATGGCAGTCTTTCCTTGTAGCTAAAGAGGAGAGAATTTCATTTCTAGATAGCACTTGAAAAGGAGAGGGCTAAAGCTTAAAGAGAGTTGGGATATTGAAAAGTGGTCTCACTATTTGTATAATGTAGGACCAAAGCATTTATTATTGTTGTTTTTCCACATTCCTATATCTCTTCATTCATATGCACAATACTGAGATTTATCTTCCCTTTTCAAACACCTTTATTAAGGTGTAATTGACATGACATAATTTGCCCATTTAAAATGTGCATTTCTGTGTTTTAAAACATATCAACAGAGTTGTGCAAGCATCATCACAATCTAATTTAAGAACATTTTCATCAACCCCCAAAAGACCATATATTCAATAAGAGTCATTCCTCATTCCCTTCCCTGTGACGCACCTTACCTAGCTCCTGGCAACCTCTCTCTGCTTTTCTATCTCTATAGATTTGCCTATTTTGCATCTTGTATATGAAGGGAATCATAAAACATGTGATCTTTTTTGATGAGCTTCTTTCCCTTAGCATGTTTTCCAGGTTCATCCATGTTGTAGCATGCATGAGTCCTTCATCCCTTTTTATTACCAAATAATATTCCTCTATATGGGTTTATCACAATTTATGCATTAGAATTTTTCCTATGAATCTTTTATTTTTAACTTATCTGCTGAGAACCTTGTCTATGCTGTAAGGAGTCTAGTAAAGAGTTTTGAAAGGATTTTGGGAGTTAACTAGTGAAATTGGCGAAAATTAGAAATGTAGCAGTAAATGATTATAACCTCTTCCTGTGGAAAAAGCGATCAGCTCAAAATAAAGAGAAGCAATTCTTGCAAATATTCAAGTATTCACTGTTTGAGAAACCTTAAAAAGACTGTCGAACATAAAGGAAATTAGTAAGCATTTGCCTCTAACAGCAAGATTTTCTTCAAAACTGTCTGCAAGACTTGAAAACGGATAAATGAAAATGGAAAATGGAACCAATAATTGTTATTTCAACATTATCAAGCAATGAAGATGATGTATTTTTTTCACATTAATTTCATACAACTATGTGGTTACTCTGGGGATGATATTGACATGTCAGCATACCTGGTTGCCTGAGGAGCACAGGTTGATATGAGAAGTTCTAGAAATATCACTACCAATATTCAGGGGACTGTTCATACCCCTTATGATAAATGGGTATTTAAAAAAGTGGGCCATATGTAGCTATGGTCATACTATTATTTATAATTTTGTTATAGTGGTATTTGTAATATGGAAAAAGTCTTCGGTGGATTCCAAGTTATAGTAGTACAAGTATGATTAGGATTCATATATACTAAGGGTTTCTGAATGTGATATTATAAAGACAAATATCCTAACTCTATGAATGGATAAAGTTTCTATCTTTCAGTCTCAAAGGAAAATATGTTCAATTATATGTGTAGTGCCTTAAAATATTAATAGAAATAACATAGGAACTAAAGCTTGATTTCTTCAATATTCCTTCTGTCTCAAAAGGTGTGAGATAATTTATTGGGGAAGGTCTTTTCCCTTTTAGTTCTGTATTTTAAATAATTTTTTTCTCAAGTCATTTTTTTCTAGTGTTAACACAATCACATTGAAATAATTAACCTCACATTTTCTTCCTTTCATAAGTTAATTCACACTCCAAAACTGCATTTTAGGCTCTCTTTCACATACTCATATTTTTAAAAACACAAACAAAAGTTTTCAAATTTCTTAGGCTATTTGGGAAAAAGAAAGAAAAAGAATAATCTAGAACAGCAGTCATCTGTGAAAACAACTGACATTTCGTTTGACATGTAAGATAAATCCGAATGGCATGAGAACCTTTCTACTCACAGGTATCTAAAGACTCGTCTGAATCATCAGGGCAGTCAGGGTCCCCATCACACAGCCAGCTCTGGGAGACACAAGTCACATGATCGTGGCAAAGAAATTCACCAGGATCACACAACTGCTGATCTGAAAATGAAAATGTTTCGAAATAAAATATGAATGATCTGAACATGGGCAGAAGGAGCAGTACAAAGATGAAATGTGAGAAAGCAATACATAAAAGGTATATGAATATGATCCACATTTTCTGTTCAGCAACAAAGACAAACCAATTATTTTTCTTAATTTTAACTACTCAGCTCAAACACACAATTTTAATGCACTTGACTTTGTTATAGGTTCACACAATCTGTTCTGGAAATAGTCAAAAATTCTGTTTGTGTTTATGACTCGGGGCTTTATCGGATCAAAGACGGAATATAGATATTTCAGCAAGTAAGTTTTATATAAGATGTTGAATCAAAGCAGAGGCTCTTGAGCATAGAAATTTTAGTTTCTCAGCTCCGAGAGAAAGAAAAAATCAGTTGAGTTAAATATTAATATTATAGTTAAAAATCCATTTCTGAGATTCAGTTCTTTTTTTTTTATTTATTTATTTATTTATTTATTTATTTATTTATTTATTATTATTATACTTTAAGTTATAGGGTACATGTGCATAACGTGCAGGTTTGTTACATATGTATACTTGTGCCTTGTTGCTGTGCTGCACCCATCAACTCGTCATTTACATCAGGTATAACTCCCAGTGCAATCCCTCCCCCCTCCCCCCTCCCCCTTCCCCCCTCCCCCCTCCCCATGATAGGCCCCGGTGTGTGATGTTCCCCTTCCTGAGTCCGAGTGATTCTTAGCAAACTATCACAAGAGATTCAGTTCTTAACTATCCATCCTGATACTGGGAGTTCGTGTCTCTACGTGAGTTGGATACCCAATATCACAGTATTTTCTTTTCTTTTCTTTTTTTTTTTTTTTTTGCCATGACTTCCAAGGTGACAACTTCTGCTACTAGATGGCAGAAGTGATAGTAAACTTCCATAAGGTTTTTTTTTCTAACTCAGATGTTCTACAGTTGGTTGTGACTAAAATGTCTGCTGTTTTCCTTCCTTTGTTTCAGGATATTTGATATCTGCAGCCTTCCCTTAAGTCCTCTCAAACTTGTCAGATGTTTGTTTTTTCACAACATATTTACTTATACCATGTGAGTCCCTTTAAAAACTAATTCTTCTCTACATCTTAGTATGCCTGAAATAGGAATGTTTCTTACAATCACGGTCTCTGAACGTGAAGAAGTGTTGGGAATATCTTAGCCATTATATTTCACTGGTAATTTTGTTATGTGTACATAAAAATAACTTAAGATAAAAAAAAACCAACATTAAATAGCTCTCGGTGAGCTCTTTCAATAAATATCAAATAAAAATTTTAAGTGATATGAAAGCATTAGGCAATAACTTAATTGACAATTTTGCCTGAGCAATATGGAAAATAATACTACATATTACTCTCAGTGGTATCCTAGATTTGATTTAATATGGTACATATTTCCTTTCTCTCCCTCAACTTCCCTCCCCCTGATACCAGCAGCATAAATTTCAGTAAATACGCGTTACAAACACATATATCTTTAAAATCTACAGATGTGGGGTATAAGTGTAGCCTTTTCCATACTCAAGCTATAGCTATTTTATCCTATTATATTTTCATTAAGTTAACCACCAACAACATGCTCATCACCATCACTATCATAATGATTTTTTACATTAAGTTGCTTGAGCATACTTTGTATTTGGCCCCAGACTTGGTGCTGTAGAATCAAAGATGTAGAAGCCAGTCTTTGTCTTAAAGGATCAAATAAACTAGTTGTGTCTACAGATCTCACTCCCCAAAAAATGGTAAAAGAAGAGGCCACAGGAAGAGACAGGTTGAGACAAATTTTTTAAAAAAATAGTTTTGGGATGCCTGCATTCCTCTCAAGATGGGTGGGCTTTGGATAAGTGGAATACAGGACATTCCAGATAAAGTTTAAACAGTTGCTAAGGTAATAACTATTGCAGTGCATTTGAGATAAAACACATTTTCTACTGAAATGGAAATGTCATTCAGGTTATAAGACCTGGGTTTTCCCCACCAAACAGTGGTATGTGATATTTATAAGTATGCGTGAATGCTAGAGGAGGAGTGCTTACATTTTGCTTTAGGCTGTCACATAATTTTTGAAGTTAATGTAGAGAAAGAGCATGGAATAAAATTCAAATTATTTTACTTATAGATAAGGAGACCATATAATTTATCACCAAGCTGAGAGAGTTCTGAGACTGAAAGCAGGTTTATTAGTAATTACACTGGGACAACACGTATAAAATAACTTTATCCCAGAAAAGTCAGAATGGATGTTAATTTTATCTATAGCTACTTTGTGTTTGATCTATGATCTTGAAATGCTAGATTTTACCTCATTCCTCCTAAACCATAAAAAATTGTTATGTGGAGAGGGGGAAATGTCATTCCATAGTGTGTAACTCAGTGAATAATTGATAAGTGCTTGCTGAAAATATAAAGAAGTAAAGAAGACTATAAAAATGATTTATGGTGTTGGAATAGAGCATCTTAAAAACATAGGTCAAGATCAGTTATGAAGGACCTTGATTGCCATTAGAAGTATTCTGTCTGTAATTTGAAGCCATGGAAAATACTTAAGAAAAGGTAATTAATAATAAAACATGTGACAAAGCCATCTCCTAGGAGACTCTTACAATTCTCTAGAGAAGAGTTCAAGATGATTGGACTAAGGTATTGGGGAATTAAATGAATTCTAATGAATTCTAATCATAAACACTCTGATCCAAGTGATGTGACATATGAGTTAAGAATTGGTGACTAAATATTTGAAAGGCCCCAATAGGTCTTCAAGTATATAAACTTAAACAATGGATGGTGTCATAAGATCAAGTTATGATATGTAGATAGAAAAAAAAAAAGACTGGTTTCATGTGTACATATGTCTGTGAACCTGCTTATGGTGGGGAGTGGAATAATAGTAGAAATAACAGAAGAATAAATAGTGAATGTTTTATAGTGCTATGTAGTGCAAAAAGCACCACCCCATCTCAGTTTGTTCATTCATTTATTTATGCCACACATATTATTGAACTTCTACTGTGTTCTAGGCACTAGGGATACCATAATGAAAATAAATAAATAAAAATAGAGCGGAATGCCTGTGATCATGGATCTTACATTATAAAGGGAGGAGAGAAACAAAAACGAAACAAATGAGCTAAGTGTATAGCATATTAAAAGACAAACCTTATTGAGAAAAGTAGAACACAGATGGGAGACTGACAGAGTTTGGAGGCAGGTACATTTCAAATAGGTGGTCAGAGTATATGTCACAGAGAATATGACATTTGAATAAAGGCTGAAGTAAGGTGAGAGTGACACCCACTTGAATTAAAGGTCAAGGGCTAAGGATTTGAGGCAGGAGGGTGCTCAGCAAATTTAAGGAACACAAAAGAGGTCAATGTGCCTGCAGAAAAAGATAAATTAGGAAAAGATGTGGTAAGGGGAGTATGGGATTCCAGAGATCAGGTAATTTTTTTTTTTTTAACTAAAAACAAACAAACAAATAAAAAACAGGATGGAGGACCATTAAAAGATTCTGAGGAGTGTAACAGTGTTAACAACTTTTCCATTCCCGTAGTTCTGCAAGTAACAGGGAGGGTTACAGCTCATTGACTCCTGCAGTCAGCAGCTCAGTGGGCGGGAGCGTTATAGCTCTTTGCTTCCGCCATTCAGAGAGTTCTGGGTTCTTGTGCCACAACCAATAATAAGGCATGCAGACTGGAGAGGGTTAAGGCAGAGATTTATTAAGTGACAGAAAAGATGTCAGCAGCAAGAGGGGGCCCAAAAGAGGGTTGCCTGCTGCGGGGCTAGGTTTGGGGTTTTTATGGGCTGAGAATGAGGAGGAGTGGGTTGACTGGTCTATGAGCCGTTTTTCAAAATGCAACACTCAGGAAGAGACAGGATAGTGTAAAGAACCAATTGGAGGCAGAAGTGAAGCTTGGCCCACAACCAATTGATAGCTTTAGTGACATTTCACTTTTTGCAAACGAAGAATTTGTCTGTGGCCAATCACAGAAAGATAGATATATGTAAAACAGATGAAAGGTAAGAGATAATCGGGAGGAAGAGTACAAAATGGGACAGAGGCACCAAGGGGAGAGAAATGTGCCCCCAAAATAGTGAAATTTCTTCATCCGGGCTCACAGAGTGGATGTTTCCATATAGGGATGTGGGCTTTTTCTTATCTGGGGCCTGCAGCTTGATTTTCAGGCTGTTTTTGGTTTGAAGGAGTTCTACCGAGGACCTGCCCTGACTGCCTGACTCAGTGGTTTCTTTCTTCCTCCTCTCTCATCAGGATCTGGCTTATTTTTTTAAAGACTACTTTTGTCTACTATGTTGAGAAGATATACTGCAGTGAAGTGAAGGTGGAAGCAGGGAGATCAACTAGAATTTTATTGCAATGATCCAGGTGAGAGGAGATGGTACTGTGGAAAAACACATTGGTTGAATGGAATTTCAAGACTGTATTTAAACAGGAAACTGAAGTCAAATATTATATTAACCATCGAATAAATGCCAGGATCTTAAATTCAGATATTTGAACCCAAATCTATAACTTTTCAACCATTTAAAAAATATACGGATTATGGGATGTTTTGGAGACATCCAAGAAGAAATATCTAATAGTGAAATATTTAAGTCTATAATTCAGCAGACTGGGTAAAAATGGAAACAAAAGAGAACTGGGGCTAACTATAGTGAAAAACTATAGGAATAGGAAAAGAAATAGCTGTAGACTAAATTAAAGTGAGAGGAGGGTGGGGGATGAATAGGCAGTCAAAAGAAAGAGGCAAAGAGGTAAGGGTAGGTCAGGCAGGGAGACAGATGAAACAAGGTCCAGCCACAGATACAGGAGGAGGATGCATGGGGAAAGGAGATTTACTGAAGTTATGTGAAATTCTGATAACTGAATCACTCATGACAAAGTTCAAGCACAGCGAGTTCTAAAAATTTAGAGTAGACGCATAGGCTGAGGGAAAGATATCAGTAGAGAAGAGAGACTGGAGGCCTAAGAAGAAGGTGAAAGTAGAGCTATGTGCCGGAGAAAAACTTGTAGAGGTGGAATAAGAACTGAAACAATAGTAGAAACACTTGCCCTGAAGAAAAAGGATGGAAAAATGAAATAGATCGATTTTTTTGCTGGTAGGGAAGAAAGTTAACATAGTCATAGTCGGTTGTGTTTTCTCAAAGAACTGAGAAGCAGGATTAGTTTTAGAAATCTGAAGAAGGTAGTAAGAGGTGAAGCCAGTGGGACTTCCTGGGTCGAGTGAGGACTTGGAGGACTTTTCTGTCTTAGAAGAGGATTTTAAATGCACCAATCAGCACTCGGTAGCTAGGACTGTAAAATTGACCATTCAGCACTGTGTAGCTAGCAAGAGGATTGTAAAATACACCAATCAGCACTCTGTAAAAATGCACCAATCAGTGCTCTGTAGCTAGCAAGAGGACTGTAAAATGCACCAATCAGCACTCTGTAAAGTGCACCAATCAGTAGGATCCTAAAAGTAGCCACTTAGAGGGAGGATTGAAAAAAGGTGCTCTGATAGGACAAAAACGGAACATGGGAGGGAACAAATAAAGGAATAAAAGCTGGCCACCCCAGAGAGCAGTGGCAACCCGCTTGGGTCGCTATCTACGCTGTGGAAGCTTTGTGCTTTCACTCTTAACAATAAACCTTGCTACTGCTCATTCTTTGGGTCCGTGCCATCTTTAAGAGCTGTAACACTCACTGCTAAGGTCTGTGGCTTCATTCTTGAAGTCAGCAAGACCACGAACCCACCGGAAGTAACCAACTGTGGACACAGTAGAACAGTAAAGGGTGGTAAAGGTTTAGAATAATTGCGTTAGAGTTAGGAAAGGAATCAACTAAGAATTTGAGAAAGAATAACTTTCTACTAGCAATGAGGATCCAGCTAAGGTTAACAAGTATATAGTTGACAGTTGGATGTTTTATTCATTTTACTTTGTCTTAATATCCAAATATTCTCCTATATGGAGGCATAGATATAGAATAATTCTTAGGGAAAATCTCAGAAGAAAATCCCTTGGGAAAATATGCAAACCAATTGTGATGGTTAATACTGTCAACTTGATTGTATTGAAGGATGCAAAGTATTGTTCCTGGGTGTGTCTGGGGGGGTGTTGCCAAAGGATATTAACATTTGAGTCAGTGGACGGGGAGAGGCAGACCCACCCTTAGTCTAGGTGGGCACGATCTATTCTGCTGCCAGCGTGGCTAGAATAAAAGCAGGCAGAAGAAGGTGGAAGGACTAGACTGGCTGAATTTTCTGGCCTCCACCTTTCTCCTGTGCTATGTGCTTTCTGCCCTCAAACATCAGACTCCAAGTTCTGCAGTTTTTGGGCTTTTGGACTTACACCAGTTATTTGCCAGGGGCTCTCAGACCTTCAGCCACAGACCAAAGACTACACTATCAGCTTCCCTACTTTTGAGGTTTGGGGACTCAGAATGGCTTCCTGGCTGCTCAGCTTCCAGATGGCCAGATCACAAGGGACTTCACCTTGTGATCGTCTAAATCAATTCTCCTAATAAACTCCCTTTCATATATACATCTATCCTACTAGTTCTGTCCCTTTAGAGAACCCTGACTAATACACCACCTATTCTCAATACTCATATGTATATAGAGATATACACAAATCCATCATGCTTCAAAAATGACTTTTTTTTTTTTTTCAGGAATAAGATAGACTTAATGGGATTTACCTAATGATCCTATGTTATCAGCTTGCTAAGGCAAGTTTCAACCTTTAAGGACAATTTACATTGTTACCATTTTGGGGACAGTTTTATGTTACACCTCTAGGAAATTGCAGTTAAGAATAGCCTGCTATATAACCCACCTATTTATTTTTCAACCAGATATTCCTTTTCAAAGTCAGTTTTTAAAAACATTAGATATAGGATTCAAACGAAAAATTTTTTAGTTTTTCAAAATGATTACCTAAACATATATCCACCCTATTGAGTTCCTTGAATCAGAACCTAAACATGTTGTATATATGTGTGTTTTTCATTTATCTTATTTAATGCTTCATCCCACACTTCTGAGATAGTCAGACTAATCTTATTTTAAATGTCTTCCTATTATATGAAACACAGTGTTTTACACTGTAATTAAAACAAGGAGCTTATGAAAATGTGAAGGCGGTTTCACTTACATCCTTAAGGAAGAAGATCAAAGCTACTACCATGTATATCTCTTTATAATAATAGATTCTTGCAATCAAAAGACATGAAAAGATTAGGACAAGCAGAGCCTACACAGTTTACTCAGTTTGGATTCACCCTGGCATGAGAAAAGCTTAGTATAATTATCCTTCTATACTTATATGAAAACATCTAATTATGTATTTTAATAGAAATTTATAATAAATATTTTTGAAAGTTGGATATAGTCATAGCTGAAAAAAAGTATATACATGAGTTGTCACAGACTAGCTAATTTATATTTTCTCATTTTAAAATCAAGATGAACTGCTAATTTGGATCTTTTCAGAAAACAGAAACGAAGTCAAATACTAAAACTAACATCAGTAGGGGTCTACTCCACAACTATGTAACCCCTAGCTCCTTGAATATTTTACCATGATTAATTTACAAAAATCATATATCATCTTTCCTAAAAGTTCACTTGTTATACTAATGTTGTATATACTAATATTACCTTAATAATTGCCTAATGAATGTATAAAAGGCCACTATAGAAAAACTTTAAGGAAATATAAATGATTCATTCTGGTAGCTAATTACAAATTAAATGTAAAGGAGGGATAGCATGCATTAAACAGCAATATCGCCGGGAACTCAGATAATAAGGTTTAAAAATACTTTCAAAGAATAGGTAAGATAGATACAATCGTCTGAACAGCTAAGTATTAGGGAAATGCTGTGACTTATGTTTTCAGAGTTTAGTTAACATCAAATACTTATTTATTGTCTCTACATCTCATTGCTAATTTAAACATAGAATGTTTCATGACATAGGATGATTCATACCACAACACTCGTAACTGCTAAAAGAGAAATATGGTTATATTTTCTTTTGTCTCATATAGCAGACAATGAATTCATTACCAGGAGAACAGAATTCTTGTAGAGGCCTACAGAAGATATTACAAATGCAGCTCCAAATTTTGATAAAGTTCATGTAATGTAACAAGAACAATGTTAGTTATCAAATATCAAGTACCTTAATCCCTTTCCTTTACATTCACCTGCCTCAGAAAAATGTACATATGTAGATAAAACATAAATTGTTCAGAATTCCATTTAAATTGTTTTTCATAATATGGTTAGAGGTCTTCTTTATAAATACTTTCTTCTACTGTCATTTTACCAATTCAACATACACTTTTAACTATCATTATTATTTTATTCACTTTCCCTAAATATAACACATATATATATAATTTTTTTTTTTAGATGGAGTCTCGCTCTGTTGCCCAGGCTGGAGGGCAGTGGCGCCATCTCGGCTCACTACAAGCTCTGCCTCCCGGGTTCACGCCACTCTCCTGCCTCAGCCTCCTGAGTAGCTGGGACTACAGGTGCACATCACCATGCCTAGCTAATTTTTATATTTTTAGTAGAGACTGGGTTTCACCATGTTAGTCAGGATGGTCTCCATCTCCTGACCTCATGATCCACCCACCTTGGCCTCCCAAAGTGCTGGGGCTACAGGTGTGAGCCACTGCACCTGGCCAACATTTCTATATCTTGACTGTTATAATCCTTTGTTTGGGATGCACTTTCCTATCCAACACATTTCTAATCAATGATTCACTAAAGTCTAATGGCATTTTAGATACTTTAATAAAAACTTTCTGGCCGGGTGTGGTGGCTCATGCCTGTAATCCCAACACTTTGGGAGGCCAAGGTGGGCAAATCACGAGGTCAGGAGTTCGAGACCATTCTGACCAACATGGTGAAACCCCATCTCTACTAAAAATTCAAAAATTAGCCAGGCATGGTGGTGTGTGCCTGTAATCCCAGCTACTCAGGAGGCTGAGGGAGGATGATCGCTTGAACCCAGGAGGCAGAGGTTGCAGTGAGCTGAAATCATGCCACTATACTCCAGCCTGGGCAACAGAGTGAGATTCCATCTCAACAACAACAAAAAACCACAAACTTTCCCAGTGAACGTTTTCTTTTTCTGTCACTGGATCCACAACACTCTACTCAAAACACCAAAAAACTTCTATTGTACTTTGCCGCATAAATTGTACCTACTGTGTGATGAACTTCTAGAGGGCAGGGGGTTCTGTTCTAAGACTTCATGTTTACAATAACATAAGACTTCAGGGCTACAGGACACTATATTATGTGAGACAAGCCAGGAAAAGAAAGTTAAACATCTTAAACATGACATGTTCTCATTCATATGTGGAAGCTACAGAACTTTATCTCATAGAAGTAAAAAGTGGAACAGAGGATACTAGGGGTTGGGAAGGATAGTGGGACAGGGGGGATAGGAAGAAATTTGTTATAGGATACAAAATTACATCTAGATAGGAGAAATAAATTTCTAGTGAACACTAGAATCACTGTAGATACAGTGTAGTATCATTGTAGAATTACTATGATTAACAATAATATATTATAGTTTCAAATAGTGAGAAGGAGGATATTGGACGTTCCCAACACCAATAAATGATAAATGTTTGAGATGATAGATATGCTAATTACCCTGATCTTATCAATGTACAATATATCTATGGAAACATCATTATCTGTCCGAATATGTACAATAATTATATGTCAAAAATATAATTAAAGAAGACTTCAATGAAAAACATCAAATTTTCTGCCAATAATTATACATTATTTTTGCAAAAAGAGGAGCTAAAAGAAAAACCAAAGCAATACTAGTATTCTGTGTTTTATTTTCAGGATGACAAATAGCTTTTTTAGTTAATCACCAAAATAAAATTAAGTTCTCCCATGGTTAAAATGAAATACCTGAATAGTAAAGATTACACTATATAAAATTAAAACAACCATGAAAACTGAAAAGCAAGCTTGAGATTCAGTGTTACCCTCCAGAGTCTCCTAAAGACTGCAGAAAATCAGAGTTTTACAACAGCTGGCATACAATGGTAAGTTAGCCAAATATGTTATAGTTTTTTTGCAAAAGATAATTCCTTTAGGAATAAAACATCTGTAAGATAAAATGTACTCACTATCTTAAGTCTATAATTAATAGAAATAGAAAAATATATTTGGATTATGTACATTTTAGGGGCTTGGGGTTGGGGAAGAAGACCAAAAATGCTTGGACTAGGACAGTTTCATTTTGCAAAGAAAATAGATATTCTTTACAAAATGGCTGGCTTATTGAAAAATAAACCCTGTTAGACACTCTAAGATTACAATTCATGGTATCACTCATCTATGATAAACCCATCCTGAAAAATCAGCAGAGCCTTGAATTGGAAGGGCATTGAGGAATGAAAAGTATTTATATTTCAATAGTATAACATGATTTTTAATCAATAATTTTTGTTGTCATGTTGAGACAGTATTATTAGAAACTTACTCTATAGACATATGTGCACATACACCCACACAATATGTACACAAATTTGCATGTTTTAAGATTGGTGTACAATGCTAGCTAGAGCTAATTCATCCTTGAAACTAAGATGGATTGAGAGACAAGCCAAATAAGAATACAATTTGAAATTGACTAAAATTGAATAACAGCCCTATGGTAGGCTGAATAATGGCAGCCCCAAAAAGATCACATCCTAATTCCTGGAATCTGTGAATATGTTACCTTACATGGTAAAACGGACTTTGCAGATGTGATTAAGTGAAGGATCCTGAGGTGGGGGATAATCCTAGATTATCCTAGTGGGCCCAGTATCATCACAAGGGTGCTTGTCGGGGGAGATCAGAGAGCAGAGCAGTACATGTGCCTGGAAAGAAGAAGCTGTAATCTGAGAAAGGGACCAAGCATCAAGGAATGTAGGCTAACTCTAAAAGCTGGCAAAGATACGGAAAACGATTATCACCTAGAGCCTCCAAAGGAACTCAGCCCATTGAGCACTCTTCAGGCTTCTGACTGCCACGCTGTAGAAATTTGTATTGCTTTAAGTCCCTCAATTTGTGGTAATTTGTTACAATAGCAAAGAGAGACAATTTCCCAGTTTCATGTCACAGCCAAGACATCACAGGTGTAAGCCTGATGTAATGAGTAAGAAACACACATGTTGCAAGCTAGTGTAACATTAAAGGCCTTTTTCTCCTGTGTCACTTTTAGTTTCAACATGATCTACTTTTACATAAATTGGCTTTTCTTCTCCTTGATGTCAAATGTCAGTTCCGATACACTGGCACAGGATGAAGGCCAGCAATAATGACTAGAAGCACGTGACTGAATTTTATGAAAAACATTATAAATCATTAATAATTTGTAAGTAGCTGGTATCAGAGAAATTTATGAGTTGGGAAGTATATATTTTTGTGTACAAGTGTGTATACATGTTTTTATTCTTGGGAGATGGAAAAATACAAAAACATGATAATGTCCTTCACCAAAAAATTATAATAGTATATTTTTATGCTTTCTATTGGATGCTACCAAATGTGTAATCATTCTATGCCTTATTAAGCACCAAGTGTTTTTGGAGCTGCAGATGGCAATTTGTACTCACAAAAACATCTTATATAAAACTGAGACAAAATTGAAAACTTGAAGAAGTACATTATCCCCAGGAAGAAGCTTCGCTCATTTATCATTTCTATCATAATGAACAAATGAAAAGTACCTCTGCAAACATTTCAAATCCAATTTGACATTTAATTTTCAGGGAGAATGTAGGGATTTTTTTTCCTTAATCATTTAAACACTGGTAGGTTTCTTGTGTTTTTTTTAGACAGTGATATAGGAAATTACAAAGCATTCAACATAGACCTATCTGGAACTGCTTCTTCACAAAAAATTAACACACACACACACACACACACAAACACACACAGATATAAGAGTAAAAACCCTGTCTTTTATTTAGCAAGAGACAAAGGATATATATTCAGTGGAATAAAGCTGACACATTCAACATGGTTGACTGGAGTTTTTATTATCATTGGATTAATGCTTTGCAATTGTGTGTTCTTTTCTGAAATTTCAGTAGAAATGCTCTATTTCCTTTTAACCTGCCCTTTTTCAAAGGCCCATTCAAATGAATCAGCAAGAGTTATTTCATATACTATCACGTTAAGGAAGGGGAAAATTTTGACATCTCCCTCATAAATGTAAAAGAAAAAGCCTAAATTATTGACACTTCCTTGCAGGCTCTATTTTCTAAATCCTGCATGATCCTTATCCAATCTCCCATGTGGTACCAAAATTCACATTTTTTTTTCCTCATCTCGAGACTCAGTGAGATATGAAGCAGATGGTTAGACTTTGGCTTTTTCAGGGATGACGTTAAATCTCCTATCTATTATGCTGCGTTTTAACTGTTAAAGGCCCTTCAAAGACTATATTTTTAATCTCATTATTATTTTAATCTTAAAATACATTTTAAATCAAAATTCCTTGTTCCCTATTTAAAAAGGTTCTAAACTTACTCATTTATTTAATACTCATTTACTGTGCACCAAAGTAGGCACTAAGAATATAATCATGGAGACAACAGGGGTCTCCTCCCACAAGCTGAGGATGGTTTAGTAAAGGGGTGGGTAAAAATAGAAATACTTACAATAATGTGAGGTAGATGCTAATATAGGTGCATCTGGAGTGCTGCTGGAAGAGCAATGAAAATAGAGCAACACATTCTGTGGACAGAGCTGCAGTTGGGAGTTCAGATAAGGAGAAGATGTGCAGAGTGCATTGTTAATTGCCTACCCAGCAGCAGTTTTTTCCATTTTGAAAAATACCACTTTCCACTATGGAAATAGGGAAGGCTGTATGCTTGCTTTCCCCATCTCTCTTCTAGCTAGTGCATGGGCATGTGGCCAGTGTTGATGAATGACAACTAAGATAAAGAGTTATCTAGGATTCTCCTGGGAAAAGGTTTCCTTTCAAAAGAAAAGAGAAGAAAAGAAAAGAAAAAAAAAAAAAAAGAAAAGAAAACAAGAGAAAAGAGAAGAGAAAGAAAAGAAAAGCTTGCAAAGAGAAGCTCTCCTGCATTGCTCTAGATTGTGAGCGCTTCAGGTCTGGGGCAGCTGTAGCCATCTTAGAAGCATGATGCTAAGCCAGAACATAAAGGCCAGCACAGTGAGGATGAGGTGGAAAGTGCTCAACATCTGGGTCTTGGGTAATATTAATGATAGCACTATTGCTTAGTCACTGTGTGTTGGGTGATTATACTAACAATCAGAAGTAACTGATACAGTCATCAGAGAAGCATCCCTGAAAAGGTCTTTCTTTAGCATTTTAATAAAAGAATACCAGATTGTCAAGCTGACTAGGTAGAGGATAGCATACCGAACAAAAGGGAGATCACAAAGGGAAACATGGAATGTTAAGGGAATATTAAATAATAGTTCATATCATACTAAGTTTAGTCTGAACCAAGATTTTGCTGTTGTTATTGTTTTGAGACAGAGTCTCATTCTAGCCCAGGCTGAAGTGTGGTGGCAAGATCATAGTTCACTGCAGCCTTGATCTCCAGGCTCAAGCAATCCTTCTGTGTCAGCCTCTGGAGTAGCTAAGACTACAGGTGTCCACCACCATGCCAGGATATTTATTTATTTATTTTTTAAGTAGAGATGGGATCTCCCTATGTTACCCAGGTTGGTCTCGAACTCCTGAGCTTAAGTGGCCTGCTTTGCCCTGGCCTTCCAAAATGCTTTGATTACAGGTGCGAGCCACTGAGCATGGCCTGGACTAAATTTAAATTTAAACTTAAACTAAGTTTAGTTAGAAATTAGTTTAGAAATTAGGTTAAATACTCACTTTGTTTTGCTTGAATATAGGCAACATTTTAATATCCTTTTTGTAGCCATTCAGTTTGGCTTTTTACTTTTCATTATTTAAAAGTTGGTAGATTTTGAAAATAAGTTTTTGTGGGAGATAAATAACAGCTATTGAATGTTCATTATGTGCCACATGCTAAATTAAACAATTTGTGTATTTTATTTAATGCTTACAAAAATGCATTATTTGCATCTAACAAATCAGATAAAACTGTTTAGAGAGTTAAACGATTTTTTCAATGCCACTCAACTAGCAGGATCAGGAGATAAATACGCATCTGACAAAATGTGTATTTATACACATTTGTTCTTATAACCCTTCACGGAATTTTTCTCAAGCTGGGTTTTACTGGCATTTTGAGTACAACAGTTTTACATTGGGAATGTATTTAGTACAACTCACTGCTAGGTATTACATGGAAGCAGCGCCTTCAGTGATTGTAACAGCCACTAAGGTCTCCACACATACATGTGCCTGCACTACAGATGCTGCACTAAAGACACCTGTTCAGAAACCATATAAACATTGTTAACGCTTAGCCTGCATAAAGCTATTCATATGTGACACAAACTTTACATTTTCCAAACAGGCCTTAATGTTTTCTACTTTTCAAATCTTTCCCACCTGCTTATTGATACTTAAAAATCCATGTATGTGAGTTTCAGCTCTACAAAGGTGATATGGTTCGGCTCTGTGTCCCCACCCTAATCTCATCTCAAATTGTAATCCTCATGTGTTGAGAGAGGGACCTGCTGGGAGATGGTTGTATCATGGGAATGGTTTCTCTCTTGCTGTTCTGTAGATGGTGAGGGAGTTCTCACAAGATCTGATGTTTTTGTTTGTTTGTTTGTTTTTTGTTTCTTAAGACGGAGTCTCGCTCTGATGCCCAGGCTGGAGTGCAGTGGCCGGATCTCAGCTCACTGCAAGCTCTGCCTCCCTGGCTTACGCCATTCTCCTGCCTCAGCCTCCCGAGTAGCTGGGACTACAGGCGCCCGCCACCTTGCCCGGCTAGGTTATTTTTTTTTTTTTTTTTATTTTTTTTTTTTTTTGTATTTTTTAGTAGAGACGGGGTTTCACTGTGTTAGCCAGGATGGTCTCGATCTCCTGACCTTGTGATCTGCCCGTCTCGGCCTCCCAAAGTGCTGGGATTACAGGCTTGAGCCGCCGCGCCCGGTCAAGGATCTGATGGTTTTTAAAGCGGTAGTTTACCCCGCGCGGTCTCTCTCCTGTCACCTTGTGAAGAAGGTGCTTTCTTTCCCCTTTGCCTTTCGCCATGATTGTAAGTTTCCTGAGGCCGTCCAATGCATGAGGAACTGTGAGTCAATGAAAGTTCTTTTGTTTATAAATTACCCAGACTCAGGGAGTTCTTTGTAGCAGTGTGAAAATGAACTAATATAAAAGGTAACAACTCTCTCTGAAAAAAGTAAACCTTTTTCTATTATTTATTTACAGCTTTCTGAATAACAGGTAAATGAAAGGGATTTATGGAGATGGAGGCAATCATGAAGGTATAGCACAGATAAAAAGACTGAATAGTAAAAACAAAGGAGTTTGGAGTACTAGAGGCCCACCCTTTATGATTTTGTCAAGAATCTCCTTCCCTAGTATTCTCCAGAATCAAAGCCATGGAGTAAATGAACTTCATCTCCTTTTATTTCAACTGCATCACCAAATAAATCTCTAAAATGGATGAAAGTCCTCTACAAAATAAAAAGATAGTGAGACAGTGATTTTCCTAGACTGGTTACTTTTTTTTGTAGACATATGTCAAAATCCTAAATTATCAAATGAGAAGAGCAGCTTTATTAGTTTATGTGATGGGGGACAGAGGTCTTAGGTAGGTGGACCTGTGTTATTTCAACAGTTATGAAATATGAAGAAAAGTTCAATGGGTTTCCCAAACATAACCACGAGAAACACAGATAATTAAGTTCTTCTCTAGAGTAGATATGTCATGAGAATTTAAGTGAAATCTCATCAAAGTAATTATTAGTTTATTAAAAGAAGAGGCCTAATGTGACATTTTAATATTAACAGAAAAGTAGAAGAGGTAACCATGAGGTCCTAAAGGAATTTAAACTAAACCTCATGCTTTCAGAAGTGACATAAATGCACATATTTTCCCACATTATACCAATGCTTGTTCATTTTTCCATTATAAAGATATTACTCAGAAACAGTGTAATTTAACAACGCACATGTTAATTTTAAGTCACATTACCAGGCTATGAATTAGAGTGTTATGTTCAAATGTTGTGGGTATTTTAATTACATATGTTATATTTGGTTAAAATAAGAACATAGAAGACAATCAAAAAGAAAAACGTCAAATCTTCTGAAGTTGACCACTTCTAGGTATTAGCTGTTATCACATTTTCATATGTTCTTGCAGACTATTCTATACAGAAAAAAATATGTATAAATTGTCAGCGATTTTTAAAATACTCAATATATATTGTTCTGTATATTGCCATTTTACTTAAAATATTTTTAATTTACCATCATATTGGTAAATATAGTTCTATATAATAATACATTAAATAAGGATATGACAGACCATTATATGACTTTTACATACTTTTCAGAAGTTTTTGTTGTTTTTTTTTTGTTTTGTTTTTTTGTTTGTTTTGAGATGTAGTCTCTGTCGCCCAGGCTGGAGTGCAGTGGCGCGATCTCTGCTCACTACAAGCTCCGCCTCCCGGGTTCACGCCATACTCCTGCCTCAGCTTCCCAAGTAGCTGGGACTACAGGTGCCCACCACCACACCCAGCTATTTTTTTTGTATTTTTAGTAGAGGTGGGGCTTCACAATGTTAGCCAGGATGGTCTCGATTTCCTAACCTCGCGATCCACCCACCAAAGTGCTGGGATTATAGGCCTGAGCCACCGCGCCGAGCCAGAAGTGTTAAAAAATAGGTAACAGGTAAAATTAAAAGTTATAATAACCCTGAAAGAAATCTTCAGTCAGTCGTCACACTTTAAAAATAAATTACTAATTGAGTACAAGTGAGATATTTCAAAAGAATTTTGGCCGGGCGCGGTGGCTCACGCCTGTAATCCCAGCACTTTGGAAGGCCGAGGCGGGCGGATCACAAGGTCAGGAGATCGAGACCATGGTGAAACCCCGTCTCTACTAAAAATAGAAAAAATTAGCCGGGTGCAGTGGCGGGCGCCTGTAGTCCCAGCTACTCGGGAGGCTGAGGCCAGAGAATGGCGTGAACCCGGGAGGCGGAGCTTGCAGTGAGCCGAGATTGCGCCACTGCACTCCAGCCTGGGCGACAGAGCGAGACTCCGTATCAAAAAAAAAAAAAAAAAAAGAATTTTATAGAACTTTTATGCACTTAGACAAATTGCCCTCCAAATATAGAGTCAAAATTTACATTGCATCATTACTTTTATCTCAAACCTAAATTTATTTTTTAAAATCTTTATCAGTCCAAGAGATTCTATCATTTTAAATATCTACATTTCTGTCAACCTCAAACATTTTCTTCATGCTTTCTAATCATTTTTAAGGACAGGCAAATTTTGAGAGATCCCATTGATGAGAGATGCTAGGAAAAATTCTATGAGACCCAACCATCCTTGTGCCTGTCATATAAAGAATCTTTTGTTTTTGAGAAAATTTAGATTTTAAATCAGATGTTACCTCATTCTGAAAGTATATTCTTAAAATACAGTATCCTTCTCAGAAAGATAGCTTCAGAGCTGCCCTGAGGCAGCTACATATGTGATTTCATACATGTAAGTTCTTCTGTTGAATTATCCTCCAAAATGCTCTTTTAATACGTGTGGCTGGCTAATTTTTAGAAAGAGCTTTGCCCCTTTACTTCTGAAATAAATGTCTAGTAGAGTTTTACAAAATGTTTGAATGTAAATTTTTTATGAGTAACATACTCTATCCTGTAAACCTTTATGTTTTTTAAATAGGAGGGAAGTCAAAATACTTCCTCTGTTTGGGGGAATCTCAGCCCTAGTTCTGTGTGCCCATCCTTCATTATAAGGCCACTTATAAGACCCTAGGTATGGTCTTTCTCATGTGACTAATGTCAAGCAGGAGAACTTCTACATGAAGAATCCAGAGAGTTGACAACAGAAGACTACCCCTTCATCAGATGGTGGAACATTGTATAGTCAGTATTTTGATATTGTTTGAGCGTCAACTTTGATGGGAAATGAAAGGAGTGTTTTCTTCATTTGACACTTCGAAATTTCCACTCCATCAAAATTAATCTATTTAAGTGTAATCTAATTTAGGCACAGGAGGCAGAGCAAATTTTGGCAAATCCTAAAGATAGAATTCATTTTATATTCATCATATTCTTTAAAAATCCACATACACAAATACACAGTAAATACTGTTTCTTAAAAACTGTATGTTTATATGTACTTTATATATTTATATGTATACCTATATCTTTATGTATAATATTTAGACATATATTTATATAGACCCTTCTCATATGACTAATGCCACACAGAAGAAATTCTACATAAGGAATACGGAGAATTGACAATGGAAGACTGCCCCTTCAAAAGGCAGTGGAACATTATATAGCCAGTATTTAGATATTGTTTGAGCATCAACTTTGATGGGAAATGAAAGGAGTGTTTTCTTAATCTGATACTTTGAAATTTCCACTGCATCAAAATTAATACATTTAAGCATAATCTAATTTAGGCACAGAAGGCCTAAAGTTATATTATAACTTAAAGTTATATTATAAAGTTACATATATGCATACATGAGAAGGTAACATCAAAGATATCTGTCACCTTTGAATCAGTGTGGAATGATTTCTATTTTTGTCAGTTCTCTATAACAAAATGTGCCAAAAATCTAGTTGGTCCAATCTTTTAACTTGCAAGATTTGGATCTTCAGTCTTCTTATTTATTTATATTTCTTTCTCTTCAGAGCTTAGTAAACCATGAAAATTATTCCTAAAATTATATTATTATAAAAAATTAAAGTTTTTTTTTCATGAAATAAGTCAAGTCTGAAGATTTCTTGTAAATTGGATGTTGTTCTCTTTGAGAAGTGGTTAGATATATCTTAAAAGTCCATTGGTTTATTATCAAAGATCAACCTAGATTAATTACAAAATCTATATAGAAAGAATAATCTCTATGAATGTGCTGAGACAAAATATGAGTATATAATACCCATAATATATACTTTTGAGAGATTATCAGCAGGTAATTAAGAGGGTAATTTTTAATGATTTTAACAATTCTTGCTTTGATTAATGTTACCTATTAATAAGACCTGACTTCTATATGATTAAAGTATTTTCCACTATGATTAAATAACTCTTGGAAAAAATTTAAATGTTTAAGTTATTTAAAATGCATTTATTAATTTATTTTTTAATAGAGGCAGAGTCTTGCTTTGTCACCCAAGCAGGAGTTCAGTGGCTCAAACAGAGCTCACTGTCTCTTTTACCTCCCAGGTTCCAGCAATCCTCCCACCTCACCCCACAAAGTATGAGACTATGGGTGCATGCCATCATGCTCGTCTAATTTTTTCATAGTTTTGGTAGAGACAGGGTTTCACCATATTGCCCAGGCTGGTCTTGAACTCCTGAGCTCAAGTGATATGCCTGATTCCGCCTCCCAACGTGCTGGGATTGACGGCATGAGCCACTGAGCTTGACGTAAAATGTATTATTTTAAACATCCAACAACTAGTAAGAGATCAGGACAAGTTAACATTTAGATAATGGAGATGAAATAAAAATATTCATCAATGCCATGTCACATATCTGTTAAACTCATAACTCCCCAAACTACATTCTACATTCAAAGAAGACTAATTTCAATATTTGCAATTTAAAAATACAAGTTAATAAAATATCTCATTATGTCTTTATCTAACTTATTACTATTCATTATATGCATTTTTTTTGTTTCTCAAGGATATTTAATGTTTATTTGATCTGGAACGATAAACACAATTATGTTAATATTATTGCATATCTTAGACATTTTCAATACACATTTTTTATTAATTATGATAAAATTGTGAAGAACTACCAAGGAAAAACATTTCTCTATCATTATTTAAATGACAGCAGTGTGGTAATTCAATTTAAAATTTCAAACATTTAAATAAAGTAATTTTACATTTTTTGATGGGCAAGTAGAATAAATAATAGGAAGTTCAACCTAACTGTAAAATTGTAGTCAATATTAAAAAATACAGAAACTAAAGAGATGGACAATAGATGTTAGGAGAGTAGATATTTCTATAAAGAATTGAGAAAAGATGAATAAGTAATGGTCTCAAGGGAGTTGACTCAGGGTGCTTCCTAAAATCATCATATCCTTTGCAGGAGTTTCTAACTTGTCTGTCTTTTAGGTAGGTTTTTCATAAGTTACTGTTGTGCTGATTTCACAAGATGCCTTCAATCTAGTCAAAGCTGACTGGATCAGGGATAGGCACATGACCCAACGCAGCCAATGATGTGGTTGAATACAAAAACTCTGCCCCATAGGGATGGCAGTAAGTCATCAATAGGATCTGGTACTCTTCCTTGTTATGGGACGTTAACTGGTTAATCAGAATAATAAAAAGGGACTCTAAAAGTTGATAACTGGGACAAAAGCTATCAGATTAAAAAATATATATATAGGGTAGATTTCGAATCAAATGTTAAGAGCATTGGTTCAGTTACTTGCTAATTGTATCACCTCAGTCCAGCCACTGAGCTTTGCTCCATTCCAGTTGCCTAACTGGGAACTGGGGAAATAACAGCTACTAGCACATGTAATTTTTGCGAAAACTGTACAATAAGATATATAAAGGACCTAATATTACTATCAGGCAAGAGTAAGCCATCGTTATATGTTAGCTATTATAAACAGTAATAACATAATTATTACTAACATTTATATTAGCACTAGATACCTAGTGATTTTTGTCCTCAATTTCTTTCTATTCTCGGAGTTAACAAGACAGTTTGGACACTTCTGTGTTCCTACCAAATGAAATTTTATAATTGTTCCTGGATACTTGTAAGGCCTAGCTGCAAAATAAGATTTTTATTTATCTCCTTTCCACATGAACTTGAGCTAACTCGAGAGAGCAAAAAACTCTTTCTTGTTCTAAAGAGCGTATAACTAACACAAATATGAATTGCAGGAAAAAATATTTAAGGATGAGATTTTCCAAAAAAAAATTCTGCTGCTCCTATTCTGATTCTCTGACAAGGGACAAATTTGTGTCTAGCAGCATATTTTGTTCCTTAGCTTCTGATTTGAAGATGGAAGTTGACTCAGAGATATTTAAAGTTTTTCTTAGCATGCTGATATTTGAAGATGAAAAATCTGGTGGATAATTGTCTTCAGTGTTTTACTTTTGTAATGGATAAGTGGCAAGTTTGAGATTTCTGGACTCTAAAACAAGAAGGGACAGAGGGAAAGTCTGAACACCTCATATTTTTTTCAGTGGCTTTATCTGTTATATGTTCTCCACCTTCTCCAATAGGATTTGGATCATATACATGTCCAGTTTTGAATCTTCTTTTTTACTTAGCTGAAACTATTTTCAACAAAGTCTTAAATATCTTTCATAAGATTATATTCAGTGCATGAATAATGTCCTTTATTATGCCTAAACTAAGTATTCAAGATTTCCACCCAGTTTGATTGCAGACATTTTCTGTAGCTTCAAAGATTTAGAATAAAGGCATGAGGAAAGGTGTATTATTTTAGATGGTTTGGGGGTTTTGTCAAATGTTGGGAAGTGTGTGTAAATGCCTATAACATTAATGAAAATAACACCGACAAAAGCAGCAACATATTAGGTAATTATGTGCAGGGAAGACTAAAAGTAAAAAGTTTTAACCAAAATCTATATTTTACATATATCTCATTCATTAAAATCATGTTATATGCTTAATTGATATCATAATAAGTGCTCCTTCTCTAATGAACACTGTGACCTTGGAAATTTCTCCTTAAGTTGAATACTTATAGAAGAAAATTGAATAAAAATACATTTGGTAACAGGACTCACTCTCAGTGGGTATCTAACATTTCTGGCAGCCTTGCCTAATTTCTATAATTTCTAACCTCGTCACCTCCCACCTTTCTTATTTACTATATGAAACTATTTTTAGCATTTGAGAAACCTAAAAGTAAACAATCTATGAAATAATATCCAAACCCTGGAATAGACAAATCATCTCCCCTTCTCTCAGCATATCACCCAACACAGAACTCATTCCAAGATTCCTTATAAATACGTATAGAAATAAAGTATTTTTATCATCTATTTAAAAATATTTATTTCAGCAACTTGCAGTGACAAATAAAACTAAAAGTGTTTCTCTTACCTTACTCCTACCAATGCCTGAAATAGCTCTTTCAGTGGGACAGTCTGTAATTTAAGTCTAGCTAACACCTGCACTGGTGATTCATTAGTTTAAATAAGGATAAAAAATGTAAACTCAGTGGATTTTTATATTTACATAAATTTTTAAATCAAGAATTTAATATATCTGACCTCTTGAAAGTTTGGTGTCACTGAAAACCAAAAGGTAAACTGTAAGAGGACAAGACACTGGGTCCTAAACTGATCTCTGATGCTTTCTCCTGGACAAGTGACTCCAAGAATTTGGTCCTGATTTACCTCATCTGGAAAACTGAGCATAGTTAAGGGCATCTTAAAAATTCTCCCAGTGCTTCCGTAGTTTGAATACTGTGCTCTGTAGACATATACACAGAATATTAAAAGTTTGATACTTTTCTTATGAAATTCCCTTTAGTGAAAATTTACTAGATTAGCTTTATTTAAATGCATTAATTTCATTACTTAATGGCCTTATCTTGCCTTTGAGTAACTTACTTTTACCTATTTCATTTATCCAACTTTGTTCTCCAAGTTATTTTTGTTAATTTCTAAAAAAATTAATTTGCACATCCAAGGACTAAAAAATAGTCACCAGTTTTTATATATAAAATAATATGAATATAAATTATACCTCAGCAAAGTTAACTTTAAAATAGTATGACACAAGTTCTTAACTCGATCTTCAGATCTTTGTTGTAGACATAGTATTTTGAAAATCAATTTTTGGAATAAGGAGATGAATCTCGAGCTGACTTCTTCAAAGCATACTATCTACATCTGGTATATATTTTGAATCATTTACATGGGGCAGTGATTTGCATGTGATTTGATCTTTCTTCCTTTTTCAAAGCAATACTAATTTCTGAGGTTTCTAAAACCATTCGTATTGGCATGTAACAAATCTGATTTACACGTAGAAAACCCCTATGATTATGTATTATTATATATTATATTACAATACTGAGACTTTTTCTTTTCAGAGAACATTTCCTGATTAGCAATCTAGTGGAGATACTTTACTTGGTTCTTTTTCAGCTCCTCAAAAGTAGAGGGGGAAAATTTTGAGGAGAGGTACCCAAAACCAGTTTTCTCTTGGAAATCTGTACTGCCTCAACATCAATAGCTAACTAAGTTGGTTTTGGGATCCTCTCCATTAGAGTCACCTGGAATGGGGGGTGAAGCAAAAGCAGTTCCCAGATCCAGGTTAGCATCTCTGGTGGGTAGGGTGCTGAAATCAGAATTATATAAAGCTCCTCAGGTAATCTCCGGGCACACTGAAGCTTGAAGACCTCTAACCCAGAGTGTGTGGGCTTCTTTGTTAATATTAAATTATATTTTTATGTAATTCAGACCTTCATTTAAAAGATCCCTCTTCTTCACTATATTCTAAGCAATCTAACACATATCTTATGGCAAGTACTATATCCTCAATTTGAAACAACTAGATCTCTTGTTAGTGTATGATTCTAATAATAGTCTTATATATCTAACTGTGTTATTGGGGTGTGCCTACCCTTTCATAATTGACTTTTCTTCCACATATTTCTTTAAGATGGCATTCTGTCATCCTTTCCTACCATGGGCACATCCCAGTGTTGTGGGCTCTGGCTTATTACTGTTTGCTGGACATTCTTTAAGGGAAAGAATATAAAATTGCAAATGTAAAATTAAATAAAAAATTGAATATTTATTTAAAATGTGAAAGAAATTACAACACATTACAAATTTTTGAATGTTGACAAGTACATAAATGCCAATTAAAAAGTTAACACATTGTTTTTATTAACTGACATAGTTCTATAACATGTTTTACCTACAGCTACTTTAATCATATATACATAAAATCATATGTATGATATATAAATGTGTATATAATTTAAAGTATATAAAAATATACTTTTAAATTATATTTATATATCATATTATATATTTTTAAACATTTTAAATATAGCATATAAAATGTATTTTTATAATATATAAATTATTCATACATATAATATATAAATATTTAAATATTTATATATATTATATATATTTATTATTATTATTTTTGCTCTGTACCCCAGGCTGAAGTGCAATGGCACAAGTATAGCTCACTGCAGTCTCAAAATCCTGGGCTCAAGTGATCCTCCCACATCAGCCTCCTGAGTAGCTAGGACTACAGACACACGCCACCATACCTGGCTAATTTTTTATTGCTTTTAGATATGGGGTCTTGTTATGTTTCTCAGGCAGGTTTCAAACTTCTGGCCTCAAGTAATCCTTCCACTTTGGTCTCCCAAAATGTCGAGATTACCGGCATGAGCACCTACGCTTGATCCAAACATTGTTTTAATCATGATTTCTACAGAGAGAATAGAAAGTTAACCCAGTCTTTTCTCTTAAATATTTGGTAAAATATTTGTATTACCATCATTAGCTTAGAAAAGGTGTTTTTTTGTTTTGTTTTGTTTTGTTTTTTAGTTTCATGGCTTGTTACTGAATGCACCAGGGAAAGTACATTGTTGTCATGTTTTGGGAAACCTCTCTATAGGTTTCTTTTATATATAAGTTGCAAAAATAAAAATAATTATCTATAGACTAACTTCTAGCATTTCTTTTCAAATATTTTTTCTTCACCGCCCACATACTTCAAATGTAACTCAGCATATTCCTATTGTGACCTGATCTCTGGCCTTGCACCTATGTGTCATGGTGTTGGGTATATCAATGCAATGAGTAGAAGCCAATAATATACTATATGTGTATGATATAGTGGTTACAAATAACTATACATATAGGTGACTATGAATCATATAAATTGTCTGATTAAACATGAATTAGAAATATTATACATTTATTTCCCTGAAATCAGACTCCAAAAATGCCCACAATCACTCCTATACCTGGCTTATTCTCATCTCTGTTCTAGCCTTTCTTAGTAATAAGCACCATGGTTCACCCTTTAACTCAAACTTTGTTTTCATAATTTTAACTGTATTCACTTGGTTTGGTTTCATAGAGATAGAAACAAGAAACAAAATTTGGTGGTTGAAATTCACCACATAACTAGAGCCCTGAGACTCTTTCTAAACCTCTTTTTCTCATTCAATTCACACATCCAGTGAGTAATTAAATTATGGTTATTGTATTTCCAATTTCCTAAATACCACTAGAATCTTGGCACTTCTTTCATTCCAATTGGCACATCCATGGTCTAGCCATAACCATTTCCTGTCTGGAGCCCCACGCCAGCCTCGTTTTGCATTAAGTGTTCTGTCTCTCCAATTCGTTCTCTGGAGTGTTACTCAGTTTTAGAGTATATATTTTAAATCTCTGCTTAAATTCTTCAAAAACTTAGAAATACCATAAAACGTTAAATCACAGTAAATGATTCAAAATAACCCTGACTATCCACTATTATGGATATAAGCTCCTATCCACTATTCCTACTTTCCCCCTGCAAACTCAGGAATCCTGTCCAAACTGACTTATTTTTTGTTCTTTTGCTACATCATGGATTTGCTTGCCTCAATGCCTTGATAGATTCTGTACCTTCTGTTTAGATCACTCTTCTCTCTCTCATTATTTTCTTATCCCAGATCTATGTTATGTCTCCATTTAAAAGTCAGTTCTGGGAGATCTGACTTCTATGTTTTTCAAAGGCTCTCTGTATTTCTGTTCTCACAATTCAAATCATGGTTTCCTTTCACTCATTTTTCAATTGCCACCTTTCTTCCTAGAATATAAGCCTACATGAAGGTAGGAACTATGTCTTTTTCATCATTCTATACTGAAAATATAAAACTCAGTATGTTTTGGAATAAAAAAACTGAAATAATAAAAAATTGGAATCAGACATTTCAGGCATTTTTATGGCCCCAGTAAATTATTTAAATTTTCCATGAATCAGTTTTGTCATGTATAAAATAGGAATAGTATGCTTTGTTGGTGTGTTGAGAAAATCATATAGTATTATATACAAATTATTATCACGGTCTGTGGCATGCACAGTGGTTGCACTCAAAAATATTGTTATTGTTACAGAATAAAAAATTGGACTTTCTCTTCAGTTCTTTAAAGCATACTAACTTTGATTAGCTAAAAATAGCACCAGTGATTTCATTGCTCAAGCCTCACTGTTTAAGGAATCCTAACTTTTCTCTTTTTTTCTCTAGTTCAATGCCTTTTTACATTGGAAATTTTGGTCAATGGTCACTCTAATACTACTAGAGGCTTGACCAACGGTAAAGACCTAGTCTACATTTACACTGTAATATTATTTTCTCATTCCCATATGTCTTTCTATTCTTGACCAGGATTTTCTTTTTCACATTCTTTACACAAGAAATAACAGCCTTTGGTGAGAATATAGTTGGAATGACTATCACTCAATTTTTAAAAAATCTTTCTTCTCTGGTTCATTTATTTTTTTTCCTTAAGAACTGCTCCTTTTGTACAATTATGGTTTCTTAAATGAAATTCAGACATTAAAATTGACCTTGAAAATCGGCCCACTTGGTGGTCAATAATTATCTTCTCTCTTTCTCTCTCTCCCTCTCTCTTTCTCTCTCTCACACACACATACACACACACAATTTGTTAAGTGAACAGAACAAATGAACATAAAGAAGTAGGTAGAAATATTAGTATATAAATTGAGGCAAATGAACTACAATATCATCTTTCACAAAAATACCTATTTTCTCGGGTTCAAATTGTCCTTAGGTGAGCTTGAAAAATTTGTACCGTGAACGAAGTTGAAATTACTGTGATGAATATTTTGACTGCATTCAAACAGTTCCATCATCCTGTGACCACCAACCTCCTAAGCAGAATCACAGTCACAGAGGCATTCTGATGCTGTGGAAAAGAATCCTCAGTCTAATTTTCAAAAACTTATTGGATATAAATAATAATAAAGATAAAAGTTATACATCAGCTACCAAGAATTGTTTTTTTTGTTGTTGTTGTTCTAACTACATGAAACCAAATCAAGCATTTAGAGTTAAGATTGTAGAAATGAAGTCTCAATTATTTGTTCAAATTAAAACTCTTTGTTTCACAAAATGAAGCAGGTACATTCTAAAAGTTGTATTTTTTATTTAACTACTCATGGAACAAAATACTGCATTACTTTTTCATTATCTCCAAGTTCTACCTCAAATTTTATATATTTTATTTTTGTTACTAATACTATTTTTCATTATAATTGCCTGTCTTTATATACAGGCAGCAATTTTCTCCCTAAGAGGAAAATATGATGTTTGGAAATAAAAGCAAGGAATATTGTACTAAGATACAAAGTATTACAGTTTTTAGAATGAGATTTCTTATTTCTCATGTAATTGCAGTTAAATCAACTGAAGTAATTTCACTAAAACAAATTAAAAAATAATTTAATAAATAGTTAATTTCTTAGTAGATTCTACAACATAAAGTATATAATTTCTTCCTCTCTAAAAGTATGAAATGTTTTGATAAACTATAAGAAACATCAGGTTGGACATTAATCCCACCACTTAAACTTGGTAAGAAAAAAGATTTGTCTGATTTAGAGTGTATTATTAATTTCACATCTGTTCTTTATCATTGTATTCTCATCAATAACACAGGAAAATTAGGACTGTGAATATATTTGGGGTCATGAGGAATTAATTCCAAATGCAATATGAATATTATAGGGAAAAGATTTCAAAAATATTTCAGAGTAAAACAGTGACAGAGTGACAGGAATAGTATATTCGTTAATTAATAAACATTTGCAGAGATGCTTAGAGTCAAGTCCCACCCCAAATTCATCCAAACATGAATAACCTCAAGACAATAACAATTTAGCAATGAGATTAAGCATAAATTAAAAATTACAATGCAATTGCCAAGAGCGAGTCATTAGCCTAGAAATGATGCTGTCATGTCTCCAGCTCCTAACTCACAAAAAAACATTCAATAAGTAGCCAATGGAAAAAAATAAGTTGATGGTTGTTTTATGAGAAGTATGTACAAAATGCTAAAGGAATAGAGATGAGGACACGTCTCCTTTCTTTCAAGGGTAGAAAAAGGTAAATGAGAAAAGGAAAGGTCTAAGAAAGAACATCTTTGAGTGGGGCTTGAAGGATGAGATGGATTTTCTGGGGATAGGAGGGAATGATGAAAGAGGTAAAATTTACCACTTGAAGAAGATTAGGAAAAGTAAAGCGCATTGCAGAAAGAAGAAACAGTACAAACAAAGGTACTTAAAGAAAAACTGAGCAATCTATCCAGTGAATATTTCAAAACTATGAGATTATAGGCGTGCCTGGTAGGAAGTTCAAACTGAGGATGGACACTGATGGTACCGTTATGTTTTGAAAGGCTGCATTTGATATGCTCACATGCTTTGGACTTTATTTAATTGGTTGAAGGGAGACACTGAGTATTTTAAAATGGGTTTAAAACAATGTTTTGAAGAAGCAGCGTCTGGCTATGCTACAGAAGAACTTAGTGAACACTTCGAAGAATTATTTAGAAGTAGAAAATCTTCAAGAAAATAGGCAGACTAATTAAGAAGGTATTACAGTACCTTCTCAGCCATATAATGAAGAGAACCTAAATTCAAACTGTGAAAAGAAAGGAGAGATAGAAACAAAGTGGCTAATTCAGAGGTAAAACTGATGGGACCAGATTGAGCAGTATAAAATCTTTGCAGGAAATGAAGCTGTTTCTGGTGCAGGTGTTTTTCTGAGTAGATGTACCATTAAATAAGGTAGGTAGGGAAAATAAAATTTCAGTTGGAAAGCTAATGAGGTCTGCTTTGAGCATATGTTATTGAAGGTAATGATATGAGTTTCTGAGATTGATGTCCAAAAGCAGTTAGAAATGTGATTCCAGGACAAAGGCAGGTGGACAGGGCCGCCATGGTGGTATCAAGTGTCCAGTTCCACAGAAAGGGTAAGAAGGATTGGGATCAGAAGTTGCACAGTTGGAAAGGCAGTAACTGGAAAACTTTTCAGTGACTACGATGAAGAAAAAAAGAAAAACTTTACAGTACCCCGAGAAAGTGAATTCAAAAAGCAATGTAGAATATTTCCAGAATCAAAGAAAAAAGTTCAGAGTGAATAAGACAGATTGAGGGTGAAGGGGATGTATTTACTTGTTATATTTGTGGATTTTTGCAGAAGATACACAAGAAAAAAAGACCTTAGACTTAGGATATAAAGTCAAGGATGTGTAAAGATCAATTGATATTGTATAGAGGAATCTCATAAGGGAGTGAATAAATAGAAACAATGTTAACATACTATTGCTTTAATCAGTTCATAAAAAAATTTTATCTGATTATCTACATGATGAGTCAAAGTAATGTACACATTAAGTGGGGTCAGCAAAATATATTAACTTTCGAACAACATTTGTACATCAACTGAACTTGTGGAACACAAAATTATTGATTTCCCAAGGATGGATGACCTGTACTGATCTAAATCAATCATCTTTTATAGGTCCAGGATAGACATACTTGTGTGAGAGTCAGCCAGGCAGTAAACACAGAGCAGTGTTATCATTGGTAAATCACATCATCTGGCCCGAATCAGTTCCACTTCACCCTGTCAACTCCAATGTGGACAAAGGCCTTACCAAATATTCTGCATAATATCCTCGTGGATTTGCACAGAAATTCTTCACCCAAATGAAAGACACTCAATCATGTTAAAGACTGTCAGAAGGCGTTGGGCAGGTGGGGGAGGGGAGGGAGGGTGGCATTTAATATATAATTGAAAAAAATTGGCCTACAAAGCAAGAAAAAGATATAAACAGGAAGACAGCTTGGATAAGTGAAGTGGTATAACATAGTTTATGGTATAGGGATTAAAGTATCTTACTTCAGTTTTGTAGCTAAGCATTTTATTTACCTAATCTTTTGCAGTCATATTTTATAAAAACTTAGTTTTTAAAACAAATTTAGGACATTATTGAAAGGAAGCTGAGATTAATTCAAAAATAAAATGTATTATATGGCTATAAAGTGGTTAAATAGTGACATGTACACACACACACACACATATATATTTAAAAACAAATTTGGTCATAACATATATAATATGAATATACATGTACATACATATCTAAATGTATGATGATTCCTCAGTTGATTAATTATTGTCTAAATGATTACATTTAAAGGAAAAAATTATAAACATGTTAATATCTGATATGTAACAATTACAAAACATAAATAGAAGGAATGAATAATTTGTTTGATACCGCATTCTTCAGGACACATATAAACAAAATGGAACAAATCCTATGCATGTACTACCAAATGTGTGCCTAACAAATGTGAGTGTCTTATAAAAAAATAACCCTCTATTTTAATTTATCTGTTTGGGAAACTAGAATGTCTTAAAACTGAAGGCAACTTCAATTCAAATATTTGTGAGTATTAGTCAAAGTATTACAGCCACTATTGTGCAAACTCACAGTGATATGATTTACAACTTATTAGGATGATTAAATGTAGCATTAAAAATTCAAGTGTAAAACTATTTGGAGATACTTATATAGATTTATTGTTATTTTTATGATTAAAAGTATTTAGTTTTCCACCATATAAAAATATGAATGGATATGATATATCTATGATAAATAAATTCCTACAAAACTTATTTCCTCTGACTATCCTATTTTTTTCTCTTTTATTCCTAAGACCGCCCAATGTTTTATTTTTTGAAATCCTTCCTCTAAGCAGAATCAAGCAGCTGCTACAGATAAAAAGAGCATCACTGGCAAATATTAAAACTGTCACTTGATGGAAGCTGGGGATCACCATTAGGCCTTCAAGCAATAACCTGCAGTGTAATTTTGTAACACATATATCAATTAATTTTGTATTACTGTCACACACTCTAACTGCTAACAATATTTCTTTATGCTGCTATCTTAATTGCAGTGTATTTGTGCTGAACATGAATATCTCAAGATCAAAATATGTCTTGTAAGAAAAATATCTAAGCTGTTTGGTGAAATTTATTAAAAATCTATAAATCTAACAATAGATAATTTTCGGTCTTATTTAAAAATAATCTTCAGAATTAACAATGCAGATTTTCCATATCTTTAGATCCTATGACGACGTAATTTTTTTTCTAATTTGAACATTTAAGGATATAATTTGCATTTAGTGATTTTCTTTGTAACAATTCAATTTATATGTGTAAATACAAAAAGAAAAGATAAGGTGCTCGAGTTTTTCAACTACTCCTTATTTTGCTGAGGTGGAGGTGTTAGAGGGTGGATCCAGAGAAATGGGATTTTAACTGAGTCTATTATTATTCAGTCCAGCATGTATGCGAGGCTAGGAAAGGCAACTGGCTTCAGAATTAGTGGAACATTTGGAGAACATCATAAGGATTTAGATTATCAGGGAAAGATAATACAGTTCTGTCTGTTCTAAGACCACTAAGAAATAGTAAGGAGAGAGTCATTAAAGGGGTGTTTATAAAAGTTTCCATCGAAGGGTAAGACATTAAAATTCACAGTGATGGCCTATAAGATGCTTTTTCTTTTCTGAACGTCACTTTTTCAACCATTATTAATATATGGGTTTACACCACATTAGAGGATTTTTCTTATCCTTGAACACATTCCATTTTTCTATAAATCCTGGAAGCATGATACAAATTTTATGTCTGGAAAATGAGAAATTATGATGAAAAAATCTTTACCTTTCACTGTAATCTTATGGGTATCCTTGACCTTAAAAAAGGCTAGAAGCACTAATTGATTATCTTTACATTTCACCCATATATTCTGTAATAATATGACTTTTATAGTCAGAAACTGAATAAGCCTGCAAGACTGAAAGTTCTTTGGAGAAACTGGATTTTTTCTTCTTCATCTCAGTATATGCCCAAGCATCTAATGCCATGTGTAGTAAATAGTAAATGAAATTTAATGAATGCTGCTTGAATCAATGAATGAATGAATGAATAAATGAATGGAAATAAAGGACTAGGTAGCCGAATAGATATTTTTGTGTGTAGTATAGACTATTAAACTTCACCAACACATTACCTAAATGCTCTTAATTTAAAATGCAGCTAAGGAATACCTTATTTTCGATCAAACTCCCAGATAAATGTCCACAATGTTTATGTAATTGATATGGTGAAAAACGTATGTCACATAGTTGCAAATACAGTCAAGGAAAACTAGAACAGAGAGTATAAAGTCAGAGAATAGGAGTAAATATTGACCCGGGTAGTTTCCCATGGGTTTAGCAAAACATGGAGTAGCTTGTTAACCCACAATCTCTCATATTTATTCACTATACACATTTATTGGGCAACTGCTATCTGCCAAATAGATCTTAAGCTAGAAGTGGGGGATGCAGAAATACAAAGCTATAATAATCTACAATCTAAGCTATCTCACAGTCTCATGAAGACATAGACATGACAACCAACAAATAAAACCAACAAGGAAGGTTTGAACAAAATGCAGTGCCAACAAAGTAGCACCAAAATGACCAGAACTGACTCCTGGCCTATAGAGCCACTCCACTGCATTTAACCTGGTGAAAATGTCCTAACTTTTGCATCTCTCAGCTGTTTAGTGATTGTCCTCCCTCCCATCACTCAATTGAACTATGATAACTTGGATTTCTTTTGGCATTTGGGAGGACAAAATTAGGTAATAAGTGATGAGCACATTATTAAATACATCTCCACTTTATAGTCAACATATTTAGACATTTAACTTCTCATGTGATCCTTGTATAGAGGACATTTTTCTATATTTTGGTTGAATGCTTCAGCATGCCTCAGTGACTTGATAATTAAGCAATGATATACAAATTGCAACCTTTCAGGATGAATTTCACTTATTTGCTCTCAGCAGAGAAAGTGTATTTCTAGGACGTAAAATGATTTACATGTGCGCTGGATTGAAAACTCTTCTAAAGCATATAAAAGAATTTTTAATTCAAGTGAGTGGGAAAATTGATTATGAGATTTGGAATTCAGATTAGTATTTGCTTTTTCCTTTCTCTGTTAGTAGTAATATGATGTAGCTTCATATTACAGGCTAAGGTCAGGTTAAGAAGCTGAATAACCTGGCCAGCAGTCAGCTTCAGGAGAACTGTTGAACCATTAATTGCAGCTGTGACTCCTGAGTTTGGAAAAGGAGAGGACATCGATTGTTTTCATTTGTTTGTTTTTAATTTATATACTTACATTGATAGGTACAGTATATATTATACTTTAACAAAGATGTCTTAAATCTTAAAGAGTGCTTCACGTTCTTCTTGCTGGATTTAAAAGGCATTCTGGCAGAACAAAGTGGGTTATTGTCGTTCCAAATTGTGTTTCCTATATCTGAACCATTTGAATACAGGGAAGAAGAGGCTATAGAGAACCAAATGGCGAGGTATTACTGCTACACATGCACCTTACATAATGGAAATAGTAGCCAAACAAATAAAATAAGCTAATGCTTTTTTCAAGCTAGAATTACATGTTTCCCAATACATGCATCTTACTTTTCATATGTATATACACAAACATGCACCATTGAGCATGCTTACATATTTTAAATGCTACCAAACACTGAGACAAGGATTCCCATCAGATGTCATTCCAAATTAATTTAGATTAAAAGTAAAAACAAAACAAAACTTTAAATTCATATGGGAATCTTCTCTTGTGGCTAGTCACTATAAATTGGTAAACAAGGATTGTACATCTGTGCCCTCAGTTAGGCTATAACAATGGTTAGGCTTAAGCAGTGGTTCCTTTTCTTGACTATAGTTAGATGCTTGAAGTGCCGAAGGTTGCATTTCAACTTTAGCAAGACCTATGAAAGTAAAGAAAATCTATCTGATTCTGCTGAAAGAGAAATGAACCTGAATGAGACTCTATAGATACTAAGTAATGAAAAATAATTATACTGCTTCATCCTACTCAGCAAACGGCCTAATTTACTGAACAAGAAATCACAATAGATTTACCCTAATAAAAAACACAGATCAATTGTTTACTTGCAAACCATGACTAATAAAGTGTTTTTTAATACAAGGCATTAATAATTTAGTATTACAATAATCCACAAACATGTGTCTTCCCAGCATTTGTTAAAGAAAAAAATAAAAGTAATAGCCCTGAAATGAGTTTTTAATGCCCTCTAGCAAGAACTCATTTTTATATTGTGCCATGTTTTCCTTTAGTCATCTCAGGTAGAGTTGACAAAAGATTTTTATTTAATGAGTGAATACTTTTCATACAAATTAAACATGTAGAAATATGAATGAGTTACTAAGGTAGATTTGAAAACTGAAACAACTATGTACCAATTCCTATAATTGAGGTTATATTTGAAAAAGAAAGCCCACAGAAACTCTAGGTCATCTTATTAGAACATATTTCATCCTTAGAGTTCTTATTGAGCATCTGCTTCCAGCCCAGTACTGTTTTAGGCACTTGACAAGCTACACAACTAGAGATTCCTGGTTTCATGGGAGAAAAGAAATACAAAATAAACAAGTAAATTCTGTAATATGTTAGAAGGTGGTAAGTTAGCACTCCCAGATAAAATACAGGATGAAAGATGGCCAGTGATTTACTGGATATATACCTCTCAGCAGAGGTAAGGAAACATTTCAGAATAATTGTTATACCCAGTCACTACTACAATCCACATATGGATTTCCCTCACATAATTATATTTCATAATAAGTACCTAAATTCATGATTTTAAAGAAAATGTTAATTTCATTCATCTAGGGGAAAAAAAGGTGGTAGTGCTTTCTAAGGGATACATTTAGTTTTCAACCACAAGTAAAATATTACTACCAGTTATGAGGTATATGGCCTCAGAGTCAATACTTTCCTAGAACAAAGTAGCTTAGCTGTCTTTCAGCAATTGAATCTGGGTTAATGTAGGTTTGTTAAAAATTAGCTCTTTAATTTTTTTTAATCTTTAAAATAGTTCTACTTGAATCAAAGATAAGTAACGATGTAATTGCATCCCTAAATTAAAATTGGAGAGGTCTTGAGTGCTACTCTTGTGAGCATATGTAAATTAACATAATTTCCATAATAAAATAACATGAATTTATTTAATTGGTGGATATAGAAAAAGCAACTGCCTTATTTTTAAAAAACATAACTTTCTAAGTGACACATAAGTAATTCAGCCCTCACCAGATTTTCATTACATAATAAATATAATTTTATTTTTTTTTGCAAAATTGAGTTTTAAAATGGAAATATATATATATATATATATATATATATTTCCTTCATAATGCTTACATATTAGAAGAGCTTGTTGCCTGAGTTTATTGGATCTGAATAAATGTGCTCCCTCCCCAATTCCTCCCTAATATTTTATTCTCTGTGTGTAATTGTAGCTTCATTGCTATCAATGCCTTTCCAGATACTGTTTGCTTTGTATTCTATGGCTTGAAAGCAGGGCTGATGAACATTTTTACATGGCACAAAGTGAGAGAGAGAGTTTAGCAACAACCAAAACTTCAGCCTTCAGTGTAAGCCAGTGAGTGATTACCAAACTGTTCAGCTAGTAGGTGATGTCTACAAGTAATGGTTTAACAATATGGGTTATTGACAGGTCCTCATATAATAGTAGCAAGAGGATTACCTGCTGAAAATATTACGTCATATAATAACTACATTATATTAAGATATAAAGTCATCGTAATAAAGGTATGTTTGTGAAACAACCAATCTAAGTATGATTTGCATTTGAATATTAATATATGCTCATTTTTGACAGGACATATATTACAAGCTAGAGTAAGTATCAAAGAGTAAGAAAAAAAGTCATGGTAGAAAATCTAAAACTAAGACATCTGTATCCCTTAAAAAAAAGAGATCTGAAAATTGTGATTTATTTTTAATGCCATGTGTAAGAGTTGGTTGCTAACTGGATGACTGTCATTTTTTGGTGGAAGAGAATCCTTGCCAAATGAGATCATACATTCTGAAAGAAATTTCTGACTTTGGTTTTTGTGTCCTTTCCATCCCTCCAGAAACTGCTTATGACAGATGTGATTACAGTGAACTCTATCAACTTACATATTTGTGTTTCTTATTAGGTTAATTTAAAAGGTAATATAATTTAGGTAAAATTTGAGATTTGTCTACCATAGAGAAAGAGGAGTCTAAAGACTAAGAATGTTCTTAGAGTTTTGCTAGATAGTAATCTCAACCTCTTTTCAACCAGATAATTTGAACCTTACTTTTCAAACAGGTAAATCTGAATAAGTAATTTTATGTCTCTTCCCCTTGGTTCCTCACCTAAAAATTGGGATAATAATAATGCCTGCTTTAATGGTAGTTTTGGATTCGATGTAGACAAAAAATGATTTTAAAAGTTCCTGACACAAAATAGTGTTAAATGTGTTGATAATGATTATTAGGTATTTGTTCATCTTCATAAAATTATGTGTCACACTGTAAGTGGTTAATAAATATTTTATCACACAGCAAGTCAATAATAAATAAACACATGGATGAATGAATAAATGGATGGATAATGAAACAATCAGAAAGAGCAGTACTTTTTATTAAAGTTCAAAAATATTTTACAATGTAATGTTGCCTGTTTAGTTTCATACATATCTGATTTTAATGACCTGCCAAATACATTCAGAATTCAGAGTCCTGGTGCACAACTAATTCTGATCAGTCATATTGATCCCACTTTGCCAGAGGGTTAACAAACTCACAATAAATGCTTCACATAAATATTTCAAGTAAAATCCCAGAAATATTTCATATTAAATGAAAATAATTTAAAAACTAATACAGTGGCTTACCAGCAACAAATATTAAAACTATTTATTTTTTTTAAACTGAGAGGGAAAAATGAAACCTACAGTTCTTTTGGTAGTTTTAGCCCAATTGAAGATACAGCTAGAAATCTCATGAAAAAGCTCCTTAATCAGTGGGTGTTTTCCGTTCTTTTTTGTTTAATGAATATTTTTGCACATAGTATTTTGGCTATATTTGTAAATGTCCTTGAAATATCATTGATACTAACCTTTGTGGCAAAGCTGGAGCAGTAATATTTATACAGTACAATGTTCTGAAAAGAAGCAAGCATTTAACACTTTGGGAAGTTAGGGGTTGGTTATATATAATCCATCATGATTATAGAATGGTGCTGTCCTGAATTTCATTCATTTAAACAGGTCACACTGTAATTCCGATAAAGCTTTTAGAAATTGTTTAACCAGACTGTACACAAGATAATGCCAAGGCTAATTTCTACATTTTAATTAAATGCATGATCACAATCTAAGTTGTGCCCTGAGTGAGAATATAACATGAGGGCACAGCTCATCCATGTTCCACTTGATTGCAAACCTTTTATTTGAACGACTAAAAATAACCTACAGATAAAAACGTATGCCTATCTCAATAATACAATTAGACAATATTTCCTCTATGGACTACTACTCTTTTTATAATTATTAACTTAAAATGCATTTCAGAGATGATATAGAGACAGCCTGGACCAGGGATTATTTCCCAATGTAACAGTTTAACAAGAAGGCAAAGCATATTCCATTGTGCGACAAATTATTGCACAGGGCCTTCTTAGGGTTGGAAGCAGCAAATTTCCACATCCTTTTAATCACTGGCCTCCTTGCTGAGGCAGTCAGTATGAGTGGAGAGGCCACAGGCAATGGTGTATGCTCTTCACCTCATTTACACAGCAAATGCTTTACCCAGGGAACCATAACATCAGCCGGCAGGAATGACAATTTAAACCTACCAATACAAATGGGGATCCTAAGGCTTTCATTCACTCCTTCATTGCAGACTGCATTAGATCCTATTTAATTGCACCTTCCCTTGTCACATTGCATTATGAGCAATGAAGAATTGGAACTAGGAAGCAAAGGAAAAGGATGGCCTCTGTTAGATTTGGGCCTCACTCTACGAATCAGTTAAGGGGTATGGATAAGGAGAGTCAGAAAAGTAGTTTCTCTTTCTGTCTGCCCTCTAGCCAAACATCTACTTACCTTCTACTCATTCAGGCACAGGTTTAAGTTTTGTTTTTTTTAGGGAGGCATTCCCTGCCCACCCAGAGTGGGTACATTTATTTCATTCCTAATCCCTTATGTTTTTACAGAACTCTATATTTTATCATTTTTGCTACCATAAAAATGGAAATTAAATCACTCACAGTATAGTAACTTTGTTACCTAGCTATGTTACATTACTTTGTTATATAACTATGTTAGATAACTTTGTTACATAACTATCTTACATAACTTTGTTAACCTATGATGCTAGTGATAGAGTGACAGTTTTTGTTTTTTCATTGATATTAACCCAGCACTTAGAACCATGTCAGGTATATGGTAAATAGACAATACACATTTTTCAGATAAATAAATGAGCAAACTTATGTCTAGCTTAAGAACAATTCTAATTTTACTTACCAAATTACAATGGACATGATAAAAAGAAGACTCACATCCACTGAAACCTCTTTGTCTTAGAACATTTTGTGTTCAAATAGATCAGATATCATGGGAGAAAATTGTTGTGTCAAACTACTATTAAAGTTATATAATTAAATTTGAAACATCATGATTTTTAAGGTGCTAAATATTGGCAGAATTCAATTATTTTCTTCTTAAACAATTTCAATCATATTCTAAAAACAACATTTTCTAAAAGTATTTGAGATGCTATGATTATATAGACTTCTAGATTTTTCTTCCAATGAGATTAGAATTTCCAAAGTTTCTTCATGCCTTATATCTATTTGGTACTTTCCCAACTTCTTGAACTTTTCTCTTGTCAAAAACTTAATCTCTTTTACTCAATTTAAATATATTTAAATATATTTTATCATCTCAAAATTAGTTAATCTTAATAGATGGCAAATGCTTCCTGTAAATAATTCAGCAGTGTTATGGTCATCATTTTCAGGAAAAAATAAAATTCACTAACAAGTATTTCAAGAATCTTTCAGCTTCAAGGTTTTTTTTAGATAGAAAACAGTGACTGAATTTATCAAAGTATTATCACAGTCTTTTTTCCCTTAAAGACTCCTGCAGTAATTTTTAATAAACCAGTTGTATTAGTTTAAAAACAAAAGACAAATGGGATCAGGTTTAAATAAGAATAAGAAACCCTTTGGAGATAAAAGTGGAAGAATTCATAGAAAAAAAAGAAAAAATGATGGTTTTTGGAAATATCAAATACGTTTCCAGTTATTTAGACAAATGAATTAAATTTAATACTTTTCCACAAGATAATAGATATTCCTCTCTTCAGCTAGATTCTTATCTATGAAAATATCAGCATAAAATTGTGGAGCCTACTAGAGGGAGGGAAGTAGACAGCAGTTTAGGGAGATCACTGTGTCTGAGGCATTCATCCTTTAGGCCACTCATTCTCACCTTAAGTCATGTGGAAGGAATAAAACCCACTCTAGTCTTTTGTACCTCTTTGAGGGTAGACATTTCTAGCCAAGGCTGAGACATTAAATGCAAAATGTGGGAGATACTAGAGAAATGCAAACACTGAAAATGAAAGACAATGAATATAATTACTTATACCAGAAGAAGCAGAGCTAACACAGTAAAAATAACAAGAATATAAAAGAAACATTATAAACATTGTCAGAAGAATATAGGACAACTGGAAAATATTGAAAAGAAAACTATTTTTAAAAAGAGAAAGAGTAGGCCGGGCGCGGTGGCTCAAGCCTGTAATCCCAGCACTTTGGGAGGCCGAGGCAGGCGGATCACAAGGTCAGGAGATCGAGACCACAGTGAAACCCCGTTTCTACTAAAAAAAAAAAATACAAAAATTAGCCGGGCGCGGTGGCGGGCGCCTGTAGTCCCAGCTACTCAGGAGGCTGAGGCAGGAGAATGGCGGGAACCCGGGAGGCGGAGCTTGCAGTGAGCCGAGATCGCGCCACTTCACTCCAGCCTGGGCAACAGCGTGAGACTCCGTCTCAAAAAAAAAAAAAAAAAAAGAGAAAGAGTATAAAATATCATGACTGAAATAAAAACGTCACTGTATATGTTGAACAGCAGAACAGATTAATCTGAAGGACAAAATAATGAGCTGAAACTTCAGGCCATAGATTTCTCTCAGAAGGTACCAAAAGGAGATTTAAAGAGAGAGAGAGAATAGTTGAGAGATGTGAAAAATATGAGAAAATAGGAGAAGAGAATAATGGTGAAAGTTAATGATGTAAAGAGCAAAAATGGACAGAAATAATTAACAGAACCACAAGCTTTGCAAAGACAAATTTCTGCAAACAAGGAAAAAAGATGAGTAGACTAAAAAACACAGAAAGGAAAATAAGAAATAGCTATAGATGTTGTAAAAATTTTATTTAATAAAAGAATAAACAAGTAGGCATTATTACATTTAAATACATAGCTAAAATTGATAACATTCTGGAAAAATATATATGGTAAATTACAAAGAAGAAATTGGGAATGTAAATAAACCATTAATCATGAAAGACTTTGAGATGTCAATGAAAGCACTATCCCAGATATTTCACAAAATTCCCAAGATTGTATAGATATGTTTTATCAACATTTTTGGAACAGGTTATCTCTACATTAAATAAATTATTCTAAAAAATTTAAAAAACGGTGGTGAGCTATTATTTCTCAATCTAACCCATGTAAACCTTGAACTGGAAAATAAATAATTATAATTTAGTTTTATAACTATATATAAAACATATTTATAAAAATCTTTAGCATGATATTAAGTAATCCAATAGTGTATTAAAACCAATATAATGTGAGTAAATACAATTTACTTCAAGAATTATTTAATGCTTGAAAAAATCCATTAATATAAAATATTAATGAACTAAAGTTTCCATCACATTCTCACCCAGAATGACATAAAAAACACAGGATCGTGAACAATATATTTTAATGATAAAAATAAAATCCTTAGAAATCTTAACCTAGCATTTTTGTTATTAGAAAAAATGTTTCTTAAAAATTCTATAGGCCGGGCGCGGTGGCTCAAGCCTGTAATCCCAGCACTTTGGGAGGCCAAGGTGGGTGGATCACGAGGTCAGGAGATCGAGACCATCCTGGCTAACATGGTGAAACCCTGTCTCTACTAAAAATACAAAAAACTAGCGGGGCGTGGTGGCGGGCGCCTGTAGTCCCAGCTACTCGGAGGCTGAGGGGGGAGAATGGCGTGAACCCGGGAGGTGGAGCTTGCAGTGAGCCGAGATCAAGCCACTGCACTCCAGCCTGGGTGACAGAGTGAGACTTCGTCTAAAAAAAAAAAAAAAAAAAAAAAAAAATCTATAGGAAATGCTACATTTGGAGAAAAATTTTCTGATGCGTTTCTTTGAAGGTTGAGAATAAGACAAAGAGGACCGATCAAAAGCAATGTTCATATGCTACTCAAAGTTCTCTTTTCCTAAATAAGGAAAAGAAAGAAGAGGCCTAAATGTTAAGCAGAAAGAGGTATGACTGTTCTTTGTTTTGCTTCATTTTGTAAATTATATGTTCACTTACATAGAAAATCTAAGGGAATAAATTTTAAAACCATTAGAACTAATAAGAGAACTCAGCAAGTTTGCAAGATTACAAAATAAAATCACACCCAAAATCAATTAGAAGAGGTAATAGAAAATAAGATTCCATTTACTATAACAACAAAATATATGTTATCTAGGAATTAATCGAACAACAACTGCATAAGGCTATCATAAATGAACTCAAAAGAAGTGCTGAATAAGTAGAAAGATATACATTGTTCATGGATGATATGGCTATATACTGTGAAGATGTAAATTCTCATCAAATCAATTTGTAAATCCAATTCAACTCCATTTAAAATACTTGCAGAGTTTTTTGTATCTAGACAACTGATTTTTTAAAAGACATGAAAGCAACCAGGTCTATCAATGGCTGAAACAACTTTGGAAAATAACAAAAATTGATTTTTTTCCTAACAGATATTATAACACTAAGTCATTGTACAATATTTGCAAAAATGTGGGACAAATGCAGAAAAACATACAGTACAGTGCAATGGAATAAAAAGCCTTGAGAACAACTTCCACATATGAGGCAACTTGATACAGAGATGGTATTAAAAATCTAAATGCATTATTATGTAAATGTTAATTTAGTAAATGACGTCAAATAATAAATGACTCAGTACAGAGAGGGAATTCTCTAATATTGTTACAAAAAGAGGATCCAAATTTCCACCTATGTGTGAAGGTTTGAAACCTTAAAAAGTGATGCAAATATTTTTTTAGCACTAGGGTAAAGTAACTGATAATATTGAAGTTAATGATTTTGAATATAATGACACCAATGACAAATTAGAAAAGATATTTATGATATTTTAAATCTAACAGAGGGATGATTTATATATATAATATTTACAAATTAGAAAAATAAAGACTTTAAGTTAATAAGGAAATGTGCATATACATAAATAACCAATACATGAAAGGAGAAGCTACAATGAGTAAGGAGAATATAGAGAGATGGTCTACTTCACTAGTAAGAATAAAATGCAACTTAAAATGTCAATCAAATATTTCTATTAGAAAGTAAATGACACATAAATACCAATTGTTTATGATAATTAGGTAAAAAGGAACCCAAAATAAACCTGAAAACCTATTCCGAAAAGTAGTATTTTTTATGTATATACTATAGGTGTGTAATTCCAACCATCGATATAAACTCCAGAGAAGTCTCTTGGAAATTCTGAGAGATTGGATGAGAGTGAAGGGAGGACATGAAATATTATGCTGGGACACAGGCATAAACCAAGTATGTCTTAGGTGAACAAAATAGACCATCTGGGCATGCTATATATAGAAAACTACTCATCATAACAAAGTTAATGTTAGAATATGTTGGATTCAGCTTAGGTGTCTGTCACTAGGAGACTCTATAAATAATATGTGGTATATGCATAGACATATAATGGAATGTTATCCAGGAGAAGTGCAGACAAAACTATACATCTTAAACATAAAATACAGAATGAAAAATGTAAGAAAGATACTTACCTTCATAACAATACCGTTTGGGTACATTAACACAAAATGTATACAGATGAACTCTGTGCATGGTTTCAAAAATATTTATATATAACACAAGCAATTTATGAGAGATATATGAAAATAATTTTCAGTATAGAAATTAGAATGGATACCCATGTAGAGAGGGCAATGTGATTGAGATTTAAAAAACAAGAGGAAATAACGGAACAAAATTAAACATCAGAAGGGCTTTACATAAGCAGTTAGTGGAATTATAAGGGTGGAGTCTTTTGAGGATTAATTTTATTGATGCTATTCAGATGTCCAGGGGAGTGCCTGGTATATAGTAGGTGTTCATTAATATGAGTGAATGAGGATTATAATCAGATAAATTCTGTGTGTCAAAGATCTACAAAAGGATAATTAAAAAGATATAATTTGGTTTTCTTTATTTTACTCATGTTAATTTTTAATGCAAGCTAATACAAAATCAGTATGCCAAATATGTATTTTAGGGATTAATATAATGATCAGACTGTCCATTTTTGTGCTACTATCAATTGTTGTAATTATTCAGGCTTACAATGTCTTGCATCTAATGCTTAACTAAATTTTCTCATTAATTCTAAAAGTTTTTAAGCAGATTCTCTTGGGTTTTCTTGGTGTATAATCACATTGTCTACAAATAATGAAAATTTTGTCTCTTCATAATCATTTCATGTCTTGTTGTTTTGTCAGAATATTAATTGTGACAGTAGGGTTTTCTTTCTTTTGTTGTTCATAATCGAATTATCACTAGTTTTTCACATCTTAATTATGGTGTTGACTTTGGCTTAATATAGATCTTAAACATGCCAAATAAATAGATTATGCCCCAATATCTAAAGTTTTACATTTTTAAAAATCAGAAAGTTGTTCCATTTTTTACGTTTCAAATCTACTGTCTCATAATACCTTTATGGGAAAATACATGTTCATAATTTAAAACTCTTCTTGACAATCAATATGAGACATGTTAAGAAATAACAAAAAGGAAATGAGGATTTTTACATAGAAAAATAATGTTGCTTTGCCAAAGTTATAGCTTATATTAAATATGGCCTTTAAATATTTTAAATGAATGAAATTTTATATACATACATAGAACTAATACATACTGCAAAATGTATATTTTGTATTAGACTGTCAAATTTATTGATTTCTTAGCCACATCACAACTTTATAGTTAGGTCTTAATATTTCAAAATTCCATCTAGGATGTGTATACCATTTACGAGACTTCTCTTTAAATCTCTGATTCTAAGAAAACAAAGTCAAATGATGTGCCAGAATCTATCTGTGAATGGAGTAAGTTTGGCATAAGTTAATGTTTTACATGCTTTTTAGAAGAAACCCTTTGTTAAGATCTTCTCCCAAGTTGAATCAGGCAAAATCTGCAGTCCCAATAGCAAAAAACATCAGTAGATCAAGAATTTACTTTATGTTTAGCACCAGGGTTTACCTGATGCCCAAACTGAATAATTCATTCAGTTTTCTTAAAGAAGTCACTGATCTTAGTGATAATTTTTTTATTGTTAAACCCGTTGCTGTCTGTAGCAAGGATTAAGTATCAACTCAACTTTACCTTTCCCTGCAGAAGTCATTTTTATGCTTTTATTTGCATGGTCCCCAATAAAAAGAATTTAAAATAGTGGTACTTCGCAAAATGATTAGTTCCTGGTTGATTTAAAGCTTGTCAGAGTAAAGAACATGTTTCAACATTCTTTTATGATCTTTGTTTTGTGACATAGTATTGTTTTTTGTTTGTTTTTTTTTCATGTAAAGTGACATATTACTTTTTTGCATGGTTTTAAATCAGCCATTTGGGAGTTTATTCAATCAATTCTCCTAAACAGAACCCCTACTAATTTTATTATTATTATTATTATTATTATTATTATTATACTTTAAGTTCTAGGGTACATGTGCATAACGTGCAGGTTCGTTACATATGTATACTTGTGCCATGTTGGTGTGCTGCACCCATCAACTCGTCAGCACCCATCAACTCGTCATTTACATCAGGTATAACTCCCAATGCAATCTCTCCTCCCTCCCCCCTCCCCATGATAGGCCCTGATGTGTGATGTTCCCCTTCCTGAGTCCAAGTGATCTCATTGTTCAGTTCCCACCTATGAGTGAGAACATGTGGGGTTTGGTTTTCTGTTCTTGCGACAGTTTGCGGAGAATGATGGTTTCCAGCTGCATCCATGTCTCTACAAAGGACACAAACACATCCTTTTTTATGGCTGCATAGTATTCCATGGTGTATATATGCCACATTTTCTTAATCCAGTCTGTCACTGATGGACATTTGGGTTGATTTCAAGTCTTTGCTATTGTGAATAGTGCCACAATAAACATACGTGTTGCATGTGTCTTTATAGCAGCATGATTTATAATCCTTTGGGTATATACCCAGTAATGGGATGGCTGGGTCTAGTTCTAGATCCTTGAGGAATCACCGTACTGTTTTCCATCATGGTTGAACTAGTTTACAATCCCACCAAGAGTGTAAAAGTGTTCCTATTTCTCCACATCCTCTCCAGCACCTGTTGTTTCCTGACTTTTTAATGATCGCCATTCTAGCTGGTGTGAGATGGTATCTCATTGTGGTTTTGATTTGCATTTCTCTGATGGCCAGTGATGATGAGCATTTTTTCATGTGTCTGATGGCTGTATGAATCTCTTCTTTTGAGAAATGTCTGCTCATATCCTTTGCCCACTTTTTGATGGGGTTGTTTGTTTGTTGTTTTTTTTTTTCCTTGTAAATTTGTTTGAGTTCTTTATAGGTTCTGGATATTAGCCCCTTGTCAGATGAGTAGATTGCAAAAATTTTCTCCCATTCTGTAGGTTGCCTGTTCACTCTAATGGTAGTTTCTTTTGCTGTGTAGAAGCTCTTTTGTTTAATTAGATCCTATTTGTCAATTTTGGCTTTTGTTACCGTTGCTTTTGGTATTTTAGACATGAAGTCCTTGCCAATGCCTATGTCCTGAATGGTATTACATAGGTTTTCTTCTAGGGTTTTTATGGTATTCAGTCTAACATTTAAGTCTCTAATCCATCTTCACTTAATTTTCCTATAAGGAGTAAGGAAAGGATCCAGTTTCAGCTTTCTACTTATGGCTAGCTAATTTTCCCAGCACCATTTATTAAATAGGAAATCCTTTCCCCATTTCTTGTTTTTGACAGGTTTGTCAAAGATTAGATGGTTGTTGATGTGTGTTGTTATTTCTGAGGCCTCTGTTCTGTTCCACTGGTCTATATCTCTGCTTTGGTACCAGTACCATGCTGTTTTGGTTACTGTAGCCTTGTAGTATAGTTTGAAGTCAGGTAGCATGATGCCTCCAGCTTTGTTCTTTTGGCTTAGGATTGTCTTGGCAATGGGGGCTCTTTTTTGGTTCCATATGAACTTTAAAGCAGTCTTTCTCCAATTCTGTGAAGAAACTCATTGGTAGCTTGATGGGGATGGCATTGAATCTATAAATAACCTTGGGCAGTATGGCCATTTTCATGATATTGATTCTTCCTATCCATGAGCATGATACGTTCTTCCATTTGTTTGTGTCCTCTTTTATTTCACTGAGCAGTGGTTTGTAGTTGCCCTTGCAGAGGTCCTTTACATCCCTTGTAAGTTGGATTCCTAGGTATTTCATTCTCTTTGAAGCAATTGTGAATGGAAGTTCATTCATGATTTGGCTATCTGTTCGTCTGTTACTGGTGTATAAGAATGCTTGTGATTTTTGCAAATTGATTTTGTATCCTGAGACTTTGCTGAAGTTTCTTATCAGCTTAAGGAGATTTTGGGCTGAGACAATGGGCTTTTCTAAATATACAATCATGTCATCTACAAACAGGGATAATTTGACTTCTTGTTTTCCTAACTGAATACCCTTGATTTCTTTCTCTTGCCTGATTGCCCTAGCCAGAACTTCCAACACTATGTTGAATAGGAATGGTGAGAGAGGGCGTCCCTGTCTTGTGCCAGTTTTCAAAGGGAATTTTTCCAGTTTTTGCCCATTCAGTATGATATTGGCTGTGGGTTTGTCATAAATAGCTCTTATTATTTTGAGATACATTCTATCAATACCAAATTTATAGAGCGTTTTTAGCATGAAGGGCTGTTGAATTTTGTCAAAGGCCTTTTCTGCATCTATTGAGATAATCATGTGGTTTTTGTCTTTGGTTCTGTTTATATGCTGGATTACATTTATTGATTTGCATATGTTGAACCAGCCTTGCATCCCAGGGATGAAGTCCACTTGATCATGGTGGATTAACTATTTGATGTGCTGCTGGATCCGGTTTGCCAGTATTTTATTGAGGATTTTTGCATCAATGTTCATCAGGGATATTAGTCTAAAATTCTCTTTTTCTTGTTATTTCTCTGCCAGGCTTTGGAATCAGGATGATGCTGGCCTCATAAAATGAGTTAGGGAGGATTCCCTCTTTTTCTATTGATTGGAATAGTTTCAGAAGGAATGGTACCAGCTCTTCCTTGTAACTCTGATAGAATTCAGCTGTGAATCCGTCTGGTCCTGGACTTTTTTTGGATGGTAGGCTATTAATTATTGCCTCAATTTCAGAGCCTGCTATTGGTCTACTCAAGGATTCAACTTCTTCCTGGTTTAGTCTTGGGAGAGTGTGTGTGTCCAGGAAATTATCCATTTCTTCTAGAATTTCTAGTTTATTTGTGTAGAGGTGTTTATAGTAATCTCTGATGGTAGTTTGTATTTCTGTGGGGTTGGTGGTGATATCTCCTTTATCATTTTTTATTGCATCTATTTGATTCTTCTCTCTTTTCTTCTTTATTAGTCTTGCTAGCGGTCTATCGATTTTGTTGATCTTTTCAAAAAAACAGCTCCTGGATTCATTGATTTTTTGGAGGGTTTTTTGTGTCTCTATCTCCTTCAGTTCTGCTCTGATCTTAGTTATTTCTTGCCTTCTGCTAGCTTTTGAATGTGTTTGCTCTTCGTTCTCTAGTTCTTTTAATTGTGATGTTAGAGTGTCAATTTTAGATCTTTCCAGCTTTCTCTTGTGGGCATTTAGTGCTATAAATTTCCCTCTACACACTGCTTTAAATGTTTCCCAGAGATTCTGGTATATTGTATCTTTGTTCTCCTTGGTTTCAAAGAACATCTTTATTTCTGCCTTCATTTCGTTATGTACCCAGTAGTCATTCAGGAGCAAGTTATTCAGTTTCCATGTAGTTGAGCGGTTTTGATTGAGTTTCTTAGTCCTGAGTTCTAGTTTGATTGCACTGTGGTCTAAGAGACAGTTTGTTATAATTTCTGTTCTTGTACATTTGCTGAGGAGTGCTTCACTTCCAATTATGTGGTCAATTTTGGAATAAGTGGGATGTGGTGCTGAGAAGAATGTATATTCTGTTGATTTGGGGTGGAGAGTTCTGTAGATGTCTATTAGGTCAGCTTGGTGCAGAAATGAGATCAATTCCTGGATATCCTTGTTAACTTTCTGTCTCGTTGATCTGTCTAATGTTGTCAGTGGGGTGTTGAAGTCTCCCATTATTATTGTATGGGAGTCTAAGTCTCTTTGTAAGTCTCTAAGGACTTGCTTTATGAGTCTGGGTGCTCCTGTATTGGGTGCATATATATTTAGGATAGTTAGCTCTTCCTGTTGAATTGATCCCTTTACCATTATGTAATGGCCTTCTTTGTCTCTTTTGATCTTTGATGGTTTAAAGTCTGTTTTATCAGAGACTAGTATTGCAACCCCTGCTTTTTTTTGTTCTCCATTTGCTTGGTAGATCTTCCTCCATCCTTTTATTTTGAGCCTATGTATGTCTCTGCATGTGAGATGGGTCTCCTGAATACAGCAAACTGATGGGTCTTGACTCTTTATCCAGTTTGCCAGTCTGTGTCTTTTAATTGGAGTATTTAGTCCATTTACATTTAAGGTTAATATTGTTATGTATGAACTTGATCCTTCCATTATGATATTAACTGGTTATTTTGCTCGTTAGTTGATGCAGTTTCTTCTTAGCCTCGATGGTCTTTACATTTTGGCATGTTTTTGCTATGGCTGGTACCGGTTGCTCCTTTCCATGTTTAGTGCTTCCTTCAGGGTCTCTTGTAAGGCAGGCCTGGTGGTGACAAAATCTCTAAGCATTTGCTTATGTGTAAAGGATTTTATTTCTCCTTCACTTATGAAACTTAGTTTGGCTGGATATGAAATTCTGGGTTTAAAATTCTTTTCTTTAAGAATGTTGAATATTGATCCTCACTGTCTTCTGGCTTGTAGAGTTTCTGCCGAGAGATCTGCTATTAGTCTGATGGGCTTCCCTTTGTGGGTAACCCGACCTTTCTCTCTGGCTACCCTTAAGATTTTTTCCTTCAGTTCAACTTTGGTGAATCTGGCAATTATGTGTCTTGGAGTTGCTCTTCTCGAGGAGTATCTTTGTGGTGTTCTCTGTATTTCCTGAATTTGAATGTTGGCCTGCCCTACTAGGTTGGGGAAGTTCTCCTGGATGATATCATGAAGAATGTTTTCCAACTTGGTTCCATTTTCCCCCTCATTTTCAGGCACCCCAATCAGACATAGATTAGGTCTTTTTAAATAATCCCATACTTGTTGCAGGCTTTGTTCATTTCTTTTTCTTCTTTTTTCTTTAGATTTCTCTTCTCGCTTTATTTCATTCATTTGATCCTCAATCGCTGATACTCTTTCTTCCAGTTGATCGAGTCGGTTACTGAAGCTTATGCATTTGTCACGTATTTCTCGTGTCATGGTTTTCATCTCTGTCAGTTTGTTTATGGCCTTCTCTGCATTAATTATTCTAGTTATCAATTCTTCTGCTGTTTTTTCAAGATTTTTAGTTTCTTTGCGCTGGGTACGTAATTCCTCCTTTAGCTCTGAGAAGTTTGATGGACTGAAGCCTTCTTCTCTCATCTCGTCAAAGTCATTCTCTGTCCAGCTTTGATCCATTGCTGGAGATGAGCTGCGTTCCTTTGCAGGGGAAGATCCGCTCTTATTTTTTGAATTTCCAGCTTTTCTGCCCTGCTTTTTCCCCATCTTTGTGGTTTTATCTGCCTCTGGTCTTTGATGATGGTGACGTACTGATGGGGTTTTGGTGTGGGTGTCCTTCCTGTTTGTTAGTTTTCCTTCTAACAATCAGGACCCTCAGCTGTAGGTCTGTTGGAGATTGCTTGAGGTCCACTCCAGACCCTGTTTTCCTGGGTATCAGCAGCAGAGGTTTCAGAAGATAGAATATTCTGAACAGCGAGTGTACCTGTCTGATTCTTGCTTTGGAAGCTTCCTCTCAGGAGTGTACTCCACATGTTAGGTGTGGGGTGTCGATCTGCCCCTATTGGGGGATGTCTCCCAGTTAGGCTACTCAGGGGTCAGGGACCCACTTGAGCAGGCAGTCTGTCCGTTCTCAGATCTCAGCCTCTGTGGTGGGAGATCCACTGCTCTCTTCAAAGCTGTCAGAGTTGTTTGCATCTGCAGAGGTTTCAGCTGCTTTTTTGTTGTTGTTATTGTTTAGCTGTGCCCTATCCCCAGAGGTGGGGTCTACAGAGACAGGTAAGACTCCTTGAGCTGCTGTGAGCTCCATCCAGTTTTAGCTTCCCAGCTGCTTTATTTACCTACTTAAGCTTTAGCAAATGGTGGGCGCCCCTCCCCAGCCTGGCTGCTGCCTTGCCCTTAGAAGGCAGCCTGCTGTGCTAGCAATGAGGGAGACTCCTTTGGCATAGGACCCTCCCGGCCAGGTGTGGGATATAATCTCCTGTTGTGCCCGTTTGCTAAGATCCTTGGTAAAGCGCAGTATTGGGGTGGGAGTTACCTGATTTTCCAGGGGTTGTGTGTCTCAGTTCCCCTGGCTAGGAAAAGGGATTCCCTTCCCCCTTGCACTTCCCAGGTGAGGCGATGCCTTGCCCTGCTTCAACTCTTGCTGGTCGGGCTGCAGCAGCTGACCAGCACCGACTGTCCCGCACTCCCTAGTGAGATGAACCCAGTACTTCAGTTGAAAATGCAGAAATCACCTGTCTTCTGTGTCACTCGTGCTGGGAATTGGAGACTAGAGCTGTTCCTATTCGGCCATCTTGCTCTGCCCTCCCATGACATAGTATTCTTTAGAGATTTTATTTTCAGTAGAATAATTATAGAAACACCCATCATCCACAATCCACAACGTTACACATTATGTGTTTTTAACTAAAAATTGTCATTTTTAATTCATGATTAATATTTAGATAATATACTCTATGATCTGTAGCTATATATATGTATACACACACACATATACACACACACACATACACACACACACATATATATAGTTCTGCCCTAGTATAAACTGTGTGTGTGTGTTTGTGTGTGTGTGTGTGCAAAAGTAGTCCTCAAAATTCTCATTCCTCGCACAGTTCAATAGGCGGAGGAAAATAGGTTAATCAGTAAAGCACTAAGAGGCATCCATTGCATACCTGTCCCTCTGGTCCCCAAGCATTCACCCTGACTAATAAGAATTTCCTGAAGCATGCACAGTTATTCTTATTTGACGAGTCTGGAATTCTTTATTTTTTTTTCTCCTTAAAAATCAAAGGAATCCTACAGATGCTGACATTAAACATACTGATGGGAATTATGATCGTATGTCAGAAAAATATATAACTCCTTTGGGCTCTGTAAGAAGCTGACAGCCTTCCCATAAAATATTAACTGCTCACAATAAAATCCCTTCACAAGGAGTGAGAGGTTAGGAGAAAGAATCTGAGAGCCCTCAACAATGAATTTCGATTAACCGGGTGACTTGAATTCCCTTGTTCTAGTTGTTTTCAGCCTTTATAAAATTAGATAAAAATGCATACAAATCACTAGCATATATTCATTTGGCAAATATTTGAAAGACATAAAAATGTGAATGCCCTCATCTCAAAGGAATATATGAATAATAAATTGGTCATATTACATTTGGCAGAAATGGAGAAGGTGAAGCAATATTGTTCCATTAACTCCAAGAAAGGTCAAGAGGTTGTCACCTTGGTGACCATTCCCTAGGTAGGTACAGCACAACCTTCCCTTTCTCTAAATTCAGTTTGTGGCTCTTTCATAAATGTTATTTCCTATTCTGCTATACACTGAAATACACTGTACTTAGGCATATTTATATTGGCTTTATTCTATAGTTATTCACGTAAAGAAGAAATTTAGATAGCTGTGTGAAAATTTGCCAATGTGAAAAATCAAAACACAGCTTGGAATAAAATGCATTAGCAATGCAAAAACAAAATTAGATTTCCTGGGAAATATGCATACCAATTAAAGTAATGAAAACATCAGATGGGCATTGAGTACCTTACCTAGATATCTTCAAAAGCAGTAAATTAGTTCCAAATTGTACAGGAGTTTGTTATTGTTTTAGTTTTACAATTAAGTCCCAAATAGCAATAACAATAACAAATTGCTATTTATCTAAGTATTTTCCTCCACATGGACAAGGTCAGTCCAAATATATACAAATAGACATGCCTAGCAGGAAAGCCACTTTTTCTTGTAAATGGACCCTAAATTAGGTTAGATTTTTCTGATAATAATTCCATGCGCTCAAGAGAGTGAGAATTGCTTTCTCGAGTAGAGTTTTCAGAATTTGATATAGCCTACAAAGTTCAATTTTAAAGCAGTGGCTCTAAATCTCATTGTTTCCAATCCTAATACACTTGAGGAATTAGCCATAATCCTGTCAAATGAAGTTGGGATGTCCCCCAGATCCTAATTTTTATCTCCCTACCATAAGATAAGAACCAATAAATTCATCTTTTAAAACTGTGTTCCAGAATAGGTAGTTGTGATTAATAAAAAGGTTAACAGTATGTCCAGTTGCAGTGATTTGCACTGAAGTCATCTTTAAAATCGAATGACACTGCTATTTTTATTAGATGGCTCTTTTATTAGCACAAGAGTCTTGTCTTTTGTTTTTGACGAAATACCTGTCTTTATATCTTGGTTTGGGAATTTATTGACTTGACATTTCTTTAAAATGAATATTATTCCAATATATAGTCAACATTTATTGGGTGGTTAGGAGGATAAAGTGATCTTTCTAATAGTAAAATTATACGTACAAACATGTATATATGATAAGTTTTTAAAATATGTGTTCACATAAGGCAGGCAAACAGGTAAGAGTAGTTAAAATAATTCTGCAGTAAAAATAGCAGTGTGGTGCCTAACAACATAAGAGTTATTAAAATGTAATATAAGAAATAATAATCACAGAAATATTGAAATAATTTAGCAATATTTTAGCAAAAAATTGAAATAATTTTAGCAATAAAGAAAGAGATCAATAGGTCAATAGAACAGAGTAAAAGTGAGAAGAAACTCAAGTTCATATGGAAATTAATATATAATAAAACATCATTTTGAGTAATTTGGGAAAACACAATTTTCCATAAAGAATTTTGATCCAGTTAGCTAGCAAGCCATGAAGTAAAAATTAAATAAAGCTGAACCTATAAAATAAACTACAAATGGGTTAAAATATTTTAAAAAATACAAAAAATCAAAACTGCCAAAAGAAAACCAGTACATATTGTTTTTTAAAAATCTAACAGGAGAGAAGAACATTCTAAGTATAATTGAAAAAAAAAAATGGAAACACTTTGAAGGACAGAATAAATTGTGAATATGTCACTATCATGTGGTGAATCTCAGTTCCATTAGAAATAATGGAAATAAAGAAGAACAATATCTATGGGCTGCTTCCCATGGAAATTACATGCGTATATGATTGTCTTTATTACATTGATATTAATAGCTCTGGTGATTGTTAGCTACCCATCCAAAAATTAATAAAATAAAAAATAAACTCATGGATTTAACATCTATAGATTCTACAATGCTGTTTTATTTCTTTGCATCCTGGTAATAAGGACTGTGAATGTTAAGGTAGGATCATTTATTTACATATCTGGGATGCCTGGATTGTAAGTGCCTTGCAAACAACCTGTTCTTAAAAAGCTGCCCACCATCACCATTTAAGTTATAATGGTTATGAAGAATCATGCAATAGAAAAAATAATGATATGTACTTTAATTGTGAAATAATCTCGATTGTGCCTATTCTATGTATGTTAATGTTTTGTCAAGTTCTACAGATGAATGTTTTGTATATTTTCAAGCACTGCACTCTACAAAGAAAAGTTTTACATTCTTTGCTATTAGTCAAAATTCTGAAGTGTATATGTATGTTGTCTCTGTATTGTTATGAAGCAAAACAAAAAAACTCTTTAAAGCTAAATATCAATACAAATTATATGTACCTATGATAGTTAAGGGTGCCAATGAGGTTTATATTTAAGGTTAAGTTTCTGCCTTATTTGAAAAATCAATGTGAACTTACATCATTGTCAAATGAACTGATAAAAAATGAGGCTACTATAAAGTGGCATCCCTAAACATGTAAATACAAATGTTTGGTAGTGAACACAATAAAAGGAGAATATTATCCAACAAATATAAAGTATGCATTTCTGAGAAAACAGTTTGAAAACTATATATATACACATTTGAGTATCGGTATATTTATGTGACTCAAGTCACAATATATCAGATTGATATTTTATAATATATTTGCTGTGACTTGAGCCAGATAAATACTCCAATTATCAAATCCATGAAGCAACACATGATTGCAAGGTTAAGAGAGCTACTATGATTACATTAATTAAAAAATTTCCAAGTTATTTATGAGATAATACAAGAAAATGAAATTTATTATTCTGTAAAGTATGCAACAAACCATTAAACATTGCAATAAAATCAATTGGCACAAAAAGAAATGCAATTATGTTACATTCATGTAAACCCTTTCGTGAAGTAATTTCCAAATATCAATCATGACTGATATTTATAATATAAACATGGAAGCAGCACTTACATTTTTATAAAGCATGAAGAAGTTCTCGCTGTCTCACAAAGAGGAAAATGTTAAATCAGAACATCATCATAATTGTGGCTGATAATCTCTATCATTCAAATCTCAGAGCTCAATTTTGTGTAACAAAAGCAAGGGGGGGAAAGCAATTGCCATTTCATCAGAAAAGGATATTTTATCATCTCTTTAAAATGTGACAATTTATTCTTAATTAACAACTGAATAAACGGCACTGAAAAGTTTTTCTAACACCATACATGAATAACTCGTAAGCAATCAAGACATTAGATGAAAATTAAATGCAGGCACATCATAAAGTTTTGATGATTTCCACCTGCATTACACATGTGTTGAAGTTGAATTTGTAGGAAATATAAACTAGCCCATTGTCCATCATTTTGGAAAAAACAAAATATTCTCTTAATCCTTGATGTTTTAAAAATGTGGATGCCATGATATTGTAAGTAGGAATATTGAACAACAATGGCATAAAGGGGAAAAATGTTTATTAAAAACCTAGAAATAGATTGTGTGCAAATACAATGAATAATAAACACTACTAATGTAAACTCATTTTCTTCTATATAACAGGTTTTAGAAGTTAGCATAGTAAATATATTATCTGTACCTATTATTTTCTTTATTCTGATACATATGGGATTCTTTTGAGAAAAAGTTCTTTAAAAAAAATACAATAGGCCCAGGCTTTGTAATTGCTGGGGAAGACAAACCTCCTCAAGTGAAATATGCCTAAATTTATATAAGAATGAAGTATGTAGTAAGTAATATAACAATTAATGATGGATTTAAATTCAATGGCAGAAGAAAAAAATGAAATTTTGTTTTCTTTCTTTCAAAGGCAAGGTGTTGGGGTGCTGGGAAGAAGGTGGCCGTTGACTAATTCCTTCATTTGACAGGTTGTGTGAACATAAGGATTGGCTCTCAAGATGAAGCAGCCATTTGAAGCTTCCAAAGACCACTCAAGCATAGCCATTAAGAATTTGAATTTTGACAGAAGCAGATTTAACAGGTTTCTTTTTATCTCTGCTGTTCATAAACAAAACTGCCTGAAGAAGGGTGAATCTCCTCCATTAGCCCCTTAACGGGATAAGACATTCGAATTAAGAAAGTGAAATTGAAGAGTGATGATCTGCTTGGCATAAGAGAAGGAGAGCTGAGTACTCTGAAGTAAAATCTTGCATGGGATTCAAGCAGAGGCTAGTCAGAAGAAAAGCAAAAGTAAATGGTATTGTGATCCCAAAAATGTTCAGTGTAATCTGCCACCCTCATACACGCTTTATTAGTGATTTTCAGTGGTGAAAATTCTCAAAACAATAGTTTATATCAGATATTTTGTGATGTGAATTGAAACAACATTCCAACAATAAGCCTATCCCACCATTCCTGTCCTCCATTTGGGACTGGTAGAGACTGTTAGAGGCTTAGGGGTTGTCCTGATCACAGTATTGAGGGGCTCAAGGCAAAACCACATGGATATCAAGAAGCAGATGACTCTCCTCCTCCCTTACCCCACATCCAAACAACTGAAGTCTGGATTTTAAAAATACATTCATTTATAATATTATTTATTGGAATAAAACAATTATTTCATACTTGTTGAATTAATGACTAAAGAAAATACAAAAAGACTTTACACTCACAACCTGTATTAATTCATCTTAAAAATAAAAACTACTAATGATAATCATATTTTAATGTAAAAACAAATCAGTTTAAACAAAACAAGACACCAATATTAATAGCATGAAATATCCAGGTGTCTTAACTGAATGTGCTATGTAAATGCAGACAATTACCTTAAGTGCTTTCCCTTTTCATCCAAAAGAGAATTTGTTTATACTATGTAGAGGCAAATACCATATATAAAAAAATGTCTTCTGGTGATAAATGTTTTTCATTTTATGCAACCTTCTGGAATTGCATTTTCTGTGTTTACAAATATATACCAAGCTTCTTAGATATTGGCAAAAGAAAAGTTTAACCTATCCAAATATCTTCCATTTATATAAAATATACAAATTGCTGCTAAGAAATGATATAACTTTATTCTAGCAGTTCTACAGTCTAAGAGTTTTAAAGTATAGCTGGAAAGGATCTCAAAAGGATCATCTAATCCAGTATTAAGACAAGAGCTTGTCTAAGCTATGCTTGACAGGAGGAGGACCATTTCCTTTTTCATAGTTTTGTTTCCTCAGACATGGGAAACCACTGTCAATACAAATTTCACCTAGCAGCCATCAAAGGGTTTGAAAACAATTAATAGATCACTCCCCAGCTGCTGCTTCTCAAAGCTAAACACAAATTCTTTAGCCCTCTCCTGAGAAAACCCAGTTATCCAGACTTCAACTATTTTTATGACTATTCAGAACTGAGGTTTCTTTTCTTGCATTTTTAAAAATGAGAAAACCCAGAGTATACAAAACAAGGGAAAAAGAGCAAGGTGATGCACATTAGAAGAGAGAATGTATCTTATTACACAGTGAATTTGGCTTCTTTCATAGCAGCACCATAATGCAGACTTAGGTACATCTCAAGGCTCACGCTGAAAATCAGATTTTGCTCCACATTTCAACGATCTCCAGTTAGTTCTTCCTGAACTTGGCATTTTATTGAAGTTCAAACTTGTATTATTTGTATTAAGAGTGGTCAAATAGTCAGTGTACTAATATAGGAAAGTTTGAAGTCAGTGGCCTGGGTTGGAATCTCTGCTAGTTGTGTGGCCTGGACTGTAATGTCCTCAACTGTAAAATGTGAAAATTATTCTCTACATTCTAGATTAGATAATTTGTGGGACTGTCTTAGAAGCCGTATATAAATCACCTACCCCGGGCCTGTTGTGTAATAGCCATTCCACTACAGTTAACTTTCTACCCTAAATTGCTTCTTCCTGAAACACTTGCTGCCTGGTCACTTAAGTTAGATGTATAAAGTTAACCTTCATTATTTCTCTTTTTTTTTGCTTCCACTTCCAGTTATTTTTCTTTCCTTTCATCCCTACAACATTATTTCAAGCCTTCATTATCCTACAATTAGAAGGTTGCAGTTGATGCCTAACTAGTTTTCATTCCTCTACTCTTTTCCCACTCCATTTTATTTTATTTATGTTTTCAGACAGGGTCTTGCTCTGTCACAAGTGAAGGGCAGTGGCATAATAATGGCTCAATGCAACCTCAACCTCCCAGACTCAAGTGATCCTCCCACCTCAGCCTCCTGAGTAGTTGGGACTATAGGTGTATGCCCAGCTAAATTTAAAAAAGGAAAAATTTTTTGTAGACATGGGTTGTCAACATGTTGCCCAGGTTGGTCTTGAACTCTTGAGCTCAAGCTATCCTCTCAACTCAACCTCCTAAAGTGCCAGGATTACAGGTCTGAGCCACAGTACCCGACCCCTTTCCATTTTAGACAACTGGAAATATCTCATCACCTCCAGTCTTTAAAAGCAAAATGAAATAAAATCTTGCAATGAAGTCTTGTTTTACCAAATAAAGTTCAAGTTCAACATTACATAAGGCTTTCACAAGGTAGTTAACCTCCTTCCTCTCCTAATTTACACAGCACTGGTCCCTTCTTCCCCTTTCACAGAACAGCCTTCATCTGTACTGCAGATATTTAAAGCCTACCTTAGATGTCACCTTAACCCTTTTCCTTGCCCTAGGAGAAAATAAATCATTTCCCATTTGTTACTATCTGTACTATTACATTTAAAACTAAATGATTACCTGTACATGGATCACTTGTACTAAAGATCTTAGAATAGAAATCTTTTGACATCCAATTGTGAAATAAAGTTAAAAATGATCCAAGTAGGTACCCTAATTCAAACCCTCCAATTTTTGCTGTACCTTATCATTTCAGGGTACCTTGTATTTAGGATCTTCAGGAAAAAAAAATACCTGCATTAAATTTTGACTGCTACGTTTTATTTGCTTGAATCAAACTCATTTATTTTGGGTAGATTTTTCTAATTGCCATTTACTCCCACATTCATGTAGAGTTGACCATTTTTCTGTTATCCAGACTGTAAGTTCTATAGATTTCCATCTTATAAATGTCCACAGTTTATAGAATCTATTTACTAACAGTTATTTCCTCATTCTACATTGTAAATACCTTAAGTTTACAAACCATCTTTCATTCGCATCTTCAATAATTAGCACTCTGCCTAACACAGATAACTTAGACAATTCTTTTAGAATGAATGAATTCACAGTAATAATTTAGACACATAAAGATAGATCCAGATACAGAGTCGGATAAAAATGTACAAAGTGCTGCAGCTATCGACATAGACTTAAGGATAAATTATACATCTCTTTTTTCTCAGAGAGCTTAGTGATAAGGACTATGGTTGTTATTTTTGAATTTGGATGTTGACTTAATATTCTGTTGAACAATAAGAATAAGAACAACAATAACAATACACAATGATTTGCAAACACTTAATGAATTATGCACCAGTAAACATACCAGGTAATGCACTGTGTGCTTTGCATGCTGCTATCAATAAGTCTATGCAACAGTCTGTTATCTACCTTTGTGGATAAGGAATCTGATGCTCTAAGAGGTTAAAAGATTTTCTTAACATGACATAACAGTGAGAAATGAAGGTAATTATTATCATCAATTAAAACAAGACAGTAGGAGTAGAAGAAACAACCAGGCTGTGGTAGGCAGAGGAAGTCCAAGTGGAAGAGAAGAACCAGAGAACAGCAGGAAAAGTCCCTGGAATACTTTCTAGCAAGGCCATCAGGCATTTAAGGTTGTCCTCTCTTTCCGCCTCTAGGGCTAATTTAAATCCATCTTGCTGCGATTTAAGTCTTTCTTTTGGTTTTCAACCCTCTCATAACCTTGAGCTTATGAAAAACAAAACAAAACAAAATCTTCCTGAAATACATTGCTTCCTTTTCCCTCATATAATTGTTTTTTCCCTTAAATGCTCCTAATATCTCTCATGTTGTATTTTCTTCTGTTTTTCTTGCTCACATTAATTCTCTATAAAATGCTGCACACTGCCTGGGATAAGATAGGAAATAGTAACGTCAGCATCACTCCCTTTGTCTTTGCATCTCGACCTGAAATAGTCTGTGAGGTTATAAAAGGCATTGGGCCATCCTCTCAGCATTGCAGGGCCACAGACAAGTCAATATATTTACATTTAAAACAGATTTCAGGAATTGGGACTTCATGATTTTCCATTACACATGACCAATATCAGTAACTTAGGAATGGAAACACACATTTTTTCATCAAATAGTTTGCCACGTTAGTTTATAAATTGTGGTATGTGGGTAGTGAAAGATCTAAAAAATATGTTTCCTGTTTAAAAATAGGGAAACTATAACTAACAATGATGCACTGTATATTTGAAATGGCTAGAAGAGAGAATTTTGACTGCTTTCACAACAAATAAATTACAAACATTTAGGTGATCAGTATAATAATTACTATGATTTGATCATTACACAATATCCATGTAGCAAAACATCACATTTTATCATATAAATATGTACAATTATGTGTCAAAAAGCACAGTTTCAGTATTTACGACTCCTAAAAAACAGTGGTGAGAAAAGGAAGTTGACAGGTATTTTGTGTGATTTCTTTTCTACATACCTCTTGCTTGCAATGTGCAGTATTTAATCACCCTTTCATTTTAGTATAAAAATATTATGTTCAACAATGTTAGAATTTACAGCCAAATGGCAAGCAGGCTTGTGTTTCCCATTTATATGTTCATTTTCATAAAAAAACAAACAGACAATGTTACTTTCATACACCATACACCTCTTGAAACTAGCACTCTTTCTTGGTCATAATGCTGTATTCCCATCTTTTGGGGCATTACTCAATTTATCCTGCCTACTGATGGCTCCTAAGAGTTCTTGTGACAAATTCCCATGTGTCTGTGGGAGTGGGAAAGAAAATTGTAAAACAACAACAAAAAGATGATCTTTTGAAAATAAGATATATATTCTTGTAATTCTGCACCAAATGTTAGCACTGTCCCAGAAGTTAGCAATTTCTTCAGTAAGGCTATATCACTGTACTTTTATATTTTATATTTGGTTCATGCCAAATTCTTATATAATCCTACCATATTGATGGAATTATTCATCTTGGCTGTAAAAATTCAAAGTAATTAAATTATTTAATTCTTTAAGCTTTCTAGAAAGTCTGAAATAAATCTTTCAAAATGGCAAGGAAAAGCAATTTACCTTTACTAGTTCTTCCTCCTTCTCCTTGCAAATTATCTGTATTTTGAACCTTAGCCACTTTTCTTGTTAATGAAGTTAATGACTTCATCATGCTATGTAATTCACTTTGTACAATCTATATAATAAAAGCAGAAGATATAGAATATTTTTGACGTTCATGAATATTAAGTGTTGAAAAGTAATTAGATGGTAAAAATAGAAATATAAATAAAAATAATGAAACACTAAGGGAAATGTTTGCTCGGCAATATATCAACTTTAAGAAGCTTGCTTAGAGAAAATTGTAGCAAATATTTCTACAGTAATGATGATTTTCTAGAGCATTTTGATATGTATCATTACACTTCATCTTCACAGCAACCTGAGATAAAAAATCTTTACATTCTACAGAAGTAAATTACGGTAAGTTAAGGCTGAACTTGGATCGGTCTCTATAGTATGTATTTCCTTGGCAAATTCTTTGTTTTCCTTTTCCATACTAAGATGTTTTCTGCCCCTTCGAATGCAGATTCGTATACTGCACAATTCTCTCTACATTCTTCTAGATCAACAGGCTTTATTTTGTACTCTAACAATACATATGAAAAATTTAAAATAACTTTTTACTTTTTAAGTTCTAGAGTGGTAAAAATTATAAACCAGAAACTTTTTTCTCCTTCAAATTCCGAAATGCAGTTTTCATTAAAGTTTTGCTTTTGGCTCTATTTGACAAGTTCATCCATGGCACAAACTCAACTGCCTTCTCTTCATAAATGCCCCCTAAATCCCCTCTTCCTAAATCCTCATCACTCTCCCCCTTGAGGTGTAGACCAATAGGACTCTGTCTGGAAATCTACTAGGACCTTACATTCAATATTCACCAAATGGAACTGATTAACAATTCCTAAAACATGTGAATACTATATTTTGGCTGATGTGCCAACCATTCCAACAGTACCCAGAACTGGAAATCACTCCAGGCCAAGAAACCAAGACTAGTACAATGTCTGCCTACCTGTCTTTTCCCCATTCTCTTTCTTACTGCCATTACCAGAGCTTTGGTCACCACCATGTAGGTATTCAAAAATTGCCAAGAAAATGAAGCACCACCTTAGAGTTGCCTGCCATTATTTCTCAAATGTTATAAATGTATAAACTCTTTCCATAGGAAAAAAAAATTACAGGCTGGGCATAGTGGCTCACACCTGTAATCCCAGCACTTTGGGAGGCCTATGAGGGTGGATCACCTGAGGTCAGGGGTCTGAGACCAGCCTGGCCAACATGCTGAAACTCCGTCTCCACTAAAAATACAAAAACTAGCTGGGTATAGTGTCAGGCACCTATAGTCACAGATACTCAGGAGGCTGAGGCAGGAGAATCGCTTGAACTCGGGAGGCAGAGGTTGCAGTGAGCCGAGATCGTGCCACTGAACTTTAGCCTGGGAAACAAAGTGAGACTCCATTCCAAAAAAAAGAAAAAAAGAAGAACAAAATTACAGACCCCTTACGTTGACCTTAATTATGCTTTCATATTGTTAGTCATAACTTAAATGTACAAACCTAGATATAAAATTTCTATTTTGATAGCTATGTAATCATAAGCCAAAGCAATTTTTCAAATGAAACAAACTAAACTATAAAATAAACCTTTTATAATGACTCTAATGTAATATGTTAAATGATAGTGTATTGCTGAAACTAAACCTTACCTTAATATGAGAATACAAATTAGCTGCTATAATATAAATTCGCTTTACTTTGTAAGCCTACACCACCATATGTCCCTCTAATTTCTCCATAGAAACTTATCTGAAACTTCATTTGGTCTTCATACGGCTAATATGTATTATTTATACATTAACTCCACCACTGTAGTTTTATCACTCTTCTACAACATTAAATTACTAGAATTGGATACCCATATTACTATAAATACCAATAAAATATCAGCCACTGAAATTATGTGGGAAAAATATATATATATATTTATATATAGCTCAGAGCGGAGTACAATGGTGTACAAATCTCGGCTCTCTGCAATCTCTGCCTCCCGGTTCAAGCAATTATCCTGCCTCAGGCTCCCAAGTAGCTGGGATTGCAGGTTCGCACCACCATGCCTGGTTAATTTTTGTGTTTTTAGTAGAGACGGGGTTTCAACATGTTAGCCAGGCTCGTCTCGAACTCCTGACCTCGTGATCCTCCTGCTTTGGCCTCCCAAAGTGCTGGGATTACAGGCATGAGCCACCTTGCCCAGCATGGACAGGCATAAGCACTGTGTCCAGTACGGTGGGCACATGCCCACCATGCCCAGCTGAAAATAATTGTTTATGTCACAGCCATACAGATAATTTTGAACAAACTCAGGTTAATTTTGACATTATAAAAGAAATGAAAATGGAAGCATTCTCTTAGGGACTATATCCATAAATTTCCCAATAGTCTTCAGGGCAAAGTTGGAGAAACACAAGTCTATATATCTGGAATAGCACCCTGGCATTTATCATTATCACCATAATAAACTCTAATAGATGGTTCAGCGTTGGGTGAATACACCTTCTTATTGCTGAGCTCTCTCTTGTGCATTAAGCTCTGTCATTCCTTGAACCTTGCTTACGGTGGTAGCTTAATTTCTTTGTATTTCATTTATTTGCTTCACTTGTCCTATTGCCTACTGGATGAAAAGTTATTTAAATATTTATATACTTAGTTTAAATATTCATATTTAAACTTCTATAGCACCAAACACAGTGCTTCCCATCAGTTAGGTACTCCACTGTGTTCATCTATTTAATACTCATTTATTGAACTTCTACAATCTTCCCAGTAGCTGCAAGGACTGAGCACAGTGGTAGACAAATTACAGTCTTTGCCCTTAAAGAGTTTATATGGTGATGGGAACCAATTATAAAACAAGTATGTGACATCATTTCCGATTAAGTGATAAGGCAAAAATAAAGGTTGGTCAGCAGAATGCCAAAGGAAATTCTTTACCTAGAGTAGTCAGGAAAGGCTGTACCAAAGAGAAGTTAAGTGAGCTGATATCAGCTGAATCTAGATTCAGCTTCATATTTTATTAATAATATCCATTTGTCAGTTATACTTTCCAATAGACTAGTACTTCTTAATTGCAGATAAATTATTCTGCTTATTTCTTGTGACAGGAGATCAACAAATTTTTATTTTGGTATCTATTGTATCATCAAATCGCCATAAAAACAGCATGGCTGGGCACCATTTCCCCCTATTTAATGGATGATGAAAACAAGTCTTAGAAAAGTATCCAAATACTTATTCCAAAGTTTGAATTAATCGCTACTTGTTGAGCTGTAAATCAAACTTAAACCTATTTGATTCATTGTCTTTTCATTATACTACACCAACTTCTAGTATATTAAAAGTTCCAATAATGTTTTCATGGTGGTCATACAACTTTAGTAATTAACAATGAATGAAATTATAGGACAGGAAAAGTATGGCTATCAAAATATCCTAACACAATATATTGCCTGAGTCTAAAATGACAAAGTAGTTGATGTAATTTAATGTAAGCATATAGTTTTAGTTTAGATGACTTTCAGACTTTCAAAATGAAGACAGCTTAAACAAGGGAACAGTTTCAATGCCAGTAATAAGCAAGTTACTGTAAGTTACAACATGTCGATGCTTTGGTTAAACAGGGAATACAACAACAAGAAAAATTAAGTTTGGGGTAAGCAATACAGTATCAAAAACCATCTGTCTGACCAGTCCTGAGTATAAATGATGAGTCATGTAATTCTTGTGAATGACTAATGAGATTAGCAGGGCTGTTTTTGCTGAAGAACCAAATTACATTTTAATTCATTTAAAATAGGCTTTTGAGATTAAAGCTAATAAAAAACAAAATTTATGCAATAATAGAAACTACTTTTAATGTCGTTGGATTAGAAATGTGTATCTTTTTTATTATAAAATACTTCTGCTTTGATAAAAGATGTTCATCATTATCACGACACCAATATTTCAATCGCTGTCTCATTTAATTCCTTGGAGATCTGAGACAAGGCCCAGAACAAGCTGGAAAGAAGTCTACAATGTGAACTCAACAACAGTGTTCCAACATTATTAAAATAAGGATGCATGCTTCCTTCTACTCAACTTTTTTTGTTTTGTGTTAAAATCTTGAGGGGAAAGAAAAAAAAGAGTCTTATGAAAATGGAGGAATGTGCCAGGCACAGTGGCTCACGCCTGTAATCCCAGCACTTTGGGAGGACGAGGTGGGCAGATGACGAGTTCAGGAGATCAAGACCATCCTGGCTAACATGGTGAAGCCCCGTCTCTACTAAAAAAATACAAAAATTATCTGGGCATGGTGACGGGCACCTGTAATCCCAGCTACTTGGGAGGCTGAGGCAGGAGAATTACTTGAACCCGGGAGGCGGAGTCTGCAGTGAGCTGAGATTGCACCACTGCACTCCAGCCTGGGTGACAGAGTGAGACTCTGTCTCAAAAAAAAATTGAAGAAAGAAAGAAAGAAAGTGGAGAAATGTGGTGGTGTACTTTTAATAAAGCTCACATCTAAACAAAGAATTCCCTCATTTCTCTATATTTGCAGTATTTACAGGTCACCTTCTTTTTGCTAATGAAATTCTGGATTATTAGAACATTGCAGAAATCTCCATTTTACATATTACATGCTACACTTCCACCAGAGTAAACAAGCGGAAGAAGCCCTAGCAAAAGAAGCAACATTTATCTTTCCTGTTCTCAAGATCTTGTCTCTCATTTTTGTTTGTTTTTCTCTGCATTATGGTTATGTCTCTCCTACTTCCCACTCTAATTTGTGACTAATTATATTTAGAACTATGTCTTCTAAGGGATTTATAAAAGGACTCATGAAAAATATCAAGAGTATATCTTCGAGACGGAAATTTTGATCCAAACAACAGGGTGGGAGAAAGTGAGGTGAGAACTACATAGTTGGATATATTTGCTTTGCTAATCACTTTACATATAAACTCTTCCATTTCAACTCAGACTTATCCCAAGGGAAAGATATTTTAATTTCTCAGATGATTACTGGACACTCAGAGAGGTTAAATGGGTTTACCCAAGGTCACATTGGAAGGATATGGTAGAGGTGGGATGTGAGCTCAGATCTTGGAACTCAGTGTTTCTTCCACTCTGTGTTGTTTCCCAACAAAACGTATTGTCTTCTTAAATGGACTGAACCAAAATCTTCTGGAGCAGTAGATGTAAATGCAAAACTTTCCCATTTTAGTTGCAGCATTGCTGTGGACAAAACATGATTCTTTATTCGATTTCACTGAGCAGAGCTGGAGAAGAGGGATGGATGTGTAGGTGTGTCCTTGAGGATTTTAGTAACCCCCAAGGAAGAGGGACATGGGCTATGCTTCTATCTACAGAGATAGATCCACCAAGAAGCTCCAGATATGCTTACTTTTATTTCTGAATAGAAATCCCTTTCTCTCAGCAATTATGTAGAATATTGTGCTGTCTTTCGTCCCTTAAGTCTTCTGCAGTGAAAAATTGAAAAATTGGGAGGACTCCACTTGTGGGTTGCTAATGTCTCTCTCTAGTCTATAGCCTCTTCATTATTTTCCAGGTAATATGGTCATACCCACGAAAGCGGTGTAATTAATTTGTAAAGAACAAAACATTTAAAAAGTAAAAATTACTAACAAATCTTATTGATTCTAAGATGTATCAGTTAATGTCAATGTTACGAGATCATAGTCTTCATATTCATTTACCTATAGGAAAACTCATAGAGAGGATGTATCGTTTATTCAAGAAAGCTAGAAAATGGCTGGACAGTAATTTCAGTGCCTGAGCTTACTACTTTATTAGTAGTATTAAATCCAAAATTATTTCACCTATAAAAATCCCTAAGACTCTTAATTCCATAGGAACCAAGAACATGTTTTTACTTTTTATATTTTAGAAGCTAACACAGCTCTATTTGGTATTTAATATATGGGAAAGAGGTGGAAGACAGGGAAAGAAAAGAAAGAAGGGGAGGAAACAAAACTGAAAGGGAAGAAAAGGGGACAGGAGATGAGGTAAGAGAAGGGGAGGGGAGGAGAGAGGAGAGAAAATAGGAGAGGGGAAAGGAAATAGAAGGAGGGAAAAAAGAAAGGAAAGAAATGAAGGGAAGGAATGGAAGTTTGAAGTAAGAAAGGGGGAAAAAAAGAAGGAAAGAAAAGATTTGACCCAAACTTAGAGTTTTTGCCATGTCAGTATCTGTGGAGTGTATGAAGTATCTGGAAGTAGGTTTCTTTGGACCTTCCATTGGTCTATTTAGGTCAACAAAAGCAGCCCTCTCATATATACTAGTTATAGAGAAAGAGCAGTATATAAAACCTAAGGAAATGAAAGATTCTTAAAGGAAATAACTTAAGAATGTTTCAGAATTAGAAGAGATAAAATCTAATGAAAAACATCTGGCAAAGATAAAGATGTAAGACCCAGTGCCAACAATACTGAAGTCCAATTTGATGAAAATGTGGTTAAACTTACTTCGTATCTTTGAACTCTGCCTTTCTATTCTGCAATGATGGGTCTGTATCTAGGATGCTTGGTTACTCCCACTTTCAAAAAGCTATCTTGACTACACTAGCGCAGAATTAATTTTTCTAATCATATTTTCTATCATTTAAAAGAAGACAATAAATACCAAAATGACTACTCCTACCAATATATGTTTTCAAATAAAGAAATTATAAACTGAGTTAAAGCCTAAGATTCCTGTATCTTTGAGAAGCACTCACTTTTTGAGAGCTTACAAGTCAGAGAGGACTAGAAAGAAAATAAGACGGCTCAGGTATGTCTTATTCAGTATTAAAATGTCGTCATTTACATTTTTATCAGCATTATGCTTACAATAAGGTTTAGGATGCATTGCCTCTTAGTTATCTTATGATATTATTGATATAACAATATCTATTATTTTTCAATAATGGAGAGGTAAGACTTTTTCCAGTAACAATATGCTCTTCCCACATTTCACAGAGGCATGAAATGTAACATGGTATATTGCCTCTATTTCTATTCCAGAATCTTATATCCTATTGTATGTGTAAATTCAGTTAGACAATTTAAAAAGGGGGAATAAGTCAAGTTATACAAATTCAGAGTTAATTCACCATATAAATGGTAAGAAAGCAAGGATGAAATATTTGGACATCCTTGGGCTTGCCTATGAAGTAGCAGCTAATTTGGGAAATGACTGAAACATTAACCCATAGATGTTCCATTACCATCATCTTCAAGCGGCAGTCATTTAATACAGTTCTTCCTAGGCTTGTGATTCACCTTCTTCCAACATCTATTCTGAATGCCAAATCCTAAAGGAGGATATAGAAATGCCTTCAAATACTTCCATTTATGCATCCCCTTTTTTTTTTCTTTATGACCAGAGGCAGAAGTTTTGGTAACTACTGCACAAGTGTTGCTTGGGGAAATCTCTGAACATTATTAAATAGCCAAACCTCTAGTGCTACTCATTCCAGTACATACCACAGAGAGCTGCCCTGGTGAGAAGTAACTGGATTGCCAATCCCACTTCTGTAATTTCAACCATCTGTACTTGTGACTTTTGATTTACATTTCAAATTTGAAACAGTTATTTGTTTTCTCTGTTCAAAGCATCAAAATTCATATGGCGTGTCTCTCCAGAATTACTATTCATATGGGCCTTTTGTTGCACCTCAGTTCCAGCTGTTCCAAATTTGGTAAAATCCACCCTGTCATTTTTGCCCAATGCAGTAACAGACAACAGAAACTTAATGATTTATTCACAATGTTACAGAATAAAGATGAGGATGTTGTACACTGTGGATAAACAGAATAGTAGTTGGGGAAAAGTGCTGACCTGATTTTTATCTGTTCCTGTTATTGAATGGAAGACTTGGAAATATGTTTTTGCTACATTAGAACTCGATTTGTTAAGCCCAGCAAATTATGGACTTGTACTTTTCCCTTATTTTTAAGCTATTGGTGAGGATTCTAACTTCCAAGAACTAAATGTGTATAATAAATTGATGAAAATGGCAGTCACATTTGGGTGTGTACAAAGGAACAAAATGTCAAGAAAGGTATCATCTTTTACTGCCTAATAACCGAGGTTCATTTACAAAGTAATCACTGATGGACATAAAACTTTTACCTAGAAATAGTAGAAACTTACAGCCTAACTTTAAATGTAAAGACTACATACTAAACATACAGTCAAGTCTTAATTAGCAGGATCCATCAATTGGATTTTGTTTTATTGCCTTTGAAGGGGGCAAGAAAATCAGAAATTAAGTTTGCTTGGAGAGTTAATCAAATATAGATGAAATAAAAATCATTCGGTGTTTGGACCACAATTGCTATTTATCCAATCCCAATATTCTGGACCAGTGCCGTCCAACAGAATGTGCAATGATGAAAATGTTCTTTATCGGCAGCTGCTCATGGCAGCCACAAGTCGTGTGTAGCTACTGAGAAGCTGAAATATGGTTAGTGCAATGAAAAACTATTTTTTAACGTTAATTGTTTTTAATGTAAATAACCCCATGTGGCTAGTGGCTATCACATTGGATGGTACGGTTCTATACTGTCTATATCTGTTATTCTCTACAATAAATATTCAGATTCAGAATAAGGATGATAATATTATATATTTTCAAAGTTCAAAGAAAAACTACATTATTTACCAAAATTGTATCATTAAAATTAAATCTATACTAATATGTTTTTAAACAAGATTTTCAATAGCATAGATTCAAACCTAGGAAAGCTGCCTAGGTGATTTGTGATATGCACCTTACCATAAAAAGGTAGTTAAACAGAAAACATAGGGGTCTGTAGAATCAGTTCTATGTTCAAATTCTCACCCAAACGTTTCCATGATATGTGCCTTCAGGCAAGCTACCAATTATTCTAAAGTTCATTTTCATTCTCTTTGAAAGTTTGAAATAACTGTAACATAACAACAATGTTAAAAGGATTAAATGAGATAATCTGCAAATACAAGGTACCTGGCAGAATGCCAGGGATAAAATATATATTAGGTAAATTTCCCATTTCTCAAATTCCCAAAGTATATTAGCTATACAAGGTTTAATCACACACACAAATCCTCCTCCCCCAACAACAAAACATAAAACTCCAGAAAGTTTAAATGCATTTTAATGAAACAATGAGGAAGAAAAGTTTTATACAATGTTATTTTTTCCTTTTACTCACTGTAAGCTAAAGGATCACAATTTTTTTCCTGCTTTGTTAATTATCAAATTCAAATGTTTAGAAAAGTGGCTGCTATATACTAGTCATTCCATAACATTTGTTAAATGAGGAAGGCACAAGCAAATATGTAGTCACACTCCTTTAAGTTCTTTAGATTTCATGATTTCACAGTTACAATAATTTGAAGTTCAGACAGCATTAAGTTATTAGTCCTCTTCCCTCAGACTCAGCCTGTCTTGCTACTTTTTCAAAATGACTCTTATTTTTATTCTTCCTCTCTACTATGAATGCCTTTTCTCTACTCTGATGACCTCAGCCTGATGAGTATATTAACCTTCTAGCTGCCAGCCTCAGTTCTAGAGCTGCATCATTGATTCTAACCTTTATACCAGCAAACCACACTCTGTGGTTTCAATAAGTTCCATGGTTAAAGAAACACTAGTAATCATTACTAGGAAGAAGCCAATGTTTCCAAATAATTTAAACACTCACATGAATGCATATTTTTGAAAATTATTCATATCTGAAAGCAAGTAGATAAAAGTTACGCTTTTGCTCCATCTTTAAATCTAAATGCTATATTTTTATAAATATATGAATGTAGAATAGAGACTATATTACAAATCCACTCTTGCTTGCATTTGCATTTTCCCTCAAGAATAAGAGGAACCAAGTTACTGCCGGAGCAGCAGGAATTAAGCACAAATCCAACTTTTCTTATATTTGTTACAGGAGTCATAGGAAGAGATGTGTCACTCTTAGAAAAATTCTCTGTTGTAGAAAAGTCATTGTGGTGAAATAAATTTATTTCAGAATTGTTGCTGTAAAATACCTTCAGTAATTTATTCCTAATAAATTGTTTTCCATTATAGCATTCTCCAGATCAGGAACTAAATATTTTCTATTTCTCACTGTATTAATTTGAAATATCTCACTTTTGCCTTCAAGGTTGTCAGTGCACTAGTCCCCCCCTGGACCTTTACAGCCTTACTGTCTAAAACCCTCACAAAACTCATCATTCATATTAGCTAAACCCATCATTGTGTGTAATGAACACCCACCAATCATTCTGGATGTTGAGACTTGAATAAAATGTTTCTGGTCACCTCACTTGTATTTATTTAACAATTTAAATCCTAACAAACACAATCCTTCTACTACCTCAAAGCTTGACATTCAGCAGTCCCTCAACTTGACCTCCTCTGAGGTTTACTGAGCACGTGATTAGCTTCTTGCACTGTTCACTCCTATTCCACGTGCTTCAGTCTTGACACCTTTATTTAATGGAAGAGTGGTTGATATCTATAATTTTAAATTAGGCTTTTTAAAAACTCTTCCTCTTTCCAGTTTGTTGCACTTGCCCAATTTATAATATAATAAAGATTAATTTAATCTAATTTCTTGCATTGCATTATTTACTAAGTGAACATTACTGAGTTTCTCTATTGTTTTTAAATCTAATAGGCAAAAACTGTTTTCCCAATAGTGATTATTGTGGGGAGGGATAAGGTTATTTTAAAGCATTTTACAAGCATAATAAATTCATCTACCAACAAGGGACAATACTAACTCTTGATACTAGACTAAGAATTATACCTATCAAAAGGCTTCAAATAATCAAGTGAAATGAAACAATCCCTGTGTTTGGCACATAAGTGGTTCTCAGTACATGAGTGTTGAATGCTAAATTGTATAAGATTATCTATAATACATTAGTATGCATATATAAAGGTAATAACCCAAAATAGATGAATGCATGATTTAATGTTAAAAAGGTGTTTAGTTTATGTAGGGTAATAGAGGCCACATAGATCTGAATCTCTCCACTAGTACTTCAAAGTCATACAGATGAAAAGAAGAGGAAATAACCTCAACCTATAGCTACAAATAAGTATGAGATTAAAAATACTAAACACTCCAAATGACATGTAACATGGAGGAAATACACCCTAACTGGAAGAGTCAGCTTAAGTCCATTCTAAAACAGAGCATAGTGGGAAAGAGAAGAGGCGATGAGAACCTAGTAGTTGGAACACAGAACTGTTCTTCAAGAGAGATTCTCAGAATAAGTAAGACATGTCTCAAACTTAGTAGATGAGAGATTTAGCTACTCTTCAACTTAAAGAGAGAGCTCATAAAGACACAAGACCAGAAGTCTTGAAGCATTCCTTCTAGGGGGGAAAAAATAGGTAATAGAGGTATCCCTGAGAGTCATGAAGATAAAGACTAAGTATTCCTGTATGTGTATGTGTGTATTTCCTTGAATGTGAAATTCAAACTATCAGAACTGAAATGAAATATTTTTGGGGGAACAAAAGGAAATTGTGACATAAAAGTTGACTGAATTCAGAAGGAAAATAACAAAAGAAATCTCAGAGATGAAGGGTAAATCCAAAGTTCCCAAGGGAGGACAGATTTGACTTAAATAATAATAAAGAGCATTTAGCGATTTAATAGACACAATAAAGGGAGCAAAAAGTATATGAAAGAGAGCTACAAAATGGTTCAACATATATACAATTTGTTTCCTTAAAGAAAAACAATAGACATAATTAATATTTAAAATCATAATCTAAAAAATATTTCTGGAAAATCAGGAAGCCCTAATTTAACATTTTTTTAAAACATTTACAGGTTTAAGTAGTTTACTATGTAACACGAAAAAATGATCCAGAAATGCTAACTCAGGTCATACCTTAATAAAACAATTATATTTTAAAAATAAAGAGAAAAAAATCAGGGCTACTTGGCAAAATAAGCAAATCATTTACAAAAAAATTAATATCATCTATCACATTGGTATCATACTTCTCAACAAGAACATACAAAGCAAGATACTGAATTAATTAATTAAAACATTTTACAAATTTAAAGAATGAATGAGCAAAGGCCTTATTATCCAACCAATGTTTCCTTTAAGTATCAAGCCTATACAAAAACACATTTCAGCATGCAAGAATTTAGTTAATACTGAAGTTCAAGTCCTTCCTGAGGAATCTGCTAGAAAAAAAATGTTTTATATATTCAACAGACCACTGGGAGGAACTTAGCAAATGAATAATGGTGAGTGTTTATTGTATTCGTTTCAGAGTTATGACCAAAGCAAAGATGGGGACAAATGGAAAGAATGGCACATAAATATGCTATTACATGTTTTGACAAGATAGAACCATCTTAATTAAAATAATGACCAAGGGCTGGGCATAGTGGCTTATGCCTGCAATCTCAACACTTTGACAGGGTGAGGCAGGAGGCTTGCTTGAGTCGAGGAGTTTGAGACCAGACTGGGCAACATGGCAAAACCCCATGTCTAAAAAGAAATACAAATATTAGCAGGGTGTGATAGCACATGCCTGTAGTCCCAGATACTTGATTTTGGTTGTAGTACTGGTGAAATAACTAAACCTATTTTTTGCATATTGTAGAAAAAGCCAAATGAAGTAAAAGCATTGCTTTGTTGAGAATCAGGGTTCTCATCACGGGAGAAGAGAAATAGAAATGAGATGGGGAAAGTCAGGAAAACTGCAATGTTTAACCTGAGTCAGAGCTATTAGTATGACTTCATAATTAGAAAAAAATAATATATGTGTCTGTGTTCCAGATCGCTCTATCCATTAAAAGAGTCTGGAAATAAGGATACTATAATAGCAAGAAGCACACTTAGTGCCTGTATATTGCCTTTTAAAAAGAAACAAGGCTCCTTGAAGAAATGGTGATTTCAGGTCTGGAGTAGGAAAAGTACAAACTGAAAATTAAATATATTTGGTGGCAAGTAAATCAAAGACCTGCTTAGTGGCTGGTAGGAACATGGGATGAGGTTAAAAAAAAAAAAAAAAAAAAAAAAAAAGGTTTTCCCTATTGAGCAAATTTGGACCACTTTTTTATGTACAATATACCAATGAAAAAGTACCACTTTAATGAGTGTATAGCTTAGTGAATTTTCATGACCAGAATACTCTCTTTTAACAAGAAGCCAGATCAAGACATACAATAATATTAGAAGCAATATTTATACACCATCAAGAGGTATACATATATAGAGAGACAAAAAGGAATACATAAAACACAGACTGGAATTTGCATCTAAAATTCAACATAGTCAAACAATACAATAAACTACCAATTATTTTTTGTTTCACTTTTCACAGAGCAGATATTTAATCCATAACATTGATCTGATTTCTGAATTTCAGTTCTAATTTTAATTGGTTGATCAGCTAGCATACATTTCATTGAAAAATATATAAAAATCCAATGAGTTTTTGCATTAGTTAAAATAATCCTAAATTTTTACTGTTGATCATATTTTACTACTTTTACTTTTACTACTTTTAGTGTTGATCATATTTTACTACTTCTGGATCACAATCTTATAAAGCACTGTTATTGATGGAAAATATGGTCTGGGTACATAGTGCTTTCAAAATATTATTTTGTTTGAATGTTGGTTGAATGACAAAGCAAATGAAATAAGCTGGTATATACAATTAAATAACAACTTTGAACTTATATTTTATTAGTTCTACTCAAATATGACTAATTATGATATCAGCCATTGCTTGCCAAGGAAATATAACCTGTACTATAAAAACAATTCCCTCCCTGCCAAAACAATCCCTGGAACTCATTTTGAAAAAGAGAAATAAATCTTTTAAGAATTCCTAATTGGATCACGGCTTTAGTAAATAAACTGTTTTTGAGAAAAAGTAAAAAAAGCATCTCAAAAATACTATATAACTTTAAATGATAGAAAATACAATTCATATTTCTCATGTGACCAGCAACAAACTGTGTGTAACTTAAAGAAAAAAAATTAAAAAATAAAATGCTGTAGTTAATTCCTGCTGTTTATTTCCCATGGAATTAAAAAGGCACTTTTAAGCTAATCTTCAGGAGCCTTATGGCCAATGGATTATTTGAAATTTAGTATGTGGACACCAAGAACTTTATACATTGACCTGTGCACCTTTGCTCTTAAAGACAAGTAAACATTTAATTAAACTCCTGTGTCAATTTTGTAAGAGATATTGCACTCTTAAATCCCAGTAAAAATGGTGTTATTGCAAATGTAAGCATCAAATATTTGAATAAACACCATTACTACTGCACATGGTAGAAAAATCTTTATAATATTTGTCATTTTATATATCATACATATTGTGATTACATATTATACACAGTGTGATATATACATCACATTATACATATATTTATATATATAAAATGATGATATATATGACATATATAATATATATAAGATGTGGGGTCTTGCCGTGTTGCCCAGGTTGGTCTCAAACTCCTGGGCTCAAGTGATTCTCCTTCCTTGGCCTCCCAGTGTGAGGATAACAGGCATGAACCACCACACACAGCCAATATTTATCATATATATTTTTGACAAAGCTTGTTTTTCTAAATTACATATAGACTTGCTGCCAGCATTAACCTACAGGCAAACACTTTGTTTTTCTTGTAAAATATTTAGTTGAAAATACAACTGATACTGATGCTTCTGTATTTATTTTCTATTACTGAGAATTTATCCTACATAATATACATCTTAGAGTACCTGAAAGTCTGGGACAAGAAAGACTCCTTTAGGTCTGAAGCAATATTTTCATTACATTAATAATAGTTTGACAACTATTCAATTTAATAAAGTTTAGATTAAATTATTCTCAGTAGTCTTTTTCCTCTGAGAATGAAAGCAATTACTTATTTCGCTTATTCATTTAAGGTAAGTTCCCCCACAAGGGTAGTCTAAATTTGAGTTCATGGAGAAGTCTGGACTAGTTACTCCATTCCTAAAAACTGAGATAGTTTATGTGTCTGTGTGATATCAAGGTTAATGTATCTCTAATATGTATATATGTGTGTGTGTATGTATAGCAAGGGTAACATATATATATATATATATTTTTTTTTCCAAAATGAAGAGACAAATGCATTTTTTACCTGTGAGAATTCATGCAATTCTAAAGCTAATTTAAGTGTTGTCTAAAAATTTTAAGAATTTTACTTCTTTAAAATTTTTGTGTATAAGACAATAATACAGGAAGAAGTATTATTAGTATTAAGTTTAAAATTTACTAACTTTCTTTGGAAGAACATGTGAATAAAACAAGTCTTAAAACTTTTCTGTTTTTAACTGTCAGGAATAACACCTTTTTGGAAAATCTAATATGATGAGTAATTCTCTGAAAGACCAATTATTTGGACATTAAAATCTTAAGCAATATTTTGCTTAGCTAGAAAATTTGGGCTCCAAATGGAAACCTTTGTCTTTATTTTAGGTCATTTCCAAATATCCATACCATTTTCTTGACCTTAAAAATCAGTCATTTATATTTTTTGCTTTGGAACCAAAAGGGCAAATATCTTTAGAGGCAGTGGTGGTAGAAAAAAAAAAAAAAAAAAAACCGCAAATAAGACCACGTAATTAGTCTAGGACTGGAGGGGGGTGAAGCCAAAGAAGCTACTGTCGAAATCAGAGAAAGAAAATATATAGTAATTAAGAGAGACACAAGCTGTCCTCCATGTCAATTTAATCTTTCTGCATTAGGAGAAAAGATGCATTATAGATTATGTAGTTATTGTCTATCACTCCAGAAGTTCAGTTCAAAAATTTTATTATTTCTAGACACTCTTAATTTTCTAGTCTTAACCTGGAATATTACCACTCATTTTTTATAGTAGTAGTTGACACTATGACTTAATTACAGCATGCTGAGTGTTAGGAGAATATGATAAATGAACAATAAGGTTGTTAGTGTGATATATAAGCAAAAGTTTCTTACATTGGCTTTCCATATGAATTTGTCCTTATGGGAGGGTAATTAGAAAGCTGGGAGAAATAACTCCAAACCTCCTGACACACAAATAACAAATGTCTATACCTCAAAACACAACTTGAAGATTCAATTAAAATCTTAAGTACTTTATCAACTACAGGTTCTACCATAGACTTTGGCATTGAATCAATCTAAAGAACCTGGTATGCCATTAGATAAACTGTTCTTCTTGAAGTTACATAAATTACAAATTAAAACAAGAAGGAAAATGCAAGAAATATTTTCATCTTTTAATGAAGACTTTTAAAATAAATTTACAATTTTAGTATTATTTAATGTTGCACTAGCATTAAAGTTTCATCCTATGACCCAAGCTTGCTCACTATCTGACATGTAATCAAAGTTGACATAAATTCATGTGAAGTTTTATTCAACATATTATAGAATGTTAAACATTATTTTTTTTCCCTATAAAGAATTCCCTGAACTCGATGATAAACAGCATTTGTTTTCATTACCTGGGGTAGCAAAGACAATTAACTGCCCACAGGATTTCTGTTCTCCAGTCACTGGGTGCAACTGTGGTTGGGAAGTAGCAGTCAGGCAAGGGATTTCATTTCCCAACCATGTCTGCATCTATAATAGGACCATTTGATGAGTTTTTACATCTGGGAAATGGGTAAAAGTGATAAGTGTTACCCACGTGTAGGTCAAATTAATACGCAAATATGTCTTCTAAATTGTCTCTTCTCCCATCTGCAGGCTGATACAGAAAGTTCTGAGATCTCAAAACAATGTCAAAACTACAAGAAGGAAGGTGATATTGCCCCTGAATCACTATGTGGAACATATCTACCAGCTGTCCAGCAACATCCACACTTTACTTTTGTAAATTTAATTTCTAATTTGCAAACTCCCTGAAATTGAGGGTCTTGTTTGTTACAGCAGTCGGTAATACTCAAACTAATCTATATGGTGTTCAGCAGGATGGAGAAGGTAGAGTGCTGAATCAGAAGCTTTTTCTGGTATCTAAGCAAAGTGGCATTCTCACAGAAAAATAAATGAATTTGGAACTCACCATAAAAGAGTAAGGTTGAGGCAATTGCAGTATTTTGGAGCTCACCAAGATTGACCAGTTACCACTAAAATAGATGTTTAAGCTGAATACATGCACCCGGGCTTATAGTACAATTTATTTAGAGATACTTTTAACTAAGAAAAAATAAGAGAAAGAGAATAGGCTCATACTTCTTGGCATATGTCAAAATTTGTTTTGACATTCCCTCAAATGTTTGCATTCTTAAACTTTCCAGTAAACAGCTCAGTTTTGGAATACTGGTGAAGCTGAAAAAAAAAAAAAAAAATCTCCTCTTAAAGGACTTCACAAATTTACTTCTTAAAACAGACTTTTTTTTTTTTTTTTTTTTTTTTTTTTTCCTTTTCCTCACACCTCTTCAGAATATTCCTATAGGCTACAGCTACAGAGCACAAGATGGCCACCAGCCAGGATCCTCACCACAGCTGGTGAGTAGGTTCAGAAGACACCAGAGAGCTGAGATGCAAAGGAATTTAAACAGTCTATTTCTGGGTAAACAACTGTAAAGAGCTTTACTCTCAAACAGTGAGCTGATTCTAAGGTACTGGCAAAAAATAACAGCAACACACACACAAAAAAACACAAAACACACACACACAAACAGTAGAGCAATTGATGAAATTTGTAAAAAAAAAAAGTATATAGGGCAATATTTTAACAGGACCACATTAGATTAATCAAAGAGATAATAAACAGATAGAATAAAGAATAGAAGAAATAAAGGAAGAAAGGAAAGACGGAAGAGGGCTTAACCAGTTTGGTACATTTGAAAAGAAAGATAGTAATATTTCCCCTTTTGAGGTGTTGATAAAGTCATATATTAAAAGTAAATAAATTAATGTGTGTATTAACTTTCCTAGTATCTTCCTCATTAATGAACAATTTAAGTAAACAACTGTTTAATGGTAGGGAAAAGTCACTTAAGTTCTAAATTTCAAGTAATGAACAGTCCAATTATGTTTATGCATATGAATAGTACTCTATTTGGAATTCTTTTTTATTTATGGGACAGAAGGGCAGTTATCACTTCTTGAAGGGTTATTTCTTCCTCCAACTCCAGCCCTGCCTAGTTGTCCTAAGGTGTCAATAATAACAAGCTTCCCAAAAGCACCACTACCACCTCTGCCATCACCCTTTATAAATCTTACTATTTTTGAGAGGGGAGTATTTACATAAATATATGTAACTAAGACATTTCTTTGTTTCTGAATTAGCTTTAAACAAAATTATAAAAGAATTCTAAAAACACGTTCAGTTCTTTCAATATAATTATGATGAATCAAAATATATTTACATGTATAAAATGTAGGAATCTTTATAGAAAACTATATTGTTTATAAGTATTCCTTACATTAATAAGCAGAGATGTATCATATTGTAAAAATTTTTCATTAAATATTGATTTTTAAAAAACATTATAGCCTATAACACAAATGATTCTGATAACTAAAAATGTACTTGTGTAAATAACCAATTTCTCAACAATGTCATATGAGGGATGAGTTAGAATGTGAAAAACAAAGACTTGATACACATATTTATAAGATGAATGCGCTAGAAAAATATGAGCCAAATACAGACAAAAAACATTAATTTTTTATAGTGCTTAAAAATGGTAACAAAATCAGTTTTTTAAAAATAGTAAATTCAAAAATAATACATCTTTATTTTAAACTTTGGATAAAGCATGTAAAATTGGAGTCATTTCTGCTCTTCTATCCGAGGTTTGTCACAGAAACTTTCAATAGATATAATCACTAATTGGGAGAGTCAAGATGTAGACTCATCACTATCTTTCGTTCCTACACCTAGCAAGGCCATGACTTCCAGACACAGTAATTTAGCTTTATTTTCAAGTTTCCAAAATTAAAGAAAAATAGAGTCATCTAGGATAAAACAAAGAAAAAACTTGCTTTGCCAATCGTCTTGTTTAGTAGATGGAACCTCTCGTAATTATAATTAGCAGAAATAAAGGAAAGCACTTAAAATGAATATTTTAAAAAATTACTTTATACTCCATTTGGCTTTCTTATCCCTAGATTATCACTATTTGTAGCTTGCTGATGCCCACTTTTTATTCATTTTCCTATGTGTTAACCTGGACATACACATATGAACACATTTAAGAGACTACATTTGTTCATTTCTTCTATTGTCTTAAAATTATATACCATCCATTCTTCAGTTAACAACCTCACCTCACACTTTTTTAGAAAGTAGAATTAGACTAGAAAGTCTCTCAAATTCCAAATATAAAATCTGCAACTTCTCCATATTCTTTCCATTCCCTCTTTGATGCAATGAGAAGAATGTCTATGATCTCATCAAGAGCCAAGTCTTCCTTTGAGCTCTGAGTGTTCACCTCACTCAGATTCTGAGGAAGGGAATTTGTCTGTCTTAGTCATTATTGTGCCCTTGGCTCCCCACAGTTTTGGGCAAAGAAAACGCACCTAATATTTGGCTGGTGCAAAAGTAATTGTGGCTTTTGCCATTACTTTTAATGGCAAAAACCTGCAATTACTTTTGTACCAATTTAAGATAATGCATGAACTTACAAATATGTGATATATATGTGAACCAGTATATGAGAAAAAACTATATATATAAAATGATTATGCCATATATATTATCATACAACGAAAAACCTACAAGCAACAAAAAACTAATAATAATGTAAAAACATCTTCAACTTTAATAAAAAATAAGGGAAATAAAAATTAGACAACAGTGAAATGATTTTTGGTACATATTCAATATAGAAAAAAATAAGAAATTGATAGATGTCAATACTGATGTTTTTAAAGAAATAGTTACTCTCATGCACTGCTTATTGAAGTATGAAATGTTATGTCATTTTCGCCCGGAAATTTGGAAAAACGTATCAATAATTTAAATGTGTGTACAGTATGACCCGACGGTAAGAGAGCTAGTGATGTCTTCTATAGCTAAGCTTGCTTGTGAGTAAAGGTAAACATTCATGGTGAATACATCATGGTGAATTCACACTATGAATACAATACAAAAATTATGATAACTTATTCTTCTTTTGATTCAGGTCAGTCTGAACAGACTGAAGTGAAATATAATTTCAGAGCAAACAAAGCTTAAAAAACTTAGGATTATTAAATTTCTATGCTAGGTTGCTCCGTTGAATGGTCCAGTGGCCATTACGTTGTATCTGAGGGGAAGGAAATAAAACTCAAGCATTCTTCTTGCCTTTAAATTGACAATATTTACATCTTCACTAGAAGGTAAAAATGTTTAAAGAATATCAGTCTAAAGATGAAGCACAGAAACTTAAATACGGTATGGCTCCAAAGAATAAAATAAATATAATTACCCTTGATGGTATAAAAGCAAAGGTATTGGGAAATTGCATGAGAGAAGGTGAAGAAATGTAGAGATGCCTCGCTGAAATATGCAGCAAATAAATGTAGGTTTAATGTATTACTCAAAGTTTCAAAGTAAATGATGGAAAACTTAAAATATAATTTTACATCAAAAAATTGTGAGGAGGAAAGAGGAGTAAGAAAGCTAAATCATCTTGGCATCTTAGATAAAGATTTGACTTGGAGATACATTTGCATAAGAGCATTATTCAGAACCATGATGGTAACTACCACAAAAATTAAACTAAAAAATCGTTGTGAATGTTTGCCTCTGGGGAGTAGGCACAGAGGCTGGGAAAAATACTGTTGCTTTTTATTATCAATCTACTGAGCTATTCATTTTTAAAAATCATGGGCAGATATTCTTTGATTAAAAACAAAGAGTGGGGTAAAACTATCCTTGATGAGATGTAAAATTTTTAAAAATATATTGTGAGGTGAAAAAAAGTTGCAGGTTTAAAAAAACTACCTATCTTTGACATTCCCATATAAGCTTTCTTCTAGGTCCTACAAAAAATATACTCTAAACATATAATTAATTTCAAAGTTCACTGATGGTGAATTATCGAAGAGTCAAATCACCTAGAAATCAGTTTGTTAACAGAGTAAGAATGTCAATATTGAATATCAAAAGCTTAATGTAATAAAGTATAGAATTTATATAGGGGACTCTAAGAAGATATTAAATATGATTCAAAAACTTTTTTTTTTTTTTTTTTAAAGTGACTCTTCTTACTATGTTGCCCAGGCTAGTCTCGAGCATCTGGGCTCAAGTGATCCTCCTGCCTTAGATTCTCAAAGTGCTGGGACTGTAGGTGTGAGTCATGGTACAAGTCTTCAAGAGACTTTAATTGCTAAAACTATATTACAAAAGTAATACACCCTGCCCATCTCATGTGGACAGGTGATCCCTAAGGAATTGTAACTTCTGTGCTAGAATATGCTTGACATAGGGATGAGTGAGAAATCCCCACTGAGTCAGCCACCCCCGAAGCCCACAGGTTGGAGAGCAGGCAGGCAAGAACCCTGTGGTAGATGTTATTGAATGTGAGCCTAGGCACATATTCCATTACCCCCATACATTTCACTTACAAAACAAAATTTATGAATAAAATCATAAAGAATTTCAAGATTATGACAACAGAACATTAAATTCCAATATGGGCTCCCTGTGAACACAGGGCTACATTAGTCCCATATCCACGAAGCCTGCCCTGCTTATAGATTGTTCGCAGCCCTTCTGGGTATGTTGTGTCAGAGTCCCAGAATTAAGATCACATTTGTTGGAAAATATTTAATAATAAACTAAATGTTTAAATGCTCAAACAACTCATGGTTATACCAAGCACCCAATAAGTGTCAAATCCCATTAGCTGCCAGAGAATGAGTTGATTAAGCAAAATGCTTATGTTCACAGGCAGTAAACTAGCTCTGAAGTGGTTTCCATTGATAGGTGACTCCTCAGATTAGCTTTTGATGCTGAATAAAAGAATAGAATATCAAGAATTTAATAGGTCTTGCTCTGTCACCTCAACTGGAGTGCAGTTGTGCAATCACGGCTCGCTGTAACCTCAAACTCCTGGCTCCCGTCATCCTCCCACCTCAGCCTCCCAAAGTGCTGGGGTTACAGGCACCCACCCTGTTTTTTATCTTGAGGTAACAGTCAACCAGCTGATGAGTCAAATGTGCTTTAAAAGTTTGAGTGACAAAGGTGGCAAATGTATGTTGGCTGTTCAGTAGCAGTCTGACCACAGGCATTATGGCTAAAGTACACGGCTATTCATCTTCCTTATGGTTAAATTAGTTGGACGATAGATGATATACTTCCAAAATAGTGTTATGGTCTGCCTCCTATCTGTGGGCCAAATAGATAGTGACATATTACTAGATTTATGATACTCAGTCCAACAGTGCCACAAAGTGGTAAACGACCATCCCAGCTATTTTCAAATGGAACAAGCCAACAAGGAGAAATATTTTTCTTAAGGTTTTTTAGGAAAATATGTTTTCAGGTCAACAGCAAGCAATTATTTGTTCCCATACTCTTTGTATTTATAATAGCACTACAAGGAAAGCAAGAAGGAGCTGAAAGGAGAAATAACAATAAGTGTTCTTGATGTATTTTAATTAGTTGGGAGAAAAATAAAAGATTTAAAGTAAAAGATGAAATTTCCCTAGTTTGGTAGAGTCGAAGACACTGTTAGGCAATGAATCAAAATTATCTTTTAAAAAGGAAATATTCAATTTTACCTTCCAGAGATTTTATTTGAGCATTTCTAGGAAGACACTAAATATTAAATGTGATGAACCAATGTAGCAAGACCCTGTCTCTACAGAAAACAACAAAAATAACCAGGTGTAGTGGCTCATCCCTGTAGCCTCAGCTACTTTGAAGGCTGAGGTAGGAGGATCTCTTGAGCCTAGGAGATCAAGATTGCAGTCAGCCATGACTGTGCTGCTGCACTTTAGCTTAGGTGACACAATGGGATTCCATCTCTGAAAAAAAAAAATTAATTAAATTTAAAAAGTATGATGATGATATGATGAAACAAGAAGACTGAATTATTTTTAATCTCAACATTCTCCAAACCAGTAGTTACTTGGGGCTGGTTAAAAGAAAACAACAACAACAACATAATACCAGTACCCATGGATAATGTATTTTACTACTAAATCCAAGTTGATGGTTTTTTATCCTATGTATCTGAACATGTAATTGTCATGACAGGAAGAAAACTGACTACTTGCAATTTCAAGCAACCAAAATGTTTTTTGCTTACATATTTTGTATTTAAACATTTATATTTTGCATTTGTAGTAACAGGAACCCTATCTGAGTCTTTATCAACTTTAAAAATGTACAATGGACTTGGTGTGGTTGCTCACACTTGTAATCTCAGCACTTTGGGTGACCCAGGTGGGAGGATCCCTTGAGGCCAGGGGTTTGAGACCAGCCTGGACAACAGAGGAAAACTCTGTCTCTACAAAAAATAAAATAAAAATAATAGCCAGGCATGGTGGCATGTGCCTGTAGTCCCAGCTACTTGTGAGGCTGAGGCAGGAGGATCACTTAAGCCCAGAAGTTGAGACTGTAGTGAGCCTTGATCGCACCACTGCACTTCAGCCTGGGTGATAGAGGAAGATCCTGTCTCCAAAAAGAAAAAAAGAAAAATACAATGATATCAAGGTACTTTTTCTAGATCTAAGAAATGTTAAAGATCTAAAGAGCCCATGATAGGACATATTAGGAAGTATTTACCAAACAAAATATTTACTACAGTGAGGCTGTAGTCACCTTGCCACACTGTAATTGTATTGTCCCTTTTGCCCTTTCTTACCAACCTGCCATACGTTATATTAGAAAATAGACTTTCTCTGTATTTCCTCGACTTTATCTCAGAATAATCGTTTAAACAAACTCATGCTAAAATGGTGTCAGTTGACAATGTCTGAACATATTTAACATTTGTCTGGAATGTCATAACTAAAAGTCACTATGAATGAGCAGATGTGGATAATCTTCCTCAAATTGCCCTCATGGAAGAGGAGATTATTACTCCTACATTCTGTTTGCAGCCTCATGCTGCATAAAGTATCTTAATGTTTATAAGATAAAGCAAATTATCTTTGAGGTCACACTAACTTGGTGAATAGGAATCAGCTGAAAAGTGATTCATTAGAAAACAAAATTTACCTGTAAATGTATTTGGATGGATTGATTGGCTCAGAGGAGGCAGTTGATATATTTTACAAGGTCAATGTGTTATGCTATGTTAGATATCTCATTATCAATTCAGGTTGATGTGAAGTATTCATATTAAATATTCAAATTGTTATATGCTTATGAATTGATATTAAGGTTTCATATTAAATATTTAAATTGTGATGTGCTTATGAAATATAATTTTATGAACTATATCAGAATATTGCTTTTAAATTGACAATAATAGCAGCCTGGTTCATTTTGGCATAAGTGAAATTTCTCATACAGTATGAAAGAGAGTAGATAACAGAAAATTACAAAGCAGATTCATAAAGAACGATGGCAGGCTTTTTTTTTCTTACTAGAGATGGGCTACTGACGTAGGAATTGCTATGGGCATTGGGGTGTGACTGATACAGAGTCTATTGCTGAAATTAAGAATTATTTAAATGGGGGAAAGAGTACATACATGATACAAAGAATGTAAAGACAGGAGAAGTGACATAAGCTGTTCCTTCTCATCCTGTAAGCAACCGATGGTGTCCTTTTTTAAAAAAAAAGGAAAAAAAAAGAAATGCTGTGGAATGAGCAGACCTTCAAGAGGTGCTGGCGTGGTGGTGGTGCACTTTTGGCAGAGAAAGTATTGCCAGTAAATGAGAGTGTCTAAGGGAGAATCCTGCAGTGTGAATGATCAAGCATGATTACAGTCAGGTGACAGGTGTGTGACCAAGTGAACATGTGCAGGTACAGTGAGTGACTTTCAATTTGAGATGAAATTTGAAAACCTAGGGGACAGGAGAAAATTTTCTCAATTTATTCTACTTTCCCAATTCATTGGTACACTTATTTAGATGAAAGAATGTAGAACCAATCCAGGCCAAGGGAAAAACTGAAAGATTGTGGTAAATAAAAGTAAGGATAGGGCTAAATGTTCCATGGTTTCATAGTAAAGAAGAGTCACGCTTGCAAGAAACTGCCATTGATGAAGATATGTGCTCTGGTTTCCAGGTTAATGAGTTTCAGTCACAAGCAATCAACTTCTGTAGATCAGCAAATAAGGGAAAAGTTGATCTAACAGGAGAAGAGAAAGAGACTAAAGCTTTATCCCAATTAAAGATGAGAAGAAAACCTCTAAAAACTCTCTGGAAAATTTGTGTGAGGACATCAGGCCAAATATTTAGAAGGTCACTGGAATATGCAGGCTGGTAATCACTATTACCCAAGCATTGGATAGTATCTGAATGTTCCTATATTCATGTCTATAATGACAGAAATGTAAAGGTTAAGTGGGTAGGACTACGACTTTATTTTTTAAATTGTTAGCATTTTTCCCCTTGGGAAGGCCATTTCCATTATATTTTTCTGAAGAATAAAAAGCCAAACATGTTAGCGGCATACAAAATGTTTACACTTTTAAAAGTTATACTCATGATTTTCTGAGATGCAACACTGAAAATGAATGAGTTCAATTCATTTTGACATAAAAAAGAAATCCATCTCTTGTAGCCATGTATAATAGGTAACACTCCCTACATATTTCATCTTCATAAATACCTTAGCTCTGATAAGACTTTATTCTATGGACCTTGAAGGCTGAATGCATTATAGTAAAGCTACTTTTGGGATAGAAATCTCCTGGTATCTAAATACACTGTCCTTGGAATTCAGGCCAAGCAGGGATAGCTCCCAGTACATCTGCCAAATATATATATATCTGAACATAGTGAAAGAGTAACATTTAAAATAAGTCAAATTATTTTTACGATTCCTTTATTTAATAGCCATTACTTACTCACCTTTTTTGTTTTTTTTTCCTTCAACTACTAGAGTACTGTACTTTTGCTTTCATTCCTTTTTATACATTCTGCCGTTATCCTTAAATTGTTGAATTTGATAGTGCTAATATTGGTAGATAGTCGATGCTAGCTGTTGTTTCTTGTACAGAAGTTGGTTGACATCACCGAATCACTTTTTATTATTTATTTTGTGTGTATGTGTGAGGGGATTGTTGATTTTTTTTTGGGGGGGGGGTTCTTTGACAGAGTCTTGCTCTGTCACCCAAACTGGAGTGCAGTGGTGGGATCTTGGCTCACTGCAACCTCCACTCCCAGGTTCAAGTGATTCTCATACTTCAGCATCCCTAGTAGCTGGGATTACAGGCATGTGCTACCATGCCTGGCTAATTTTTATATTTTTAGTAGAAAGGGGGTTTCACGATGTTGGCCAGGTTGGTCTCGAACTCCTGACCTCAAATAATCCACTAGCCTTGGGCTCCCAAAGTGCTGGAATTACAGGCATGAGCCACCGTGCCCAGTCCGAAATGGTTGATTTTTGTCTATGTAAAATTGCATCTCTGGTTGGAATGAACAGGAATGGCATTCCATGGTCAGACTTAGGACTGCCATAATTTGTAGACCTCACTTTGCTTATCATGTGCTATTCCTGTATCTCAGAGCTTCTCCTGTGACACGGTGTTGTCTTCACCGTTTACTGCTCTCAGTACAAAATCATTGTTAACAACTATATTTATCATTTTATGGAAAAAAAATGCGTCTTTCAGGTGCCAGGAACACATATGTATGAAACAATTAAATTGAAGGCAGGACACTGGATGAATGACAGGACTGTTACATACTAGAAGACACAGTTATATTTAGTTTTACCATCCATCTGAGGTACTTCTAAATGATATGCACTTCCAGTAGAAATGTTAAATTGTAGCTTTGCCTAGAGTTGAGTGATTTCACTAAGAATTCTTGTCCACAAATATTGATCATCACCTATTCTCACAAAGCCATCTTCACAATTAGTTATGCTTGCCATGGGAAGTACTTGAAGCCACCAAAACCCTGATCGAACCCTGATTGTGGATTGTTCTTTCACGAGCAGGCTGCTTTCTCAAACAGAACCAAACAAAATCAAAAACTATGAAAGAATCAGAATTTGAGCTTGATTTACAGCAACAGCAAAGAACTCTGGTAAAATACCTGTCAAAAACCAAAGATGGATTCCCTCTTACCACCTTCCTATCTCTGCATCATGAGATTTTAAAGATTCTGTTAATATCATAAATTGCAAATTTAGTCCACTCTGAAATGATGACTTTTAAAATTCAAAATGTCCTCCTTCCCATGAGGGTGGAATCACTCTTGTCAGGAATTATATGGACTTTGCCTAAAATGGTCAAAATGTTCACCTAGTTTACTCTCATCAAGTATACAGACAGGAAGCTTCCTCAGGAACAGCAGAATATGGTTTACATTATGTTCCAAAAGAGAATGGTATCGCTATTTCCCAGTTATACATTGAACATTCTTGTTTATATTTTCTGAAAACTATGCCAGCTTCCAGTTCAATATGCGACCTGAGAAGCGTGAAGAGGAAGGTGCAAGTTGGTAGAAAATATTGAGGTTCTGCAGTCTGGAAGAAGCCTTAAGCAGCACATCAGCACAAATACTGTGCAACAGTTTTCAAGCCCATCTGCTTTGCTGGGAGAGACCTGAATCAATGTCCCTGGATTTTCACCGGGGCTAAATCTACTCCCTGTACTTCTGTTTCCGAGAAGATGTAATCTTTAAATGAGAATCAAGAAAAGCAAAACCAAAAACTATAGACTGATAAAAGGGGAAAATATGGATGAAATACCTTCCACAGAGAAGAAAATTCCACAACATTCTAAAAGATGAAAAGCATATTCAAGAATATGGAGAGATGAAACCAAGTGAAGAAAGGTGAGATGAAAGCCTGAAGAGAGTGGACTGGAGTGGAGGAGAGAGTTTGCTGACCTGACAGAATGACAGCGTTCGGGAATTTAGAAGCTGGAAGTAGGCTGGAGGACAGGAGTGAAAAGTGAGGTTGGGGATCAGGTAATGTGTTGAAGGATGACTATTTTACCCTTCAATTCCACTTTCATATACTGTACACATGCAGAGCTGTTAACAGACAACCAGCCAGGGGTATTTTCTTCAGGGAGCTGGGGAGAACTTAAGCATTTAACTGGAAGGAAATTTTAAAATGTATAATAATTGAATAACCTGGAAAATACTACAAAAACCAGTGTGTTTGGGGTATCCTAGAATAGAGCCTCTCTCAACATAGAATTTCCAGAGATTATTGTATAATGCTTATTTCCCTGTCAAAGCCTTCCAATTTATTCCCATGTACACAGATACCGAAAGTTCCTGCAACTCTATTTTACATTCTACATAATAATGCATGAGTAAGAGTTAATATGTTTTTTTTTAACTGTAGCATAAAAGAGAAAAAATGGAAGAAACCAACAGGAAAATTACCTCAGAGGAGATAAATATTATTCCCAGAATCATGTAAGAAGACATTGTATTGATAAGAATGCTGTTTCTAAACTCAGTTCTGAAATTATGGTAAAGAATATCAGCATTCAAATGATTTGCAAACTCACCATGTTTCTCCTTCTGAATTCATGTGATTTTCTAGAGAATGATCGTAAATGAATGGAAAGGACTTAAAGAAGTAACAAATAAGACTCAGGAGATAGAACAGGGGTATAGTTCTTCTAATTGTAAGTATACCTACAATGGTTTGTTTGGAAATGTTTGCAAGTATTAAAGAATAGGAAGGATTAGGCCTCTATATGTTGTATAGTTTATAAGTTACTAAAGAGCGTAGACCATGTCTAATATCATCTTATCTCCAGGGTTTAGCACAGTGACTATCACACTTTGAATAATCATTATTAGTCCCATGAACATTAACTATTTGCCATTATGTTGTAAAGAAGGCATGCCAAACTTAGATTACTGTAGCCTTATCTAAATGTAAACAATCCCTAAATAATAATGAAGCAGGACACTGTGCTTGTCCTTGAAAAAGTAAAAAAGTATAAATCAGAACTCAAGAAATCGACCATTTAGTAAGAAATCTGCTGAATGTTGTAGCAGATTTGTTTCACATCATTAGCCTGTCATGCACCCTTTAGTTAGTGGAACTGTATCACACCGTGACAATGCCATTATCTTTCCTCCTCCCTCCCCCCCCCCGCAATATGTGAACAATAGAATGCCTCTACTGGGTACTTTATTCCTTGTAGTTTTTCATTCCCCACCCATCTATATCTCTAGCTAGTCTCTGTCCCCTTAATCTGGCTAATTCCAAGTCATCATTTATATCTATCTTATTTTAGATGTTAACTTTCTTTGAAAACTTCCTATAGTCTAGGTGGTCATACATAATTCATGGCATTTGCAATTTCAATTGCTTTTTCCTGAAAACACTACTCCACTGCTCTGTAAGTTCCGAGATATCAGCAGCGGTGTCTACGTTGCTTATGCTGTACCCTGAGCACTTAGCACAGTGGCTGTCACAGGTAAGCGCACAATACATATGTATGTGAATTGAAATTAAATGTTCTCATTGGATCTCACATACTAACAAAAAAAGTCCTATCAACTAATCACATGTCTACAAGTATATATCATTGTCAAAATATGTTGGTGAATGGCAGTAAGCATAATGCTTTTTACTCAGCTATTTATTGCAATGAACCATACAATTGTCAACTCAATCATGACTCTTTTTAATGAATATACACATAAGAACACCAGGGCACCAACAGGCAATCATTTATATGGTACCGACTATCAATACGGTTTGCTAATGCTAAATTGATTATGTAATAACCTGCAACGATAAATAGGGAAAACATCATACCGACCCTCCAAGTATCTGATTCTATCTATTCTTACATTTCGCTTGTGCTTTACAGGATATTTATGAAACCTATGGGAATCCGTTCACAAAATACCACACCAAGTTTTCTATGAAGCCACTAGTTATTTATTTAGCAATGAAGATTATTGTTTATGCACTATTACAAAATGCTGGCTATGGGATTTTCTCTGCAAGCAGTCATATAACCTTGCACCTATTCTTTCCATCACCTAGCTTTAGATCAGGCTAAAAAGCCAGGGTCTGAACAGCCATTTTAGACAAATAATAACCTACTTTTTATTTGAGCATCTCAAGGCAAAGATTATCTCTCTTGAGGTCTAACCTTCTCCACTTTATAACATGCCACTAGATGAAATATTCACAGAAACTCTACCTCTTGTTTTCTTTTCCTTTTTTTTGGAAACAACTTTTGTCAAATAAAAAAGAAAATAGAAGGCATAACCATCAAGAAGTGCTGGGTGGAAATGCATTGGAAAAAGCAGAGAGAGAGAAAGAAAGGTTTCAAAGATAAATGAATTTCCCTGTATCAACTATTTGGAGGTAAACATTTTAGGCAGCTGGTTGTGTAAGAATAATGTGCATTAAGCAAGGGGTGCATGTGAGAAAAATATGCTTCTTATCTAATAATTTACAAATATAGAATGTCAATAACATGCCCCTATCTCCAAATTTTTGTTCTTCACTCATACATTCCTCCATTTGTCACATGTGCCTACATATTAACCTTAAGCAAAGGTTATATGTACATACCCACAAATTAATAAAAACAATGAAACAACGTAAGATTTTATGTATACTCCTCATAGAATACTACCAATGAAAATAAAATAAAATCCTTATCTGTAGTCTTTGTCAATAAACCTACAAAGATTTCTTAATGTTAGAATGTTGTATTATAAAGTAATGATAGAGTAACGTTGATATGAATGTTACTTAGTAGAAAGCCCAAAGCATTTTATGCATCTAAGCAATCAATATTTGCAAACATTTCTCCCTCTCTGTAGTTAGATATATATCTGCTATTCCCTCATATTAATAAGCATTAGGATACAAAGGTTTGAATAGATCAAACAGAACACTTTCAGTTTCTCATCACTTTTCACCTCATAATACTTGGATATTTTTTCTGTGTTATTCTACAGACATATCAAGACATAATTTCTAAATAGGTGACCTTAGGTACAGTGTGTTTTTGTATACGGCTGATCTAAAAAATAAAACAACATTTATTTGTAAGTTTATCATTCTGAAAAATGTTAACATTCATATAAAAAACATCAGTCTGGGAAAGGTATGTATTAAGCATAACTATCTAAGAAAGATCATCAAGACAAATGATTACTAGGACATGCTAAGATCTCTAATAACTGTATTTCAGATATATAAATTATTCCACTGGAAATAAACATAACAAAGAATGAAGGATTGAATACAAAACATGATGAAAGAAGCCAAGAAAAAAATTATAGGCTCAACAAGAAAGTTTTTTCAATAAAGGTTAAATATATTAAAAATTATATTAAATGCATATTTAGGATCCAATATTTTATCCAAGAAATCAGAGTGATGATTTAACTTGATTGAAATAAGATGTGAACAAAAATATATGGATAGACCCTTTTTTTTCCACATTAAGTGGAAATATTTTTAAAAAAACAGAATTCTAGCATTAAGAAATTAAATCTATATGGAGAGAGTTATATATGATCATGTGATATGCACATTCATCTCTTACAAAATAATGCATTGAAGCTTCCAGGTCGAATCCCTATAAAGGAATAGCTGTGAAAAGAGGTTAAAGTGGAAATTTAATAGTAATATTTGCTATATATTTATATATTCTACAAGTTACACTTCACTTTTATACTCATTAATTAATTTAACATTCACACTAACCCTGGAGGGAAGGTTTATGATACCGATTTTACAGATGAATAAACAAGTTGAGGAAAAAAGTAACTTGTAGATTACAGAGGTCAAAATGGTGAAGGGTCTTTCTCTTGACTCATCATTCAGCATTCTCTATTTCCCAGATGCTAAAAAGTTTAATAAAAAGGAGAATTTTACAGTTACGTTAAAGTTTTGAGAAATTCACATATATGTGAAATTTGCATGTAAATTGAGAAATTTACCACCACTTTGACATGGCAATCTGAGTTTCATTATGCAATAATTTGAGCTATAGGTTTTCTGGTTCATTTGCTTTCGTGATTAGAAGAAATATTTTAATCTTAATTCATATTTTTGTCTTAATTTTATTATTGAAACTACTACTGTAGACACAATTTCATATAAACCTTTTTGTCATGTTCCAAATGGGTTTATTTAAACCTCGTGACTCATTTTCTGTAATTCCTAGTTGGGAAATTTTGAAAATAATTTTTTTTTATTTTAAATAAAAACTATGTCGTCTATTAGACATGCAACTCACTAAGGTGTCAGTTTGGACAGGTCATTTTTTTGAGACAGAGTTTCACTCTTTTGGCCCAGTCTGGAGTGAAAGGGCACGATCTTGGCTCATTGCAATTTCCACCTCCTGGATTCAAGTGATTCTCTCGCCTCAGCCTCCCAAGTACTTGGGATTACGGGCGTGCGGCACCACACCCGGTTAATTTTTGTATTTTTAGTAGAGATGGGGTTTCACCATGTTGGTCAGGCTGGTCTTGAACCCCTGACCTTAGGTGATTCACCCACCTTGGCCTCCCAAAGTGCTGGGATTACCGGAGTGAGCCACCACTGATTTTTTACGTACTTCCTTATTTTATAATTTGTAGACCAAATTTTTAATGAAAATTTCAAACTTTGAGAAATAGAAAATGCCTGAGCTAAGAAGGCACTCTTTTCCAGCTACTACCAAATGGATGAAGTGAGAAAATCAGGAAGCAGGCAAGCCATGTAGTATTCACTTTGCAGGGTTTTCCACTGGACAAAAATCATTTTGAGATGGTTGGTACTAAAACTACTCCGTTTACCTTGTATGTAGATTTCAAAATACACACAACCATTTAAAGTATATTTGGTACTCTGTTTACTTTGAATGAACCAGTAAGTAGCAATGAAAATAAAATGTGACTTAGAAGCCCAGAGCCAAAATATCTTGGCCATCTGTATTATAATGAAAGATTTAAAAATCCTGCCCCCTTCCCTTCCCTTCCCTTCCCTTCCCTTCCCTTCCCTTCCCTTCCCTTCCCTTCCCTTCCCTCCCCTCCCCTCCCCTCCCCTCCCCTCCCCTTCCCTTCTTCTCTCTTTCTCTTTCTCACTCTTTCTTTTTCTTTTTGTTTTAATGGACCGCTCTTCTCAAGAAGTACTTATCAATGAATGTTTGTGTTCTCAGTCTACCTTTCAGTGGTTATAATTAGACCTTTATACCTTCATCAAAAATCTTTGTATTGGAATCTGAATAACATATATCATTACCTTTACAAATTATGTTGGCCGTAACTCAGAAATAAAATGCATCTTGATTAAAGAAGCCCATGTGATTTAACAAAAGTGCCAGCCGGGCGCGGTGGCTCAAGCCTGTAATCCCAGCACTTTGGGAGGCCGAGACGGGCGGATCATGAGGTCAGGAGATCGAGACCATCCTGGATAACCCAGTGAAACCCCGTCTCTACTAAAAAATACAAAAAATTAGCCGGGCGAGGTGGCGGGCGCCTGTAGTCCCAGCTACGCGGGAGGCTGAGGCAGGAGAATGGCGTGAACCCAGGAGGCGGAGCTTGCAGTGAGCTGAGATCCGGCCACTGTACTCCAGCCTGGGTGACAGAGCCAGACTCCGTCTCAAAAAAAAAAAAAAAAAAAAAGTGCCACGTTCATGAAGGCAATTCGTTAACAGATGTTAGGATTTGTGCCTGTATTTGTATTTCCTGAAAAATTACTTACATTAAAAAAAAATACATACAAGAATTGTCCAAGTCTCAAAACTGCCTCTAAATCATAAAAATTCTCCCTCCCTTTCTTCCTGCCTGCCCTACCCACTCCCTCCTTCCATTCCTTCCTGTGGCAGAGTGGGCTACCAGGTGATCCCACACTAAGACACCTTGCAGTGCTTTTCAAATAAATACTGTTTTAATTGTCACAAACCAGCTGTAAGACATTACTAAGATTACGTCACAGTGATGTACTTATAGTCGTACGTAGGTGTAGTTTAGGAAGCAGTAAAACTATGAAGGAAGCTATGCTGGTAACCATGAGGAATACATAAATCAACAAGAGGATATTCTAAATGAGCTTATCTAGATCTAATCTAGGTGGTCAGTGATGCTAACTATCATAAATTTTATAACCACCTATATATCCATTAAGAAAGCCTAATTTATGCTGGGCACTGTGACTCATGCCTGTAATCCCAGCACCTTGGGAGGCTGAGGCAGGCAGATCACCTGAGGTTGGGAGTTTGAGAGCAGCCTGACCAATATGGAGAAACCCCATCTCTACTATAAATATAAAATTAGCTGGGCGTGGTGGTGCATGTCTGTAATCCCAGCTACTCGGGAGGCTGAGGCAAGAGAATCACCTGAACTCGGGAGGCGGAGGTTGCAGTGAGCTGAGGTCGCGCCATTGCGCTCCAGCCTGGGCAGCAAGAATGAAACCCCCATCTCAAAAACAACAAAAAAAAAGAAAATTAAAAAAAAGAAAGCTTAACTTACATATAATTTTGATCTATCTAATTTGAACAAACACATACAGACAAGACTCATTAAAAATAAATGAAATGAAGTAAACATTTAGCAAAGAAACATAGGCCTTTGGATATTATTTGGTAATAAAAACATCCTGGTTGGATAGTAGTTGGAGTCAACATGAGGTGTGTGCAAAAGTTGAGTCTATGAGGTATATGGTTCCATGACTTAGCAGTCAGGCAGTAAATATTCTCTCAGAGAAGTGAGATTATAGCAACAGACACAAAACCCCTGTTGCCACTGAAGCTTTGTATCAACTTGGGACAGAAAGAAAATACATATGTAGATATGTATTTCATTAAGAAGACTTCTTATCTTTTGATTTGGTTTACTTATTTGTGAATTTCGGATTAAAAATTTGGAGAAAATATGACTGCGGGTCAAATTCACTATGTGTTCCTGAATAGTAGAACAATGTTAGTGAGGACTGGAGGAAAAGAAATTGTTAGTGCAATTAAGCAAAGGGCTCACCATTTTTTTCCACCCATGAGGCTTGCCTATTTAACTTTGTAGAAAATACAGAATGTAAAAATAAATTTATGAAACTAGATTTAATATATTTCTCTTTACAATGATTTATGCTATATAGAAATCGTTGTCCTTCCATGTGCAAAATAATGTCATTGTTTACTACAATGATGAGAATGTTAGCTTTTTACATCATGACACAGTTGATGCTGTTAAGAAAGAATCTGTGGTTTTTTTCTTCTTACTTTCCGACCTGCCCTGTGCCCTCCCATCTCTTCATTTGGGCTTTTTCAATTTAGGGGCATTGCTTTTTGTTTTTTAAGTTAGTAAGGATGACCGGCAACAGCCACCTCCTCTTTCATAATTTTTAGAAAATATTTAAGTATTTTGGATTGGATAAAAACAAACAGAATATTGCCTATTGTGTTTTCATCAGTGCTAACAGAAAAGTTTCCAACATTATTTTCCCATAGAAACAGTGTTCCAAATAGTGCTTAGAGCTTTAGCATCATCCTCAAATGCCTACTTATGCCAAAATATATTTGAAGTATCTTACCATTTAAATGTCATCTAGAACAGTTTTTCTCAAATGTGAATAATATATGGAAAGTCTTAAAGAAAAGCAAAGTCTTTCAAACTCACAGGAGTGAGCTAAAATATTTCTTAGTCACCTTCTACTTAACCATCTATAAATATAAAACTGAATTAATTTTAACATAGAATATAGTGGTTAAAAATCAAAAATAACAGATTAAATAAAAACAAATCAACAATGACAACTGAATCTAAACTAGCTCTAACTTAAAGTGACAAATGATGCTCTTTACATGAAACCATACTGCCCTTCGGACATAAATATGGTGCTATACACTTCTATATATGTTTATGTACTAAATGATGACTCAAGTTCCCTATGTCATTTTTCTGAACATTTCAAATCATTATTGGTAAAGCACATTTTGAAATTATTTTCCTTCATTTGGTATGGATGGAACATGATAAGTCCGAGTCAATTAAGATGCAATGTATGGTACCAAAACAATCACAAATGCAAACAAAAATGTAGGCATCATAATTAGCTGGCCATATTTTATTGTAATATATTTAGATTTTTGTTGACATAAATACAAACATAAAAATTATCATAGTGAATTTTTAAGCTCAAAATGTCTAGATCAGTTTTGAAAATGCTGATTTAAAACATCGTTGTGTGTGAAAATGCATTCCAAATCTAAAAATAGATGATTGAAACTGATTTGCCCCACGTTGGTATCTCAGGAATGGAACTGGGCATAGTCCCAGTGATGGACCCTGTCTCTTGATAAGTTGATGCCTGTCAAACTTAAATGTCCTCTATACCCAACCTTTCCCAATTGATACCACCACACATTAGGGTGTAGCTTCCGGATGCAAGCTATACCATTGCCTGATTTCTTGTGGAGTTGGCTCAAAAATTACATGTTCATAGGACATGTATTCCTGTTCTGGAATCAAATAATTATAAAGACTTAGAAGTTGGATCTTAAAATATAATCTTAGTCCTCTGAGTTTAGGTCAGAAAAAGTCCAAAACATTCAGTCTAAGTAGCTGCTTATTCTCATCAAAAAAAGACACACTGTAAAGGTCATTCGGGGAAAAGATAAAAGATAAAGCAAAAGAAAAATTTTAAAATAAAGTTGTAAGGCAAAATAAGACCAAATGAAATCAACAGGTAGCTATTGCTAGCACTCAATTGTTCAGATGTCTAGGCTTGTCAATTGACTGCTTACACAAAAATCAGCATTAAGGATGTTACTTAGAGCTGATACTGCCTTATCAAGTAGTACCAGGTCAGCAATATCTAATTTTTGCACCACATGAGACAGTCAGAATAATGTGTGAGCTGAATATTGTACAGAAGCTTAATGTGAGTCTAAATAGAGGTAGACAACCTAATGAGTTCCATTCCCTCCCTCCAGTGGCAGCTCTGTATTAACCCAAAAAGGGCTGCCCATGTACAAATATATACTTGCTTCCAGTTCCATTTTGCCTGTGCCACATCAGAAATGGCATACCTATCAAAGAGTCATCAGGAAGTTTGACTGACTGCTTTTTGGGGTGGAAAACTGTTTAATATAAAGAAACTAACCATCTGCTCAAAATGCCCAGATTTTTTTTAGCCAATATAATATAGCTCAGCTTGTCCAGCAGTCACCGGAATATTCAAAACAAACCTGCATAAATTTCAAAACTTCTCCCAAAACACGGTTATAAATTTTTCCATTAGCTACATATGCAAAAAGGATCACATACACACACATGCACACACAGACACTTACATGTGTATGTACATATACACGAACGACAGTCTGACAGTGACCATATAGAATTTCATAGATGATATCTGAATCTAGTGGTCATCTTATTGGGCCCAAATATCTCACATCCTATCCCATCTCAAATTAACTCAATGAAAACCTACAGTCGATACAGGCATTTGGGGTTAAGTTTTAGCCTCATTTGTTTGCTTTCTCCCTTTCATTTCCACATGACACAAGTGGGATTTGTTCCCGTCTGTGATTTGCTGATCAAACTCTGGCTTTTGTCTGGCTCAAACAAAACCTTGATATGCTGTGTCTCTATCCTCCATCGCCTCCACCATTTGTCTGTGCCTCCCTCAAAGGTTGCCAGAAAGTGATGGAGCCAGGTCTCAGGCACTATTCCTCCGCTGGAAGGATATCCAGAGCTACAAAGGGCTCCCATGTGTGGTTAAAACAGAACACAGAGTCACTTTAATACCGTAACAATATTTCCGTGGTCTTTGAGATTGGCTTAAACTTATTGAAGTTGAGTCTTTGACTCATGGGCTCAAAAATCTGTTTTAATCTTGTTTTAAGGTGGTAAATTATCCTGATTAAAAGTCAATGATTGATCTGACACATTGTTAATTGTAGGAGATTAATTATACCAGGAATAAGAAAAGGAGAATGAAACCAATCCAACTTTACATATGATAGATGATGTATTCTTCATATTAAAAGTGCTTCACAGGATGGATTATCTTCGACCACCTGTCAGACCATATATGAAAGCCTCCTGCATCTAAGGGCAATGAGAAAAACGGCAGGCAACATCATATAAAAAATGCCAGCAGGAAGTACATTTGTTGTGGCAGCAAGTGTTACATCCTTATTATCAGGAGATATTACCTACATGTCATCACTATAAAGCCCTTTCCATTTGCCATAATTTGTTCTAGAATAAAGGGGTTTGAGATAACAACAACCAGGTGAGGCACAGCATGGAACATGTGCAACCCTGTCATTCTAAAATGAAAATAATTTATCGCCTTAGTATAGTAGATTCAAATGATGCTTGAAGCCCACTGTCCGACTGCATTGTTAACAGGCCACAGCCTTTTGCACAGAAATATGTCAGCCAAATTATTCTCTATCACTAAAATGTGTGTTTATGATTTATGAGAGCTGAATGAATTACTCAAAAAGAATCACCTTCTCAATAATATTGATGCTAAGTTGAAACTGAAATTATTTAATGCTAATATATGTGAGGGTGGCAGTGGAAAGATACTATTTCTTTGAAATCTAAAGAGACAAGCTAATAAAAAGCTTTCATCCAGCTTTAATTGAGACTGCTTGTATGCTGACGGAGTCTGCTAGTTAAATCACAGCTTAATGAAGATTGAGTTCCCAAAGTCTGTCTTCTCGCAACATAAGATTTTCCAAAAATGCAGAAGTGCCCTGTCATGTGGCATATGCTGTGGTAAATACTTTTTATTACACTCAACAGAAAAGTAAATAGACTATTTAAATAAACTCCAGGCAATCGGATTCATACACCTGCCTCTTTGCCTACTTTTCTGTTAAAAGAAACTGCCAAGTTTATAAATGAGAGCAGAGCATGCGGCACTCTCTATAAACACAGTGTGCCTCTGGGATTCAGGTGAGACCTAGCTTTTGAAACATTTCCAATTACAACACTCCTTTACAGGTATAAATTGGACTTGTCTCCATACCTCTGGAAAATACAAGCAAATAGTCTACTTTGTAGACCTAAGCTTCATTAAGTTTCTTTCCTTTACCCTTTCTTGTTTTCACATTCTTAAGTTTTTGTCTTTGGAAAATCACAAGTAAATGAAACAGAAGGGAAGAGCTCTTTTTGATAAGAAAAATGAAAAATAATATCAAAATATGACATTGAACCTCAGAAATGGATTTCATTTCCAAGGATGCTTCAGCTTTGCCCTAATACACTGTTGTATCTGGCCACCCCCTGAGTTTTCATTGACAACTCTCTGCATTTGAAGTGAAATCCCTACCCCCTGCTTGGCAAGTACTGTACTGACTGTGCAGTCAAATGTCTTACTGGGCTGAGAGGTACGAAGTGAAACCTGGAATACCTCCATGATAATACTTGAGCAGATGAACACGCTCTCTGGAATTACATGGGGCAATTTGTGTGACACATAGTTTGCTGTCTCAAGTGCCAGAATATTTTTTGTGACTTATATTTGCGATTGACTGATTTAGTTCAGTCCCAATTGACATGGAAAATTATATACATTGTTAAAATAGTGCTTCAAATTCTTGTCCTTTTAAATAAAAGTAAGTAGTCGACATGTTGCATGTATTATCCACAAGCCAAGTAAATAAAATTAATTTGAAACAAAGGATATGATTATTGAACCAAAATAATGAAAATAATCCTTGAAAAAGTGCTATGTTTCAAATATTATCTAACCTGGATATGACACTATTGGCAGATATGCAAAAGAAAATTAGCTAGCTGATTATACCTATGTATGTCAATGTATGTTCCTCAAGAGTTGTATGTGAATTAATATTTTTTGAAATATATCTTTACCTTGGCCGGGCGCGATGGCTCACGCCTGTAATCCCAGCACTTTGGGAGGCCGAGGTGGGCGGATCACGAGGTCAGGAGATCGAGACCATCCTGGCTAACACGGTAAAACCCTGTCTCTACTAAAAATACAAAATATTCCCCGGGCGTGGTGGCGGGTACCTGTAGTCCCAGCTACTCGGGAGGCTGAGGCAGGAGAATGGCGTGAACCCGGGAGGCGGAGCTTGCAGTGAGCCGAGATCGCGCCACTGCACTCCAGCCTGGGCGACAGAGGGAGGCTCCGTCTCAAAAAAAAAAAAAAAAAAAAAAAAAAAAAAGAAATATATCTTTACCTCTTAAATACCCATAATAATATTCCACATTCTTACCTTTTAAATGCTAGTAATAATATACTACATTCTCACCTTAACCTTAAATTTAAAACATTCAGTTTCCAAGCAATTTTATACACAGATGACCTCATTTACTCATTGCCATGCCTGTGAGGTTCATAAATGATCATTTCTATTCTTTTAAAGAAACTCTGCTAAACCATTTCCTGAAATCCAAAATTATTTAGCAAATTAAAGATTATTCAATTTATATTTTTTACATATATATTGAAAATATAGAATTCTTGTAATAAATATAACCGAAGTACACTTGAATAATTGCATTAATGTGTACATTTTCAAATAATTCATTTGCCGATAGCCCCTTTATAAAAACCTTCTCAAATTATCTAAATTTGAGTCCTCCATCTGTTTCTTGCTGGGAACCTGACAGGTCCAAAAACTATTCCTTAAGGTAGATTGAGGTGAGAAAAGAGAAGTGAGTGGACTTGCAGGGACATGCTTTTGGCAGCTTCGTGACTTGGTGTATTCATCCTAGATTACATCCTGAGAAGATGCAAAGGTGGTCAGAAAAATAGTGAGCATGGCAACCAATACAGTTATTCTTAAAAACACATTATCTTGCTGTACTCATTTATCCAGTCCACAAATATTCACTGAGCTCTTTCTGTATAACAGGCTTACAGGATAAATGCCCTAAGGAGTTTTTCTTCCTTTTCTTCCCCTCATGCAACAGAAAAGTATGTAATATATTCTACCAACACATAGGCAGAAGCTAAAACAAAATATTAGAGCGCCACTTAATCCCCCAGCAATGAGTAAGAACGGAGGAAACTAACCATTTGAAAAAAGAGAAGGCTGTGTATTTTCCTCCTATGTTAGTGGAATGGGAAAAGGAGAATGGAATTTTACAATTTGCTGCAAAATTAGATGGTGTCACCTAATCAAACAAGTAGATAAGAATGTCCCTTGAAGGATAACTAACTTTAGGTGTCAGTATAAAAAGCATGAACAATTTTTTCATGGATAATTTCTAGTATTTAGGGGACTTATTTGCTGCTTTTATTCTTAATAATTTGATCATCACTTTTTCTTTATACATAAATAATACATTTATGTGCAGCAAATTTCAGAACTGAGAAATGATCTGATCAGATGAAGTCTCAACACTTGGAGATTTTTGTCATTTTAATAAAAAACTATTGACAATTAAAACAGGAAATAACAGTATGTGAGAAATTCATGAAATCATTATTTGGATGATTAAAATGAGTATTCGTTATGTTTATAATGCAGCAGGAAGAAATGGAAGTAGGCCCCACTTCTACAGACATGTTTTTATTCTAATATGTTGAACAGTACAACATAATAATTAATCATAATTATTTGAATAATGTCAACTTTTTTCTATAGATTTGAAAACTAAAAATCTGGATACAATCAAGAACAAATATTTGTATGTGATTGGAAATGTTTTAAAGAAAGAGTGATTGTGTTTTTCTGTCATACCTGGAATAACGGATGTGAAAAATGGGTCATATTTTACATCACTTCTCTATGTAACAAAATTATTTTCAGTGATAATCATGAAAAAAGAAATAAAAATAAACAGTTAAAATTTCTTACTATTTTATATAATCAAATCAGTACAAAAAGTAATAATTGACACTATTACTATTAATTTTTATAGGGAATATACATATTAATAATAATAATATAATAAAAAATAAAAATAGCAGTTTCTTTTTACTAGCCATAATTTCCACAAATTTGTCAATAACTTCATATATTCACATCCCACTAAAAGATGATTAGAATTCTCAATCTATATTCACTCTCAAATTTTTATTAATTTTAATTTCTAAAAGTTTCCCTCACCTGAATTAGCACGTATGCAAGTTGTTAGAAAAAGTCCTTAACATACATATAACTTTGGCAGAAATTAGTTAAAATCCATTTGACAATAACCGGAAATTACCATAGTATCCTTGATTAATTTCTTCAAAGCCTATCCCGGGGCTTCAGAATTTTTTTTTTTTTTTTTTTGAAATGGAGTCTCGCTCTGTTGCCCAGGCTGGAGAGCTGTGGCCGGATCTCAGCTCACTGCAAGCTCCGCCTCCCGGGTTCCCGCCGGGGCTTCAAAATTTTAAACACAAAATCCTCAAGTGGTCACAGAGAAGAGCAGAATAGAAGAAACCCACATTCTTTCTTCATCTTGACAATTTCTGTGCTAGTATTGCTTGCTTCACATCCACTGTTTAAATGCAGGAAGATACAGCACATTCAAGCTGCGCTTGAAGGAAGTTAGAATGATTCCGAGCCGATATGAACTTACTCTTGAAATGAACAAATGTAGTTGTGTCTTACTGAGTGACTAGGAGTTCTCCATATTAACTTCCATAGAGATTACAATATTCATTAAAGGATAAGGCATAAAATTGGCTCATTTGAAGCCTACGCTTACATTGTTAAAACTCTGCAGTAACTATAGCAATTATTTAGAACTCCAAAAAGAAAATAACATATTTTTCATGGAAGCATATTTGGTCACTGATATTGTTCAGAATTGCTAGCATAGAAAATAAAAAGTAGGCTAACTTTTAGCCAGTTTTATTACTGTTTGTAATGGGTTTTAATTGTCTATAGGCTGTGCCTTTCCTTCTTGCATGCATCTGCTGACTCTTCCCAACTCCCTGCCCTTAGTATGCCAGTGGTTTTCATTATTCTTCAATACTGACAATGTTAACTAGCTGGTAAAAGACGAAAAAAAGTTCCCAGTTACAGAAATGTGTAAATCTTTTTTTTTTTTTAACCACTTTAATGATACTTTTTCAAGTAAAATCAAAATATCTTATAGATACTCTTTAATTCTCAAACATCCCTATCTGTGTAGTTAGGACCTGAGTAATGCTGAATCTGTATTATAGATTAAAGAAGAAACTGTTACAAGAAGGTAAAGAAGCTTCTCCATGCTATGCAACAAACCACTGTTAAATCTGGATTGGATTCTGTGCTTCCAACTCTGAGGTCTATGTCTAACTAGAGTTTTCCCTCCATCTCATGAAATTCTACTATCTTAAAAAATCTAACTCTGTCACTAAACTGGCCCTCCCATGAATAATATATTCATAAAAACAAATTATTGGAGCCTCTTTAGTATAGGAAAAATTAGAAAATACCAGCAAGAAAAGACAGTTAATATTTTAGTATCTGTTAAGTTGTGAACGGTATGGAAATTTCAATTTTAAAAATATTGAGAATAATTAATCTACTTTGCTCTAGTCGGTCAAGCAATCCAATTTATTGAGCATTTTCCACATGGTAGGCAGTATACTAGGCATTGGTGAAAGGTTTGAAGAAGAAATAGTTTTGTTGCCTACAAAGAATTTACAGATTTGGGGTTGGGAGTTAGGAGCCATGAACACACACAAAAAAATGTGATAATAAATAACTTTCCTAAACAGTATTATAAAGAAACAAGTAATGCGGTAGCTATGTGGTAGATGTAACTGGTGGACCAGCCACACGTTTCGGGTCATCAGAGGGTAACGTTTGAGTTTCATGGAAGACGAATGGAGCAGCCATGAAAACATCTGGGGAATGAACATCACAAGCAGAAGCAAGATCAATGGGAGGGGCCTTGGGAGGAATAAATGCCAGAGAGCATGAAGGGTAACGGAAAAATACGATAGTGGAGCTACAGGCAGAAACGTGTAGAATCATATGTCAAGTTTGGATTTTATAGCAAGTGAAATAAAACACAATTACAAGATTTTAAACAGAGAAAAAAAAAATATGTGATAGATAATTCAGAAAGACCAGTGATAGCAGTATGGACCAGGAGCCATAGGAAGTCAGGAGAGAAGACAGGGAGACCAGTTGGGAGGCTGTTTACATAGTCCAGGCTAGGTACAATGATGGTGTAGCTTATAACTTTAGCTTTGGAAATGCTGAAACGTGGTCAGCTCACGGTGGATTTTAAAGATTCAGCCACCATCACTTACTGATAGCAAGGGTATGAGGCAAGAGGGAAAGGAAAGAATCAAGGATGTATCTTAGGCCTTAACCTGCAAAGTTGGTGTGAGGTTGTCCCATTTGCTAAAATGAGGAGGGCTTCTGGAGGGCATACAATTTGGAGCTTGGATGTCTAAGTTCTTTCTGAAACTGTTAGGTTTGGAAGTCTATTCTTTATACAAGTGAAGACTTTGGTGAGGCAGTGAGTATTTGGTCTGATTTTAAGAGATGAGGTCCAGACTCCACATCTAAATTTGAGGAATATCAATGTGACATGCAGTGACATGAACGAAATGATATCACCTATGGAAAGAATGAAGCAAGAGAGAGGATAGTTAGGAGGAAACAAGCTCAGTTAATTGAACATGAGGAAATATTTTAGGTCAAGGCAACCTAGCAACAGTTAGAGAAACTAGAGGGAGACAGAAAACGAGACAGACTCATATCATGTCATGGAAGTTTAAACAAGAGTAATGTCATGTCATGGAAGTTTAAACAATAAAACATTTCAAGAAATAAGGAATTGTACCCTGTTTTAATTTCTGGTGACAAGTCTAATAAGACAGGGACAGAGACCTGACCACCCACTTGGGGAAACTCTGGACCATTTTCATGAACTAGTTAAGTGATGGGAGCTAGAGTCTAATTAGACTGAATTAAGGAGACAATGGGAAGTGACCAAGAACATTCAGATAGAATAGACAATATTTTTAAAAATACGTCAGAGATCAGAAAAATGGGAGTCCGGAGGTAAAGGGTACATTGTTTTTCTTTAAGATAGATGATATTAAGGTAGTTTTGTGCATTGAAATGAAGACCTCCACAGTTAGGAATTGATGCTTAGAGGATGATTGCTGGATTCAAACACTAGAGAGATGAGAAAATATAACATCTAGGGCACAGTGGCAGGGCTGGCTCCAAAGACATCTTCTTTAGCTGTAATGGTGGGAAGGCTGAGGAGGTGAATGGAGATAACGAAGGAAGCTAGAGAATAGAGTTAACATAAAAAGTGCAAAGGTGAATTTATTGAAAAGTACAATAATGGGAATACTTGGCAGTATTGAGGGCTCAATTGAGATCTGTGATAAAGTTTGAAGTGAGCCCAATAAACAAGGTTTTGTACATTTTTTTTCAAGTTATAACTAGTCAGATGCTTTGGTGCAGGCAAAATTTATGACAATTGTCAAGTGATGGTTCTAACAAATGGAGAAATTGGAGATAAGGTTAAGCATGTTTGGAAGTGAATATGGATACTGATCAAGAAAGGAATCTATGGCTGAATGAGGAGGAAAGTGGGATGCAAAGGGGAACCATGGTCAGCATGGGAGTACTTAGATAGAATGCTTCCATGTGTGATAATCAAGCCACCTTCATTCATATAACCATCTTACAGGTAGAAAATGGATCTGGTTTGAATAGATGTGTGTGTGTCTGTGCCTGTGTGTGTAAACATCTCTAAGAGGACTAGCCAAGAGATGTGTGTGTGTCTATGTATACATCTCTAAGATGACTAGACAAGAGATGTATATGTGTCTGTGTGTATATACATCTCCAAGAAGACTAGACAAGAGATGTGTGTATGTATGTATATGCATCTATAAGAGGACTAGACAAGATATTTGTGTCTGTGTGTATATACATCTCTAAGAGGACTAGACAAGAGATGTGTGTGTCTGTGCGTATATACATCTCTGAAAGGACTAGACAAGAAATCTGTGTGTGTCTGTGTATATATATCTCTAAGAGGACTAGACAAGAGATGTGTGTATGTGTTTATATGCATCTCTAAGAGGACCAGACAAGATATTTGTATGTGTCTGTGTGTACCTACATCTCTAAGAGGACTAGACAAGAAATGCGTATGTGTGTCTGTGTATATACATCTCTAAGAGGACCAGATAAGAAATTTGTGTGTGTCTTTGTGTATGTACGTCTCTAAGAGGACTAGACAAGAGATATGTGCGTGTATGTCTGCGTGTATATACATCTCTAAAAGGCCAAGTGGGAGGGGGAAGAAAATGAGGGATGGAGGGAGAGAGGAAATTTAAAACAGAACTGTATTTATTTGAGGGAGAGATCTGTCATCAAAACAAAAGAGCAGTAATGAAATATACAGAGCACTTTTAGGTCTGTACACTAATATATATATATTTTTTAAGTCCTCAAATTTTGCACCTCATATTCTTATTGAAAAACAAAACAAAAAAACAAAAGCAATGTATGGTATAGAAACAACACAAATTATGGAGTGTCCATGGTGAGAATCTACTTCATTCTTTTTTTCATATATGCAATTCATCATACTGGATTTTGTATAAAACAAAGCAAAATACTTTTTTCACATAAGTTGCATTCAAATGTTTATCTTTTTCCAAGAAAGTTTTGATAACCTGGTGTCAGTGATAGCCTCTGAGTCAGCGTACAGCAAACAAGATTTTTATCTTGTTACAATACTGAATCTGCAAATTTTAATGCCTCTGAAGAAGAAACTAAACAGAAATCTATCTGAGAAGATACTGATGTGACTTTTATATTGCTCATCTTGCCATTGATAGCATATTGATTATCGCATTAACATCACATAAACAGTAAAGCATTATAATAAAATAATTTTCTCCTTAAGTAAAGCAGTTGATGTAAAAGCTTCATTGTGTGTGTTTCGGTGTGTGTGTGCGTGCGTGCATATTTGTGTACCTGTGTGTGTGTGTGTTAACTGTCTTTATGGTTACAAAGTAGATAAAGACTCAGAATACTTGTAATCTTGTAAAACTAGATACAGCATGTTAAATGTTTATCGTTAGAACATGCCCAGTGGCAGATGGTGGCATGCCATTTTAGAGCCACCTAGAGGCACAAAAATCGTCCCATGTTTTTCATTTTGGCAGACGCACATGCCACTTTGGCAAACTTTAGAAAATAACTAAAAGACTTACACCTTCAAAACAGATTGTATTTATAGAGGGATGTGTGCAGTTCAACAGGGGTGGTGCTGTAGAGGGATTTCAGAATCAATACAATCAAATGTATAGTTCAGTTGGCATAAAACTTGGGCTATGAAATTAGCTAAACTGCTTTACTGTGTATCTGCTCTACTTATAGCATGGTAATGAAGCCCGAGTAATTATTTTTGGAGCAGTATTAAAATAAATTTCCATGAATTTATGTATTCAAAATAATTTATTTTAAATATAAATGAAAGGTCAAATTTCATAGAATACTCAATTCTCGGTGACAGGATTGCTTTTCAACTATTCATGTTTTACTTGCATACATTGATACTTACATAATTTAATAACCACTCCATTTTAAATCTAAATGTGAATATAACTTTTAAAAGTCAGTGCAGTCATCAGATTTCTATATAACTTTCTAAATGCATACCTCCCCTTTCCACAATTTTGAAAGCAATGTCTTCATGTGACTTATCTGTATCTTTTTTCTAGCTCTCTTATTTTTAATTAGAGTAACAAACTAAATATTTACTTAAGAGCAACACTTTGAAACTTCTGGAATTGGCATGACCTTTCATGTCACCCAGGAGAAGCAGGGAGAGGCTACATTTGGTTAACAAATATTATCTAATGAGTTAAAAAAATCAGATGGCTTATCTAAGGAAAATGCAAACTTTAAAGGATCAGAGAGTCAGTAATTTAGGTTTTGGGGATAACACAGTATCTATGGCAATTACTCAATTCACCACCATTGCAGTGCAAAAGTGGACACAAATAACACATAAATGAACGGGCATGGCTCTGTGATTTCCTGCTGTCTTTTTGCTTCTTGGATCCATAAATGGCTTTCCTTCCCCCAAGCCTGGCTTGTCCAGGTACGCACTAGATTTTCCTGACCCCTAATTAAAACTCACTACTTCTCTGACTTCTTCCTTCTACACCTGTTAGGTGCCTAATTGGCTAAATGGTGAGGTTAGATGAGGAAGGAGTAAAAGAAAAGCTTAAAAGCTTTAACCTGAATTTTAATCACTTTCTATTATAAAAGTAATAAAATATGCTGCCGTAAATTTAGGCATTATAGAAACACATAAAGGGGAAAATAAAGATAGGAGTAACTATTGCTATCATTTATGGAAAATTTGCAAAATAAGATTTCAATTTTGATCCCATAGCGCTTGAGATATATACATATACAAACACACACACACACACACACACACATATATATATATGTTAATTGTTCATTTGTCATCCTATGGCCTACCTTCTCATGTTAAATGTCTGTTCACATTATGAACATAATGTTCATAAGCATTAAGTTCACATTTAAATGCTTAAATGTTTACATATTTCTGTCTTTGTTAAATAATTAAACCTACTGTATATTTTACTAAGCAGCAGTCACTGTTCTGGACATTGAAGACACAGCAACAGATAAGACAGGTAGATTCCTTTTCTTGTGGATCTTACACTGTAATTGTGAAAAAAAACAAAGAGAAAAACCATATGATAAGATAAACTTGTCTTATCAAAGTGCTGAGCTCTTAGTAAAACTGGCTAATATGGCAAAGACTAAAAGATGTGAAAGGGTGTCTATATGTCTATTATTTTGCCTTTAATATCTTATAATTTTAAAAATTGCTTATATAACATGTAATAAAGACCTTGTTACATAAATATATGTGAGCACCTCTAATAATATCCTCTAAGTAAATTCCTGGTAATGGAATGGCTAGGTGGAAACATACGCTTATTTTTAAAGAAAATAGATGTTATCAAGTATCAACTGAAAGAGTTTTAACAATTTAAGCTTTCACTAACAGATTACAAGATTGTTCACAAATCATTATCTACCACGTAGCAGGCTATGTGCCCTCAAATACTATATGAAGTGAATCTGAGCAAGTCATTGAGGTTGGTCTTATTTTCATTTTATAAATGAACATGAGATCAAGGAGGTTAAACAAAATATTCAAAGCAATATGGCAGTTATGGTAGCCATGGAGGTGTAACAGTCTGAGTGCACCCCACTTATGTGCTATACATTAGTATTTCGGGGGAACATCAGATTATTGTGGAGACTTCACTGAACCAAAGGAAGTATTAGGGAAAAACCTGTTTAGCCTAGTGCAGAGACCAATTTCCAAAAAGGGATGTTCAGGGATACACAAACCGTACAGAAGAAGGACTTGTTCCATATGTAGATGTGCTAAAAGCCAGCAATAAATGAATGTTCTGTTTCTATATTGCTCAAAGTTGAGCCTGGACATTCAGAAATAAATGAAAGGAACATCTTCACAATACGGGTAACTCTTACTAAGACAGTCAATTATGAGAAACAAAGTAAACTTGGAGACCTAGAAAAAGTAAGGAAATTTTTATTTACTTTTGGATGATGCTTAATTGTTAGATTCCTGACCATAATTTACTCATTTCCATCAAGTGTAGGATCTAATTTACCTAAAACCTACCACAATAATCTGATTCCTTGCACAGGGTAACTGGTTCAGGAATCTGGGTTAATTTAATCAAACTGAGGTCTCAGACCTGTTTTTTTACCTCTGGAGGAGGGACACTGTGTTTAAATGAATGAACAGACCCTGGGCGGATGGCAGTAATTTTGTGCTCACCAGTGGAACCATACTAAAAATGACACTGAACCACAGCAGTAGCAAGACAGGGAAAAACAGAATAACTACTGAATATTTAAAATAATCTATTAGCTAGCAGAGCAAAGCAAACCTAAACTTAGGTTTTCTGTTGGATACAACAAAAGAAATTCTAACTGGTAGACTTACTGTGTACATAGCAATGTCATATACATAATAGACACTGAAGTTATCTATAACAATCTAATTAAAAATTCTTATAATAAATGGATGACTGATCTGATTGCTAGTGTAGACTTGCCATCTTTGACATGAGGTTTTTAATTTTAACTACACCTTTTCCATCTGGGGGTTAATGTCTTTCTCCTACTAATTCTACTTATGTAGAAATCAAGAAATGAAAGGAAGGTGCTATTTCTTAATAGTTTTCTTTGGTAAGACTAAATATTTAAAATATTTGTCTGCAGTGAGCTGAGATTGTGCCAGTGCACTCCAGCCTGGGCAACAGAGAGAGACTCTGTCTCAAAAAAAAAAAAAAAAAATTGTCTACACTTTCTCTTTGAAACCAAATTTAGCTTGGGTTGTCTTGTAAATTTCTTTTCTAGTCCGTCACACTTATAAGCTAAGTATTGGTGTAAAGCAAAGGAAGGCATTAGTCTTACTTAATGTACTGCCAAACTAACAGCCATTAAGATCATTTGCTCTGCTACACAATGTTTATGCCAAATCCATGAGTGAGACTGTGTCTTTTACAAGCAAGGTGAGAACTATCAGATGTAGAGTTTGTTATTATGAGTAGCCCCAAAATATTGGGTATATTTTGGAATGTTCATGCTGAAATACACATTTTTTCTAATATTATTAAAATTTGATATATTTTGGTAAGATATGGATCCTACTGGCTACTTATTACACTGCGTGACAATTGCTGGGAAAAAACACTGGAATTGCCATGTAGATGGATAAGAAATCATATGACTGCAAATATAATTAATTATACAGCTTATTTATAATATAATGCATAGAGCTGTGTATTATACCTTGGGATCACTAAGTGAGAAGTGAAACACAAGTTTTTCTGTACAATTTCAATCATAAATACACCTAAGTAGATAATCGAATGGACCTACATGTTGCTTTTCATTTGTTTTGTTTTAGTTTTTAAAGTAAGGAAAGTAGGAAATTTTCAGTGCTACTTTCTATCACTATCCGTAACATAACATGTATGAAATATAGAAAAGTATTAATAAGATAAATAAGCATATAATAAGGAATTTAGCTTTTAGATTTTATTCAAATACAGGTGATATCACAACAAAATGTTCCAATAAATTTGGTCTTTTATAAAAATTCACCATACACACATGCATACACATACATACATGGTTCTGTATTTATACAGAACTAGGAACTGCTACTGCTGAATTTTTGACTCGAAATACAGTTTTAAGGGTTCTTTTTTAAATACCGTTTAAGTATTCAAATTGTGTTTACATATTTATGCTTACTGTTCGTCAAAGATAGATTGGTTGGCTTAAAACCCTAAGCAATGATACGCATTAAATATGGCAACAAGAGTGACCTAAAACCAGTTTTATATTACATTTAATGCAATCTCTCTTTAATGACTTCTATAATACTGTCAAAACAATTCATTCCATTTTGGAAAATTCCAGTCATATTTCTTCAATAAAATTATTTTTCTTGAAAATTCCTGAAGTCATATAAGTAAAAGAGTCTTTAGCACTGGTATATCGATAGGCTGAGAGCTGCCATATACTGACCCCTACCTTGTTTCTTTCTTCACAGCAGGCTATGACCTGTTAAGCTCAAAAACCAGCCAGTTCCAAACTCAAATTCACATCCATTTTTTAAAAAAATATATATCCCAAACAAGCAGAATTTTAGTCAGTAGCATCCTTCTGTCTTCTCAAGAAACTACACTCAACATCTGCTACCATAAATAATAAGTCCAGGTACTATAAAGTCCCTCAGCAGCTGCCCCCCTTTGGATCCAGCTCTCTGACCCAGTGACTCTCCACTGAGCTGCATAGCGACATCACTTGGATACTTAAGTACACTTTCTGTTGCCAATCCCTCTTTCTCTGGGCATTTTCTTTCCTTCCCCTTTTGTGGATAGCAGCCCTGGTGCCTTCAGTCTCTGAGCAGTCTCATGCTGTGAGGGACTGGTCTCAATGCATACCTGTTGAAGAGTCTCTCAAATAAAATTTGTATGTGCTACTGTCACCTTGTGGTCATCAATTTTTCCTTGATTGACTCCCAAATCACTTGAACCCCCTAGAAGCATGCACTGGTGCATAAATTTATTAGCAATTATTAGTATTCTAGTGACTGTTAACCTGTACCCTGATTTAGTCTCTGAAATGTCTTTTCTCCTCTATGTAATGACCCTTCATATAGTTTGGGATATAGCTATCATATTTCTTCTTTTATTTCCACAACAAATAAGATAATGAGTACAACTCTTTCACATATGGCAGAGTTTTATGCACATCTTTTTGGCTATCACCTGTGCATAAATATTGCTTTGTCAAAAATCCCTTTCAGAGTGCCGCCAAAGACTGAACACTTTCCTGTGGTGTTGGTTTTCTGGTATGGTGAAAGCTGGGACTTTTAATGTATAATTCCACTAATCATTATGTATAATGCCAACACCAACGTAGATACTAACATCTACAAAATACAACATTTTGTATATTTGGTCAGTATTCTTTGTTGGCATTTAGGAAATGTAGAGTTTAGATTATCAATAGTGATCAACACTATCACAGCAAAAGGGGAGACCCCTTGATGAAGTAACACCTGAAAAAGGCTTGGGGCAAATCATCTAATAACTCCCAGGTATGAGAGAGAAGAAGATCGAGCTAGGAAACATCAATAGAAAAACTATGAGAAACTCAGGGGATGTGGGGAGAGGACAATGGAGCGTTGTTATTTACTACATTTTAGGAGTTCAGAACATGCCACTCTGGTACATTGACTATTTTGAGTGAAAAGCACCCTGATTTCGTTTTGTTTCTTAAAATTAGGAGACGAAATTATCATCTAAAAGATGCCCTCCCTATACTAGAAGGAAAGTTCATCTTTTTATCATCAGGGATGGCAAGTTGAGCCCAAGAACAATCTGCACAAATAAACATTGTTAGACTAACTCTTGTCTTTCTGGCCCCTTCTCCACAAAATTAAGTCTCCATGTCCAAGCTCCTTTGCCTTTTCATAATTCACTACTCTTCAGCCAATTCAGTTTGTACATGTTCAACTCTGTCTTTAGGTTTTAATTTGCTTACGAAGGCTTCTGTGTCATGGAGAACTTGTATTAAATAAATTTGTATGCTTTTCTCCTGTTGATCTATCTTAAGGCCAATTTAATGTTTGGGCCCAGTCGAAAAAGCTGAAGAGGGTAGAGGTAATGTTTCATCTCCCCTCTATGGTATAAAGCTTCATTTTTGCAAGATGAAACAAGTTCTGAAGATTGTGGTGATGGTTGCACAACAGTATGAATATGTTTAATACCCGTGAACCATATATTACAATGAATAACTAGATATATTTTATGTTTTGTGTATTTTGCCACAATAAAAAATGAGTGAAAAGGAACTGTGAGGAACTAACAGAAATTGATTGGACCCTGGTTGAATTTTTGGAGAGACAGTGAGTTGCAGTCAAGCAGAAAAATTCATGTATGTAGAAAAGGCATAAAATAACATAAATGAATGTATATATTTTCTTTTCTCACTCTAATAATCTGTGGGGAGATCCTTCCCACTCTGCATTACACTATGTGGCTGAAAAATGGTGAGTTTGGGCCAGCATCATCAGTTGGCTAATATAGGGGGATTCTGGAATTACCCGTGACAGAGAACAGATAACAGTTGGTTTCAAAACTGGTCCCTGGAGTTTCTTCCTACCTCATCCTAGCAGAACGAAACTTTCTTAATTACAAGCAAGGAATACCCCACTTGCAAAGAGGAATGGCAGAAGGTGAGGTCAAGGAGTTTTCTGTGAAGGCAGGATTGTCCATTGAGAATGAACTATTAAGATGAGTGGTAATGAAGCCAATGGTATTCTGCTTAGAGTCAATTACCTTCCCCCCCCGCCTTTTTTTTTTTTTTTTTTTTTTTTTTGAGATGGAATCTCGCTTTGTCACCCAGGCTGGACTGCAGTGGCATGATCTTGGCTCACTGCAACCTCCACCTCCCAGGTTCAAGCAATTCTCCTGCCTTAGCCTCCCGAGTAGCTGGGACAACAGGCGCGTGCCACCATGTTCAGCTACTTTTTGTATTTTTAGTAGAGACGGGGTTTCACTGCATTAGCCAAGATGGTTTTGATCTCCTAACCTAATGATCTGTCCACCTTGACCTCCCAAAGTATTGAGATTGCAGACATGAGCCACCATGCCTGGCCAACCCTCCTCCCTTTAACCTTACCAAGAAGGGCACAGACTAGGCTTTAGCCCATCATACCTAGGTCCATATTAAATTACTAGGAATATGAGGTAACAAAGTAATATCTGAGTAGGGTAATGTTTATAAAAGGAATATACAAAATTGAAATTCCTATACTATGCAAACATAAATTCATAGATTAAAAGGACATAAATGCTAAATAAGCATTACATATGTTTTAAAAGATAAAGTCATTGGCAACAAAAAGCTGTAGCTGTAGTCACAAAGAGAACTAACAGGAAATATTATGAAAAATGCAATAGCAAAAGAAAAAGTGTTTCTAAGTAAGTTGACTAATAATAAATGGTTTTGGGATAGCTGGCTAGCCATATGCAGAAGAATGAAACTGAACCTTTCACCATATACAAAAATACAGCATACAAAACACACCATATAAATACACCATACAAATGTTTCATACAAAAATTCACCCTACAAAATACATCATACAAATACACCATACAAAATACAGCATAGAAAAATATGCCATACAAAATACACCTTACAAAATACAGCATACAAAAATTCACCATACAAAAATTGTATATGGTGAACTTTTCACCATATACAGAAATTAACACAAGATGGATTAAAAATTTAAATGTAAGACCTCAAACTAGAAGAAAATCTGGGAAATACCATTCTGGACTTTGGCCTTGGGAAAAAATGTATGACTATTCCATCAAAAGAAATTGCAACAAAAACAAAAATGTTGAAACCTAATTAAGCTAAAGAGCTACTGTACAGCAAAGGAAACTATCAACAGTAGAAACAGACAATCTACAGAATGAGAGAAGACATTCACAAAGAATACATTTGACAAAGGTCTAATATCCAGAATGTGGAAAGAACTTAAAAATTCAACCAACAAGAAACAAATAACCATTCAAAAGTGGGCACAGGACATGAACAGGCACTTCTCAAAAGACATACTAGTGACCAATAAACATATAAAAAATGCTCAACATCACTAATCATCAGAGAAATACAAATCCAAACTTCAATGAGATACCATCTCACACCAATCAGAATGTCTATTATTAAAAATCCTAAAAATAACAGATGCTGGCAAGGCTGTAGAGAAAGGGGAATGTGTATAGATTGTTGGTGGAAATGGAAATTAGTTCAGCCACTGTGGAAATCTTAGATATCTGGCAAGAACTTCAAACAGAAATGCCATTTGACCCAGCAATCCCATTGCTGGGCATATTTCAACAAAAATTAAATCGTTTTACAAAAAACACAAGCACTCATATGTTCACTGAAGCACTATTAAAATAGCAAAGAAATGGAATCAATCTGGGTGCTGATTGCTGGTGGATTAGATAATGAAAATGTGATACATATACACCATGGGATACTACCCAGTCATAAAGAATGAAAACATGTATTTTGCAGCACCATGGATGCAGCAGGAGGCCATTATCCTAAGACAATTAACACAGGAACAGAAAACCAAATACGACATGTTCACACTTATTTCTTTCTTTCTTTATTTTGAGACGGAGTCTTGCTCTGTCGCCCAGGCTGGAGTGCAGTGGCGCCATCTCGGCTCACCGCAAGCTCCGCCTCCCGGGTTCACGCCATTCTCCTGCCTCAGCCTCCCGAGTAGCTGGGACTACAGGCGCCCACCACCACGCCCGGCTAATTTTTTGTATTTTTATTATTATTATTATTTTTATGGAAGAGAAGGGATTTCACCGTGTTAGTCAGGATGGTCTGGATCTCCTGACCTGGTGATCCGCCCGCCTTGGCCTCCATAGCGCTGGGATTAGGACAGCACCCGGCCCCACATGTTCTCACTTCTAAGTGGGAACTAAATATTGGGTAATCATAGACATAAAGATGTCAACAATAGACACTGGGGACTACTAGAGTGGGAAGGGAGAGAGGATGGAAAGGGTTGAAAAACCAACTCTTGGGTATTATGCTCACTGTCTGGGTGATGGGATGTTCGTATCCCAAACCTCAGCACCACACAATATGCCCAGGTAACAAACCTACACATGTGACCCTGAATTTTAAATAAAAGTTGAAATTGTAAAAAACAGAAAATGAGGCATCATAAGGGAATAAATGTGTATAAAATGGGTATCTTTGTATGAATTTGGTACATTTAAAAATTTAAACCTTAATCTTTGCCTCTTCTAATATGAACATATGAATCATTGATAGCAATTTGTATACACAATATAATTTATATAACATTTATACCTAACTTTATGATGAAGAGAGATACAGAGAATTGAGAAATGTAGTTGAAAGAGAAAAATTAAAATAAAATAAGACAGACGATGATGATAATTTGCTGTGAACTGAAGAGCTAGCTTAATTCAATTATCAGCACAAGAGTTGAAAATAGGGTAAAGTGATGAAATTCACCTATCAGAGGCCGTCACACATTATTTTATTTCTAAATCCAAGGAACGCCATTAACAACTGAGAAATCCCCCCAAACCTGATATGGTGTATGGTGTGTGGTGTGTGGATACTACAAGTATCCTTTGATTTTGCTTTATCAATATGTATACCCACAGCGAGCTACTGTAATGAGCATTTTATATTTGCTAATAAAATTTGGACATTAGTTTTTCTGGAACATCACTCAAAATGCGAAAGTAAAATATCATATATTCTAATAAAAACTGGTAAAAGATGAGATATAACATCTCTCTATTAAGAGTCTAAGTCTTTAGTTCCAGTTAAACATTTCTGTTAGCTCTAAAGCATTCTTCTTAGCAATAGTAACAAAGGACAGCAAATTAGTCAGAGATCTGATTCGTTGGATGTTAGTACATTAACCACTATCTACTGCTGCAGCTTTTGAGTTTGAAAATTTTGTAGCTATCCACATTCACTCTTGTCTCTACTGTCACAATTATGTAATTTACTTGCTTAACACTTTTCTTTAAATGGTGTTCAGATAAAATTTAGCACAGCTTGCCTCTTAAATAACAGTACACAATGCAGTGCACCTGAAAGTATGTGTCTTTAGTAGAATAATGTTTATTTCAATATTGTTTGAAAGTTAAAAAGCAATAAATAACCAGCATGTCCATCAATGGGAGAATTGTTAAGTAAAATCTTAATACTACGTAGGCAATATAAATCATAAACATTATATATTATGCATACATTAATATGAAGGGATATATACATGTAATTTTATAAATGAAAATGGCAATAATTGAATTATATATAGTTTGATTCCATTTTTATTTTCTTTAAAAAAGGGAAAGAAAGAGAAGAACTCTATATACTTTTTAAAAAAATACAAGACCAGAGTAAAAGTTTTGTTAGGATACACACCAAAATATTTTTGAAAACTTCAGTGGAGGGAGGATAAATTATAATCATTTTCTTATATACTTCTGCATTGCTCGATATATTACAATGAACCTGTGCTACCTAAAAAAAGAAAATCAACTTTATGACATAGCGAATATAATGTGCATAGGTTGTATAGCATAGAAAGAAAAAGCTTTTCAGATGTAACAACTACTGGCACCATTGAAAAAGGAAAGCTATTTCATCCTGATCTTTTTCATGTATGTATTTGGTATCGAGTGATTTTTTCAGTTTTGAAAGGTAGGAGGCAAAGAAACTGGAGAAGAGAAAACTAGAACCTTCAAATGTTTGGGAGCTGCTATGAGAGCATACTCTTTAAAAAATTCACTCTTTGTGGAATTTAATAACATCCATTTCACAAACCACGGAGTTTTCCTATCTCACAAATCAATTTCATTCTATTATATCGGTGAATTAGTTTCTTTTCGTGAATTGGTTGTTCCACTTTAACTGTTGGCCTTCTAATAAAAGGGAAAGACATGTATTAGGAGTATAGAAAATAGCCAGGATAATAGCCCAGTAATACTACTTACTTATTACCTAACCTCTTCTTTTCAGATTTCCCCATGCCTCAGTGACCACAAGCATTGAATTAGCTATGACAAGTCTATCCACAGCCTCTGTTCTTTCAAGAAGTGGTTTGCTTCAGGTACAATAATGATCCACTCTAATGAGACTGTCACCCATGTGCCTGTAATCTCATGCAGAGACTTGGAAATCTAAGCCAGGTATAATCACTCTTCTTACATTTAAGACATATGAAAATTGATTGTAATGGTCCCTTAAAATTTTTTCTTTTCTTACAAAATGAAGATCAATATGCAGCTTTAAAAAGGTAAGTCAAAAGGAAATAAATGTCCTCCATTAATATTTGTTTGTATAATTAAAATAGAATCAAGTTTTATACTTGTATATTGGAGTACTCATATATATTAGTGTTTATCAATATGTATGACCTATAGATATATATACATATACATAAAGAGAGATGCCTTACAAGCATGACATTGCTTAATCAGTATTTTTTCAAAATTCAAATGCTGTATTTTCATATACAGCTTGTAAATTATGATATATATAAATTTTGGCTTCAAACGGGTCTTATATTTCACTTCTGATACCACTGTTTCATATGTATGCTACATTTCCCGCACTAATATAAGAAATGAAGCAGTGTTAGATTAATAAGTTATTCTAAACTGGAAAAAAAATGTTTATACATAGACAAAAGGTTAAAAGAGTATATATACTAGCCTACTTCAACTTATGCTCCTGAAATAATTATTTTAATTCAAATTTATGTGAAATAGATGTCAATATGCATTTATTTTATAACAATTTAGCATTAGTCATAGATTTAGTCTACAAATGAATGAAAATTTTGAAAGTGTTCTCACAGCAGTATTTTGTAATAAGGCATGACAGCATTAATAATGCAGTATGGTATGCCCACACATTTATTTTAGCCATATATAGATTCAAAAGAGGTGATACACCTGAGTCAGAACAATAAGTAACATTGGAATACTTTTTGACACCTTAAGAAGTGACTTCATTTCTATCTCATTTTACTGTAAGGATGTGATACTTGTTTATTCTACGTGAACTTTGATTATGAAATAGATCTTAGAAATATAACTAGTTCACAACAAAGTTCAGTAGATAAATATCAAAGACAAATGCAGAATTTTTCTCTTTATCTCCCTCTCTTCTAATCTCACTGATCTCTAATTGGTATCATAACATCTGTTTAGGAATAAGCACTTCAAGAGCCTTAAGCAATCTTTATTTCTGGAACATGTAACCTTTTCAAGGGTTCAAATTCTAGCTAATATCAGCCTTTGTTCTTGCCAATACCTTATGTGTTTTCTCAGTACCAATGCTCAGTTCGTATTTCAAATTGCTCATGCTTTCAATTGCTCTTCTAAACTCAGTCTGTTAAAATTATCTATCAAAACCTCTGCATTTTGCAGCATTTGAGTCACACATTGCCAGGATGGTGATCTCTGTTTAAATTTTTTTTCTTCTTTTTTTTTTCTTTGGGGGGAGATAATCATTTATTTCAAACTTTAATAATAGTCATTAAAGTCAGTCATTTGGGCAATTAATCACATATAACACAATGGAAAGGAAACAATCTTGGAATTTAGTTTCAGAACACAAGTCCCAAACTCTGCAGTGACAATTAGAACAGAAAGGAGAGAAAGAAAATGACAAATATTGAGAATAAAAATTGGAGAAAACTTGGAGGTGAACTCAATGTGCTGAGAGGAGGAAAGGATGAGTTCAGGTTATTGTCATTGGTAATTGGCTAATGGCAGTATCAACTGAGAAGACTGAGATCAACGAACAAAGTTGAAGTTTTACATGAAAACTAATTTCCATAACGTTTTAGAATATAGGCTCTTTATATTTGTCCCTGTACTTTGTAGAGCCTTTGAAAGCTATATATACATACATCACAGATACTCCATAGATATTGGTTGCATTCATGTATGAATGCCAGGAAATGAACGGGGAACTTTGTCATTAATATATGTTAATCCTGCAACTGGATAATATGGATTCATGCTTTCTAATGTATGAATTTATTCCAGTAATATAAATTTGCACTTGTCCTTTAAACACTTGGTATTAGTCCTGTCCTTTTCTAAGAAAATTTTGCTCTTAATGTTGACATTATCAGAATTGATGAATTGAGAAAATGTGTGAGAATTCACCCATGTTGAAATACTCTGTGAACATTCCTTCATCCTATCCCTGGCAGCCCAATCACATCTTCAAACTTCAACATGTAGTGTGTAACTGTACAAAGCATTATTTTAGGAAGCTATGTTCTTTTGATAACAAATTACTTTCCTTAAGGCTATGTAATCAGTTTTAAATTTAATATGACTTTACAATTTCTTGACCTTGTAAGGTGGTATTTCTTAACATGTTGCAGTAAAAGAAACTGCATTTTAATGGTATGCTTTATGTATGTGAATATTTTGAGTAATTCACACTTGTTTTGAATCCACAAAAATTTTAGTGAGAATATATCCTTAAAAAATTATTTTATCCCAATAAACAGCTTTCTGGTAAAACTTAAATTATTTGTGCAGAATATTGTCTATGAAAATAGATCTTTCAGAATCTGGAGATTCTGCTTTTCTAAAATTATGTTTAAATAAAAGGTTCATACATGTCTGTAAAATGTGGATGTATATATGTGTTCTGTGTATGTGTTCATGTGTGTATATATTCACATAATGAAAAAAACAATCTCTATGGAGTGCTCTACTTTGAATCCCTGTATTAATTTACTTTGATTCCTCACTTCCATTTCACATATCCTAGCAATGAATTATTTTTATAAATATAAGTTCATCCTAGTATAGAGAATCACCACTATGTCTTAGAAGTATACTTTAAATTTTAAACTTATCCTTTACCCTAATGCTTCTCATCGATTATAAGTAATTTGTTTTAATTTATCAAATAAAATAATTATTTCATATTCTTAAAAACATCATATAATTCAATAGAAAACAAATATTCCGTTAAAAAATCTTGGCATTGTAAAGAATAACTGTAATTTTCTTAACCTAGTAATTACAGAAAAATAAGGAAATTTCACACTTAAGGGTTTCAGAGTAGTGAAATATCCACATTTTTCTTTTACATTCATTCATTTCAGAATGATAATGTGGTCTTAAAGACCATAAACCTTTCCAAAGAAAATCTAAGTCAGCTAGCATCCAAAATAATGTCATAAGAATACATAATTATTAATCCTTAAATATTAAGGAAAAAGATGTGAAAAAGAATCTAAAGAAGAATTCAGGATCCATCCTAACAGTCTAAAGCCCAGAACACAGAGTTAAGGTCTCTTAGACCTAAACATTACACAAGAAAATTCTTGTTAGTAAAAATATATTAAGCACACATGAAAAAGAGTGTTTTTCATAGGTTTATAACTTGGAATAAAATACCCATTGAAATAAACACACTGGACAAAGAACACAGAACTCACCATCTAAGCCCCGCTTGCCTGCTCTAAACCAACAACTATGATAAGCTTCATCTCATCCCCTATTGCACTATTTATACTTTAAAGACTCATATCTTTGCACATTTTGTCTTCTTTGTTTTAGCCTCCTGGCAAAAATGTATGCCACTGTTTACAGTTCAGTTAAAAACATCACCTCCTAACTTAATCTGTGTTTTATCACAGTCTATATTACCATTCTAATAACACTTTAGATTACATACAGCTCATTGTGAGTATTTTCTGCCACTCATTGTTCTCCTCCTCCATCTGATCTTCACTTTTCAGCACCAGGCACTGGGCACTTACACATTTTTTATAAAGAAGGTATTTAAACATTGAACTGAATGGAATAAATTGCCAATTTATGGAATCGAGGAGTTCCAGGTGTTTAAATCAACAGCTGTAGAGGCAGTAAGGGTCATTCACTAGTGTCAAGAAATTGACTCGAGTCACACATATTTCACTGAGAAGCTCAGCAATCTTATGTGCTTCAATTATCTCGGCTATAAATGGGAATGATAAAAAGTAGCCAGGCGTGGTGGATCTTGCCTGTAATTTCAGCCCTTTGGGAGGCCGAGGCAGGAGAATCACTTGAACTCAGGAGTTCAAGACCACCTTGGGCAGCATAATGAGACCTTGTCTCTATAAAAAATAAAACATTAGTTGGCATAGTGGTGCATGCCTACAGTCCCTTCTACTCGAAAAGCTGAGATCAGAGGATCACTTGAGCTCAGGAAGTTGAGGCTGCAGTGAATCGTGATTGCACCACTTCACTCCAGCCTGGGTGACAGAGTGAGACACTGTCTCAAAAAATAAAAATTAAAAATAAATCAATTCCTCTGCCTGTGAGAACTGAAGGAGATTCCATAGTTTAGAAGTTAAAAAATTGGGTATGTACCACGAAACAATGAAAACAGCAGGTGAATATTATAACAGTTACAAAAAAAAAAAATTATCCACATGGGATGATGACTCATCACCTCTACAGACGGCCTAATATGTTACAAAAATAATTTTTTAATGGTGAGAAAGGGACTGGTCCCTATAGCAAAATAGATAAAGCTTTTAATGCCAGGTTGTTAATACAAATTTTTAATAAAATTATCCATATATATATATGGAGAGTATATGTCTGTATTTCAGTTTTTTCTTACCAAAGCAAATTTCCACTTGCCCTATATGGTAATGTTACCCTGAATTTACAGTAATTTGAGAGCATACATTCTATAAAGAGTAATTATAGAATCTCTGTAATGACCTTAATTCATGAGTTAAGATCTCCTTTGATATCATAATTAAAAAAAAAAAAATCCAGAACTCCAGAATTAACTCATGGTTTGCGGTCACTCACACTAAGTGAAAAATACAGCTTAGGTATTATGGTACTTAAATAGTCATTTATTTCCCTTTCCCTAGCTTTTAGCATTTGCAGCATAACCAACTTAGGAAAAGGAGGAGTGTTCCATCTGCAAGGTATGAAATTAAGGGAATGAATCAGGGCATTGCCCCCAAATATTTTCTAGACTGCCAAAAAGCTTGTGATTACCTAGTCATAGGAAACACATGCTATTGATATGGACAGGAGACAGGGAAATACTGGATAGAAGAGGGCAGTTCCCATGCAAAGGCCCCAAACTCAAGCCTGGAGGCCCACAGCTCTAAGTGGGAACAGGCATTTCTGTTTTCATGCCGAAAAGTTGCATTTTGGCCTGCAACACCCCCCTATCCTGTACCCATATAAACCCCGAACCCCAGGCTCCAGGAGAAGACAAGGAGACAAGGAGACAAGCAGGTGAATGGCAGAACAGTGCAGCAGAGAAAGAAGAGAAGGGATGTCTGAATACCAAGAGGAGTACAGCTGGGAGTGGTCGAAGAGGAGTTTGGCTGCTTGATAGCGAAAACTTTAGGGGAAGATCATCTTTCTACTCCATCCCTTTTCCAGCTCCCCATCCATCCTGCTGAGAGCCACCTCCACCACTCCATAAAACCTCACATTCATCCTTCAAGCCCATGTGTGTTCCCATTCTTCTGGGACACTGGGCAAGAGCTAAGGATACAGAAAGCTCTCACACTGGCCCTCTGCTCATGCGAAAAGGCAGAGGGTCCATTGAGCTGGTTAACACTTAAGTCATCTGCAGACAGCAAGGCCAAAAGACTGAGGACACAGGCACCCACCCCTAGATACTACCGCAAGGCTGGAGCCCCAAACACTCGCCCTGGTTCCTGCACTTGTCCATCTGTATGTTTCCTCCTTCATCAGGGGTTTGAACAGTGGCAGCAAGCAAACAGGTGAGCCACACCCCTGTCACATGTCCTGAGAGGGGGATCAGGGAACTCTCTCATTTCACCATGTGGGAATTCCATGACACTTGTGTTAAGGCAGCTTCTTTTAACAGTAGGAGGAAGAATCACAGGTTTTAATGTGTAGTCCTATGGCAATGGGTGGAAGTGGGGGAGGCAAATCAATAAGCGACTTTGAAATGAGATCGATTTTTCTCTTTTTTTTTTTTCCTCAGAGAATAGAAGGTGTAGGTATATTAATTGGTTGGTATTTATTTTATAGCCTTTAAAAATAGGGGATAAATCATCTTGATTCTGTAATTACCAGTTATACAAACAGCATATGACAAGTCTGACAAAAAGGCTTTTTCAACAGGGAATAGATATAACAATGGCAAATGTGTTAGCCAGATTAACAAATCAAGGTTATTCCATGTGATAGTCTTTTCTTAGTAGGAGATATTATCTAAATTCATACGGTAACTTGAAAAATGTCTGTATTGTGCACACACCTGAATATCAAATAGGTCACTAAACTTGATTGACCAGTAAAAAAAAATAGTTTCCAAAACAATCTAATAAAGAGTCAGTTGCATGTTTCCCTGGAGAAGAGTTGGGTTTGAGTCTTTGAACAGAATATTGTGTTCTTTATTATAAGACTATAGTATTACACATTAAGAGTGTGATACATCACAGAAAAGTCATGCCCCTATGACAGCATTGCTCTAGACTGAAGATGGGGTTAACAAAGTATCTATCTGACACCAACAAAACACTAAAGGAAAGAAATTCATAAATCTATTTGTGCTGTACACACAGATCAAAGAAGATTGTTACAATTTGAATCTGATTCTTACTGTCTAGGCCAGACAATGTCCTGGAAATGACCCTGGTTGAAACCAGTAGGAGCCTATTATCTTTCTCCCCTTTTACACTTTAGCCTGGGGTCAGGAAGTTCTGAGCTGCTCAATATTTCTATTACATTAATGGTACAATTATCACGTAGGGATCAACTCATGCTGCTAATATAGACATGCCTCTGGAAGCAATTTTTGGCTCTGCTGGGCAAGGCAATCTATTAGGTCATTTGTAACCTCTGCAAAGCCTAGTGGAAAGAGTACAGACTTCGGACTTCTTGGTTTAAATTCCAGCCCTGTATTTATTAGTAGGATGGCCTTGGCAAAGTATTTAACATCTTCGAGTCTCAACTGGGGGATAATAGCTTCTACCTGATGGGACAGTTGTGAAGATTTATGAAAAAAACAGAGAAAAAAAAACTAATAGAAGGTTTTATACATTCTAGTCATTAGGTAAGTGGACATTATTATCACCACCATGTACAGTATTGTGTTAATTCCTTTTTAGTGACTGATGTCATCTTAATATACAAAATAATCAACATATAAATAATTTCTCTCAGTCACATTAAATGTTATCTAAACATGCATAAGGAAAATAAATACATGAAGAGTGGGAATCATTCTGAATATTATCAAAGAAATACTACTGATCCTTGTTGCCATAAGGTTAGATATCTGTAGCTTCCAAGTGACAGAGGGAAATACAGAAGTTCCTAGCTATCTTACAAATGTCTCCACAACTCTGGGTCTTGTGATTTGCGGAATAAATGTGCTAGTGATTATGTTCTGTTTCCTTAAGAAAGGTTTGACATTTTTTCCCCTCTATTGTATCCATGAGCACAGCACTTAAAAACTAAGTAGCCAACTGAAGCTATTTACAATATTCCAGATCTGAAAACTCTAAATAAAACAAACAAAATAATGACCCAAACCCCAAACCAGATAACTGCCACCACTTGCCACCTATTAGATAGCTCACATACCCACCATTCTATATACTTCATATAATCTTTCAGCACGTGTCTTAAGGATTAACTTGATAGTCCATATTGGCATCTACCTTGAAGCAAAATTCACATATTGCTGTGTATTCTACAGACAATTTGAAAATAGGTAGGTGGTGGTGAGGTCTGAATTGGAATTAACATGTATTTCCCTCAAATAGATATTATTACTTAATTTAATCTCCTTTTGCTAAATCTATCCTGGGAATTGAGCTATATTAACAACAACATTATCAATAAAAGAATGTCCTAAGATCAATTAGTGATCATCCTAACAAGGGAAACTATTTTTTCTTCATAAACCTTTACTGTAATGCTAAAGAATGTATGTACATATGATACAAAATTAGGTTCAGAATAATGGTCAAATTTTTAACAAGACACTTTAGAGAGTAGACTGCTTTGAGTGTTAGCATGATTGTTATTTCCTGAATCAGAATCATACCTTCTGCCTCTTTGACTAGTTTATAAACCTCTTAAAGGTAAGGGCTCCACGTAGTACCTTAAATACTATATAGTATATACTACATAATCAATGAATATCTGTTGATTGCTTCTTATAAGATGTTAGATTGCAATACATTTAGAAAGACAATTATGACCCATTCTCATAATAGATTAGCATCATACATCAACTTGACTGCTGAATTATTATAAACAGTCCTATACCATATGAACTCTGGGTAAATGTTGTGAATTTTGAGAATAAAACACCATTAAGAAGTAAACTTCAGAACTGTCCTCTACCTTTTTTGTCACAATTTGTCTAAAATAAGTTTTGAATTTTTAAAAAGCAAACCATATTTTCATAAAATTTTAATTCTACATGTTTCTCTTCATCTTTTAAATAAGAATTAATTTGACTTTTTAGAGTTAAACATGTCCGTATTTTGCTCATCAGATAATATTTTTCTTATTATATGGTAGACATTCATTGATTTTGCTACTCATGAGTGATAAGAACCTGTAGGCATATCCTAATCAGTACCATGTGTCTTTTGATTCCTTTTTCATCTACTTTTCCAAGCTTCCATTTTTCAATGCTATCTTTCAACACATTTCTTCTTTGTTTTGGTCAGCTGGAGTAGTTTTCAGTTGTTGCAGCTAAGAACTCTGACTAATACATATGGCAGCCTGCTGATGCTATTGATGAGGCTTTTCTGCACTTGCCTGAAAAGACTGATGGAAGAATCATAAATCCTTCGTAAGTTTTACTTGCTAAAAATATATGTGTCTTCTGCTTTTACTCATCCTTCTTCCCAAGCTAAAGCATCAATAATAGTCATCTTGTCCTTAACAGCATGAGCCAAACTGAAACTCCAACTTGGCTTTACAAAAAAAAAAAAAAAAAAAAAAAACCACACGCACACACACACACACACACAAAAACCCACTGCCATGTTCTAAAGCTGTTGATGTTCTACCATGCATCCTTCAGGAATTTTTCCTGTCCCTTCCTGTTCACAGCTGTCTATGTTCACCTCACGACAGTAGGGCTATGCTGTCATTCATTCTCCCAAAAGCGTAGTGGGACAACATTGACTACAGAAAAAATATAGCTTCCACTGCAGGAGCCCAAACAAGCTCGGTAACTTGCCACAGGGAAGTCTGGATGACCTTGTCTCATTCATAAAGTTCAGGAAAGGAACAATATGTAAAGGCTTTCATATGCATTGAGATTTAAATTGAATATATTCTCTCTATCCTCAGAAATTACATTTTAATAGAGAGTTTATTTATTGAATTTTTATATTGTACATTGTATGCATAGAAGAAGTATACATATATTTTTAAATAATATCATGGCATTGAAACATGAAAAATAGAACCTCAAGACCATTATTTGGGTCTGTACAAAATGATAGTAATAATATAAAACGTTTGAAACAACAACTGTCATTGGCTGAATATTGTATATTTTATAATTTGTTAATGCTTATATTGTCCTTTCAAAGGCACATTCAAAATTTGCAGATCTACAGCTATCATGTGTACATCTAAAAGCAGGCATTCTGAATCAAACATACTGGTATCTGATGGCAGAACCATAACACTCAGAGCTCATATCTGCTTCTGGATTTGGCATTGAAACTGTCTCAGAACTTGGCATGTTGGAAGCATGAAACTGGCAATTTCATGAAATCTTTCAGGCTCATATGGCAGAATTTATGTCTTGAAATAGAATCAAAAGTACAATTCAGAGACTGGAGCAGGAAAGGCAGGAGAAGATCACTGTGACAAGTAAGTCCTCTACTTTTGACCTCAGCTATTCTTGGTCATGAGCCAAAACAAATAAGTCAGGGCGACTGTGGCTCAACTTCAGTATAGACCTTCATTAGCTTGGCCTGGTACAGCCCTGAAATCTCCCTGATACCACATTGTTAACCGGATAAAAGTATCTTTGTAGGGGAGCATATTCAAGAAGCTGTTGAGAAATAGACAGCTGCCTTAGGGGGTTTGTAGTTTGATTCATTTTTGCCTGGATCCTTACCTAGGTGTCTGTCAAGCCACTTGTCTAGAATCATTAAAGCTACCCAGAATTTGAAATATATAGTTAGCAGAAGATTTAAAGGTAAAGATAAACTATTTTCCAAATGCTCCGGAGACACATATGAAAAATACTGTCAGGTCTAACACTACATTAGGAGACCACTTTCAATGCCAAAAGCTGGACAAACCTCCACTAACGTACACTACCATTCCTTCCCCAAAAAACGACAACTGCAATAACACACACGTAATACATGCACACAAAATGTCAACAATGTACTTCATAGGGGGTCATGTCCTTTAATATTCACATCATCATATAGCTACAAATCATCCATTTGATGATTTTATTTGATGTTACAGTGGAGAAGTCAATCACATATAATGGGCATGATGCAAATGATTTTTTTTTCAGATTGAACCTTTTTTTTTTTTTTTTTTTTTAAGACAGAAGTACAACCACAACATCTCAGGTATGCATTTCCTCAGTCCTTACACATGTGATCTGTTTGCTCTTTCATGGGAAAATGATTGCTTCATTCCTCATGATCTGTTGTAGTTTTAGAGAGTTAAAATTTTAAACTTTCACTATCACTTTTGTTACGGAAGTAAAATGCTATAAACTAAAAATTCCTGAATCTCAGGTGTGCTCTGGCTTCCTTAAATTCTTTTTTCTTAGGACAGAACAGATGCAATCACAGTGTCGTCTAAATATGTGAAAATGACATCCCTTCTGTTTGTTCCACAAATACTGGTGTTGCATGAACTGAGCACAAGGTAAACATCTGAGGCTCAGAGATGAGTAAAATACAGTCTCTGCCTTCCAGATGCCTACAGTCAAGCCAGGGCAACCCGCGGATGGAAAAAAAAAAAAAAAAAAAAGACAGTTAATGCAGCACAAGCATCCCAGAGAGGGATGACTTTCAAAATGTCATAAGGACCCCAAACCATACAATTATTTAAAAATAACTCTGGCAAATGAGGACTTAATCATTTTATCTATCAATTGCCTGAAAGAGCTTTCCAAAGACTACATGTCATTTCCAGGAACCCATGGCACATTCTGGCACATGCAAACCACCACATTTTGTATTTTAAATGCTTTAGGAATGTAAAATGCTGAAACTCTGGCTCATACTAGTATCTTGGGACTTTTAAATATTAATCTAAGTAATAGTTATAACCAGTTCCTCTATAAAAGATATTAATTATTTTAAGTACTTGAGCTGCATCATTATAATGACCATATTCCCCTTAGTTTAATTTTAACATTTTTAAAAACAAAACTTGACATTTTAAGCCAGCAAAGGAGACTCATTGCAGCACAGAATACATCTATCTATCCTAAATGCCATAATTATTAGATGAGACTCTGCCAAGTGAGTTACTCCTTGGGGACTTCAAAGGTACATCACTTTCCAAGACACTCAGGGACTATTTAGTGAACCGCCCCACTGATTTATACAGTACAATAGTCAGTAATGATAGTTCAAATATCAGTGATTTGAGAAAATTAACCATCTTCCAAAATGCATACCAGTCACTGTGGTGGGTGAGCAGAAGGGAGAAGTAGTTAATTTTGGTCAGTGATTAACTCATCTTGCTGGTTTGAGATTTAGACCAATTTGGCTACACTTTAGAAAAGATATTTGATTCTTCTTATGTAATGAATTTAAGCTCATGGCATTCTAAAAGCAAAAGGCTTTGAATAATTTTCAAGGCCAAACTTTCATTTTAGAGATAAGAAAATTGACTTACTAAATGTTGTCATAATCATTAGATATATATTCCAGAACCTCTTTGCCTTATATTTTGATATTTTCACCGAATTGATTTTCAAACCACTTATCATTAAGATGTAACTGCCTATTACTAAAAGGGAAACCGCTCCTTTCAGTTTCCTAGGGACCTCATGCTCTTTCACAGCTGAGCTGCTCAACATGCTGGTTCTTCTCCCTTGGAGCTTACATGACCAACACACATGAATAAACATGTCTGCATACCTATGTGTTATTATATATGAGGAAGTATTAAGTGGTAAAATACATACGAATTCTACTTTTTTCCAGAAGTCTATGAAACTCTGGTAATTGCTATGACTAATTGAAAGAACAATTTGCTATGTATCAAGTAAACCAATTATTATAGATTCTCTACAATGAGCACACTGCAGAACTAGGTACCTGGAAGGATATAAAGGTGATGGAGAAAGATACACATCATAGGGTGTATGAGCCTACAATCTAATGATGTGTATGTGAGGAGGGGTGGAGGAATTACATGACTGCAAAAGTTTGGAGAAATACAAAGCACTGTTACATTTTTTAAAAGGGGTGGCAGTGAAACCAGTCCAACTGGTAGGGAGGTCAGGAAAGGTTTTCTTTTGGTGTTGGAGATTAATCTCAAACAGGAGGTAGAATTGTACTCAGAAAATTGAAAAAGAACGCTTCCAAGATTAGCATCATCAATTCCATGTGGTGCTTAAAGACAATTAAATACAAATTTTTCTAAGGTTTTCTATTTTGATCATTAAAATTAAATTTTCTATGGCTAAAAATGTCTTATTAATCCTTTATGAAGAAGAAATTGAGGGTTTAAAAAATTATTTCATTTATTCATTCTGTGCACATTTTGGGCCTATTTATGTGACTGGATTCTTTCATAAATGAATTGGAATTTAATTTTAAAGATGAATAAATACATGTTTTAGAGAAGATGTATTCTGTGCAATAAAAGCTTGATTTCAAAATGTGTGGCATTTTGAAAAGGAACTTGAAGAAGATTAGTGTGGAAATGGCACAGGGTATGTGAGAGACAGTGATGGAGTAAACAAAACAACTAAATCTGGAGCTATGGGCTGTATCACTTCCTAATCTATAGCATTTGCTTTTTTTTTTTTTTTTTTTCTATGAGCAATGAGGATTTAATAGGTGTTTGAACAGCAAAATGATCATACCAGCTTTGTCCTTGGAGAGATAACTGGCAGCAAAGACACAGTAGGTAGACTAGATTAGGAAGAGTCCAGTAAGGGGTAATGAGAAAAGATAAACTCACCTAATTTCTTTGAATGAGTAAAAGACAAAATGAGCAAAAAGACAATCTCAATTTTCAGTTCAAGTGTATGTTAATTCTTACACTAAGATGCAGATGTATCAGTAGTACTTTATATTTCTTGAGTGTATCAGATCAACTCCCTTAAAAAACTGTTATTTTTTATGCAAGCCATAGCTGTTTTTTAAACATTAGAAGTATTAAAATATTTTAGCTTGAGAAAAGAGGACTTAAAAAAGGACAGAGTACATCGTTCATTACTTTGCAATTGTAAAGAACCGTAATACAAGTGAAGAATATACTCTTATTAACATGAGAAGCAAAGTGATGACTTTGGGCCTCTGAACATTTGAGTCTCCCTCCTTAATCCATGTAAGCCCTCTATTTTACATTTTCCATCACACATATAAAATAGACTTAGACTCATACATAAAAGATTTATTAGCAAAGCCATGTAATGCTTGTGTAAGTATGTTTCATAAGAAGAAAAGAAATTTTAAATTATATTCTAAGTATTAGTTGTTACAAAGTATTAACTACAGAACTCAAAAGTGATATAAATATAAATAAACTTTGATATAGATTTTTAATTCATGACCATCTTGGAATATTTATATGACTCATATGCCTCAGTCATAAATTTTTAAATGACCTGTTTCTTGAAGAAAGTTTATTTTGAATAGAATATCAATCTTCCAAAAATTAACAAATATGTATTATGTGGCAAATCTGTATAAAATAAAAGATAACTCACAAAAATGATAGTTTTTTTACATTTTCAGATTAATATAACCATCAATTATTTATTGATAATGCAGTTTCCTGTGCTTTCACTTCTAATGCATGGCATGCAAATTTAACCTTTCATTTCCTGCTTGTTTATGTAACTATTAATCCACTATTGTGTTTCCATTTTTCCATTGCAAGTAAAATTTTAAAATAACACAATATAAAAAACATTTTATCAGAATATTTAATAGGAATATATTTAATCAGTGTATCTTTTAAAAATCTAAATAATCTACAGGTTACCTCAGATAGTTTATCTATGTACCTTCATAAGGGATTCTCAGATAATTATTTCATTGTCTTATCAACTAGGTCCAAATACCTATATTTAAGTTTTAGGAAAAAAAATTGTTGCAAAGAGATTGATCTTGCAGCTTTAGTAAAAAAAAAAAAATCATCCTACTGAGAATATGAAAAATAACAGCTGGTAAGATAGTTAAGAAATACTCTGAGGTCACAGACTAAGTAAATGCTGGAAACTAGAGGACTAAAAGGAGCACTATTTCATACTTACATCTTGCCGATACTGCTGAATAAGGTGAAACTGACTTCTGTTTTGAAGGCTTTCTGGGAATGGGGTCAAGAGATAAAACCAAAGGCCTACATGAGGAGACCACTTTACTCTCCCCATATCATGACAACATCAAAGAGCTACATCATGGGTATAAAGTATCAACAAAAAATAAATCTCAATTGCAAGGAGACTAAGAAGAAAGTTACTGGTGAAAGTTCATAATCACTAGCCTGCTCTGGCTACTGAGTTTTTAGCCCGTTTATTTCTTACTGTGTAATCACAAATAAAATGATTAAAAGCAAAAATTTTAAAAGAGACAAAACTACAAACAACCAAGTAAAAACTCAGAATAACAATTTACTTTAAATTAGTTCTATGATGCAGTTACCTTGGAAGAGGTTCTACAAAGCTCTAAATGAATGCTTCATTAGGTCATTAGCCAAGACCTCAGATAATTCCCATTTATAAATTCATGAGTAATATGATGTTATACATTAAAAACTAATCAGTCAATCAGTGAACTCATAATAAAACAAGTCATCATGAGTAAGGGCCCACAGCGATAAGAAATAAGAGAATAAGCACTATAAAGATAAAGACTTCAAATGGCAAAATTATTTAGCAAAAAAATACAAAATAATATTTCATAGGCTAAAACAAAAGAAGAATAAAAATGACTGCAAAAGCAAGCAATCATAAAATAGCCAAGGATATGTGAATTAAAATGTAGTTTATTTTGATATGAAAAATATTGCTTCTTATATGTATAAAATCAAGTGGCAGATTAGTGTTGATGAGAGAATCAGTGAACTAGAAAATAAATTAATAGAAATCATAGAATGTAGTAAAAAATAGAACAAGATGGAAAACATGGAGAAAAGTTAAGAGCAATGGAGGCTGGACTGATGATGAAAAATCTGATTGAATCATAGAAGGTGAAGAAACAGAATGTATCAAAAGAAATATTTTTAAAAATGATTGAGAATTTTGTGTAACTGATGAAATACATAAATATATAGAATCAGGAATCCCAAGCAAATCTGAGGAGGATAAATACAAAGAATTTTATCCTTAGACACATTAAACTAAATTGTAGAATTTACTAATAAAATATATTGCTCGAAAAGTTCTTTAAAAAATTCAGAGTGAAATAATTCAGATTACCCATTGATATGGTTTGGCTGTGTCCCCACCCAAATCTCATCTTGTACTCTAGCTCCCATAATCCCCATATGTTGTGGGAGGGAGCAGGTGGAGATAATTTAATTATGGGGGCAGTCACCTCCATGCTGTTCTCATGATAGTGAGCAAGTCCTGATAAGATCTGATCGTTTTATAACGGGATTTTTGTCCCCTTTCGCTCTGCACTTCTTGCTGCTGCCCTGTGAATAAGGATGTGTTTACTTCCCCTTCTGCCATGATTGTAAGTTTCCTGAGGCCTCCCCAGCCACGTGAAACTGTAAGTCAATTAAACTTCTTTCCTTTACAAATTTCCCAGTCTTGGATATATCTTCATTAGCACCATGAAAACAGACTAATACACCCATAGACAGAAAGATCACATAATTTATTATCTAATCCAGCACTCGGAGGAGTGAAAGAGAAAGTATCAGTCATTACTTCAGGAAAATTGGCATAAACTGGAGTTGTCCTAGGAAAACTGTACTCTGGTGATCTCCTCTATAAAAATTGACAGTATGACAGACAGTAATTTCTCCACTGTGAAAATAAAAGCAAAACAAAATAGAAATATATCTTCAGAGTATGGTGAAATCATAGCTATTGGTCTAAAAGATTTTGTGAATAAAAGGAAAATAAAGCATTTTAAAACAAAACTAAACATCAGCATATCCTTACTAAAGAAAAGTGAAGACCAATAAGCACTGAAAATTTTAGACATAAAAATGATAGTCATTAAAAATAAGATAAAACTAGCATATGTGACCAAAATGTGTAAAATATGAAACCGAGTTTATACAGTTAGTGTTTTAAGTTCTTCATTATTTAAGAAGGAATTAAAAATATGGATTAAATTTTGACATCTGTCAATTAGGCATTTTAAAATTTCTTAGATGGCATTAACGTTACAGAAATTGACACCATAATTTGTAATCTAGTAGAAAGAGCAGACCAAGGAAAATACAGAATCTTATAAAATAAGGCGTATGAAATATAACAATACAAATTGGACAAAGTAGAATAATTAAATCTAAACTTATTAATACTTTCAATAAATATAGATGAAAAAATGATCTAGTTAGGTGACAAGATGATCAGAATGGATTTTAAGAAAACATCTAGCTGCTTGCTATCAATAAGAGACATTTCTAAAGCCTGAGACTAAAGACGTGTTGAAAGAAAAACCATAGAAAAAATATGCTAGACAGACATTTATTGCAAATGTTTTTGTATTAATCATAGATAAAATAAACTTTAAATCCAAAAAACACTATTTGAAAGACAGCTATTTGGGAGGCTGAAGTGGGAGAATCAGTTGAGCCCAGGTGTTCAAGGCCAGCCAAAGCAACATGAGAACCTGACTCTTAAAAAGTAATTAATGTACTTTACTACATTAACCCACTACAAGAAATAAATCATACCACTTTCAAGTGATGCACAGAAAATACTGTATACATTCAACACCTACTTTTGATGTTAATAACATCTCAACAAAAAAAGGAGTAGAAAGGAATTTCTGTAAACAGATAAAATTACCTATAAGAAACTACAATTATTATCTTTAATGAAGAACTCTAAACATGTATTCTGTGTAAGATCAGACACAAGGTATGTTTTTTCCTTCTATCAAAGGCATTTAAATTCTGTTCAGAATGTTTTGACTGGTACCATAAAGCAAAATCAAAAACGAACAAAAAAAACCATTTAAGAATATATGAAGGGAAAAAATAAGCCTGTCATTATTTCCAAATGATATGACTATGTAGAAAAACTGAAATAAACTAATTTGATGATCACAATAAATATGATAGTTTACCAGGATTAATGAGATTAAAAATATGTATACAAAAATCATATATATTTCTATAGACAAACAGCAACCATTTATAAAATATAATAATGCTAACAATGTGAGGAAAACATGAGAATGTGACCATGTGCAAGCCAAGGAGAGAGGCTGCCGAATAAACCAACTCTGCTTTTAGACTTTCCAGCCTCCAGAATAGTGAGAAAATAAATTTCTGGTTTTTAAGATCCTTAATCTGTAATATTTTGTTATAGCAGTTCTAACAAACTAATACATATGGCAATTATCTAACTTTTTCTTAGGAACTGCCAAACTCTGCTCTACAGTGACTGCAGCATTTTGCATTCCCATTGACTGACTCTTAAGGTGCAGTTTTCTCATTCGCAGGATTCCTAGCATATAGTGAATATTTATTTTTAGTTCTTAATATCATTGTTCAATGTTATTCAAGTAACATTAGTTTTGGACATGCATATTATTATACACTTACATAGCCAACATTCATTATGTATTTTCTCCTAGATTTTTTATAAAGCAAATATACATTAGTTTTTTATTTTACCTTTCCACCACAGTATTTAACTAAAGTCATATCAACAGTGTGTAAGATGAGTCTTTATTCTGAACAACGTTGTAACCATTTTACATGTATTAACTTAATTCAAAAAGTTCTTAAAAGGTGATCAATAAAAGGTAGCCTTAAAGTAAATTTGTGAAAGATTAAAAAAAAAAAAACCTTTAAAAATACAACATGTACTGAAGAAAATTAAAGAGATTGTATCAAATATGTAGAAACACTTCAAGTGTCTGGATTGAGACTATATATATATTATGTAAATTCTTCCCAAGATCATCTATCATTCCAAGCAACATCACTTGAAATCCCAATAGATGTATGTGTGTGTATGCATGTGAGTGTTTAACTTGAAAAACTGATTCTAAAATTTATATTAAAGTGCAAGGATAAAAAATTACCATGGTGCACCTAAATTTTTAAAAAAGATACTTTTCATTTGTTGTAGCCCTACTTGTTTATTTTTTCTCTGTTGCCTGAGATTTTGCTGTGATATTCATAAAAATCATTGCCAAGGCCAAAGTCAAGAAGCTTATTTTCTATGGTTTCTTCCAGGAGTTTTACAGTTTCAGGGATTACGTTTAACTCTTTCATCCACTTTGTGCTGATTTTTGTGGATTGTGTAAGATAAGGATCCAGCTTCATGCTTTTGCCTGTAGATAATCCAGTTTTCCTGAAACAATTTATTAGAGATTATCTTTTTTCTCATTGTGTATTCTTGGTGTTTTTCTCAAAGTTCAGTAGACGGTGTGTTTCTTGAGTTTTATATCTATGCTCTATATTATATTCCATTGGCCTATGTGTCTTTCTTTTCATGCTAGTACCATACTCTTTTGATTACTGTAGCTTTGTAGGATAATTTAAAATCAGAAAAATCTTCTGCCTATTGAAGGAAACAATCAAGAAAATAAAAAAGACAATCTACAGACTGAAAACATATTTGCAAACCATACATCTAATAAGAGGTTAATTTCTCAAGTATACAAGGAATTCACACACTCAATAACAAAAATATCTGATTGTAAAATGAGATGATTGTAAAAGGATCTGAATCAAAATCTTCCCAAAGAAGAGATAAAAGTGGCCACCAGTTATATGAAAATGTGCTCAACATTACTAACCATCAGAGAAATGCAAATTAAAACTACAGTAATGTTGGTTAGGATGACCATGATAAAAAAGACAAGAGATAAGTGTTAACTTGAGTATGAAGAAAAGGGAACACTTGTACACTGTTGGTGGGAACGTAATTGCTACAGTCTTTTTGGAGAACAGTATGGAGGGTCCTCAACAAGCTAAAAATGGAACTACTATACAATCCAGCAATCCCTTTTCTGTGTATACATGTAAAGGAAATAAAATCAGTACCTCGTAGACACATCTGCACTCCCATGTCCATTATAACACTATTCACAATAGCCAAAATATGGAAACAACCTAAGTGTCTGTCAACAGATGAATGGGTAAAGACATTGTTATATATGTCACTAATCTCTCTCTCTCTCTCCATATATATATGTATGTATGTGTGTGTGTGTGTGTATACATATATGGAATATTCAACCTTGAAAAAGAAAAAAAATGTCCTATTATTTGTGACAACATATATGAATCTGGAGGACATTATGCTAAGTGAAATAAGCCAGATCCAGATAGAAAAATACTGAATGACCTCACTTATATGTGGAATCTAACAAAGTTGAATACACTGAAATAGAGTGCTGAACTGTGGTTACCAAGGGCTTGGAGGGGAGAGTTATGGGGAGATGTTGGTCAAAAGTAGGAAGTTGTAATTATATAGAGTGATTAAGTCTAGAGATCAATGTATAGCCTGATAATTATAGTTAATAATAGTATATAATGAAAACTTGCTAAGAGTGTAGATTTCAGTTGCTTACACTACCAAAGGAAAAAAAAATACTATGTGAGGAGATGGTTATGTTAATTTCCTTGACTAGAGTAATAATTTCACTATGTATATATACATCAAAATGGCATGCTTTATACTATATATATACATACACACAATATTTTTTAAAACTACAAAAAGGAAGAGTAACTTGACTTACATGCAAAGGCATAAGTGTGTAATAATTAAGAGTGCAGAATTAATACAAGGACACGTGAAGAAATACAAAATAGAGAATCTGAACATAGGCCTATGTACGTACGGATACTTGACATAGAACAGATGTGTTACTGCTGAAAAATTGGAAAAGGACAAACTCAATGGTGTGTAAGAGCTGGCCTGCTCTGGCTTGTGAGAGATAATTACAAAATTTTCAGGAATGTATAAGCCAATTATTAGGCATACTAATTAAAAATTAAATTATATAAATAATCAGTTAAATAAATTATACTAAAACAAAGTTGATAAATACCTAAAACCTAACTTTCTACTTATTTGGCTACATTTTACTATTATATGTGTTCTTGATGTCACTTACCTCTCTTGTATTTGTATGATAAAGATAATAGATAATAGTATATCACTACTCATCATTGCTCAATTGTTTCATTGATGTCATGTTAATGTATTGAAATCAGCATTGTTAAGTGTATTTCCACCATTGAAATTGGCAAACACTACAATAAGGTATTTTCCCCTCTTGCAAGTCAGTTGTTAAACATTTACTAGCAGAGCACTGGACAGCCCTTTTCTGTAAATGGTGCTGAGACAAATGGATAAGCTTATGAAAATAATTAATTTGGCTCACTATCACTTTGTGGATATATGCACATCTTTGTGGAATAAACACCTGAATGTAAATGGTAAACATCAATTTTTTTAAAAGATCTCAACTCCTCAGTATAAGGATTAAACAAAACACAAGCACTGACTGTAATGCAAATTTGATAGACTCAATCGCAGTGCAGTTAAAACTAGTTCACCAATACTACAATGATCAGTGACAGAGTAAGAAAAGATATTTACAAAAAACTACATGAAAAAAAGAAATGACAGAGGACGGGATGAGGAAGGATCACAAAGAACACATATTTTTAAAAATATCTTGAATATTTAGAATTCAACAGCTCTCTGTGCAATGCCACTGTACAAAGGTATATATGACTAAGAGTTAATATTTTTATTTAAAAAGACATATTTTCATTAAGTCTTCTTCAATGACATACTAATGAGTAAGTGTGCTTAAACCCGAAGGACTCATAAACATCTAGTAAGCGGGAGAAGAAATCTAATATGCTGAAATGCTGATAACTTTTCATGTAATTCATAACGTACTCTTCACAAATTAGAGAAGTGTTGCTGTGACTTCTTAATGAAACGTTACTATGTTTTAGAAATCGGAAACAGACAGTTGGGGAAAAAGAGCTATGGGTAAATGTTGAATATACTTATCCTGACTTCTATTCATGATTTAACTAAATCCAGTTTCCTTAGGAGGAGAATTTGAATATATATGTATTTTTCCCTAAATCCTTTTACTCTAGTGTAATAAAACACAAGTGTGTATGCAGATTCAGTTCATCACTGGGAATTGAAAATCTCTCATTTGCAAAGAGAGTAGGATGTGAAATGCTAGCAGTTTTCCGAGTTAAAAATTCCTTAGAGGGAAACTAAGAGACAAAGAATTTGAGAACTGTAAAAGACCTTAGGGATAATCTCTTCTAATCACTCATGTTACAGATGCCAAAACCTTGTCTGCAAAGATGAAGTTACTTATCCAAGGTCACCTAGCTAGTCAGTGACAACGTAATAGCCTTTGATATGAACCAGTGCATTTCAGTCTTAGAGTTACAAATGAATAACTTGAATTCATGTCAGAATCTGATTCCTCAATGCAGCTTTTACATGACTGATTTCTATAAACATGTTTAGAACAATATTATGTCTACAGTTAAAAATAGATAAGAATAATGGCCTGAAAGAATAGAACTGTTATTCTAGTTAAGCAACATAGAAGGATTCACCATTTCAGGACTCCTCACAATAGATGAGTTAACATTTATTCTGCTGTGAAATAGTATGTCTGATGAATTTCACCACAAAATACTGATTTAAAACATCATTGCATACGATCTGTAAAAAGTATTTACAAGCCCCGGTAGCAAGTAGAATATTATGTATCATGTGTGTACATGGGCCACTCTTTGCTTGATGGTGTATTTGCTAATTCAAAATGCAAGGCTCATCACTGCCCTTAGGGAGCTCAGTGTACTGTGAGGCCACAGTCAATACTGTAATAAATGCTTACAGCAGAGGCTCCTGCTGCTGGGAAAGCTTGAGCCATAGGTCTTTCACCTATTTCTTGTTGAAGGCTGCCCTGGGGAGAGGGAAGATGAGTTTAGTTCTCTGAGAAGAAGTAGAGGTTAGCAGCTGAGCTCGGTTAGGATGGGAAAGGAAGATGCATTCCAGGCCCAGGTATCAGGACGTTGAATGTAGCTAGAGCTCAGGGAACCTGGGAGCATGTGGGACAGTGGGAAGCTGACACAAAAGGGCAGAGGATAAACCATGAAGAGTCCTGCAGAGCATTTTAGATGATTTTGGTTTTTAAGAGCAAGAGGAAGTCATTAGTGTGTTTTAAATAATAAGATTCCATGTCAAATATTCACTTAAAAATAATCACTCACAATCACTGTGAACCTGGAAAAAGTGATGCGCATCTATATCCTTGCTAATAAAATGATGAGTACCGTGTAAGATTCAGAGCAAAGAATATCACATAATGCTTAATCAATAAATGTTAATATATTTCTGAAATATTCTGAAATTTTAATTTCTGAACAATAGTTTTAAAAACATTGTGTTTAATTTCTTCTCCTTCTCTATCTATCACCCAGACTGGGTGCCTAGCACAATACTCTGTTTCTGGTGAACCGCTGAAGATGCTGCTAATTGACTATTACTCAAACAATCAGTTCATCTGGGTTAAAAATCTTCGGTTAAAATATACAGATGGGTGTACTTTTGATGAGCATTGTTCTCTTCCCAACCAACCTCCTCACTCTCCGCCCCTCACCCCGCCCTCCACCACGCATCTTTTTTTTTTTTTTTTTTTTTTTTTTTTTTTTTTTTTGAGACGGAGTCTTGCTCTGTCCCCCAGGCTGGAGTGCAGTGGCGCGATCTCGGCTCACTGCAAGCTCCGCCTCCAGGGTTTACACCATTCTCCTGCCTCAGCCTCCCGAGTAGCTGGGACTACAGGCGCCCGCTACCTCGCCCGGCTAGTTTTTTTGTATTTTTAGTAGAGACGGGGTTTCACCGTGTTAGCCAGGATGGTCTCGATCTCCTGACCTTGTGATCCGCCCGCCTCGGCCTCCCAAAGTGCTGGGATTACAGGCTTGAGCCACCGCGCCCGGCATTCTTTTCTCTTTTCAAACAAGATTGACAGCTTCTTTAGGCACTGTTCTGCTCAGTGAAGTAAATAGTTATATGGGTAATTCTTTGAAATGCCTGTGAAGTACAGTAGCAGTTTGAAGCCAACCATTTTATTGGTAAATTATGCATTTACTAAATCTCTTCAAAACTGTCTGGTTCCTGGTTGCCAATAATTGCACTTCCTTTCCAGTGTTTTCAATTTCCCTGAAAACACAGTGCTGTTCTGACAAGAGAACACAATTTGTAAAAGAAAAACATACCTGGTGCCTATATTTTCTTTTACCCTGCCACCTTGTGAAAGGAACCTGAAACTGCAATTCAATCGATTCCAATTCATCCATCAGTTTAATTGTCAATAAATTTCCTGAACAAGATATCAGATTCTCAATACCTTCTGAAATTATTTCGTGCAGCAGTTTCCAAAACAGTGTCCCTGTTTACTGTATTTACTAAGCAACAGGTCTTTAGGGGCCTTTCTATTTCACTGGGGACAACAGAGGCTAGGAGCTGTAAGCAGAAGAGGAGACCATATACCTCCCACAGGGGAATGCCTTGTTGGTCCTGCATGCGAGGAGAATGCCTTTCACACATCAAGGCTTAGATTCAGGAACATGGGGTTTTTGGTTTTGTTCTACTGAAGGATGTCTTAGAATTGCTCTTTTAACCAAGAATACATTATTTGTATTTGAACTTAACAATCTAATTTTTCCTCTGAAGATATTCAGAATTAGATCAGAAACTAATGATATCATAAACACATATTGAGTATAACTTTGCATAGGCATTAGATTTTAAAAGGAGAAAGTTGTGTAGCTTTGTAATGAAAATAAGTAGCTAAGAGAGTTCAGAAATTTAAATGCTACATTAAATTTGAATCCCATTTTCTACCTTTACTTGTTTTGGAGGCAATCATTTAAAAAGTAGACTTTTTAAAGATATGTAGCCTCTAATTAACCTATATTTTTATTATATGGATTCCAAGTACTTAGTTTTTGAAAATCTGTATATATTCCAAAGTGTTATAACAATGGGTCTTGGGCTTCAATTTTGTAAAATGGTTACAATTTACATCTCACTTTCAGAAAGCTTTTTAATGTTACATTTCTCCTTTCAACCCCCTGCTAAGTAAAATAAATGGATTCACATTAAGGTTCTGACCTGTTTTAAGAGTTTGCTTTCTGAAGTACTATTCTTTACATAGGTACTAATAATAGTTTTATATTTAAATTACCAAATAGTGACTATGATTTACCATTAGCCAAATGATACTCTGAGTTTGTTAGACACTCCTTCAATGTTGCATTAACTCCTTTAGTTATTACTCATTAAACCTCCATCATGTTGAAAATCGCTAGAGGAAAAACATCTATTAGAAAGTGTCTTGATCCATTTTTTTATTTACTATAAGCACAGGTGCAATTTTGCCACCACTGAAGTCTTAATACATGACTTGAAGTAGAATAGAAGAGTCCTTGGTAGACATTATCTCTGTCTTCCTGTCCCAGCATCATAATGTAGGAAAATCTGGGTTCTTGTCACACGACCAGGAAAGATTAGGCTAGCAGATACTTCGAAGGGTGAGGGGAATGGAATTATTGGGCAAATAGGTAAATGGAAAAATAATGCGGCAAAGCGATAGAGGGGTTCCTTTTAACAGACTCTCATCTCCCAGAATGAATCCCAGGTTCCCACAGGGGGCCAGGAGGGACAGGCTCCTCCCCTCTGCAAATGGAAGGGAATTCCACGGCTCCACCCTGTTCTTCCAGTGCGCAGATCTGTTGGAGGTTCTCTGGGGACCCCTTTATACTCGGCTGTCTCATTAATGGCACTGAAAGTGACAATGACAGATCAAAGGAGGAGGAAGTGCGGAGATGGTCATCCCAGCTGGGAGGAGTATTTATCGCTGGCATTGTTTCGAATTCCTCATAGGTGGTGATGGCACTAAAGCAACTTTTAAATGGGTTTGTATTATTGTTATTCAATACTGGACAGGAAATGCTCCCTGTTGGAATGCTACTGAAAAGGTATAATACTGCTTTATAACCCCTTAAATGTGAAAGTCCCAGACTTTGACAATACTACATTCCCTATCCTTATTCCTCTTCAAGAAGGCATAGCTTACTAAAGTGGATACCTATTGCAGTTAGTGTGTGGACCTTGCTGGAAAAATCTTGCCTTCCTACAGAAAACAAGTTCCAAATGGCCAAGGAGTGCTTTGAGACCCTGCATCTCTGGCTGTGTTTGGATAGCACAGTGATTTAAATTTGACTTGAAATCTGCAAATCAAATACTGCCTCCTGTATATAAAACTGGTGTAGAGAATTATCCAAAGAAAATACATGAAGCTGTAGACTTACCATCTTCTACCTACAATATGAACAGATGGAAAAGCAAAATGACCTGTACTAAAAAATGAGAATATAATAAAATAGATATTTGAAAATAAGTCACGAATACAGGTAAAGGGTAGTGGCATCGTTGTGGTTTTGAATTCTGAGTTATCTACCGTGCCCTTTCTTCTGCCTCTAACACACACAGGTACGTGTGTATACCTTACTTAAATTGTCACTATTTGCTTTAACTGATTTCTGCCAAGAGTAAGTGTAGTTAACAATAAGTGTAAATCTTTGAGAAATATGTTTTTCTTATTTTTAAGGCATGCAAATTAATTTGTATTGGATTCTACAAGGCAGATTCTTGATATCCAGTCACTGCTTTTCATGTATTCTGTTTTCAGTTATATTTTTGTTGTCCTTTCTCCTAAATTTAGTTTGTTAGATCAAAAAATGAGTATTTTTTGGAGCAGACAACAGTTTATATCTTAGCCCCATAATATTTTCCTTCCTGGTTACCACATTCTATATGCTTTACGTTATGTCTTAGAGCTAACATCTCTCTTTTCGTAATTTTCTATCATGGCTTGCTTTATATTGTATTTTAATGAGGAAGACATTAATGTCCTCATGGATAATGGACTGTAGTAACAGTTTGTCATACTAAATCCTGGGGCTCAGAAGATGTAATTCTCTTAAAGACATACTTTACACATAGAGAATGGTTTATTAACCACTGAAATGTTGAAGTTAACTTTTAACGGCCCCACTCTAACTTTACCTCTCTTAAGATATGTATCATGTCTACCTTTCTGAATTTAATTTTTATACAGTATTATCACTTTGAAACTGATATTTAGTTCAGTCATATTGTATATATATGTGTATGTATATATATATATATTCCACAATTGATCTAAATTATTGAAATTTATTGATAGAAAAACATGTAAAATCTATTTTAAAATATTGCTTCTGTAGTTTAACTCTTCTGGATTATAATGCACACCCAGTTTTACTCATTACTAAAGAAATCATCTTAAATGCAATTGTTAAACTTTTTCCCATTCCCTCCCTCCCCCATTCCAAGTTGTACAGACATCAATGCACTTCATCTGTCTCATAAATCTCAGTAATAGCAAATCAAAGGCCTTGGCCTAGAGTTGAGCCATAATCCATATTTTAGAAGTGAATAAATTCCTAAAATATTGTTTCAGTCTGTTTTTCTTTATTCCCAGCCAATTTGAATCCGTGTTAAGGGAGAATGCGGTGATAGGAAACTAGCAGGTTTTTGTTTGTTTGTTTGTTTGTTTTTTAATCTAATTATTGTTAGCAGGCACAGTAGGCAAGATCTTCCCACTGCAACCTGGAAGACAGAGGTGGAGACACCTCCCTAGGCAGCTCCCATTCAACCAGTGGGCATGTAGGGGTACCTATGCTAGCCCATTGTTGTGGCTGAGACTTAAAACTGCCCTGCAGCCTAGTATTTTCCTACTCAATTCTCTTATCACTCTCTGCTTTCACTGGTGCTGTGTCTGTACTGTGATCAGAAGGTTCTTCCTGCCTGCTCGTCCTCCATTCCCTTTATCCTTCTGGGTGTTTCTTCCACTACAGCAGCTCTTTTGCATGGCTAATATCCTGTCATCTGCTTCTGCAGGACTCAGACTGACCCACTGATTGCAATAATTTAGAGAAATTTTAAGTGATAAAAATTTAGTATATTAAGAAGAAAAGTGCCTCTGTTGTTGTCTGGAGAACTCAGAATACTAAAGGTGTTGAGTCTTTGGTGGAATTTTAGACATGAATGAGATTAGGTGAAGGATGGCAAATAGAAGAAAGTCTAGGTATTAGCCACAGGGTGGAAACAGAGTGAAAAATATGACAACTAACGATCTCTGGTGCCAAAGATACTGACTACAAGTTGGGTGAAATGTAAAATTTGGTAGACAAGGTGTGTGCCAGGTGAAGGGGATGCTAAACTGGTAGAAAATGTAGAAAATATGGTTTCCTGCACTAGGTGACATTTTCAATAGTTGTGGGGCTTTATCACATGTGACTCTCAAAAGTAAAAATTAAGCAGTGATTTATGATTTAGATAGTATATGAAACAATTGTCTTTTAGTCATAATATCATATTTATTTTCATCTGTATCTCACCAACATTATTTGTTATGATAAGCCTGAAATAGATTTTTTAAAGTAACTTTAATCAAATCGATGATAGGAACATTATTAGTGAGATGGTAAAAATTATAAGGATGAAAAGCACATTACTCAAGATCAGGATACATTTTAAAAAAACAAGAACAAAATTGTTTCTTAGGCTGCTAAGCAACATAATAAAGTTGAAATTTAAAGTTAAGATTTTTTCATCCCAAATTTGCAAAGCAGGTTTGTGGTATGAGTGATGTAAAATAAGAGAATATTGAGAATCTGGATGAAAACGGTGAGAGTGGGAAGTAGATGAGGCGATCAATATGTGAACAATGTATATATTTTTAAAAAGGTAAAGGAGGGCCGGGCTCAGTGACTCACGCCTGTAATCCTAGCACTTTAGGAGGCCAAGGCAGGCAAATTGCCTAAATTCAGGAGTTTGAGATCAGCCTGGCAAACATGATGAAACCCTGTCTCTACTAAAACTACAAAAATTAGCCGGGTGTGGTGGCTCACTCCTGTAGTCCCAGCTACTCAGGACGTTGAGGCAGGAGAATTGCTTAAACCCGGGAGGTGGAGGTTGCAGTGAGCTGAGTTCATGCCACTGCACTCCAGACTGGGAACAGAGCGAGAGTCCATCTCAAAAAAAAAAAAAAAGTGAAGGAGAATGAGCTTTCCCCGAAACACCAAATTTCCCTTATGAGGTAGGCATAACACTAGTGCCCTGGAGAGAATGGCTTATTAAAGTGAAAGACTATTTAGGAGGGAGAAAGTGAGATCACTAGGGTGCGATTGTGTTCATGATGATGCAGCCTCCAAAAAATGCATATACTTAATTCTCTATAAGTGTTAGGATTCCTTCCCATTTCAGGCAAAACATCAATGAAAATAGAGCAACATATAAACATAATCTGGTGAAATGTTTATTATACATATTTAAAATAGTTATTATTTCTAAAATCCTAAAATATTGAGGCAAGAAGAAGTTTTTAAAAAAGATCACAAAAGGCCGGGCGCGGTGGCTCAAGCCTGTAATCCCAGCACTTTGGGAGGCCGAGACGGGCGGATCACGAGGTCGGGAGATCGAGACCATCCTGGTTAACACGGTGAAACCCCGTCTCTACTAAAAAATACAAAAAACTAGCCGGGCGAGGTGGCGGGCGCCTGTAGTCCCAGCTACTCGGGAGGCTGAGGCAGGAGAATGGCGTGAACACGGGAGGCGGAGCTTGCAGTGAGCCGAGATCCGGCCACTGCACTCCAGCCTGGGTGACAGTGCGAGACTCCGTCTCAAAAAAAAATGAAAAAAAAAAAAAAAAAAAAAAAAATCACACACACACACACAAAAAAAAAACAATGATGCTAAAAGGATGACCTCAGAGATCCCTGCACAAAGACAGCTGAAACTCACATTTGTTGAGCTATGGTTTTGAGAGGTAGAAAGCATCAGTAGTGGAGACTCTACTGATCCATTTATTTATGTGTGATCCTCATCAAGACACTTGCCAGTGCTGAGCCTCAGTTTTCTCATTTATAAGAAAGTATAATGATAGGTCAGGCACAGTGACTCATGTCTGTAATACCAGCACTTTGTAAGACCGCGGTGGGCTGATTACTTGAGGTCAAGAGTTGGAGACTAGCCTGGCCAACATGGTGAAACCCCCTCTCTACTAAATATACAAAAAATTAGCTGGGTGCAGTGGCGCATGCCTGTGGTCCCAGCTACTTGGGAGGCTGGGGCACGAGAATTCCTTGAGCCCAGGAGGTGGAGGTTGCAGTGAGCCCAAATCGTGCCACTGAACTCCAGCCTGGGAGACAGAGCAAGACTCCATCTTAAAATAAATAAATAATTATGATAATAAATTGAAATTTTTATAAGAAATATAGACAATGAGTAGAAATGATTGGCATAATTCTTGGTACATATCTGATAGCTATAATTATATTATAGATTTTTGACCCAATAACATTATGCCGGACCACAATGCTTTCCAAATTAACAGAATGACATTCTGAGTTTCAAGAGCTTGCAAAGCATACCTTTTCTTCACACTTCTTACAAAATAGTAGATGAAGAAACACTCCATTCAGTTGATAAAATAATTACATTTAAGAGAAAATAATAGAAAAAAGTGTGATAAACTCTTGATGAGCACTGAAGCCAATTAATGATAGTGTTAAGTATAAAATTCTAGTTATAAATATGATTATCAAGTGAAAAAGACTAGTTATAAATATGGTTGTCAAGTGAAAATACAGTTGTCAAGTAAAATTTACTATGAGAAAATCATTTCTAAAACATACAAAATGTAAAAATAATAATTTAATAACAATAGCAGTATCTAAAAACCCAGTGTACATTTTAAAATGATGGGGAGGAAAAAATTTACAAAATTTCTATACTACACAAAAAATTTTAAAGATTCAACTTAATCTTTGATATTGATAATTGGAAAAAATAAAAGTATAAATTACATATGTAAATATACAGACATTTAGTTACACAAAAAGTAATAAAAAACTCTAAAAGTCAGGTATTTTCCAGGAAAATTATAGATATTCTGAAGGGAAATGCTTGTGGCTATCACGGTTCCCACGCATAATCCTAACCCTAACCCTAACTCTTTCACAATTTCTGCTAAATGATTTGTTTTATACTATAAACAATGTTATTTAAAAACATCAAATAGATATTGGTATCTAAGTACCCAATGACATTGCAGAAAGTCACAAGCTTGGGCAGAAGTATGTAAGGGCTAACTCTTCTAGCTCTTCCTGTATACCCCAAAATTTGTTTTATACCATCATCTATTTCAGCATTCAGAAATTCACCAAAATTTATTGTAAATTCATTGTATAGGCATGGATTTAAAATTTACTCCACTTGACCAAGTAAAAATTATCCCTAGAAATAGATATATACATACACACACATATATTTGAGACAGAGTCTCACTCTGTCACCAGGCTGGAATGCAGTGGCATGATCTCAGCTCACTGCAACCTCCGCCTCCCGGGTTCAAGCGATTCTCCTGCCTCAGCCTCCCAAGTAGCTGTGACTACAGGCGCTCGCCACCATGCCCAGATAATTTTTGTATTTTTAATAGAGACGAGGTTTCACCATGTTGGCCAGGATGGTCTGTATCTCTTGACCTAGTGATCTGGCCAACTCAGCCTCAGAAAGTGCTGGGATTATAAGCATAAGGCACTACGCCTGGCAGAAATAAAATTCTTTAAAGAACATCTCTTACATACTGTACTTCTGAAAATCTAATTCTGTCTGGTTTTCTGATGGAAGAGTAAACACAGATGGATCTCTCCGTATTTTACATGTCTTTACTTTGTTCTATCTTTCATGTTCTCTAATAAATATATGCATTTTAACCATATTTTAGTCAAGAATCTGAGAGGATTATTTTTCAACCCTTTAAAAGACAAATTATCCTTCCTATGAAATAATCACTATATACAATAAGATTGGAATTCAGCAAATTCAAGGTTGGTAAGCAAAATAAACTCGGCTAATAAAAGAGTTAATAGACTGCTAAGGAACTCTCTGGTTTAAAATGTATACTTGTATGTTCAGCCTTGATTTAGTCATAAGTTTGGGTAATGATTAGGTATTATATAACCTTTCAATTTGTATACTTTTATAAAAGGCTTTATAATATTTGTTTATAATTCCTTAGGATCAACATATTTTCTAGATAGGCTTTAATGTTAAGTATCTTATTTTCCAAATAGAATTGCTGAAAATATTTTAAAAATTTTAATTCTGTATGGTATTTCAAAAAATCCATCTTAGTTTTAAACTGACTTTTTTGTAGAAATAATTTGATGTTAAAGAGAGTTTTAATTTGCTAACTATTCACTCAGGACATTTAACTATAAATGGTTGTTAGGTAACTCAATCTATTCTATGAATTTCAGCAAGTAGCTTATGTTCTGTGGCATCTGGTGATTACTAGTTAAGGAAGGTATGAATTATTTCCTTTGATGAAGAAAGATTTTAAATACATCTTCAATTATTTGAGTTATATAGTCTTTCAGAATGAAGACTCCTCTTGGGCATTTTAATTAAAACTTCAAATAAGCAATGAGAATGTCAATTTGATGAGCATTCACAGCATTTGGTGGAATTTTGGATAATGAAACAAATATTAAATATGCTTTTTTTTTTCTTAGAAACATCATCTTTCTTCTATCACAGCTTTGAATAACCTTGTCTTCTTCAGTTCTCTTTTCATTATCGTTTTTGAATTTAAAAATATTACTTCAATTATTTTCTTTAGGTAATTCGCATTTCTAAGAGAAAATGAGCCCAAAAATCTCAAAGAAGGAATGACAACTAACTTTTAGTGTTTGTTTATGTAAAGATATATTGTATACCTAAATCTTTGATAAGCAAAGGAATCATTTGGTATCCTTCTCCACATCTGTAAAATTTGCCTGAAGTCTTGGAGGTTGAGTAAAGGCCAAATAGGAGCCGAAGTTCAAGAAACCAAATAAATCCCAGAACTGATTTCTGTACAGTAAAGTCTAAAATGTAAATAGTCAGATAGAAAGGCATCACCTCTGAAAATGTTTTTGTCGTATAGTGATAATCCCTGCATAAATAAGAGTATGTTCATATCTTTTTCTTTTCTTTCACATTATGCTTTCTTTTATGATCATTCCTTTATCTTTTTAAATCAGTATTTTTATTTGAATAGTTTTGGGGGCACATATGACTTTTGGTTACATAGGTAAGTTCTTTAGTGGTGATTTCTGAGATTTCAGTGCACCCATGACCCAAGCAGTGTACACTGTACTGAATAGTCTTTTATCCCTCACATTTCTCCCAATCTCCCCGACTCCGAGTCCCCAAAGTCCATTATATCATTCTTATGCCTTTGCATCCTCCTAGCTTAGCTCCTACTGATAGGTGAGAAAGTACAATATTTGGTTTTCCATTCCTGTAAACACACTAATTTGAGCACCAAAATTAATTTTGAATGTCATTGACACAAAAATGATACCTAAAAATGTTAAAACCTGAAATTATGCATTTGATTTCATTTTATATAGTTAGTATAATATGTAAGAACTAAGGATGATGAAGAGTCAAGCCCCAGTTTGCAAATAATTGCTGAAACATTGGGATGGTTACCATCGCAACTTTCAAGTGAGAAATAAAAAAGCTAACTAAATTAGCATCATTTCACATTTTTCATATATAGACAATTGGACTTTTATTCCATTTTTATTAGCCAGAAGGTTAACTTATCTATAAATTAGGGGGAATTATAACTTAAAAACTAGATGAGCTTTTATTAGAAACAACTGATGTAGAAGTTAAGAAATTTTTTAATTTGCTTTTTTTTTTTTTTTTTTAAAGTTCTAGGATACATGTATACAATGTGCAGGTTTGTTATATAGGTATACATGTACCATGTTGGTGTAGCTGCACCCATTAACTCGTCATTTACATTAGGTATTTCTCCTAATGCTATCCCTCCCTACTCCCCACACCCCATGACAGGCACCGGTGTGTGATGTTCCCTACCCTGTGTCAAAGTGTTCTCATTGTTCAATTCCCACCTATGAGTGAGAACATGCAGTGTTTGGTTTTCTATCCTTGCGATTGTTTGCTCAGAATGATGGTTTCCAGCGTCATCCATGCAAAAGGACATGAACTCATCTTTTTTTTTATGGATGCATAGTATTCCATGGTGTATATGTGCTGCATTTTCTTAATCCAGTCTGTCATTGACAGACATTTGGGTTGGGTCCAAGTTTTTGCTATTGTGAATGGTGCCACAATAAACATATGTGTGCATGTGTCTTTATAGCAGCATGATTTATAATCCTTTGGGTATATACCCAGTAATGGGATGACTGGGTCAAATGGTTCTTTAAACAAATATGGCACATATTCCTATATAGATGCCTTGAAACAGAATTACAAATTAATTTACAGTTTTACTACAGTTTGTAGTGAAACTTGATGTTTCTTGTTTTCATCCCTTAGAATACTGAATGTAGGTACTGCTTCTGAAAACAGTGATGGGGAAATCATTGGGGGCTAAAGAGCTCCTTTTAAAGAGAGAGGCTTTAGGAGACACACACTGAAATGTCAGATGATGAGTGGAGGTTCTGAATATGAAATGCTGAAGCACATTTCCTAAGCACAGTAGAGAATCCCAAATTGCACTCTTCAAAGGTACCACTATCAAAACAATTAAACCCTTCCTTATCTATACAAGGATATATAGCAAAGACACATTTTCTTTCAACTTATCTTTACTTTGGGTCAGTATCTGGCTTACTGTTAAGTTCATTGTGTGTGGTAGTTTTTAAGTTTCAATGAAAGCCTTCATTCTATAAAGAAATACTCTCAAAGAACAGCCTGTCCTCAGGGACTTGAGCTGTCTAGAAGATTTTTTACCATGTATTCTGATGAGCCTATTCACTTGGAAATATTTAAATGATATAAACTCATTAACTCTAGAGGGTAGCAATTTCATGGAAAGAAATTCAATTTTTTTAATGTATTGGAGGTATTCAACAGAGACTTTTGCTGGGTATTATTTTTGTTTTTGACTCTCTTGAGGGCGACTGGGAGTGTGTGTCTCTGTACGTATCATTAGATGGTTCTTCATGAATAAGCATTTTGAGTGTGTGAGAAACACTTGAATGAGAGTCAGATTTCATAATATTGTAGAAAGAAATATACCCCATCCATCATTCTAAAACATATATGTCACCAGAATCCTGTCTGTAAATGATAATTCATTTTCCTTTCCTATTTATAATTACTTTTATATTGAGTAGATTAAAATACAACACGTTGATTTGAAATGAGTATCAGTTTCTTCTAAGTCCCAGTATATTTAAAACTCAACTAAGGAAAGGCTGTTAAGCTCTGGAAAAAGCAGACTACCTCTATCCATCTTCTACAGTAGGATTTAACTAAACAACAAACATCCTTTTTTATAGATAATTATCAGAGTCGGCCGGACGCGGTGGCTCAAGCCTGTAATCCCAGCACTTTGGGAGGCCGAGACGGGCAGATCACGAGGTCAGGAGATCGAGACCATCCTGACTAACCCGGTGAAACCCCATCTCTACTGAAAAATACAAAACACTAGCCGGGCAAGGTGGCGAGCCCCTGTAGTCCCAGCTACTCGGAAGGCTGAGGCAGGAGAATGGCGTAAACCTGGGAGGCGGAGCTTGCAGTGAGCTGAGATCCGGCCACTGCACTCCAGCCCGGGCTACAGAGTGAGACTCCGTCTCAAAAACAGAAAACAACAAACAAACAAACAAAAAAAATTATCAGAGTCTAAAGTTCTATATTTTAATTATATGCTTCTGGGTGGGATTTTTACTTTGTGAGCACTCCGGATATGCATATAACTTTTAACGTCTCATAATGATATTATTAGGAACTCCAAGAGTCGCCTAGTTTGAGAATCATACATAGGATATTAACAAAGGAAGGCTGGCAGACCAGGAAAATCTTTCAAATTTCTTTTGGATTTCCTACATTATAACATCTTTAAAACTCCACAGTAACATGCTGGCTTACTCATTAGTTTGGCTTATATATGCCATTCATTCATTCATGTATTGGTATAAGATGCAATTATTGGTTACTTGTCATATGTGCATATTGAGTGCTTGTCCTATTGTAAAACACTGTGTTCATTGTTGAGACAGGACAATAATGATTTAAAGCTATAATGAATTACACCTCAGTTACCCAAATATATGGTAATAACTTGCCAACTAAGATTCCTATTACTTTAGTATTAATTTTCTCAAAACATCTGATCATTTCCTTGCCCTATTCAAAAACTGCCAATAATTACTTCTATACCTCTCTCTCTCGGCGCAAGCAATCGCTGAGAGTAGAAAGTCAAGCCTTAACTTCATAATTTGATGCCTGGCATCTATTTCCAGGAAAATGCTTTCTATTATTTTTCTTCACTTTACATTATCTAAATTAAACTGCTTATTTAGTTAATTGGTTTTGGAGTCCTATAGAAATGGCCTTACCAGTTCTATCCTGTAACCAGTGATTCTTGGGTACATCACTTTTCTTCATATGAAGCTGGATGCTACCTAACTCATAAGTTTATTGCAAAGAGCAAATAAAGACACACATAAAGAAAAATGACTGACACAGGGCAGATGCACCATATATCTTAATGCCGGGCACCATATTTATTGCAGGGAAGTGTACACATTTATGAGTGTGTGTTGAACTTACATAATCTGGGTCAAACTTTGCCTCTGCCACTTACTAGTTTTGTGAACCTGCATAAATTACTCAATAACTCTAATGCTCATTTTTAAAGTGAGAAAAAATGATGTTACTCATCTCAAATGTGTTCTGTGAATATTAAACATAAAAATTAACATGTTGTCTGGCACATAGCACTCAAGAATATTGTTTAAGATAACATGTATGTTATGTATTATCTTAGTTGTTGCTATTTCCATTTCCTCTTAATATAAACTGTGCATTCACATCTGCATATCTTTCTTCCCATCATTGCTCTTCCTAGAATATACCAATGTTCTTAGCGATCTTATTCAGAGCTCAAAATTTTGAGCCTCTGAGTCTCTCAGCTGCATACGAGTTATCTTTTCTAACCTCCTAAACTACTTTATCCAGAGGACCTCTCTTAGGACATGTTTTAGTTCTTATATGGTTGCATAGATATTTTCAATATTACTTGTGGGATGTGTCAAACATAGAAACAGCTATAAAGAATAACAAAACGATCTTCTGTTTTCCCATTGCCTAAATAAAGAAATATAACTTCTGTCCATCAAGAGATGCTCTAAGAACATAAAAGCATTGGAAAAGACAACAACAGACTGGTTGAAGATATTTGCAACTAACACAGCCATCTGAAGCCACTCCATATCCTTTTATCACTACAGTTGCCATATAAAATACAGGATGCCCAGTTAAGTTTGAATTTCAGGCAAAGCACTAATAATGTCTTAGAAGTCTGTACTAAATACCACATTCCTCATCCTTCTCAGATGTAACCTCTCTCCTAAATTTGTCATTCATCATTTCCCTGAATTTCTTTACCCTTTTACTAATTTCATGTGTTGTCAACTACCACATAATAGTTTCACCTGTTTTAGATGACAAATGGTAACATACTGTATGCATTTTCTGTATCTTGCTTTCTTTTCTTTCTCAGCGCTTTTTGCAAGATGCTTCCAAGTTTACAGGTATTTAGGTTATTTCTGTATTTTTGTCATTGTTAACAGTGCTAATGTAGACATTGTATAAATGTGTACATTAAAGTTTCTCTAGGGATTGTATTCAATTTTTCTCTTGTCACAACCCTGCGTTGAGTCCTGGAAGTCTGATATGGACTTCACACCGGGGGCTTCCTTGTCATGGCTGCTCACTGGCGAGTGAACGGCAGCTTCCCAGAGATCAGGCAAGAGAACAAAGCTAGGTTCTTTCTTCCCTGGGCTCCTTCCCGAGTGAGCTCACATGGCTGTCTTCCCATATTGAGAAACACAGCTACTGTTGCACCGACTTCTTTACAACTACCACACTTTCTTCTGGTTTCAGTCACCTGTCTGCCTTTTCCAGTCTACAGCTAGTAGTGATTCCTGTTGACATTAGCCCTGGGATACTAAAATCCTATGTTGATTTCTCTTAAGCCTGCCTAAAACTTTGTAGATAATCCCTTTATGAAGTTATCTGTAGGCCAGGTGCAGTGGTTCACAACTGTAATCCCAATGCTTTGGGAGGCTGAGGCAAGAGGATCACTCCAGGCTAGGAGTTTGAAAGCAGCCTGGGCAACATAGTGAGACCCCCATCTCTTAAAAAAAAAATCCCTGAAATTATCTGTAATTATCTGGATTGAGTATCTATTTCTAGCTGGGATACTAAGACAGGCATATGCCTAGGAATTGAATTTTTTTGAGTATGCTTGCCTTCAACTTCAACTAGGCCAAACTTCTCTCCACAGGTATTGCACCTATTTATATTTGCACCGGGAGTATGAATGAATTCCTATAGCTTTATATTCTCTCTAATGATGGTATTATCAGATTTTAAAATTTTTGCAAAATTCATTTGTTTGTATCTCACGGTTTTAACTCATATTTATTTGATGATTATTGAACTGGGGTAACTTTTCATGTTTTACTGGCAATTCAGTTTACATTCATTACCTGATCATATTTTTACCTTTCTTCTAATATGTTGTTGGTCTTTTTCCTACTTAACTTTGGCAGCTTTTTACATATTCTGGATTTTATTTCTATCTCAGTTATAGTCATTTAAAATATTTTCTCACATTCCGTGACTTACATTTTCACTGTAATAAAATGCTACCTTTTGATACCCAGAATTTTAAAATATTAATGCAGTGAAATTGATCAGTCTTTTATGTTTTATGCTTTTTTTGTAGTATATTTATGTATATGGCTTTTCCTCCCTAAAAGTCTATAAATTCTGTGTGGGCAGAATAAATATATAAATATCGAATTCAACTTTATGTCCCTCAAAGCACTTAGCTTCGTGCTTTGCACATAGAAGGGATAAAACATAGATAAATATTGTCCCAAGAATGAGTGAAAACAGGTCAGCTGTCTACCATATCTTTTCAGTTCTCAGTATACAAAAATCAAAAGCAGAATTCTATTTAGAATAGAATTATTTCTCCAAATACAGAAAGTTCTTTAATGTCCTAAAATACCCCCCAACTAATAACAACAACAAAAAAAGAATATATTGAAGGAGAAAATACTTCCTGTCTGCTATTTTTGATAGGGGTGGGTGTGATCACTCAAACTTTTGAAGATGTTCTTTGATTTGGAATAAGAATCTATACTTAATACTCCTTGGTATATATAAAGGGAATGTTATTTTGTATATAAATAAGCATACATATATTTTTGTCATTGTATATTTATATACCTTTTACTTTTCCTTGGCAGCTAACTTTGGTCCTAGAGAGTCAAGAAATCTGGGCTTGGTTTGAATGACGAGACAACTCACCTATCTTTGCAGGTAAATCACAGTCACAAGGTATGGTCTGGGAGATTCCCCAGACAGGCTGAATATCAGAATCACTTGAGACATTGCAAAAAAGGGTCACTAAACCCAGAAATAACAGATTAGCAAATAGTCTGGATGGTTCGTGTTTGTGTGTGTGTGGGGTGGGTGGTGGGGTGTGTACACTCCCAGTTTTGTTTCATGCACAGCAATGTTAAGGAACCACTTTACTAGGATTCACACACTTGTCTTGCCTTGTGAGGAGAACTCAGTCATAATTGAGAGGTATTAACCGGCCTGACAAGTAAAAAATACATTCAGGTGTTTTGTCTTCCTCTCACTTGACAGACACATTTTGTGAACTTTTCCTATGATTCCAAAGCTCTGGCTCTCTGTGGACATCAAAAATGAAAACCTCCAGTTCTTGGTTTTTTGTTGTTGTTGTTGTTGTTTTAGATTATCAGCCCCTCACTTTTAACTTTTTCTATTGTAGGAATTAATAGACAACATGGCATTGATTTGCTGGAGGAGGATATAGTAGCAAGAGTATTTTTTAAGAAAGCATGTGTGAAATTGTGGTGTGACAAAAGAGATATGCTATTAGGATTTTGCCAGCACAGATCATCTTTCATATGCAGCCACAAAATAACCGTGATTATCACTCTTGCTTTAACAAGTTTTTCTTGAGGCAAAATATATTTTAAAAAGATTGATTAGAGAAACCTGGTAATGCTCTCTTATGTCCTGGGCCTTCTAGCACAGAGTGTTAGATCCTCTGCAAATATTCTCTGTGAGTATTGTAATCTCAATCCTGACTCACTGAGGAGCTTGAAAATTTTTCACTCATGAGGTTCAGGATTATGGCTCCTTCTGAGAGATAAGTCATTTATTTGACACTTCGGGGGTGAATTAGTAATTGAGCTAAGTGGCTTTTTAATTGTGGACAGAATTTCTTCTTTGAGCATCACCCTGGTAAACAAAACTACTCGCACACAGCCGAACATTGGCATGCTGACTTTGTTCAGAAGGCAGTCCTGGTGCATTAGAAGAGGCAGCTGGGTGGCACAGTAAATGTGTCATTTGCTATGTAACATCTCTGTGACCTGGATTTAAATTTGCAGTGGCACAAAATGCAACCTCAGTTCTCTCAGAAGGCTATGAAGTCATTCGCAGTGAGCCTTGTGGAGAATCTAAAAGACTTTGGGTTCTTTGCCTCCCAAAATCCATTCTTGTTTGCAAAGATGGCAAAGAAGTTGATTTCTCTTGAAGGGATTGTTTAAAGGGAAAAGAATGGGCTTGACTAATCAACTAAAATGAATACATATTGCTTATATTTTTTTTAAAAAAAATCTGTCTACTGTGCTTCAGCCAGTGTCTTAGAAAGAATATAATTGTTCTGTGAGTGATTTTTTAATCAAGCTGCTTTTCTAGAGCATGAGTTCTGTTTGTCATCTGTAAGGCAAAATCAGAATAAAGTGAAAAGCTTTAAAATAGAGGTGTTTCTTTCCCTAAAAGCATCATTACCTACATTCTGCTGTATAATATTGTTCTTGCTGTTATATCTGAATGTCAGAATGAATTGCAGCTGTAACTAGAAATTCAGACTGGTGTAAGGAAAACCCTGCTTTTCCTTAATTCTAAGTATACTTTTATTACATTTTAGTATTCCTTTCAGATGGGGAAAATCATGCATTCTTGATTTTTCTTAAGTCAAATATTTAATGTCTTCTTTATTCTTATTTCTTGTGCTTCCAGCAAGCTATTCAAATTCATTCAATTTACATCAACAATGGATCGATGAGTAAATTAATAAATTAATCAGCCTTACCATCTAGCTTTAACAGCCGAACCCTCAGGCTTATTTTCTTCCTTTTAAAATTTCTATATTTATCTGTTTATTTTTCCTAAGACATCAGTCTGTCTTTTGAAGTTGGCAAGAAGCTTCGTTTAGCGAAAACATAGCTCTTGTTTAGGATAGCAGACAAGGTGCTAATTGTTTCTAATGTCCTCAAATGAGCTTTGTTGTTTGTTAAGAATGCTACTCAGAAAAGTGGCAGCCTTTTCTTTTTGCCTTACTACTATGTCAAGCCAGGACTACCCGATGCAAGGACTTTCAGTAATTGATAGAATCTACTCAAATACTAATATTTTCACATACTAATGAGATAAAGAACTTTGCTTCCACCACTACCATTCCTGGTGACTGTTCACTATGTGTAGTTAATGTGTCAACCTAGTCATTTTCTAACATTTGTGCACAACAGAACTACTTGAAGATCTTTGTACAAATATGGGTTGCTATACTGCAAAGAATTCTATTGAATCAAAATCTCTAGACTGGCATTCTCCAAAAGAAATATGATGTGAAACACATAGGTAACTTTACATATTCTGAAATTATTGTATTAACCCAGGTAAAGTTAACTTTAAAATGTATTTTACTCAATGAAATACATTTAAAATATTTCAACATACAATCAATATTTAAATATTATTCATGAGAAATTTTACATTTTTGTATTAAGTCTTTGGAATCTGGTGTGTGTTTTACAACAACAGACTATCTCAGTTAGAATTAGGCAATATTTTAAATGTTTAATAGACACAAGTGGCTGGTAGCTACTGCATTGGCCAGCACAGTACTGATGAGCAGATCTCCGGAATCTGCATTTGAAGTAAGTAGGTTGCTTCTAAGACAGATAGTCATCAACTATACTCAAGGGAAATTGTGCCAAGTATTCAAACACTGGATAAAATGTAGGAGAAATAGACCTTTTTCCCAAGAAATTTTGCAGTGAAGTCATATTTATAGAGACACATGCATAAATAAGAATAACGAGAGTTGAAACATGACAAATGCAATGAGAGAGACATAGAATGTGTTGTAGGGCTTCATAGGACAGAGAAACTTTAGCTGTGGGAGTAGGAAAAAGAAACTTGATGGAGATAGCATGAAATTTGGATAAGATGAAGACACTGGGATCTAAAGATGGTAATTGATTTTTTTGAAGTCTCACAGCTAATTGGCAGCAAAATCGAGTCTAATCCCAGTTCCTCTGACTCTTGATGCCCCCAGCCACCACACCAGAGACCTAATGATAATAATCATTGATAGGGCAAAGACTCTCTTTCCATTTTACTTTCACTTTGCTATTTCCCACATACTTCATTTCCCGACTCAAATAGCTTTAATTCTCAGGAAGGCTATTCTCCTAACAGCATATTATATATTTGCAGATTGTAATTATGGTGCTCCTCACTATTTCTGACTTTCGTAGAATGTTTGGTTATCAAAGCATAAGTGTTTTCTTCAGTTTCTCTCCTCTAAACTACCCATTACTTGCATCTTCTAAAATGCTTTCAAATGCTGCTTAAATTTTAAGAGACCAGAAATTTTTAATTCCCCAATCTCTCTTCCTATGTATTTGATAGACATAATACAGTTAAGTGGAATTATAACATATCATTCTCCACTTTAATTTATACTATGGACCTGGGAAATTGCATCCTACAAAGATTATCTTTCTATACATTAAATAAAAACTGTTTAATCTTTACAATAATCTAAAAAGTATATACAGATTACATAAAACTTATTAGGGCTCAAAACCATTCAAAGAACACTATTTTAAAAGCATATTATCTTAAAGTATATTGCCTTATTTAATTAACAGCTAAATGAAATAGATCTTTTAACAATAACTTGAATCAGCTCAACTTATTATTATTAAATTTAAACTCAAATTTCCAATTAAAAGCTGTTCATGAAGTGAAAATATGATTAACTATAAATACTAAAGTACCATAATTTAAATTCTTAATTTAGTTACTTCATGATGTATAGCAAAATGCAGCATTTGAAGTAATTATTTATAAAATTACTTGGAGATAATTATGAGCCAACTGAGAGGTAATTTGGCCAAATTAAATTTAAATGAATTTCCTAAACTTGTAATCATTTTTCAGAGTCATTGCAACAAAGGATTTCTGTGAAAACATGAACTCTTGTCTTACTGTGTTGGATCCTGCTCTTTGACACTTTATGTTTTTTATGTAGAGAAAACAGTCTGCTGTTTAACACACAGCCTTCACTTTGCCCCTCATTTTGATTGTTGGGAGAAAGGAGACAAGATAAAAGGTTCACAATTGGTTTAAAATTCTGAATATACTTAATTGTGTTTTTCCTTTTGAAAATGTTATAACCTAATAAGGTGAGTCTTTTTAAAAAGACAACCTGATCCTTAGTATGTCTTACACACCTTTGATGTATTTAATTGATCTGGGTCAATAGCTCAACAGAGTGTATTTTAAATTAAAATGCATTATTGTCTCTTACAACAGTAGGAAAGTGAGATGCATACTATCCTGTTTTTCTTGAATTTTCCATTAACCTAAGAATGATACCCTCTATTCATTGTATGGTGGACAGCACTGAAAACTGCTAAGGAGAAAGAAATAGGAAAACTGAAAAATTTCCAGATATTTTTAGTTTATTTTCAATAATGAGATTTGAAATGGTATAATGTATATCTGCCTTTTAAAAATTAAATTGTCATTTCACAGGTGAAGCCATTGATGCCCATTGACGGTAAGTTAACTTGACCCAGGTTATCACATGCTAAATGGAGGTAAAGCAGATAATGAAATTTATCTGTCTAGACTCAGCTTTACTATTGTGTTTACAAATAGAAAAAGGGTTCTTAATATGAGGCATATTTCAAGATTATTTAAATTAGATTTCTCAGCAAAGACTATTCAGATTATCTTTGTTATTTTGAAAATGCTTAGTAAAGGAAAGGTAACTTCCTTAGAAGCAGGTAAAAAGAAATTTCATTGCTAATATACAGTGATTTTTTAACATACAAAAATGACAATTTTATATGGTTCAGCCTAATAGTTATCTGGATAGAAAGGCACAGATCATTTGTTGAATGGAATTAATAGTTTACTCTGAAGCAACAAGGATATTCATCTATCTTCATTCATCAATCCTTCTCACATATGATAGTATTATCTAATAATCACAAGGCCAAAATAATTTTCAGAAAGCACATGTGGGGGAAAAATAAATCAATGTGCAGTTTAACAAAGGCATCTTTCATCTGGAATATAAAAGATATCAACAGACTTCCTCCTGACTTACTAAAAAGCTATGTTTATTTTTGTGAATTCATCCTTTCCCACCATAGCTTTATAATTAGCCAGAAAATGTTTGAAGATATTCATATAGACATGTCCACATCGCACTGGATTCAATTGTGCAAATATTAAACCACAACCAACAGAGGTGACCATCCATAGCAAAGTTGCCAAGAATAAATGCTGGTCCCTCTTTTAAGTTTTTTCTGAGTCCAAATAAGAAATAGGATTCAAAAGTATAATAGAAAAGCCCAATACATTTGTACTTCTATAAAAAGAACATGGTGAGAGACTCAATTACACTAAAAAGGCCACATAAAGATTAGCTGTAAAAGTATCTAATAACACCATGTAAGGTTAAACTGCAAGCTAATAACACCATGTAAGGTTAAACTGCAAGCTAAAAAATTACCTCAAGATGATCGCTTCATATGCTACTTGGGCATGTGAATGACATAGCCTTACACATCATCTAGCCCTCCCTCCTTCTTGTGAAAGCGAATATGATTCGTTTTTCTTCACAATTTAGTAAGTGCCATTACATATGTATTTTTCATACTCTTTTCAGGACCTAGAATAGCATCCTATAAGTAGTCATTGTCCAACAACTTATTGTGCAATAAAAGGATTCATACGCTTTTAAATCTAAAATAAGATTTTTTTATTCATTAGAAATGATTTCAAGACAAAGTGACATTGAGAACACAAGAGGTTTTTTTTTTCCATCTAAATATCATTTATAGGCTAAAAATCTGCATAAAACTTATTATTTATCAAATGATTGCTAAATATGTTCTAAGCATTAGACATGTAAAATATAATAGGATTTGAATAGAATACTTTTCCTCCTATTTGAACTCTACTTCTTACTATGGATAACAAGAGTATAGGTACATATTTTCTTGTTGCTACTTCTCTTTGGAGGTGTGCTAGAATCATAGAAGTTGTGCTAGAAAGGATGAATTGAATATACCAATTTCAATTGTATGTTTTAATATTGCCTGAGAATAATCAACTGACCATCTGTTTGTGCTGTTTTGAACATTTATAGTAAGACAAGACGTGAGAGAAAGTAAGAAAATTCTTTTTTTTTTAAAGAAAATGCAAAGCCTTGGCCAACTCTCAAAATATCATTCTAATTGCTGAGACAAATTTTATGCTATTAGCTAATTGTTGAAATATTAAGTTGCTAAAACTGTTGAGTAGAGAGAAATGAATGTATTGTCTAATCACTGACTAATTCCACCAAGTAGCGCCTTTCTTACCTAAGGCTGGTTTTAAATCAACACACATCCCGTTCCCATCTACTGAGTCTTAACTCTTTTTCAAATTAGCATGCTCAATATTTTTGATTGAGGTAAAGAGAGGTATTAGATTAAGTGGAGCAAGGCTTTTATACATCATTTCACTATTTTACTCAGTAAATATTTGAGCACCCATGGCATACAGAAATAACTCCAGCAGGACAAAATTCTTGTTTTCATGTAGTTTATAAGAGGAAAACTAGAGAGTCATTTTCCCTCTACTAGAAGGAAACAGATAGTGAACAAAACAGCATCTACTATTCCATGGAGTGTTAAAATGATGTGAGGAGAAACAAAGCCTGTGAATAATGGAAAAGGGGGTTCTCCCCTATTTTAGACAGAGTTGTCAGTGATGTCCTCTTGGATACAGTGACACATGAGAAACACCTGGTTTGGAAAGGGCTAGTGTGCCCAGAGCAGAGAGCTAGGAGTTCCACTTGCTGAGGTCTGACAAGCAGCAGGGGCCAGCCAGCTCCTGCAGTATCTAATAGACAATGGTGCAGACTTTAACTCAGAGTGAAGTCAAAAACACTCAACATAAGATTTTTTTAAAAAAACTGATGACTCATCTATAAGTTGTCCTACCTATTTTGTCTCTTCATGACCCAGGAATCCATCTAGGGGGCTGCTGGTACCCTTATTCTACCAGTAAGATTCTGGAAGAGTCTTCAATACAAATGGTTGAAGGCCCTGGAATCTACCTGACTCTACTATATTTCTGTATCTACTATATTTACTGTATCTGACAGTATTTCTGTCATACTGTCAGATAACAGCACGCTATGGATGTTGCAGTGGAGAAATGATTCTAACCCATTTCTTTCTAAGCTCGCTGGATACATTCAATTTGTACGTCCCTCTATGAATCTCTAGTATGTACGAGTCAGAGATGGACTTAATACTTCAAGCCAGAGTTCAGGATGGTGCTGGCTTCCATATTCTTGCTAAATCAGTTTCCCTAAGTCAAGTCTATAATGTCCTGTGGACAATCATTCCAATTTTCTCTATTACACTGGTCTTTTCCTGCTCCTGAAAGATGACTGTCTCCTTTCCCATCTCCAACTTCTTATCCCTTGAAGCTGATTGGAATTGGTGCCATTATTCCACATGGAACTGATATTTGCTCAGTATTTATTTTGGAGCCCTTGTTTCTTTCCTTACTACTTCTAATTTCTCTACATTCTGTTTACTCAGAATACACTACACACAAAAATATATGATTTACCTCTATCTTTATAGGTGATCAAACTCCCCAAGTTCAAGATGTTAGTTACTATTGGTCAACTCCATAAATCACAAGTGCTTTATTAAAAACAGGTATAAATTATAATGCTATAATGACATGGATTAATGGAGAGAAGTATCTGAAAATAAGGAAAATAAAAAAATAACTGGTAATGCTTAAAAGTGTTTCATTTATTACAGGAGTATCAAGAGGATTTATTGGATGAAATATATAGTATTTAACAGCAATTTTTAACAGAAAAATCTCAACATATTTCTTATTGAAGTGCTAGATTCAATCTTTTCAAATGTATACACAGATATTTCCATATTTATCTTTTGAGAAATAAAATTCAGAAAAGTATAAATTAGATAGTCAGAGAGGGAGGCACTATTTAAGCTATTGGTAGGAGATGAAAACCCCTATAAAGCAATGTAAATAGTACATATGTCCTTACTTAAAAATACAGTATCAGCTGGATTTTAATAGTAATTTATAACACCTTCTGCTTAAAGATGTGTACTTATTCATTTGCCTAACATGAACTGATTTGCTATGTATAGAAATGGTATTTATTATAAGCCTGTTAACTCACACAATTGAGTTTACATCTCTTTAGTTACGATTGTTTGGTAACAAGAATTAAGAAATAAATTGCACTAGGTCTCATTTTTAATGTGGTTAATTTTTGTCATATTTTTGCCTTAGTCTTAAATTTTAAAAAAGTATTAAATCAGAAGAACAAAAATGTATTTTACCATCCAATTAACAAATACATTTAATTATCCTGTCAGTCAGTGGATTATAATGCATCAGACATAAATCAGTGAGAAACTACTTAGGCTTGCCCTTGTAATCAGAGATACAAATTTTGGCAGCAGGTCACATAATCCAGTGCTAAATGTGCAGCATTACTTTATTCCAGTAACATATTAACAAAATGTACAACCGTTTTGACTTGGTGGATGATCTAACAACATCCCGGCAAAAAGCCTTTGTCCATTTTTTACACAAATGTCTGTTTCTTGGTGATAAGTGTATTTTGCAATTTTCATGATTAATCAATGGTAGAAATTAACAGTGCCCTTCTACTGCCTTGTAATTTTTAATCTGACTACTTTAGAAATGCAGACTCCAATGTAAAAAGAAATAAAATCTTGTGTATATTTTTTTCCTAAATTCCTTCATTTTTTTGCTTGCAATCCCCAATCCTGGCTAACTTTGCTTTCTAGAGCCCATAGACCTCATGGCACATGTAAATATGCAAAATAAGAAATTACCTAAAACATGATTTTGACTGCTATAGATGACTCATTTATCGTCAAGTGTATTTCTATTCCAGGTACAGAGTACACATGAATAAAAACTGAGTTCCCAAAGTGTAGAAATATTCTAAGTGAAAGTGAATGATACAGTTACAAAGAATTAATATTATATAACACAAGGCTGTGCTTTCAAGTAACTGAATTTCCCTTTTCTGTTTTCTCTCTGCTTTTCATTGGTTACTATACATGTGCCCCCTTGCTCTGGTTTGGTGGTGTGCTGCACAAATTCACCCTTAATTGTTTGCTATGTTATATTCAACACCATTGTTTAAACATCTTCCAGAGTTGCTTAATCTCTACTGCATTATTAATCGGCTCTCAAAAATGAGATTTCAATGTTTCAATCAATCCTTACGTCCCATTCTTACAGAACTGTCACTCTCAGTTTCCTTTTTTTATTTTTTTCCTTTTCTTTCAGTTCTCTCGGACACCTGCAGCTATTTGGGCTACATATATTCATGCATTCAATATAAAGTTTGCCCATATTATAGCCTACAATCCCTATCCTTGCTTGGCAACCTGAAAATTCATCCTAAAATATTCTAGTTTTTTTTTTTTTTTAAACTATACACTGACAAATTATAGTACATATTTATGGGGTACAAAGTGATATTATGATTCATGCATACAATATGGAATAATTAAATCAAATTAGTTAACATTTCTGTTGCCCCAAATACTTATTTTTTTTATAGTGAGAACATTTGAAATTTACTCTTTTCATGATTTTTAAGTATACAGTACACTATCATTTACTATATTCACCATGTTAAAAAAAAATACAAAACTTATTTCTCCTGTCTGAGGCTTTGTACCTTATGAGCATCATCATCTTTCCATTTCTTCCACCCCCCAACCCTCTTGTAACCATTATTCTATTCTCTGGTTCTGTGATTTCTATTGTTTTAGATTCCCCATAAGTAAAGATACACAGTATCCTTTCTGTGTCTGGTTTATTTCACTTAGCATAATGTCACCAATTCCATCCATTTGTCACAAATGAAAGAATCCTTTTTAAAGGCTGTATAGTATTCCACTGTGTATCTACATTATATTTTCTTTATCCATTCATCTGTCATTGGACATTCAAGTTAATTCAAGTTAATTCCATCTCTTGGCTATTGTGAATAGTGCTACACTGAACGCTGGAGTGCAGACATCTCTTTGACATACTGATGTCAAACTTTGCGGTACATCCCGCTAGTGGGATTTACTGTATCAAAATCCCAGTAGTGGGATTTCTGTATCATATATTTCTGTTTTTGGTATTTTTAGGAACCTGCATACAAATTTTCCGTAATGGCTTTATTAATTTACATTCCCACTAAGGTTTGTGGAAATGCAAGGGCTTTTTTTTTTTTTTTCACACTATTGCTAACACTTATCTTTCATCTTTTTGATAATAGCCATTGTTACATGTGTGAGCTGATATCTCATTGTAGTTTTAATTTCCATTTCCCTAGTGATTAGCAATGATAAGCTTTCATTTCACATATCTGTTGGCCATTTGTATGTCTTCTTTGAAGAAATTCTATTCGGGCCCCTTGCCCATTTTAAAATCAGATTATTTGTTTTCTTTCTATAGCATTGTTTGAGATCCTTGCATATTTTGCATATCAACCATTTATCAGATATATGACTTGCAAATATTTTTTCTCAGTCTGTGGGTAGTTCCTTTACTCTGTTATTGCTGACATTTTACATAGCAATATATATGCAATATAAAATGAAAAATACATTATGTTTTTACCAATATATTCATTATTTTAGATCAAGAATGTGGTAAATAATATAAATATATTAAAATGACTATTTTCAGAAGCAAATGCTCAGTGATATGATGAATGATGATGTAGAGTGTCCACTTATCTCTAATAAACACCATTTACCAGCTTATACTAAAGCTATATGGTAATTCTGTTACAGGAATATCACAATTTCTAGTAACAATTCATTTAATGAGTTAAAAGTAAAGTGTTAGAGGCTTTCAGATCCATAATACAGTTATTTAATATTATGAAAAGTATTCACTAATAAATGTGTGTGTAACTGTAAGTATATACCACCAGCTCAAGGCCAGAAATAGGCTAATCGAACCTGACAAAAGCACCATAAAAACCATTCTTTCATTCTAGGTTACAGGGTCCTCTCCTTTACCAAACTTTAGTTTATTCCTTGTAATTCTGAAACTAATTCAGACAACTCTTCCTGTAATTTCCAAAGGATAAAGAAAGAAGAAAAAGTGAAGTTAAATCAGAGCTCTCAACCAAAAGAGTGGCCAGCCCCTTATGGCAACTGCAAATTATTCTGTTTATTCATGACCAGTCTTTTTCTGCTCTTGAAGATCTAGCTCTAGATTTAGATGATGTTTAAAGATGGCAGGAATGCGGAAAATCAGGTTATCTACTTAGTCATTCACATTCTATTTCACTTTATAACAACTCATGTTATGGGCAAATGTCCATAGCACTATCTGTGCTAGGATTAGCAAGCCTTAGAGAAGAGCCTAAGTTCCTGACAACCCAAACCTTAAGGTTACTGAATCCTTTTGAACATGGAGCAATACAATGCAAGAATCAAAGAAAATGCACTATCTGTCCAATAAACTGAGCTATGCTGTGATGTCCCAAATATCAACTTTGTCTCTCTTACTAATATTTCACACATGTAATCTTAGAAAGAATTAGAAAGGTATGTTCCCTGGTGAATTTAAAATGAATAAAATATCCTTGAAAAAAGTATCCCCTTAAGGTTACACAGATGAAAAGTTTCTTATATTATGGAAGCTCCCTCCCTCCTCAATAAAAGACACCATGTCCTAAGGACATCCTTGTCTTCGTACATCCTTTGTTTTAGGCCATCTGTTCCAAGTTTGATAATGGCTTAGCTTGTCCAATATCAGGGCCTTTCCTAATGTGTAGGTGACCTGCTTTTATTTAATTTTGAATTTAGCTTCTATTCATTTTATGATCCTACTCTATTTTGGTAATTACGTACAGGCACCCAGAGGGATTTTGTCGATGGTAACATTAAAAATTAATAGGTGAATGAGTGGGTATGATGATTTATATTGCAGGGAGAGCCCATGAGGCATCAGTAAAAGATGTTGATAGGACCTAGCATCAAGTTACCAGTAAAAAATGGTATAACACACAGCCATAGTTATTATTTTAAATACAAATTTTTACATTTTTCCAACTCCTTCTCCAGCCTTTACTTCCTCCTTCCCTTCTAAAATGTTCTTATATTTATTGAACCTGGCAGAGTTCTTTTGAAACTGACAATCTGTCAGTGTTGTTCATTTTCCAGGCTAGAAATTGTAGGCACTGGTAACTCTTCACCCCTTTATACCTAATCTATCATCAGTGCTATTCTCTCTTTGTAAAATCCTCAGTAGTCTCTTCTTATTTTCTCTTCATTCTCATACAATCACCATGATTAAGCCAGGTTTATCAAGGTGATAGAATTCAGCTGGTAAAAATATTTTCCTCGTGTTTTAAATGCCAAAACTTTATTATTTTGTGTATATAACTTGATGCTTGCAACTATGTAAACAAATACGTGTATATTATTTTCAAAATACAAATAATTCTTGAATAGTAGTTAAGTAGATTTATATTAAATGCATGTAATAGTCAGCGTGATTCCACCAAGATGGTTGTTCTATTGAATTCAGATTTTGTTTAAAGAATTTTTTAAAGTATATGTTAGTTGATTTAGATTGAGTATACAAATATTTGACTAACTTCCCAGATAATTGTTATATATTATATATGCATATTGTTTAGTGAGTAACTCAAATTAGTAGAAACATTTTCAAAGCTAGTTCTTCACACTACATACTCTTTATTCTTTTTTTATATAAAAAAGCAACATCTGTTACTGAAGTTTCTAATATATACTAAGGAGATTTTCCTTCAATTCTACATGAAATGAAGGAGGAATTTCCAGGTGTTATTTTTAAGTTCTGCATTTTCAAAGTTAGGCAACGATGACTAATTAAATCCACAAACATGTGAATGCAGGTGCAAAAAAAAAAAAGTGCCTACAGTTAATCACACCTGTGAAATATTTAGCCTATGAGACAAAAGTTGGGTTTTTTAGATGTTGGTTCTGAGCATTTTATCTTGAAGCATGATTGTTTCCTAGACCCATCTGTTTTAAACAGTTTTCAACATTTAATAGGAAATTGAATTCTAGTTATGCCCACTTTTAGTATTACAGTTTATAAAATGTAGTTCTCAAATCAACTTGAATTAAAGTATCAACATTGAAATCTGATAAAAGTAAAGCTTTTTATATTTTTAACAAATTATATTTTTTCTAAAGGAATTAATAGACTCATAATACATACATTGAATCCCCATGGATAATAACTTAATAAATATATCAAATAATATTTATTTCTAAGATTTACCAATTTCAGATGTATCATTGTGAAAAAAAGAATCTCATTTCAAGTATTTATACTACTTCAGATTTCAAATTGTATTACTATGTAGTGTTTTATCAGTATATTCCATTGACTTACAAATGGCTGAAATAACTATTTCCAGCTATAGTGGGAAGTTACATATGAAAAGAACAATTGTTAAAAGAAACTAATATTGTGCTTATGTAATATCCTTTTCCTTTTAAATCCTCTTAGCAAGTTAAAATGTATTTTAATAACTCCTTATTGATTAAAATCAACATCATGGCCAAATGAAAAATAAAGAAATTTTATCCTCTAGAAACTTTGTGTTTGGGTACTTTTTATTGATTTACAATTAAGAGTAACATGAAATTGGTAGCTGTACTTTTGAGAGTAACATGTAGGATTTGATTTTTGTCCAGGTGTGTATATCATGTGTATATGTATGTGTAAAACAAATAAAAGTAAAACTTCCTGAGACCAGAAGGAAAAGAAAAGCAGTATTTATATTTGTTTCTTCACTGTTACATTTATTCACATTTAATCTGTGGCTATTAATACCCTGCAATGTTCCAAGCACTGTGATAGGCACTGGGAGTTCAAAGATGATGAAGACATTGATGCTTCCATCAAGGATTTCATCTTATAGCTTGATTATTGTAATCAGAATTACAAAATAATTGAATATTATATTAATTTGAGCAAAGTGGTATAATATCCCTGATTGTGGAGAGAACAATGCTTTTATAAAGTTTTTAGACAAATACTGTAGTATAGCTTTCAAATATTGAAACATTATAAACAAAATCATAGATAATGACTTGTTCAATGATACATTTGTTGTAAGCATGTAGCCAAATCTTATCAAGATTTTGAGACTCACTTTGTTCTTTATAAAACTATTTACATACCAGTCTTTTAGGCAGAAACCTTCAATGACTCTCTAAAGGCAAATGGATATAATCAAAATGTCTCACCCAGTCATTCTAGACTCTCAAAAATGATTGAATTTGCGTTTCCACCCCTTCTCTAGCATGTACCAAATATGCTAAGTATGCATTGATTACATCATCCAAGTTACGTTTCTGAGAGCCTGCCCCATGGACAATGTATGTTACTGAAGAGTCTCTCAGGAAAAAGCTACTTCTCCCTTTATGTTTAGGAGCTTCCTTCTGAAATTACAAAGACCTGGTTGAGAAACTCTACACCCAGAACAGGAAAGTGTTCGTTTCTTTCTTTGCTGTGATTACAAATCGTCCACCATGTCGAGGATCTGAGACCTCTACTACTCACTCAGAATTCCATGACAGGCTGTAGTAGAAATGACAAGGGGATAGGAAAGAATTATCAACTCCTCCTACTGTCCTCAACTATGTTCAGAGATCAAGGAACAGGTTAAACATTTGGTTCAAGAAGATTTAAGGTTATCTGCTGAGAATAATTTCAAATACAGTATGCATCAGAGACCTCCAACCTTTCGAGTTTTCAGTGTCTGTCACCAGTTTAAACAATACAGGTTCTGAATGCTAAGAACATTAGTATGTTAGGAAAGGAGAAACTAGTTTGGGGCCTGAGAATGAATGTCCATACACTATTCAGGTAATATGTGTAAATCTAAACATGCGTTATGTGGAAAAACTACAGGAAAAGTACAACTTAAAAATGTTCTACTTGAAAAACTAGCCTCCCATATTATTTGATATTTCTGTGAATAAATCAATCTGAATCGATATGAATAATGTTCAAAGGAAAAAGACAACTAGCCTGACAACTACTGTTCCAATTTTCCAACCAAAGCAATTTGAAATGACAGATATTAAGCCCTGACTATTAATGATGGCAGCTCTGCGGAGAATCACTAGAGTGAAGATTTGATCTGTAAATAAATTCAAATTACTTGCTTTCACAGTTTGCCCAGACTTCTCATAATCTGTTTTCTCCCTCTTTATACATGCCCACTAGTGAAAGTTACATTGCACATCAATTTTTTTCATTTTATTTTGAAATAATGTATTATATTTCATCATATCTCATTATAATGTGATACAAGTGAATGTATTGTGACATTGCATCACATGCTCCGCAATGCACAGGTGCCATGCTCCTCCACTTATCCAAATTAAATTAGAGAAGTTCGGCATATATCTAGTCATATTTTCCCCTACTGCTTGAATTTGACCAATACATGAACTGTTGTGTCTGATTCTGATAACTTGCTGTGAAATTTTTGACCAAAGTGACACTTTGGGCTGGTATTAACATTTAATATATTGTTAAATGTAATTTGCCTTCTAAAGGAATAACAGTTTTGTTTGAGTGTATGTGCTTTCATGTTTTTTCTTTGTTTGCATGAACTTGATATTCTGAGGGTGTCTTTATCTGTTGGTAAATTAGCCTCCTCCTTCATGGAAAGACAAGACATCATTACTTTTTAAAACTCTGAAGCTGGTCTCAATTTTCAGTAGGCCCTATCCCAGGCAAAGCCACAGAACAGACCGTATAAATGGATTGAAGGAAGAGAAACCATAGGGTGGCACGCTCTAATTCTTTTTATTCCTTTCTCTCCTTTTAGTGTCTTTAGGACACTTCAGCTGTAATGTGTTAACATAGATAGTTGACCCACTTTCAAAGCTGTGGAGTAGGTGGCTGAATTTGTCTTTTTCTATTCATCAACACCAATTGTGTTTGATGCCTGAAAGTGACCAGGCATTAAACTGTGATGAGTCAGGATTATCCTAAGCAGATTCAGCAATGAAGGGAATGAAGCCATATGTATTAGGCCTCTTGAAGGCATTAGACAATCTCTGAAGTATTCAACTGCTAAGACCTTTGTCCAGGGAAACTGTAAAGTTTCTGTAGGTCAATGTTTTTGAAGGATTTTTATTCCCTTCTCATTGAGTCAGGATAAAATGCAATCAATATTCCTTATAAAATCCATTCATTGTTCTGTTATTTATGTGCAGTGCTTTTTAAAAAAAATGCTGAAATGCTTTCTATGTTAAATTTCAGAAATTCTAACTACTAATATAATGGCCTATACAAGTTATAGCACATTTTATAAATTCTTAATCCACTGCTATTATTTTAAAATTCTAAAATATTTCATTTATCAAATAAGCAAAATTTGACTTCCAATTATTTTTTCTCAATATTTCTTGTTTCTCCTACATCTGCATTGGTTCAGATAAGTGAAAAAAGGTGGAACATATTGGAATATTTTTTGATTGTCAACTTTATCATCTGAGACACCTTTTTGCAAATACTAAAGAGCATCAAATTTTTGCAAGATATTAACATGTGTCCGAAAAAGAGTTAAATGTGGGTTTAAAAATCTTGAAAAATGCTAAATTAAATAAATTTCTTTATTGCAGTTTTTACTGCCTTTTTTCAATGGAGAGTTTGTAAGAATTCTGTCAATATCCATTCATTTACTCAAATTTCAATTAACGAACTTTTGCAAACCTAAGAACTCTTCTTGGTCACCTGATAGAGAGGTAATCTAGGAGGATCGCTCCGCTGTAGTCGGGGGGTCACAACCCTATGAATCTGGTCTGGATAATAAAGATAATCTTAGCAGGACCAATCAATTCCCCTAAATACAAAGAGCATATATTGTAAATGTATGTTAGGTTAACAATATAGTGATTTCCGAGTATTAACCATTTACCACTACCTCCTGTACTCCAACCAGATACAGAGTATGCATCCTGTGTCTGGGACCTGCCGGCCAAATTCAGTAATGAATTGATGCAATCTAGGTGGGTGGAACTGATTGGCAGTAAGAAGAGAATAGCGTTAATATTGAAAAGGAGGATGTGTGGAAGAACAGGAGGAGAAGTTCAAGGACCCAGGGGTACTAGTTTAGCATAAATGTTTTAAGGGGTTCATAAAAGAGGAAGATAAAGGAACTGTTATATTTTTAAATTACTAAATAGAAAATAAAATGAGGAAGACAATTTAAAGAAGATATGCTGAACATTACGAATGAAATCTTCTTAGGATTACACTATTTTTTAAAACAATTTTGAACCTTGGAATTTTTCAAATTATTTTAATGCTGCATGAAGTCTAGATGGAGTCTCCAAATGGCTTGGTGGTAAAAAGTTGCACATAGTTTCCAAAAGTTCTATTATTTCCTTAATTAATTTAATAAACCCAAAAATAAATCAACTATAATTTTTTTTTTATCTTTTGGAGAAGAATTAACAGCATTTGAAAATTTTAAATCATATTTCTATCTTAATAAAATTATCCCATAAGCTTTGATATTCATTTATGTTTACCAGCCTCTATAATCCAGATTGCTAAACCATTATACTGAAAGGCCACTGGGCACGGTGACTCACAACTGTAATCCCAGCACTTTGGGAGGCCAAGGTAGGTGGTTCACCTGAGGTCAGGAGTTCAAGACCAGCCTGGTGAGCATGGTGAATCCCGTCTCTACTAAAAATACAAAAATTAACCAGGTATGGTTGTAATCCCAGCCACTTGGGAGGCTGAGGCAGGAGAATTGCTTGAACCCAGGAGACAGAGGTTGCAGTGAGCCGAGATAGTGCCGCTGCACTCCAGCCTCAGTGACAGAGCGAGACCTCACCAAAAAAAAAAAAAAAAAAAAAAGTGATTCCTACCTTTAAAAAATTACTTTTAAAAACGGAGTGTTGCTGTTCTATATATCTTCTGATACTTTGTTGTTGATGATGGGTTTGGACATTAGTTAAAAAATCAACATGAAATATCATCTTAGGTTTAATATCCTAATACATTTCAAAATATAACTAACTTGAATGCTGACCAGAAAAACAAATAATAATTTACCATCGAATGATAGAATATTGTACAGTGTGAAATGGAAAATAGTCTTTTCTCAACTTTAATGCCATATCAGAATGCGTTGTTTCTATTCTGTCTGTGGTTCATACAAACCTAACTTAAAATATCCATTATTCCTATTATTCTTATTGCAACATCTACAATAAACTACATTAAGAAACTACTTATGAAATATGAATTTTCCATATTGTAACATCGTGAGAAATACAGCATACATTTTGTATACAGAAAATATATGAACAACTCAAAAACCATATAATTTTTAAATGAGGTTTTAGTATATTATTATCCTGTATTAATTTACTTCTCATCTCAGTTGATTCTATTCAGTATTAATAAGAGCAAATTTTACAATTGTAAAATGGATAGTAAGTGAATTTATCTCCTTATCTCTTCTAAAATTACATTTCTGAAAAACAGAACATCTATGCTTAATTGGTTCATTGGGGACTGTTGCCAATTACTAAAAAACCTAATGTGATTTTGCTCATCAATTTTGAGCTAATTATATTGGAATGTACAAGGAGAATCAAGCAATATGTGAATTTCATTTGCATTAAAATAGCATTTTAGGGTAAAAGTATATATACATTGAAAAATTTACATTTTTCTCAAAGTACCAAATGAGGTGGTATGGGGTAGAATTAATAAGTTAAAGAGTTTAACAAGGTGTCTAAAAATAAGCTTATATTTCTTCAAATAATAAAGAGGTATAGATAGTTTAAAAATCTTATATTGTCTTCTAGAGGGCTTTCAAAAGAAAATTATCCAAGGTATGAAAATACAGGCCAGGTTCATCTTAGGTGTTCTTGACGCTTCCAGAGCCATTAATAAAGGCAATCAATTTAATATATATCTCAAAATATACAGTGAGACTGTGTGTGATATAAGTGGGTATAATGGTGGTAAAATTCTCCTGTCACTGATTTTAAAAAGTCATCATTTTTTTTTCTTAATGCTAGCTTATTTGATCCAGAACTGTCCATTTCTTTAGATTTGTTTTTATTTTTGTTCTTTTAGGCATTTGGTGTGGGAATGTGAATACATGTGCATGTGTATGTTTTTGTGTATATGTTTAATATGATTCTGACAGAAAAAATTCGGTGAGAGAAAAAAATGAAGATAAGAAGAAATGGTTTTTTTGTTTTTTTGTTTTTTTGTTTTTTTGTAAGTCATAAAATGGTCAGCTTTCTTAATGGAATGAAATTAAACTGGTAAGTCTGGCAAACCAATGGACCAAACATTTTGAGTATTAAAAAAAGATGGAAATGGCCTAAGAGAGTCACATAAGGTCATAAAGAAACAATTATTTCCATGAAGTAATTGTTCTTCAATCTACTCACCATGAAATAATGATAGATGAATAAAATGAGATACCAGTAATCAATTCTACCTAAATATTTATATTTCTTTAAATCTTGACCTAAATTGTCCAACCTGTCACAATTAGTGTTTAATTATAGAATCTCACAATTGGAAGAAAGCAAAGAGGTAGAAATGTTAATGAGAAAACCATCTCCCAAATATCAATACTTCAAACTTTCCTAAAAGGCAGGAATTTAATTACTGCTTGAAGAAAAACCAGTGTAGCAAGATGACACTAACATGTAACACTTATATTGATGTAAAGTCTATCTACACGTATTTGTCATCATTTTGTCACATTTGGATGTTTGAAATTACACAGGTTAGGTAGAATCACTTTGTAATGGTAGACTCACAAACATATTAAGAATCTTATTTTATATTTTTTCAGGCTCTTCTCAAGAAAAACACCCTTGTTTGCTTCTACTTTCTTCATTTCTACATTTAACCTCCTTTTCGGTTATCTCACCATCTTGTGTGTTTCCTTTTCGATTAGTTAATGTTCTCCTTTCTAATATATACTGAGAAATACAATGTTGATTTGTATTTCAGTAACAAAGTCAGGAATATTCCATTTAAATTATTTTGTCAGGCCTGGGAAAAGTATAGTTATTGGGATAATGCTATAGTTCAGATACTGCCTGAGAACCGCTTACCAAATTGGATCAGAAAAAAAATGCATGTGGGGTGCAAACCATGCATATCCAAGCCTAGAAAATGACAGTGATCATCATGCCCATTATCAGAAGAATATTAATTTTGACATGATTTTCCAGTTCTTGTAATTGGTTTTTACTCTGTCATGTCTGCTCTCACTCATTAATATTTTTTCACAACAAGAATAATAAACAGAGAACTTCTTTATATTTGAGGTCACCTTGTATAATTGATACAAGAGTCCAAATCATTGAATACCTTAAATTACTCTTTCTCTAGTATAAGTGAGAGAAACAAGAGCATCACCAATTATAAAGCCTAAGAAACAGAAACTGAACTGCTTACTCTTGAGTTATTAGCAATGCCCTTGAGAGGTCTAGGAATGCCACTCATTACCTTGGAAATTAATAAACTGGTAAATCTATCCTTGGAACTAGGCAACTAGAACAAAGGTGAAAAGGAGTAACATGAACAGTCCCTAACAACCTGATAGAGGGCCACCAACCTTATGATGCAATTCCCCAATGCTACAATAAAATGTCCTAGAAAGGCTTTGCACAATTATGTGAGTTTAAGTTATTATAGTCCTATTTTATACAATGGTATAAGAAAACTACTGATATTCATCAATATATGTATTACTGCAAATACAAATTATGAAAAGCATTTTTCCTAGCGATTTACCATGAGTTACAATTATGTCTCTCCCCATCTCACCTCACCTGCTTTGTTGAAAGCCTGTGTCTGACATTCAGTGGAGAAACTGGAAAGATGGTTGTAAAAATAATTAGAAAGCAAACGGGAATTATGAAATTCAAAACCAAGGATCACAAACCAGATGAGAGTATAATACAAATCAATAGGCCAGCCCTATCAGATTTAATTTTCTAGAGGATTGAAATATTTCCCTGCACTGTCCAGTGAGGAAGTTACTTGCCACGCTGCTGGGAATGAAAATCTAGCTGGTGTAACTAACTGTCAATTTTCCTTAATTTTAAATGGTCCCATATAGCTAGAGGCTACTGGTTTGGACAGCACAGCTCAAGACTATGTTCACTTTGACATTTCACTTGTCTCTGAACCTGGTGTTTACTTAAAAGTTACATTCTACCTACTGTCTGTTAAGAAACAGGTTTCCTTCTCTCTGAAAAAAAAAATACCAATTTATACAGACAAATATTAGGTGATTATATCTTACATTCTCCAAATATTTTATAAAATAAATGTTGGAAATATCTACTTAGGGTCTCAACTCTGCCATTAACAGCTGTGTGACCTTAAGCAAGTCGGCAGGATTTGGGGCTTAGTTTCCTCATTGGTAAAATGAGCGATGAGAAGGGACCATCTACCGCCCAGATCAGTTATACAGTCTTATGGTACTACGTATCATAGGACTGACAGGTACTAGTAAGAGAATCAAGCAAGGCCATGGTATAGAGTGGCTGGCTGGAAGCTTGCTCCTTTAGTTAGGATGGTCAGGATAAACTTCTGTTAGGATTGGACATTGGACCTGCTACCTCAATGATGACAAGTCTAATGTGAAGATCTTCGGGAAGATCAACTAAGGCAAAAGACACAGTAATTGCATAATTCCTGGGATGGAAATGGGTCTGAAAGAAATGAAGCGTAGTTAAAATATGAGGAACGAGAGAGAGAGACAGCATATCTGATCACAGAGTTAAGCGGGGTCCAGAGAATCACTCCGTTACAGTCTTGATTAGGAGTTGGCATTGTATTCTGTGTTCGAGAAGATCAATAAGATTATAAGCAGGGGATTTAAATAAACTGATTGTATTTTTCAAGTCACCCTCCAGGTGCTGCACAGAGAATGGGCAGTAGTAGGGAGAACAGGTATGGAAGCGTGGAGATCACATAGATGTTCACTCTTTTTTCTTGATGCAGTTAGTGCCAGGAAGTGGCCTCTTGGCCAGAATCTGTATTTCTAGGTTTCCTTTGCATTTAGGTGTGGCCATGTGAGTAGTCCTCATAAAGAGGATATGAGCAAAAGAGATGCCTGTCTTTCTTTTCTGGGTCAAGGTAATTAAGAAGCAGATGTGCCTTTCCCCTGCTTCCCTGCTCTTCCATCTGTTTACTGGGTATCTCCACCTTCATCCCAGGAGACAATGAAAGTCATGTCTTTGAAAATGGCAGAACCTCCATTTTCTTGGATTCCTGAAAGACAGAATGGAGCAGAGCCCTTCACCCTGCCAATCACCAGAAATATCCATGTTAGACTATTCCTGACCAAGTAAAAAGTTTTTGGAGATTCAGATCCTTAAATACTGCTTTTTGTTTAACAGTAACTCGCATTTCCCTAATTAACATAGAACCTCTCCGCAACCTATGCCTGTAGTGTAGATCATAGCTATGTTTCAATCACTACAGTTCTCCATAGGTGGGTAGGTGGAGACAATGTCTTAAGGCTCTCGTGTGCTAATGGCTGACTGTTAGCTAAACCCATGGTCCAAATTCTTTGGAAATCTAATTTAGAAAAAGCATTCAAGAAAACATGTTTAGTTGCCAAAAATTAGTTTAAAACATGTATTATGCAGATCTATATGCAGCCACAACAAATACAATACAGAGCTTGAAGGCTTCATGATAAAAGTTAAGCATCAGAGATAAGAATTTGCCTTTTTTTTTCCTTGAGGAGGAAGTCTTTAGGAGACATTTTAGAGTGACTTCAGACGATGTAAGCACTACAGTGCAAATACCACTGCCCACTGTGAAATATATTCATTCTTAATTATATTTGAGCACTAAAACCACAACTAATTTTGCTCTATCTCTGTGCACTTGGCTATGATGATCTTTTTACAGAATGAATTCAGTGGGAAATATTGAAGTATTATGTATTTGTAATTTAAGAAAAGGAAAACACTTGTACTTTAACCTAAAAATTTGCATTAAATTGTTTGAACAATCATAAGAACTTGCACTGTCTCACCTTAGTTATTCACATAACAGGATCCTGTTTGCCTGAAAATAAAGTCATTTCTATGTATTAGACAGCTTGACTTCATAATGTGGCCTGAAAAGGTGTATGAATAACGTTTATATTTAGAACAATGCAGTATTTGAAAAGGAACATCCATTCTCTTTTATGCTAAACAAGCTTTACATTTCATTTGCATTTCTGTCACATTTCAGCAAGATTATATGTTCAGAGAGCTGATGTTATGACTAATTTCATTCACATTTAAGAAAAAATGTAGCCAGTTTGAGGAGAAAAAAATGAAAAGCACTAAATGGTGTTCTAGAACAGGAAAGAGAAAAGACAATGATTTTCTGCAGCAAAATAATGTAGAACGTTTTCTAAATCACAGGACAGAGGAGAGGTTTTTGGTTGAGATAATACTTGAGGCATGGTATAGTAAAATTAACAGAAGTAGCCGGGCGCGGTGGCTCAAGCCTGTAATCCCAGCACTTTGGGAGGCCGAGATGGGCGGATCACGAGGTCAGGAGTTCGAGACCATCCTGGCTAACACGGTGAAAGCCCGTCTCTACTAAAAAATACAAAAAAAAAAAAAAACTAGCCGGGCGAGGTGGCGGGCGCCTGTAGTCCCGGCTACTCGGGAGGCTGAGGCAGGAGAATGGCGTAAAAACCCGGGAGGCAGAGCTTGCAGTGAGCTGAGATCCGGCCACTGCACTCCAGCCTAGGCGACACAGCGAGACTCCGTCTCAAAAAAAAAAAAAAAAAAAAAAAAAAAAAATTTAACAGAAGTAGAAAAGTTGGTCACTTCAGAAAAAAAATTGGGAAGTATTTTTCAGTAGACACTTTGTCATTACCCTTTCCCCTTTCTCTGCTACACACACACACACACACACACACACAGAAATTGGTCTACACTACAGACTCCCACTCCCAAACACTGATGGACACTGATTCCTGTTGTCATTACTATTTTTAATCCCCAATACATGTTTTAATCTGACTGTTCCATCAGGGCAGGACCATAGGCATTTCACCTCTTTTATGTCAATGGCAGACAACACAATGGATTATAAAACTGTTTGTTTATTGGGCCCCTATCTCTTACTGAGAAATGATGAATATATCATAACACAATTTATTCTACCTGTGTTCAAGTTTGGCACCTTAGTGGCATAAAGTAGTAGTAGTTACTACAATGAATGCATAAATGAAATAAGTCATCCTCTCCAGGGGTCTTTCTTTTCAAAAATAATGTATTTTTAACAGTGAAAAACTACAAAAGTTTCAAACATGCTTGTTGAAATTCATAGCCAGATATGGGGGGATGGGGAAACCTATTGAATATACACAATGTGACAATGGCAATAAAAAAAGATGCAAAAGCCCATTTAGGCCGGGCGCCGTGGCTCACACCTGTAATCTCAGCACTTTGGGAGGCTGAGGCGGGCGGATCACCTGAGGTCAGGAGTTCATTCGAGACCAGCCTGGCCCACATGGTGAAACCCCGTCTCTACTGAAAATACAAAAATTAGCACGGCATAGTGGAAGGTGCCTATAATCCCAGCTACTTGGGAGGCTGAGGCAGGAGAATCACTTGAACCCTGGAAGTGGAAGTTGCAGTGAACCGAGGTCTTACCATTGCACTTCACTCTGGGCGACAAGAGCAAAATTCCGTCTCAAAAAAAAAAAAAAGTAATAAATAAAAAGCCCATTTAGCCCAGCCTGCTGGAAGTGGCAGGTGACAGATGGACAAAGAGAGGCTTGCTGAAACAGTAATCTCTAAGTTGAGTCTTGAATGATTATTAGGAGTTATACAACCAATAATGTCATGAATAAAAATTTGGGAAAGAGGAAAAAAATAATACAGTTTGAGAGTACCAGGAAATTTGATGAGAGGTATGTGTTTAGAGTTTGACAGAAACAGGATTTTGAAGAGACCAGATGAAGAAAGAAAGGTGAATTATACTATGTTGGCAAATGAGTATTGTAATTCTCTCTCAAAATAAATATCTATAGAAGGTATAATCAATGAAAAAAGCATTAAGAACCACCCCAACACAATAGCCTGATAACCATATCTTTCCTGTGTCACTATTAGATATTCAGATTGAGATTTTTCCAATTCATACTATGCCTATCTGGGATATCTTGCTATATTAATATTTTAAGTCTTTCATTAAGATTTCCTTAGTCATAAAAATACAAGTCTTAAAGCACAAGCTCAAGAGAATGTAATTTTTAAAACATTGCCTTATTTTCTTATAATCCACTCTAATACACTTTACCTAAGAAACTAAAAGCCAGTATTTAATTTATGGGTTTATAAGTATATTATCAGGGGAATGTAGCCATAAAATCCCCCCAAATAGGCTACCTGCTGAGGTCTGAACAATTAACTATCTCATATGGTACAAAAACTTATTAAAGCCTCTTATTTGATTGTTCTGGATACATATTGATGTTTTCCTGAGAATCAGTGCCAGATTCTCTTTGGGAAAGTATTTCAAAATAGAATTTACTATTAACAAATTGCCAATTAAATGTGACTTAATATTTTCATTTTGACTCATACATTAACAAAGAACCAGAATGAATACACATCTACTCTGAGGCCCAGAATAAATTCAAATCTGAGGTAAGGGTATTGCAAACTCTGGAAAGAAGTTGAGTGTCATGATGGAGAAATAAAATGCTCTTTGTTTAAAAATGCCAAGATAGCATATAGTTAAATGAATTTGAAATAGCATTCTAAAGCTTAATATTTAAAGGAGTAGAAAATCAGGTCAATAGTTTGAATTTAGGCAGTGGAAATATTGGAAAATAACCTATTTTCACTTAAAGGATGCAAAGGAGATTGAAAACTTTGCAGTTTTGTGCCAGGACATTACCATCAAAGAGTGTCACAATTTTATATTTTGGTTTAGCAACGGTAATATGATTTCAACACTTTTGTCTTCAAATTATAAAGAACAATTTCAAGGAACCTTAATGAAAATGTCAAATTCCTTTCAAAGGTGAAAATGGATGAGAATTTATTTTTTTGTTTGGGCATCTTTTCCATGTTCACATCAGTTAGACATGTTAGTTATAAAAAATGAAATAAAAAGCACAATTTTCCCCTTTAGCACAATTCTTTCATTTTTTTTTTTCTTCAGGATAAATTAGATGAGAGAAGTAAAAATGCAATGAGAATTGAGTTCTTCTATGTTGACGTATTTACCTGTGCAACATTTTGTCATTATCATTCAATTCATTAGATGCTGCCAATATTTTTTAACTCTACAGATTAAAGCAACTAAGCCTCAGTTTGAAATTGTCTAAAACACAGAACATATTATTCTGTATAGCAAATGTTTCACCTCAATACCCAAAATGATTTGCAGCTCTAATAAATTAGAATTGCTTTTTCTGAATTGAAATGAATATAGCTTTGATATGAAGTTCCAGGAACATTTTACAATTATGAAAACAGAAAAACTAAGTAGTTATTTCATTTCTTGTGTGTAAAGAATAAATGATCACATATTAAGAATATTAGAAAATGATGGACGTTATGTAGACATAAGTAGTTCGGGCTTCTTCTTTCCCAAGGAAATGTAAATGTTCATATCTAAAATTAGGAGCTAAACATCTGAGGCCCTGAATTCTTAGTATGTTTTTTCATCTTTAAAAGTAGATGTTATAAAAAATTTCTGGAAATGAATAGTGATGTGTTTGTACAATACGAATATACTTATGTCACTGAATTGTACAGCTAAAAGTTAAAATGGGAAATTTTATGTTATATATATTTTACAATAAAAACATGTAAAAAGTAGATATTGGTTTATTTGCATTTTATACATACAAATGACTAAGAAATACCTATAACTCATATCTGAATGGCCAATGTAAATACATGTTCATTTGTCAACCTACCATTTATTCTAAGGTATGTGTTTCAAGGTTTCTGAGTATCAGAGACAAGAATATTTAGCCAGTCTGCCAGGCTGATTATCTTTTTTTCTTTATATTTACCCTCATTTTTCTCCAGTTTATAATTATCTATTGAATATTTATATAAAATGTCTTATTTGTGAATCTGTTGACTTCTAACATATATTTTAATCTTAGATTATACACAGAAATTTAAAAATCAAGTTGTTTTCTCTGTCTTGTTAGAGTTAAAAGATGTTTCTAAATAGTGACATATGTTGACCCTTTCCAGACCAACATAATCTCTTAACTGATGAAGATATAGATAGGAATGAACTAGAAAGACGAGTTCTTTCTGCCTCTAGTTCTCTAAAATTCTCCTGAATGATCACATTGGTCAAACTGGAAGTCCACTATGAGTTTGTCAAAATTATAGCTGATCTTCAAAAAACACAGGCATCTCTTCCAATATGTTTATGAGAGGCATAATACAAAGTCGCTGTTACAGCATGGTATAGTGATTCAAACCTGTGTTCCATCACTTATTATCTATGGCCCTTGGTAAGTATTTAACCCCTTTGTCTATTTCTTTACCTATAAAAATGTGGATAACAGTATTATTGACTTCATGAGTTACAGCTCCTTTAGAACAATACAATACCAGGCACATGATTCACTTTTATAAATGTTATTTTTCATCTTTACCTTTATCTCTGGCATGAAACATCTATTAGAGTTGAATGATAATGCATGTTGGTTATGACTGTATCTATTATCCTCAAAATGAATTTGGGAGACTGAATTATAGAATTTGACTATTACATGGATCAAGTAAACAAAGAATTACCAAGTTTTCACTTGGCTAATTGATATGTATGTAATTACTCAGGAGTTTAAAAAAAGTACTCAATTACATCTTGTTTCAGGATGTCTGTGTTCTCCTAATATGGTGTTACCTTTTTTGCATCTTAAGCTCACTGAAGTAGAGAGGAACTTCTGGAAGTTCAAATTCCATAAACACTTCTCTTTCATCCCTGTTCCTTCCCACTGCATTATCTCTGGCAACGCTTCTGTCTCTGGCTGCAGCACAGTGCAATTAGCAACAATTAATTAACCTTACAGAAAACCATTGTGAAGCTGATTTAAGCTGCTTTCTTTTTTCTTTTTTCTTTTTCTCTGTGTCTGTAGAGCTTAGAGTTTGGGAGGGAATGAGTTCAGCCAGCAGGGATTTCTTTTCCTTTTAATACACCTACCACAAATCCAATGGATGTTTTTATATGAGATTAATTTTTTTCTACAATTTTATAAAACTTTTCAAAAATAACACTTTTCATTTCTTTAAATTTTCTGCATGACATTTAAGTTATGCTTATTATTTCTTATTTCACTATTAATGTATGATTAGCACTACCAGTATTTTCAGGCAAAATAAACATAATACATTTCCTTTAGACCCTTCTAATCTCAGTAAACAGAAAAATAATAATTTGTCTAGAAAGCAATGATTTCATAGTCAAATAGTCAGGTTATGTAAGTGGCCTATGCACAGGATTATTATTAGTTTTGATCCTTTAACTTTCATTTCCTTGTTTATCATCTGCCCTAGAGTAAATCAGATAAATGTCATTGATCAATTATTTCTATGTCCAAAAAAATGCTTAAAGGTATAGAATCAATAACTCATTCTGAAAATCAACTCACAGACCCTCCCACTGAAATAAAACTATTAAATAAGAATTTGTATCAGATATGATATATAAGGAAAATATTTGTCAAACCCTGCTGTTACAAATGAAGGGCAACAAAGTCTTAAAATGTAAGGTGAATTAAAAAAAATAAATCAGACCATATCTAACTAACAAGTTTTGCTCTGCTTTTAAATGAATTACTGGTTTCTTGTGTGTTCTCTTTATTCTCTTTACAAAATCACTGAGGTCCTTGGTTGTGGAATAGATTCAAGCAGTAGTTGGCAACTTATATTTAGCAGAGACTGTTGGCTCATAAAATGTTAAAATATACATAATATAAAAGTGAGCCCATTTATATTTGTGAGTAATATTTCTTAAGCATCCTTATGTGCATTATCCAGTGGCAATATTGAAGTTTGTAGAAATGGTCAAAGTAGTTCTAATTCTAAGTATATATGTAATTGGTTCTGGGTTATGTTCCCACTTTGCCACTCCATCTTTTGGTAAGAGTTTATTTCAAAGCTGCTTTCACTTATCTCCCAAGAAAACATTCATCTTCCATACATCTGAATGTATTTGCAGTGGTACTTCTTACGTGGTGCTGCATGGTTAAAGCAGCTCAGTTTTCTCTGATTACAAACATAATTTTACCTCGGTATATTAACATAAAATAATCTCCTAAAATAACTCAATCACAAATGAGCTCTCTTAAATTCTGAAACTCTCATTTCCCACTTTAGAGCATTTTCTCATATCATTTCTAATATAACAACTTTGTAATTATCCAACATAAATAAGTGCCTACTGTATGCATATTTTTACTAGAATCCTTAAACATGTGTATAAAAAGATGTGTTAAGAATTTTACCCATCAGTAATACCAGACTAATTTACTTTAAAATGATAAATTTTCATTATGATTTGTAAAACTTGCTTATCCACTCCAGTGTATCAAAGCATCTTGCATTCTCTTTTCTTTCGAACACCCTCTTGAATATTTTGTGTGTGGCTAAAAATGTAACAACAACAACAACAACAACAACAAAACAAACAGAAAACTTGGCTTTTTGATTTTATTATCTGTTTTCTACCATGGTCATATGAGTAATTTAGAAATGGTAATGATTTGCATGATAGATACTTGTTTAAAGTTTTTTCTAGAAAAGCAGTAACTGTACTTATATTCTCATTTTAATAAGCTCCATGATTTCTTCCTCTGATGACTTTAAAAAATACAGTCATAATTCAATATCAGAGAAAAAAGTCAAGGGTCATCATTCACAGGAAAACAAAGAAAAACCAATAAAACAAACACTGAAATCACTAAGATACAGATTTGGAAGAAAGTTTAATATTACATTTTAAAATATACATCAGTTTTTCTATTTTACATTCTTTTAAGTTATTTGATCTTTGGTATGATTTGGCACTGTGTCCCTACCCAAATCTCACCTTGAATTGTAATAATCCCCATGTGTGAGGGTGGGACTAGGTAGAGATAATTGAATCATGGGCGTGGTTTCCTCCATTCTGTTCTTGTGATAGTGAGTTCTCAGGAGATCTGATGGTTTTATAATGGCTTCCCCTTTCACTCAGCACTTTTTCTTGCAGCTCTGTGAAGAGATGTCTTTTGCTATGATTGTAAGTTTCCTGAGGCCTCCCCAGACATGGAGAAGTATAAGTCAATTAAAACTATGAGTCAATTAAACCTCTTTTCTTTATAAATTACCCAGTCTCAGGTATTTCTTCATAGCAGCATGAGAAAAGACCAATACAGTCTTCATACAGCATTAGTTTTAGTAGACATCCTATGCTAATCATCAATTTATAGTTCATAAGCCATTTTATCCTCTTTAGCTTTACATATGGAATAAACACTATTGATTAGATGTCTATAATTTCTCGTACACCCTGAAATTCTATGATTCTTTAAAAAGTGAACATCCAGTGTTTCTCAAAGTACCAAAGATTTCAGTTTCAACATGTTTTCAAGTTTTATCCTAAAATATAGATAGTATCTGATAATCTTTTACCAACTGAAGTGAAACAAATATGCCCAGCTACATTTCAGCAGTTAGAAGGCTGAATAAGGTTTATAATCAGATAAACATATAGCCTACTTGTAAAGAGGTACTTCAAGACAATAAACTGACCAGAAATTAAAATGCCCTGAAAATGAATGTTAAATACTTTAAATTTAAAAATATTAATCATATATGATATGAAGCATCTCTACATTGGAGTTAAATCAGCTATCCGTTTTTAAAATTTTTATTTATAGCAGTAATCTTGCTCAAATTGAAAATTAAATTTCATTTGCTAGTTTCTTACGTAGCTCTAAAGTTTTTATTTTTAGTGCAAAGGAATTGAGAAGTCTTACAACGTATAAAGAAAGCAGCTGTCTTAGTGTTTAAAACCACCAAGCTGAACTTTACTCTTAGGCTATTCTTGTCTATGCACAGGAGGAGCTAGGCTATTCCAAACAATGTAGTTGGAGTTATATGTTTATGGTTAAGACAACAACTATAATTATCAACAAATAAGAAAGCAATGATTTTTTAATGAATACAATATTTAAGAGTGGTGTATGTGTGTATCTATATGCACACACATATTTAATATTTTCAGGTAGCTGACTTGCTGTTGTACTAAGCTGACTGTCATTCTCTTAGACTCACATAATATTTAACTAAAATTTCTTTTAATAACAGCATATTTTAGACTGAGATAAGCTGTAATTTTCTGTAATCGGTGTAATTGTACTTAAAGTTAAGCCAGCTAATTAAGATCTCCCAAAGCTACCTTTCCAACATCACTCGCAGGTTTGGTGGTTCTTCGGGTAACTGGCACATAGGTCCCTACACATTTTCCATTTTGCACTTTTTCAGTGTGAATATTCAAGATGGTTCATCATATCATAATGAAGGCTACAAATTATTTGTTCATTTGTATTCAATTAATATGGTGAGGTTAACTTCATCTTCCTTAAACACGTAGTTACACGTGAAATCTTTTACTGCGATATTATGTTTATAGATCTTTTGGTCGTTATCTAAATGTATTTGTAACACAAGCATTTATTCTCTAAACTTTCCTAAGCAACCATAATTTTTTTAAATGCTTACTTGATCTTTTCGTGGAAAACCTTTTCTAAATTTCTCTAACATCTATTATGTCATTCACACTTATGTCCAGCATATTGTGATCACCCTTAACATAGAAAAGTCCATGTTTTGTAATTATCAATAATTGGCAAAAATATTGTGCCCTGTGCCAATCCTTTCATAAGAAATTGAAATTTCCTTAATGGATGAAAACATTTTTATAGGTCAAAATAGTTCAATGTAAGCAAGTTCAGATATTTCAACATCATACATACACACATACATACCTGCACACATATAAGTAACTATTTTACATGTAATATAAAATTGCCCTCCTCATTTGAGTTAAGGACACAATGCTCAGTAGCCTGTATACATAAGTCTTAAAAATCAATCTCAATAAATATTCTGCCTCCCTTTTAGAGTTGAGGAAACAGTTTATATTTCACATGACTAAACTCACACGAGGAGGAAGAATCAGGGAAGATTCAAACTCAGGCTGATTGACTGCAAATTCTGTAGTTTTCGACATTACCTTACTTCTATGTACATGTTAGTCATTCAACAAACACTTGTCCCTATTTGGTTTTTAACACTGCTCATTCCAAATTCTGGTGACTATTTCTAGAAAAAATAAGAAAAACTCCCTATTGCACATGCAATTAGAAGAGTGACACTCTATAGTCATTTATCATTATCCCTGGTATTCCTGTGGGACTGGCTCCAGGGCTCCCTTGGATATCAAAAATCTGTGGATGCTCAAGTCCCTCATATATTTTTATATAACCTATCCCTGATATATTTGCATATAACCCATGGCACATCCCTCCATATACTTTAATCTGTAGTATAATACCAAATACAATGTAAATGTTATGTATATAGTCATTAGACTGTATTGTTCATTTGTATTTTTTAATGGTTTATTCCTCAAATATTTTTAGTCACAGTTGGTTGATTCCACAGATGTGGAGTCCACAGATACAGAGAACTGAGAGCAGATCTATGCATTTCTTTTAATAGATTTAGCCCCTCAGAATGGATGATTTTAAGGGAATATTTTGAATGGGACTATAGACTGAGTGGATGAGAAAGATGAGAAGTTAATGAAGCGGAAAGCAATTATATAAGCTTCAATTCCATGCATTAATGCTCCACATTGCCACCATCAATTGGAATAGATGGTTTTCCCAATGGCCTGACTTTTTTACCCCACAGGAAAATGTCTACTTAGGAAAAATGAGTAAAGTGGCTTCTTAAGTAAAAATTTACTCAGCATTTCTGTAATTTAATGTCTCAACTTGTTACAGAAAAATACATATAAAGACAGGAAGAAACCACCATGATTACAAAACATCTGTGTGTGTCACGTATGTACTTGCGCTATTTGGTCATAGATCTTTCTCATTAAAAACCTGCATTCTGCCCGGTGTGGGGAATTAATGTGGATTGTGGAAAAGAGTCCTAGTTGGGTTGAAGCTATTAATTCACTCTGTTCCAGGATTCTGGCATTATATTTTAGCTACACCCACTTTCTCTTCATTTTCCTCCAGGACACACTATGAAATGACCGGAGTCAGTGCTCAGCGCACCATAGATCTCAAAAGACTATCAAAGTTGTTTGAATTGCTAAACAGAGTTTTCGCTGGCTATACCCTAAATCACTGTAATTTCAGCAAGTACCAACACTGAGATCAAACAGTATGTTTTACTTGACAGGCATTGCTGGGTGGCTGAATTTTCCAGACAAATTAAATTTAGCTTTTTAATCAAAATAATATTTTCATTCTATTTTTTAAAAATCCATTGGAGTCATGTCAGGAAAATAAATTCATGTTAAAATTCAAGTAGAAAGAGTTTTGGTACAGGGGATTGCTCGCATTGCTGTTGGAAAAGATGAAAGAGTGAAGAGAAAGGGAGAGAGCAGGGGTAGCAAGTGTTAAAGGACCAGTTTACCCAAAAACCAGGAATCTGCTATTGCTCCAGGACCACAAGCCAGTACCTGTTGCTAAACTGCTAATTATAGGAGCCCCCCTGCCTCAAGACTCCTGGAAACAATGGTGACCTCTGGATACAATCCAGGAGTCTTCATTCAGTATGAGGATATTCAAACCACCTGGTAGCTCACTGAGGCCTACCACCATCTCCCACTGATTTTAATCATCTGCTGCTGCTGGGGGCTCCACTAGGAGCAGGACATTTTTTTCTCCCCTCCACCTTCCAGTCTTCTAGTATTGGCTCTCATTGGTAATGCCTATCAGGAAACTTGGAAAATAAATCTGGGGAATGCCTTTTCCAGCTTCAGATTAGTCTGAAGCTGATATCACATGGAGCTGATAGCCAATAGACAGGATTCAGAATGATTTATTTTATTACCCTATTTTCTTTATTTCTTTTTTCTAACCATTGATTCATTGAGATAAAGTCTACAAAGTGCCTTTGGCAGTGATTTGGCCATTATAAAGTTACACACTAAATGTCAGTCCTGTAGGTGAAGGTCTTGCTAAAATCAGTTTATATTTCCTTGCCTTCTGTTACAAAGGCAACTGAATATAATTTAACTTTTTTCTGATGACTCAAGGTCAACTTTAGAATGGCAATGTTTACACCGGGATCACTGCCTTTCGTAACTTTTGAGATACAGAACGAAGCTTGACCAAATGCTCTTGTATCCACACTGCTATACTTTTAAGGTTTATGTTTTTTCTTCTTTGTCCTCATCTTCTACCTTATCAACGATTACTTCATCTAATTGTCATGTTTTCCCATTTAATAGTATCCTTACTGCTCCTGACTTTTACAACTGATTTGTTATAAGTCAAGATCCAAAATACCCAAAATCTCTATTTTACAAGAAGGAAATCTAAATGGAACCCTGAGTGGCAGTCTTTGAGAGTTCTCCTCATGAGCAACATGCTTGAATGTGCCTGTTCAGAGATCACTTTGTCTATTCTGTTTTCTTCTATTCTCCAGAGAGTTGCGGTTGTTTGCTAAGTACCCTCCAGGTAGTTGAGCTGTTAATGTAATATTGGCCAGCTGGCAACAACAGGCTAATTTTATCAATGGCCTTAGGTGCATTCTGGATGATTAATCTCATAATAAAAATTATTTCGTAATGGAGAGAAATAAATCCTTTCTCTCTATGAACACAATGATGGCTTCTTTTGGAAATTTACAAAAGTCAGTTGTGCTTTGTAGATTATGAAAATGAGCTTAGAGAATCAGTGAATCATACAAAACATTTTCATGCATTATTTCTAGATCTTATATTAAATATGTATGTATATACGTGTATGTATACTGTGTGAGTATATATGTGGGCATGTTGTGTATTTACGGGTATGTATATCATCTATCTCTATCGGAAAGGAATGGTGAGTGCAAGAGATTAAAGAAAATTGGGAAGAAAACATTTTCAGTGGGAGCTAAATATAAGGATATCATGAAAGAAACCTTGGTACTTGCCTCTGTTAAGCTATTACAACTAATAGCCCATATATAAAAATAACATATTACTTTTATCAATCTCTTCTACAGTTCTGTTCACCTTACATTTTAGACCTTCTTATCTTTTCCATCTTATGCCTATAATAATGAAAGAATTAGCTCCCAGACATAAAGATTGAGATTACACTTTCCTAATATCCTACAGCTGCCTTTCTCATGCTCCTACCTGTGAACGGCATGAAAGCTGAAAGGGTATTAGCACATATATAGCACTGAGGCAGTCACTTGGGCCAGAGTCACATAGCCTATTTGTAACAAAGTAAGGACAAAACTAGGAATCCTTATGTTTGAAAATCCTTGGAATTTTAAAATTGGGAGGAACATAATGAAAATAATTTATATAATAGTAATAGCATATTAGTTTTCTATTGCTGCTATTTAAAAATTGCCATAAACTTAGTGCATTCAAACAATACAAATTTATTTAGTTACAGTACAGGTAGATCAGAAGTCTGACACGAGTCTCCGTTGGCCAAAAATAAAGGTGTCTGCAGTGCTAGTTCCTCCTACTGGAAAATGCTTCCTTGCCTTTTCCAAATTCTACTAGCTATCCACTTCTGTTTCCTCATGGCCCTTTCCTGTATCTTCAACATGAAGAATGGCTAGCTGAGTCCCCCTCACTTAGTATCACTCTTACCCCTTCCTTAGTCCATCCATTTATGACTAACTCTTTGGCCTCCCTCTTTTGTATTTAGCGGCCCCTGTGATTACATTGGGCCCACCTGGATAATCAACCACCTATTTTTAAGGTCAGCTGAATAATCAACTCACTATTTTAAGGCCAGTCAGCTGATTGGCACACTTAATTCCATCTGCCATCTTAATTCCCTTTTATCTTTTAATTCACATACTTACAGGCTCTAGTGATGAGAACAAGGCCATTTTCAGGAGGCCATTAGTCTGCCTACACTAGTCAGGAAAGACAATAATACAAACACATGCTCCCATAGTTTCATGTACTTGTCATAAAAACGCTGTCCATTAGAAAGCTTCATTTTGTGAGAGAGGAAATAATATCTTATGGGATTTTGGCTTTTATTGGTAGAAACTTTTAAGAAATGTAAATATAAAACCTTAGAATTATTTAAGACTATTATTCTGTAGAAGATACTTAAGTGAAATTAAAAGAAAAAATTGAAATTTTCCGTTGGAGAAATTCACAAAAATGCATACAATGCAGGTTTTAAAAAGCTAAAGTTTTGTAGAAAACAGGGAAGAAAAAGGATACTAATGATCTTAGACATATTAAGAAGTTATAAGTAGGCAGGATGCTGTGGTGACTCCCGCCTGTAAGCCTAGCACTTTTGAAGACCAAGGCGGGTGGATCATGAGATCAAGAGATCGAGATCATCTTGGCCAACATGGTGAAAGCCCGTCTCTACTAAAAATACAAAAATTAGCTGGGTATGGTGGAGCATGCCTGCAGTCCCAGCTACTTGGGAGGCTGAGGCAGGAGAATCGCTTGAACCCGGGAGGTGGATATTGCAGTAAGCTGAGATCACACCACTGCACTCCAGATTGGGCAACAGAGCGAGACTCCATCTCAGAAAAAAAAAAAAAGTTATAATTGTTACTTTAAAATATCTTTATTTCCTCTCTCAAATCTCTAAGACCTAAAAGTAGCTGAATGACATAAGTGTGAATGAATCAACACTGACTCTTATCTGTTGATTAGTTTGTGTGATAATTTCATCATGTCATCCTGACCTCCCTAATATCACTGAACCTCTATGAATCTCAGTTACCACATTGGTCAAAGATGTTAATAGTTTTTCTTTGCAAGGTAGTACTGAGGTTAAATGAGATAACATGGGAAAACCAATGGGGACATAAGAAGCACTCAATAAACTGTAGCCATTGCCAGCCTTTATTTTCAGTTATAATATTCCCATCTGCACAGGATATGATGCTGGATTGTCTGGCTAAAAAAACAAGGAAGACTTTGACATAGCAGTTCTCAATTCTCAACTCAACCATGTGGAATTTGCCTTTATTTAAAATTTTAAAATATTTCCTGTATTTAAATTTTCTCTTTTCCCCCCTACAAACTAGTGACAAAGTAAGAAAAAATAGTCACTCCAAGGATTCTCTCAAGTAGTGAATTATTTTAGGGCTTTCATATATGCATTTGAAAAAAAAAATTATTATTTAGTAAAGTATTGGAGAGAGAAAAGTAAATCACAAGTGAATCCAACCCTTCAGCTCTTTGCTATCTTGACACATAAACAATTGTTTTTCTTGAAACATATTAGTTTTCTATTGCTACTACTTAAAAATTGCTGTAAAGTTAGTGCATTTAAGCAACACAAATTTATTTACTTACAGGTAGATCGGAAGTCTGACACGAGTCTCCATTGGCCAAAAATCAAGGTGTCTGCAGTGCTAGTTCCTCCTACTGGAAAATGTTTCCTTGTCTTTTCCAAATCCTACTAGCTAGCCACTTCTGTTTCCTCATGGCCCCTTCCTCTATCTTCAACATGAAGAATGGCTAGCTGAGTCCCCCTCACTTACACTCTTACCCCTTCCTTAGTTCATCCACTTCTGACTCTAACTCTTCGGCCTCCCTCTTTTGTATTTAGTGGCCCTTGTGATTACATTGGGCCCACCTGGATAATCAACTCCCTATTTTAAGATCAGCTGGATAATCAACTCCCTATTAGTAGTAGTCAGCTTGTATTCAATGTATCCGATTGTATAAGTTTCTTAGAGTTTATCACCTGTAGAAGTTGGAGAAAATGATGCCCAGAGCATCACTCTGCAGATCTGTCAGTGCCTGAGTGCACAGACCAGAGTCACAGAACCAAGTGGGCTTAGAAACCTCAGTATGAGTGCTTGTTGAAATCAACTGAAACTTCAAACACCTGTGAAGTCAAACTGAAAGGGCAATGGCAGACACCTGATGCTAGTTCAGTAGCTAAGATTCTGCCCTTTTATTCACCACAACAGCCTGGGTTTGATTCCTAAATCGAGACCTTTCTGGTTTGATATTTGTGTTACTTTTCAAATATCAGCAGTTTGTCCCTGCTAAAATATGGTAGTAAGATATTTAATAGGAATTTTTTAAAGAGCTCAATGGTTAAAATCAGCTTAATTAAAATGTAATATCCAAGATGTGTGTGTATATAAATGTATATAATATATAAATGTATATATATAATATAATATAATATGTATACTATAATATATTAGATTTATATAATATATAAATATATATACTATGTAAATGTGTGTATATATACACACACACACATTTTTATTTTTATTTTCTTGATACAAGGTATTGCTCTGTTGCCCAGGCGGGAGTGTGGTGGCTCAATTTTGGTTCACTGCAGCCTTGAACTCCTGGGCTCAAGCAGTCCTCCCGTTTCGACCTACCAATGTGCTGGGATTACAGGCTTGAGCCACTGCACTCAGCCCATATATATACACACACACACACATATATATATATATATATATATAGCCTTTATGCTTTTTTTCTTAGGATCTTGTTACCATCATTCTCAGCAAACTATCGCAAGAACACAAAACCAAACACCGCATGTTCTCACTCATAGGTGGGAATTGAACAATGAGATCACTTGGACACAGGAAGGGGAACATCACACACCAGGGCCTATTGTGGGGAGAGGGGAGGGGGAAGGGATAGGAGATATACCTAATATAAATGACGAGTTAATGGGTGCAGCACACCAACATGGCACATGTATACATATGTAACAAACCTGCACGTTGTGCACATGTACCCTAGAACTTAAAGTATAACAATAATAAAAAGAAAAGAGTATTTTATTCTTCTCATTTGACTGAGTTCTGTTTTCTTCACATACTTCTACCTGTCTCTCCTTTCTCTTGCCGCCTTGTGCTGCATAAGGGACTTAAACTGATTTCTAATAGTCAGGGATTTCTTAAAGAAAACAGAGAAGGTTACAGACACTTTTTTGAAGGAACCTCTATTTTTCCTTCTGGAAACTCAAGAGTGTAAACAGACAAGTTCCTCTCAGATCTTAAGCTGCTTGCTTTTGTATTGCATTACCTGATTTTTTTTTTTTTTTTTTTTTTGCTAAAATAGTTATTACTACAGGGGCTACTGTTATGTATTGAAGTAAAAAAAGCGTGCCGTTTAAACATACAGAGAAATCTCTGTAGCAAAGTGCACTGTAAAAGCGCTACATGGCCTAGTCTCACGACATCTATCTCTTTTTGGAAACCCAGGATTTTGTGTGGACTTCACCTAGAGCTCAGAGGTCTGGTTAAAAGAGACTAAATTTAAAACTATCTGATTTATATAATCTTAGTGGATTTCTATAATTGTATATTTAACTTGGTATTCATTTTAAATATTCCTCTAACACACCCAGATGATCTCTCTCTCTCTCTCTCTCTCTCTCTCTCTCTCTCTCTCTATATATATATATATATATATACACTTTGAAAAAAGAGAAAACACAAACAAACAAACAAAAAATGTCTGTGAGGACCATATGCTATTACCAGACAAAATTTGGGTTAGAGGCATGTGCTCTAGTGATACTGTACTTCTAACACTATTTTAATCTATTATATATTTCTAAAATTTTTATAAATTTAAGTTCCCCAGTTGATTAAGAATCTTAAAAGAGGCAAAAAAGTTATTTTTTAAAAGAATATATATTTTTAAACCAAAAAGTGTCTTAGGCAAGTCTCAATCGATTTAGAGGTTTATTTTGCCAAGGCCATGGACATGCCTATGACACAGCCTCAGGAGGTCCTGACATGTGTCCAGAGTGGTCAGGCTACAGCTTGCTTTTATACATTTTAGGGGTACATAAGACAATCAATACACATAAAATATACATTGATTTGGTCTGAAAGCTGGGACAACCTGAAGGTCATAGGAGAGGACCTTCCAGGTCATAGGCAGATTCAAAGCCTAAAGACCTGGAATCAATAGAAAGAAATGTCTGGGTTAAGATAGGGGGTTATGGAGACCAAGGTTTTATCATGCAGATGAAGCCTCCAGGTAGCAGGCTTCAGAGCTCTTATGAGACCTAAAACATTGACAAACTGTTAGTTAATTCTTTCCTGGATCAGAGAACGGCCTAGAAAGGAACATAAATTTTCTACAGAATGTAAATTTTCCCCAGAAGAGACAGCTTTGTCGGCCATTTCAAAACATGTCAAAGAAATATATTTTGGGAGAAAATACTCTGATTTCTTTCAGGGCCTCCTATCTGTCATGTGATGCTAAACTAGAGTCAGGATGGAATCCGATATCTTACTGCAACAAAAAATCTGTTTCATTAGTCTTTAGAGCTCCGTTTTAATCTAAATGCTGGTCAGCTGTGGCTGAATTCCAATGGTAGGAGAGTATAAGGAGGCATGCCCAACCCTCCTCTTCCCATCATGGACTGAACTAGATTTCTGGCTCATTTTGGAATGCTCTTGGCTTGAGAGTGGGGGTCTATCAGTTGGTTGGAGGGCTTAGAATTTTAATTTTGGTTGACAGTTTACAGAAATCATTTCTATAAATATCTTATAATAATATGTAATTATTAAATAACCCACTATTTCTCCCATATTAGGAGCAAATGTAAATTAAATAAGTCCATAGAAGTTTGAAGATTTGAAAAATATGTTATGAAACACTGCAGTGGCTTGTTTACGTTTATTGGATTTTGTTAAAGCAATAAAGATTTAAAAGTGGCTTTAAGAATAAAGCCACATACAATTAAAAGTAGAGCTTGTTAATAGTTTAAGCCATACCTTTCTATTCAATTTTTTTTTTTTTTTTTTTTTTTTTTTTTTGAGACGGAATCTTGCTCTGTCGCCCAGGCTGGAGTGCAGTGGCCGGATCTCAGCTCACTGCAAGTTCCGCCTCCCGGATTCAGGCCATTCTCCTGCCTCAGCCTCCCGAGTAGCTGGGACTACAGGTGCCCGCCACCTCATCCGGCTAGTTTTTTTGTATTTTTTAGTAGAGACAGGGTTTCACCATGTTAGCCAGGATGGTCTCGATCTCCTGACCTCGTGATCCGCCCGTCTCGGCCTCCCAAAGTGCTGGGATTACAGGCTTGAGCCACCGCGCCCGGCCATTTCTATTCAATTTCATTACATTTTTCTTTTTAACTATATGATGAAAAAATTTATGTAGAATATGAATAATTTTTTCTCATTAATTTAAAGCAAGAAATTCCTCATTTAATGTAGAATTCTTAGTTGATTATCATTAGAAATCATATGAAAACCAATTCTATGCTTTGCACATATATACTATTTATATCAACTGAAATATGTATTTATTTTCTGATTTGACTTAAAATTACCTACTGCTTAAGGTCAATGATACAAACTCCCTAATTCGGTAATTAAAACCATCAACTTTGTGTCCATTTTATGCCCATGTGGAATTCCAGAATAAGGTTATAAAAATTCCCAAAGTTTGCAAATTTTATACACATATGTTTATACTATATACATATATAATATATATACACATATACTATATATACTACATAGTATATATATGATATATACTTACAAAAATCAAAGTATAAGACAATAATAAACATACAAACATATTTAAGAACTTAAAACTATGAATTTAAGGCTATGTGTTAATTGAAGGTCTTAAGGACATACATGGTGTAATAATGTGGCTCCAGGAAGAGGACATTTGTTTAATAAAGGCATAAACTCATGGCAGCGTTGATGCGAAGGCACTGCTAGCTCTGTTGGCTCACCATTGAATGGACTTCCTTGCTTTCAAAATTTCAGTTACACTCTGGGCAATGATATGAGGCACCAACTAAAGTGGCCTGGGGAAATCCTATTCTCTGGTCTCATGTAATTGAGACACACTGGGCCAAAGTGGTCCTAAATGATTTTTACATAATTACAATTCTTTCTCACAACAATAGTGAAGTAGTGAATACTTTTAACATTTAGAAGAAGAGTAAATTTTGCAAATTTCAGAGAACTATAAAAATATCATGAGGATGATGAAATCAGCATCCTAAGAATAAGATGACTGTTGATCAGACTCAGTGTGTTAGAGTAATATACCAAAGCTAATACATGAGAAGAGAATTAAAATTAGGGTCTGTGTCCCAATCCAGCTCTGTGATAGTGTCAATAGCAACATCTAAATGCAGTCATAATGCTTACTTTTTGCCAGAAACGGTTTTAATCTCTACACTCTATATGTATTCATTTAATTGTTGGAAGACCTTTTTGTCATAATTCTACTATTATTCCTGTTCTACATAGAGAAAACTAAGGCAGAAAAAGTGTCAAGAGCCCGGATCACCCAAATATTGAGAGAGAAAATGAGAACTGAAGCTAGATTTTGTTTAGCTCCTCATATGGGTTGGCTGTGTCCCCACCCAAATCTCGTGTTGAATTGTAGCTCCCGTAATTCCCACGTGTTGTGGCAGGGACCCAGTGAAAGCTAACTGACTCACAGGAGTGCTTTCCCCCATACTGTTCTCGTGGTAGTGAATAAGTCTCATGAAATCTGATGGTTTTATAAGGGGTTTTCCCTTTTGCTTGGCTCTCGTTCTCTCTTGCCTGCCTCCCTGTAAGATGTGTTTTCACCTTCTACCATGATTGTGAGGCCTCTCCAGCCCCATGGAACTGCAAGTCCATTAAACCTCTTTTTCTTTATAAATTACCCAGTCTGGGGTATGTCTTTATCAGCAGCGTGAGAATGAAATAATACAGTTCCAAAGGCTATGGTTTTTATTCTACCTACTGTCTCTGGTAGATACATCTGCTTAAACACAGCTCCACATCTTCACTGTGCGTTGGGACTATTTCCTGGTTGTTAACAATTCTCTAGTTGAAAAGAAAGATGCAAAGTAGTAAATATTTACTGAGCATCAGCATGTCCAATAAAGTCTCATGAAGTATAGGGAAGAAGGCCAGTACATTGCTTTGCTTCATAGTTCCTATTTAGTAATTATTTGTAAATTGATTGGTGAACATGCTACTCAATGGACTGATTGCAAAAACACACTTGAGAATGCAAAGAAAGGTAAGGATAACCTGCCATGCACATTAATGGAGACAAAAATGGTGAAATGAATTCAGATTCTTTCTCTTGAAATACAGCAAAGTTCATTGGACCCATACTGCAACCTATTTACCAGTCTCCATTTATTAAATGTTGATGTTTTCAGGAATATATCTAAAATATGCATTGGTTTCTTATACTGTTTCTTATACTGTGTGTCCCTAATCCAATGATTCTACCATTTAAATTTCATACCAACTTCAGATGAAAAGGATGTGAATGTGTTCCAAACATACTCAAAAAGTAGGAACGTAAGCCTGATTTTGTCAGCTTCTGACAGCTTAACATGCTGAAAATCGTGGGGTACATTTTCAAAGCAGCATGCTCTAATTTACTCATGCAGCTTATGTTTATTTTAATGGGATTTGCACCATGAAATCAGTACAAAACACTTTGAACATTTACCCAACTGTGTCTACCAAAAGGAAGGGAGCATCAATTCAACTATAAAAGGAAAATAATTACTTAACCTTAGCTGAAAGGATGGCCTTCCAGTTTTGCTTAATTTCTACATTCTTATGCTTTAGTAAAATATCACAAGTAGGAACCACTTTAAAAAGACTTTTTAAAATTTAATTATATATTGCATGTGTCATGTGCCAAAAGGAGTCTATCTCGGGACATTAAGTAACCAGTATTGATCTATTAAACTATCAATCTTCCTTCTTTAACAGTCAAGAATTCTAATTAGTCATAATCATGTTAATTACAATATCAAAAATCCAGTGGCACAAAATTGGGAGAGTTTTACTTCATCAGATGGCCTCTTTTCTCTAAAATTAACATCCTGTCACAGACAAAATATGTTAATCTACACTGGGTTTTAAAAATGGGTAGGGACACATCTCTAAACTAATGATTCATAAAATCATTTGCAGCTATGAGCCTATAAGGATAAGTGCTGCTAGCCCTTATTATTTCACTGCTTGGTGTGATACCATCAATTTAAAATCTATCTAGTTTGGGAGATTTATACATATCACATAATTCATTGAGGCCTGTCGGATTTTTAAAATTTGCATAGCCATGTATAAGTGTCACAATATGAAATAACCTTCAGGCAGGTATTCACTGAAACCTCCCTAAACTACCTGAGTTCAGTGGAGTCCTATAAAAAGCGAGTGTCAATTGTGTGGCTGAAGAGTTCCACTTTGCTGTATAACTTTCACCAGCTATGGCCCTTTCAAATAACGTAGCCACATTGCAATTTCCAGGCTGAGCAGAAAGAAGAGAGATGTAGTGGGTGGCAGGGAACAGATGTTCTTCCAATACATTCTACGTCAGGAGGCAATGCGATCTCTCTTTGAATTTATCTTGACACTTAGAGAAATGATCATGTCTTTGTACTTTTGTTCCACTCTCTAATGAGGATGTGAACATGCTTATAGATTTTAATTCACAAGTCTTTACAACACCTTTCTGTTGAAAGCAAGTAATAAACATCTTTTAGGCATTAAAAATTCAGATGATTAGAGAGCATATCAAAGGCTGTTATGCATATTTATGCCAACAAAACTACAAACAGGTTATAACTTTCTGTATGGACATGTAACATGTCATCGAAAGGCTCTAGGCCTTGGCCATGGGCAATATGAATCAATGGGATTCTACAAAAATTTACTAAACACTTACCATATGCAAGGTCCTCCGCAATGTGTGAGTATATAATTGTTTAATGCAATATATCAAATGTCTAATGCATAATAGATGTCAATATACTGTGAGACAAGAGTCTGGCTGGGCCAATGGGTAGTTCTGTGCAAATTAGTAAATGGCACTTCCTACAAGGGGCCTACAGTCATTTGGGATGGGGATTGGGAAGAGAACAGTGCCTTTTTACCAAATAGAAAAGCCAACCACCCTTTCAGTGGACACGGTTGTATTCCAGGGAGAGTGACTTAAGATGCAGCTCCTATTCATTCCCTCGGCCGGCCCCCTCTGCACAACCAGAAACAATGACCCTGAGTGAGATTTCAGTGGAATGAGCAGTACTACCTAAAGTAGATTAAAACTGCACTTCAGGAATGTGGCTGCAATGGCAACAATAGATACCCATGGCAGAGCAATGAAATACAGGTAGGGTGCAATGGAAGAGCGAGGGTAGAGGTCCAAATTAACCCCAGATAGACATACAGTCTAAGAATGGCTACCATGTACTCCCACAATCTGGCACTTTGCTAGGTCCCTGACAGTTTCTAAGTTACCATTTGCAGATGAGAATATTGAGGCTTAATGAAAACAGTGAGGGTTTTTTTTTTTTTTTTTTTTTTAATTTTTTATGAACATGGGCTCTGCTCTGGAGGTAGAAAGGGCTAGCCACCAGCCCTTGCCCTGCCACATATTATGCTGCCTTCACTTTTGTGGAGCCTTAGTTTCCTCTGCTGGTGAAGGAGATAGCATAACAATTGCTAGATTGCTACAAAGACTGCATGAAATAGTAAAGGCAAAGGGATGAACACACTTCTCTGGCATATAATAAAGACTCATTTAATAACAGCTATTATTTTCCAAGGTCCTATGGCTAGTAGGAGGCAGAAACAAAATTCAAATTTTGTACCTCAGCAATGCTGGAGACAAGAAGGTTAGGAAGAAATGTACAGGAACAAAGAACTGAGACAAATGCCATGGAACTGGAAGAAATAGGGTGAAACAGAAGCAAGTGACCACAGAATTATGAGGATCTGAGAAAAACTACTAATCAAACATAGATCTATTATTTTGATTTTGGGTGCTAAGGAAAATTAGAATGTCATTGCCAAAGATGGGAACACAGGGAGAGAATGACCTGAGATGTAAAATGACCATTGTTATGACAGATGTCACAAGGCTAGAGTAGAGAAAAAGAAGGTAGATGTGAAACAAATAATATGTACATAGAATATAAAATACAATATACACTATGTATGTAAAATATATATAACATATACAACATGCATATTCATGTATTTTTGAAATTGCCATTATAGAAAATATGTATTTCTATATTATTTGAAAACACAATTGTCAACCAGGTGTGGTGGCTCAGACCTGTAACCCTAGCACTTTGGGAGGCTGAGGGGGGTGGATCACCCGGGGCGGGAGTTCAAGACCAGCCTAGCCAACATGCCGAAACCCCATTTCTACTAAAAATACAAAAATTAGCCGGGCGTGGTGGCAGGTGCCAGTAATCCCAGCTACTCAGGAGACTGAGGCAAGAGAATCACTGGAACCTGGTAAGAGGAGGTGAAGGCTGAAGTGAGCCATGATCATGCCACTGCACTCCCGTCTGGGTGACAGAGTGAGACTCCATCTCAAAAAAAAAAATAAAAACAAAACAAAAAACCCACAGCTGTCTATGTTAAGTCTTCTTGTAGAATATGCCTACCTACAGCTAATTGTATGTTCCTCAACCTGCAATTTATTGCAGTGGTCTGCAACAAATACTACACATTTAGTATTATAGATATTATATATTTAGTACTATAATTATAGACATATATACTCTATATATTTATATATTCTATATATATACTCTGTATTTAGTTCTATGTATATGCATATTTATATATATATATACTATTTTAGTTATATATACTATATATGTACTGCATATTTAAAACTATACACACTATATATATATATTTATATATATATGTATATTTAGTGCCTATATATATATTTAGTGCAGACCACTTGGTTCAAAATGTACAATTAGCTATATAAAGGCACATTCAATAGAAAGGATTAACACAGAAAATTGTGTTTTTCAAATTACATAGGAAGTTAACAAGCCCTTGGAGAATTGACACTAGCAACAGCTTCATAACATTCTGGGCATTTTCAGACAGAAAAAAATTAGATGATTAAATTGCAGACAGTTTTCTCTGAAGCCCTATGGATCCTGTTCTATTACCAGTTGATAGTTTCAACTTACTCTACTTTCATTGGCAGTACCCATAATTCATTTTGAATGGGACAGGAAGCACCCTGGTTTTAAAATGAATTGCCTATCTGGTTTTACAATATTTAATGCAAGCCAAATTACTTTGAGAAAGAATTCATTATTAATTATTGTATTCGTGTAAAGAATAAAAGAAAACAATGAATAAATGTGAATCTCAGAACCATTGACTAAGTTATGACGGCTGTAATGCTATATTCATTTTTTTTTTTTATTAAAAGGGTTGTTAAAAATAATTTATCAAACTTGCAAACCTACTTCAATATGAAAAGCCTAATTTTATTTCTCTAGTTACTCCCCTTTCTCAGGCTGGTTTTGGCAAGATATATCCCAAATTCAAACCATCAACGTAGAAAAGACACTTGAGGCTGTGGGGAGAAATGATCTGCTGCTCTCTTTATCCTCTCATGAAAACAACAAAAAAAAAAAAAAAAAAGAAAGAAAGAAAAAAAGAAAAAACTGCAAGTTTATAATATTGCAACAAATAAGTTGCCTCAAATAACTGAATAGGAAAAACAGAACAGGAAAAAAATGCCTAAAATTGGCAATGCTGACATTACGTTCTGAAAGCAGGGGAGAAATTTTCATTATGAAAATTCTTTGAAGTATTTTTCTTTCCCTTCTTCTCTCTTTTCCTTTCTAAATACTAACATCAATAATAAAAAAATGAATGAGAACATAAGTTCTATTGCTAGAAAAACGAATCAACCATCCTTGCATGTTTTAAGTTTCTGGTTGTATATAAACCAAGATTATTCACCTCCTACTATATTATTTGTAATCCCATAAAGTTTTCCAATTTAACATTAATTTTTACACTAATTACAAATATGCAATAGAACGGTTAATCAAAACATTCTGGAAAACAGCATCCATTAAACCTTTAAAGAAATTAGGAACAAGCAGTTTGTCATACTTCTGGCAAGCTTGCTAGTGATTGGCTTCTCATATATTAGGCTGTTATGAAGCTAATAGCACACTAAAAATCTTCTCTTCATGTACAAATTAATTACATTCACATGCAATTCACATCACTGTGACTTCCTTTGCATTTAAAAATTTTAGAAGTGTATGTGGAGTGGAGTTGATTCACCTTCTCCTTTAACGCATTCACAGCTTTGATTATCCATTCTGTAACCTGAAAGCAGAAGGCTGAAGTCTCTGGCAGCCAAATGCCATCAACATGCAGGAAGTTGGAAAAAAGCTGAAAGATTTGGTTAAATATACTGTTTTTGAAATTGCTTGAAAGTTTTATAGAGGGCTCCTTTTTTTCAAAATTTTCTGTTTAAAAACATAGAAAGACTGGACCCCTTGTTATATACTGGTTTGTTTTCCAAGGGAGACATCTGGTCTTCCCACAGTGCTGATGTTTTTGATTGAGTTCTAAAGTTGGAAAGATGGGATTTTAGACTATTTTTAACATATTTTCTCTTACCAAAAACAAATAAAGGTGGATAATCACTTTACAAAGTGTCATTAAAATTTGCTTTAGAAATATTCATTAAAATTTAATAATTGGAAGGCCTGTTATTTGTTTTTGGTTTTGGTTTTGGTTTTGTTTTTGTATTTTCTCAGTAATTAGCTTGTCCTTGTCAAAAAAAAAAAAAAAAAAAAAAAAAAAAAAAAAACACGGACAAAAATCAAAATAAAAACTGGCTTAGACCATCCTGACAAAACAAATTTGCCTTCAGATTTCACATTTCTCTAAAATAAATATAGTAACATGCTAACTCAAGAAATCAAGCCCTAAATAATTATGATCTTTTAAACTCGGATTATTTTAAATTTTGGAGAAAAGATATAGAATTTTCTTTCCTTTGGGTTTTCAAATATCTAATTAGTTCTCTGTTCATTTTATAATTGGAAGCAAAATGTTGTAACTCCCTCTTGCAGAAGTTTCTTTTGCTAGGGATCAAATCATTAGCAATATAACATTAAAAGATATTGTGCCTTTAGCTAAAATTTAGTGTCAAGATTTCAGATATGTTCACTTGATAATAAAATAACAAGTATTCTATGTTAATGAGCATTTGTATAGATATACTGACCTGGATAAAAGGGCTTCCTTATCTAGTCATTAGAGTTTTCCAAGCAAAAGTGGACTCACCTACTGAATACAAATGGGTTCTAAGTGTACATTACCTATCAACACTTGAAGCCAGCCAGAAGGAAAGAGTCTATTTATTTTTCTACCTCTGACAGCTGACAACTTAAATCTGGCGTGTTTACTTTCACGAAGGAAATGGTTCCAGCTAGGGACAGATCAAGATAAAATTGTCTTTAATTAACTGCTACCCTTTCTTTTCCTAATCCATCTTGAAGTCCAATTTTGGCAGCTTGTTATTCAATAAATAGACAGTAGGACTCTGTTAGAATAATACAATAGCTTTGCTATCAAACAGACAAGGGTGTGTTCCCCACTTTTATCACCATCTGGCTCTGTAAGTGTAACTTTACTCAGGCTGATTTCCACATCAAGTCTACCAATTCCAAATAATGATCCCTACCTCATTCAGTTGTTAGGAGAGTTAAATGATATTTGTATAATCCAGAGTCACCTACGCCCTAGTAAGGTCACCTTTATAGTTTCCTGACAAATCACTAGATCATTTTCCTTTATGGTCCTTTAGCCAAACCATGGTGCTCTCCCATTCCTGCATCTCTATAGAAATTTTTTAAGGGCAAAAAGAAGAAGGATTCATTCATAACTAGGGCATTAATGCCACTACTAAAGGTCCCCCTTAGGCTACCCAAGTGGGGACATAGATTTGACCTTGGGTTTGAGATCCTGTTTCACCACTAGGCTAAGATCCTGCCTTCTATAGCTTGGCTCCCTGTGCTTTTCCTCCAACTTCTAGGGAAATGTGGTGTTTTTCCTGAACAGAGTGCTCTTGCCAGTGAGAACACAGAATGGTTTGAGCGAAAAGCCCTGTGATGCAGTTGGTCTGCTTTGCCTCAGGGCCTGGACCTCTCTTTCCCAGTGTACAGAGTGCACTGTGTGAGTACAGATTCAAATGCAGCCTTACACGGGATCCTTTCTTGATTTCTCTGGATACATGGGTCAAGGTGCAGAGTCTAGTCCATTCTGCCAGAGGTCATATTTAGACATGGTGACTTTGATTTTTTTTATTTTTATTTTTTTTGTGCTTTCTGTCAGGATCCTGTATTTCCTTTCTGTCATCTGGCTTCCATTATCCCTAACCCTAAACTCCAATTATGAAAAGTTTTTCATTTCTTTTACTGAACTCTTTACTGACTGGCTGTTTCTGACCAACTCTACGTGACTTGATTACTGCATGCTTTTTTTGTCCCCCGAGTCCTCTCAAAGGTGAGGAGGTGAAGGAAATTTGATATATCCCCATCTTGATTTACCTGAATCTTAATTTTTACTCAATAGACCCCTGCCTTACATGATATATGTAAAGCTCCTGGTATATAGTAGGTATTTCATATATTATTTCACTTACATACGCTTTTTTGTCCTCTATCCTCCAGCAGGTAGAACTCCACGTTTTAAATCTGTACAGTCTTGTTCTTGATCACAGTTTAGTGATTCCACCACCCAGAACCCTGTTAGGTTCCTGAAGATCAGGAACACCATGCGCTAAAGGATTAAGAAACATTGAGCCAAGGAATATTCCCATTTTAAAGAGCATTACTGGGCACTAACTTCATGAACTCCAAAAAGCACACATTCAAAAAGAGAAATTTTGGAAATTGTTGCAGGAATTGCTTTTGTTCGCTTGTTTGGAAAGCGTGTTTTCCTCCGCATCTCTCAAGCCATGACACACAATAAAGTGTCTCTTCCACTTGCAAATAAAGCCATTGAATAAGAAGGTATCTTAATGGCAGAACCATGGCAATACGAGCAAATGTGATGATAATGTCAAACTGGAAAGTAATATTTGAGCTAGACTTTAAGAACTCCCTTTTTTTCTGATTGGTTTTTGTTTCTATCTACAACCGAGATGTCCTTTCTTACCCTCTCCTCATGCTGAAGTTTATTGATAATGTAGCTGACTCTTGCCCATCTCTGAAGCATCGTCTTGCACTGATACTTCACATGCATCCTGCCCTCCTGACACACTGACATACAGCATTTCTCTATAAGGTGCTAGGCCTTCAGATTTTTGCATGTGTTGTATGGGATCCTCTCACTCAATTCTGTTGTTTCTGCAAAACCTCACTTCTAAAATAAAATTTGGAAGCACACGCCGATATATCTAATGTTGTCAAGGGCATCTTCAGTCTGTAAAATATTACAAAATATTTTCTATATTTTCTATATTTTCAGACTTTATGATTTTATGGTGCATATATGTCTAAGTTCATATGTATGCGTATGCATGCATTTGTATTATATGTAAGCATATACATATATCATTTATATACATGTATACTTTATATATAGTACATAGAAATAATAGTGTATATGTAATTGGATATATAGGTATACATGTGAATGTGTATGTATACAAGTATATGGATATATACATATATGTACATTATATACAAATATATATATAGATGCATAAGTAGATGTATATATGTATGTATATAATGGTGTATATATAGAGATATGAGTATATATGTATGTGTATATGTCTTTATACAGATACAGGTATAGATACAGATATAATCATGTAGGTTATATAGCATTTCCAAGGCTCTTTCATCACTAGTTCTCAACTGGGAGCAATTTTGCCTCCCATGGGATATTTTGGCCATGTCCCAAGGTATCTGTATTTGTCACAACTGAAGGGGAGGGTTTACTAGTGACAGGTACTGAGTATAGGCCAGGGATGCTACTAATCATGCCACACTGCACAGGAAACCCCTACAAACAAAACATTGACCACAAATGTTAATCATTTGGAGATTAAGAAATCATGCCTTACATCCTTCTTTGCAAGTAATAGCCACAACAGAATACCCTCCCATGCCTCCCAGCTACCCACATTTATATCACCATGATGGTGCATATGTGGTTGTAGGCTATACTCTGCCTACTAAGAATCACTTACATTGACTAACATAACCTTTCACAACTGTTAGTCAGCTCAGCATCACCCAGGAATGACAATGGTTGATAATTTGTCATTAGGCCCCAACGTCTTATGCAGGGAAAGAAGGCAACATCATTTTGGTTGCTCCACGACTGAAGAGACCACCTCAGGGATACACATTAATCATCAGGAAGGCGCAACTGTGCTGCTGCTCCCTGCTTCATGTATTGTGCTATCTTAATTATGACTCCTTTCTTTTGACAATAAGGTTAAAATTATTAAGTGAGTTCACCTGAGAATATATTTATTCCTCCTTCTAGTGAGCCTTTAACAATTACTTGATTGAAGATCTGAGCTGTAGGTAGCTGTAATTTTGCAGACTCGTTATATTATTTCTGGCTTACTTAAGTTTTGACTCATTTTGTACTGTCTGAGAGCTGAAAAGAAATCTTTGGGGAAAGGCTAAAAATATCTTTGAGTTTTCCTTCTATTGCTTCAATTTTATATCTCTGATATATGCTTAAAATCATATTCTGTGCACATAAGCAATCTCAAAAATCTTTGAAAAAGCAGGAAACTTTCCTCTTCTCCCTTAGTATCCTCATACTTTGTGTCACTTGATAATATACATGAGTAGTTTTAATACTCAATCATTTCCCAAGTCTAATTTGGCTGTGGAATGGGGTTTAATTTACATGATGATACAATTTCTCACATCAGAAAGCGTAGTAACCCCTTTTCGTCTGAGGTTAATGGTGATCTAGCTTAAAGCCTAAAAGATAATTATAAGGAATGAGCTTCAGGTGACAAAGTAGTTTTGACAATCCCAGACTATTGATAGCTTTTTAATTATACCTCTTTCCACCATAGGAGACTGCATGCTTTCTGCTAAATAGTTGAAAGGTCTGCTGTTGTGTTCTTAAAATTAATTTCCATTGTAATCAATACTTTTAACCTACTGTTACTCCAGACCCTGAAACTGAACGCACCCCATTCCACAGTCTCTGAAACAAAATTAAACTCTGGCTTACTATTTGTCTTCGTCCATGAAATGTAAGAGTCAACCAAGAAATACATAAGTGTGTATTGACTTCCTTGTCTTCTTTACTCACTTGATATTTTGTGACATTTAAACATTTTTAAATCTCAAGTATATTTGTTTTGTTTCTAGTTGAGAGTCTGTCAGTGGAGAAGGTCATAATTCAAAAAAAAAGGTAAATGGTCTAGGATTTAGCAAATTGGTTAGAATTAATGGAACCCAAAAAAAGAATCAGAAGATAATAGACTTTATGAAGAATCACTTCTTATGATTACTGTGTTTTTCCTCTGCAAGTACCTGCATATTTTGCTAAGGTATATTTTACTATAAAATAACAGGCAAAAGATGAAAAAAATGCCCAAAATATTCATTATTGTCTTTATTTCTTAGGTAAGATTAATCAAATTTTTTAAACCTTTCTTTTTCCAAATTATGTAGGACTAATTAATTATTTTCACATTTTAGTTTTGATTTTTTTTTATAAAGTTGATATAGTTCACACAAAGTCAAACATCCATGTGGAAACCGAAAACTTTAGTCACATATCCAGATGTTTGACTCTATTAAATCAAATCAATTTTTAGTTTGGATTCTCATTTTGTCAAGAAGATTATATTCTTCATCTTATAAAATCTATGCTTAAAACCTTATTCTTCACTTAGGGCCAAATTATGATCTGATAAGTGAGATATGTATTCTTTAGGTTTTTACAAAGAAATTGAACTGCAATTTATTCCATGTCAACTATGATAATGACAATGACAATATTTAGAGCTTAGGGAGGTTTTGTAAATGATCCCTGTTTCAGCACCGTAAGTTAGCAGGAAAGAAAACTGATGCTCCAAGACACCAAGTATCATGTCCAAGATCACAAACAGGAGCGAAGTCTACTTAGTTGTTTGCTTTAGCATTGTACCACGCTGCTTATATTTACTATTATTTATTTACCTTACTGCGTGGTTCACATAATTTATAATCTACTCTTAGAAATTAAATGACCAAAATAGAATGTTTAGGTTTTACAAAAACAAGTAAAATCAGTAGAGTTTCTACTATACTGGATCCAATAGTTTCTGTGTAAGATTCGGTGTGGTCATTAATCTGTCAGGTCTTTAATTCCTCTAGGTTTTAACCTCTCATCTGTAAAATAGACCTGAGTTTGGGGAGTATTATACAATATGACATTGATATTGTGATTAGCACATTCGTGGAAAGGAAGGGATGAGAAAAGGCACAGAGGTTGGAAAGCACTGAGATTTAAATGGAAGGAAACAGATGGAATAGATTTAGGTCATGATTAAGTACCTTCTGTGTGCCAATCACTGTGCTTGTGTTGAGAATAAGATTATTGAAGCTTTGAATACTAAAATAATTTATTCAGTTCATTTAACTTATATGGGTAAAAATGGCACCCATAATCATTATTACTTTTTTTCAGTTAAGATAGGACTGGAATAAGACTGGAATGATGAAATGCAAATCAAAACCACAATGAGATACCATCTCACACCAGTTAGAATGGCAATCATTAAAAAGTCAGGAAACAACAGGTGCTGGAGAGGATGTGGAGAAATAGGAACACTTTTACACTCTTGGTGGGATTGTAAACTAGTTCAACCATGATGGAAAACAGTATGGCGATTCCTCAAGGATCTAGAACTAGACCCAGCCATGCCATTACTGGGTACATACCCAAAGGATTATAAATCATGCTGCTATAAAGACCCATGCACACGTATGTTTATTGCGGCACTATTCACAATAGCAAAGACTTGGAATCATCCCAAATGTCCATCAGTGACAGACTGGATTAAGAAAATGTGGCACATATACACCATGGAATACTATGCAGCCATAAAAAAGGATGAGTTTGTGTCCTTTGTAGGGACATGGATGCAGCTGGAAACCATCATTCTCAGCAAACTATTGCAAGAACAGAAAACCAAACACCGCATGTTCTCACTCATAGGTGGGAACTGAACAATGAGATCACTTGGACTCGGGAAGGGGAACATCACACACCGGGGCCTATCACAGGGAGGGGGGAGGTGGGAGGGATTGCACTGGGAGTTATACCTGATGTAAATGACGAGTTGATGGGTGCTGACGAGTTGATGGGTGCAGCACACCAACATGGCACAAGTATACATATGTAACAAACCTGCACGTTATGCACATGTACCCTAGAACTTAAAGTATAAAAATAATAATAATAAAAAGACTGGAATGATGGAAATCGGGAGGGGAAGGATTTAATGTGGAGGCTCTTAAAAGTAGTAATGCTAAACCCTTAAAAATGTATAAGCAAAACTAAAACAATGAGGAGCAAATTAGTATAGGAAGATGATTATGGAGGATAGTATCTAACCTAGAACAGGTTGGCACTTCCTTTACTGCTGACAGATGAAAAATAATAAAATTTTGTAATAGACTAGTGTAGAGTCAGGATAAAGTGATAATTAAATGTGTCAGTCAGCAAGAACTATATAAATATTAAGTATGCACAGAATAGCATATATACAGAATCTTTCTTAGACATGTAATATATTTATTCTACAGGAAAAAATAAGTCATTTGCCCAGTATAATAACATGTAGCTAGGAAATAAAGAAGATAAGAGCTGTGAGAACTTTTGAAGAAGGATGATAAATAAAACTTGGTGAATGGAACTATTTCAGAAATCATTTTTCATGTAAATATATTATTGTACTAATATTAATTATTCTTTAAAAAAACATAAGTAGGAGGATCTGGATTGTACAGTGAGTAGAGATGTCAGAGGTATTAAAACCAAAGTAACTCCATCTTGAGTGAGGACTAGGAAAATGAGGCTGGGACTTGCTGGGCTGCATTCCCAGAGTCAGGCATTCCTGGCCTCTAGATGTTTAAGGGAACAAATTAATAATGTTTACTAAACAGACCTAGACTTGGGAGTGTCCAGATATCTTGATATCTGCAGAACAAAGGAATTTCTAATTTTGCCTTAAAAATAATAATATTGATTCTTGCAATATATAGTAATTAAGAAAATCAATCCTGTATTTCTTAGTAGAGACGGGGTTTCACCGTGTTAGCCAGGATGGTCTCGATCTCCTGACCTGCCGGAGAATGGCGTGAACCTGGGAGGCGGAGCTTGCAGTGAGCTGAGATCCGGCCACTGCACTCCAGCCTGGGCTACAGAGCGAGACTCCGTCTCAAAAAAAAAAAAAAAAAGAAAATCAATCCTTTATCACAAACCCGTGCAGCAGAGCATATCTCCCCATATGTACAAGCATTATACCTAGAGTGGACACATTCCTCCTCTTACTTTCGGGAACGCCCTATGCTGTCTATGGAGTAGCTGTACTTTCGGCACTTCACTTTCTTAATAAACTTGTTTTTACTTTGCACTATGGACTCGCCCTGAATCCTTTCTTGCACGAGATCGAAGAACCCTCTTTTGGAGTCTGAATTGGGATCCCTTTCCTGTAACAGAGAAGAGAGCTGAAAAAGAAAGGTGGGTGAAATATTTTTGCATTTTTGATGGCTTCTGTATGGAATTCTAATTAACATCCATTTAGTAGCTTTTATTTGGAGAAATTAACTACTGAATCATGATTCATGTGAGGAAAGATTGTGATTGAAAATAAAAGCTTCAGAGTCAATTTCATAAAAATACTTGTTGAAACTTTGAGAATGAGTACCGCACTGAGGGAAGAGGTATGTCAACCTAGAAACTGTTGTCAGAAACAGTAAATGCCCAATTTTATGTGAAAAGAAAGAAGAGGAAACAAAAAAGGAGCTGTCACAAAGCAGTAAAACCAGGTTAGAGCAGTGTCACAAAAACCTTTTAAAGAAGTGGACTGTTGAGTATTGGAAGCACGTACATTAAAATAACTGACAGAGTTATTGGACTTGGCTACTGTGTGGACATAGTTACATTGTAAGTGCCACAGAGACAAGGGAGGGCAGAAGGCAGAAATAGGAAAGAAGATACATGGTGAGGCAGGAACAAGAGGTAAATCAGCAGTCCTCAAAACCTATTCTCAGACCTTCCATTAATCTGAGGGTGATACATTCACTGACCCATGATGAAATCTGAAAACAAAAACAAACTAAAGATAAATACAAGCAAATAAAAATTGAAAAGTAAATAAAAATCAAAAGATTCTATTAATATGTATTTCCTCTGTTGGGGGATTTAAATCCCTCTATAAATAAAATGATAGTAATCAGAGTAACCAGAAATTACATTTAAATTGTTTCCTTGTGGTAAAATGAAAAAGTTAACAACCATAAGTTGACCTGAAGTTACTTTTATAAATATTACTAGTCAACAGAATTCCAAAGGTATATGAACTCAAGGAAAACATGATCTTTAAGAAAGAGTGTGTTCCATTGTAACACCACACATCTACAACCATCTGACCTTTGACAAACATGACAAAAATAATCAGTGAGGAAAGGATTCCCTATTTAGTAAATGGCATTGGGAAATTGGCTAGCCATGTGCAGAAAACTGAAACTGAACCCCTTTCTTACACCTTATACAAAAATTAACTCAAGATGGATTAAAGACTTAAACGTAAGGCCTAAAACCATAAAAACCCTAGAAGTAAACCTAGGCAATACCATTCAAGACACGGGCATGGACAAAGACTTCATGACTAAAACACAAAAAGCAATGACAACAAAAGTCAAAATTGACAAATGGGATCTAATTAAACAAGAGAGCTTCTGCACAACAAAGGAAACTATCATCAGAGTGAACAGGCAACCCACAGAATGAGGGAAAAATTTTGCAGTCTATCCATCTGACAAAGGGCTAATATCCAGAATCTACAAGGAACTGAAACAAATTTACAAGAAAAAAACAAGCCCATCAAAAAGTGGGTGAAGGATATGAACAGACATTTCTCAAAAGAAGATATTTATGTGGCTAACAAACATGAAAAAAAGCTCATCATCTCGGTCATTAGAGAAATGCAAATGAAAACCACAATGAGATACCATCTCATGACAGTTAGAATGGCGGTCATTACATAGTCAGGAAATAGATGCTGGAGAGGATGTGGAGAAATAGGAATGCTTTTACACTGTTGGTAGGAGTGTAAATTAGTTCAACCATTGTGGAAGACAGGATGGTGATTCCTCAAGGATCTAGAAACAGAAATACCATTTGACTCAGCCATCCCATTACTGGGTATATAACCAAAGGATTATAAATCTTTCTACTATAAAGACACATGCACATGTATGTTTATTGCAGCACTATTCACAATAGCAAAGACTTGGAACCAACCCAAATGCCCATTACTAATAGACTGCATAAATAAAATGTGGCACATATACACCATGGAATACTATGCAGCCATTAAAAAGGATGAGTTCATGCCCTTTGCAGGGAAATAGACGAAGCTGGAAACCATCATTCTCAATAAATAAAATTAACACAGGAACAGAAAACCAAACACCACACATCCTCATTCATAAGTGGGAGGTGAACAATGAGAACACACGGACACAGGGAGGGGAACATCATACACTGGGGTCTGTTGGGGGATGGAGGGGCTAGGAGATGGATAGCATCAGTAGAAATACCCAATGTAGATGATGGGTTGATGGGTGCAGCAAACCACCATGACACATGTATACCTATTTAACAAACCTGCACGTTCTCCACGTGTATCCCAGAACTTAAAGTGTATACACACACACACACACACACACACATTTATATATTAAATATATATACACATATATATTTATACATTAAATATATGCACACATATATATTTATATATTAAATACCTATCTATCTATCTATATATATGAAAGAGTAAGTGTGGATGTGAAGGGAAAGCAAGAAAGCTGCATCTGAATGAGATGGCTTTGTTACACTAGGATTGTGAAATAGAAAAACTAAGTAGAGAAAAATACTGAATATTCAGAATAGGAGAACTACTTGATAGATATTTAAAGAGGTAAGAAGGAGTAATATAAAGACAAAAAAATTGAAATATTAGCCTTAGAAACATTGGCACTCAATCATCTGAGGAAGAAAATTGATGAAATTGATGCCATAATTGCGTATATGTCCTTGTCCTTCCCAAGGTATTTTCCCTTTATATGCAGGCGGATATATTGAAACATGAATTGTGAATGTGTTAGTGAGAAACAAACCTTTTGTTATGAATATATTTATGCAATATATTTTAATTATAATGATAATTAATGATGTGGTGATAAACAATTCTCTCCCAATGATATATATTGCATTCTAAGATTACCTGATTTTAAATGTGGTAATTCCTAGCTATGTTTGTCTTTGCTTAATCTTTCAAGTTCCCACATCTTGTAAGCAGCCTGGCACATGGTAGGTGTTCAGTATTATAGAAAAATATTTGTGAATTGTCATTCGATCACGGAGGTTCACACCGGTAATCCCAGCACTTTGGGAGACCAAGGGAGAAGGATCACTCGAATCCAAGAGTTTGAGACCAGCCCAAGAGTTTGAGATCAACATAGTGGGACCCTGTCTCTCTAAAAATTTTTAAAAATTAGCCGGGCATGGTGGTACCTGCCTATGGTTTCACCAGGAGGCAGAAGCAGGAGGACTGCTTGAACCAGAAGGTCAAGGCCTCAGCGAGCCATGTTCTCACTACTGCACTCCAGCCTGGCAACAGAGCGAGACCCTGTCTCAAAAAAGTTTTTGTAAATTGTTCAGTGTGAAGCAGTAATGTTTCTATTTGTGCTTATCTATCTACGTACATGCTCTGTTCTTTTTTTTTTTTTTTTTTTTGGTGTTTCCACAATTATCCATTTTACCTATGAAGCGTGAACACATGATAGCAGACTTATGCATTTCAATGGTCTGTCATTTGTGGTATAAGCAATTATGTGCTGCTATACATAAGAGTTTCTCTGTGTTGGTGTGAAAAAGTTAATGTTCTTTATGTGGCTAGAATGAGTTATCAACTAGTATTTATGTGTTTTACAACAAATTGTTTGTCACTTTCTCTGATTAAATGTGCCCATAGTAACATTATTGTCATCATTCTTCTTAAGTTGCAGTTGATATTTAAATCATGCTGTCTCCTTTTCCTGGAATGGCCATGCCATTTTGTAAATAAATATCTCCCTTCAGGTGGAAATGAATAACCAAAAGTCAGCCATATTAATATATAAACACCTCAATTCTAAAGTTTTAACATATGATAGAAGTGTGAATGGCAGTCAACCTACTTGTAATAACTTTCTTTACAGAATATAATGCTATTCAAAATAATAGAAAAGGGTTTATTTTAGTAGGTTTTTTTAGTGTTTCTTTTAGTTTTATAAAATTTACTTTGCTTATATTGTACATTTTTATATTGTATTTACAATAATAAAATCCAAGTTATATTTATCATAGTTTTCTGTTTTTGCCTAATTTTATTTAATTTTCATTGAAAATTATACAATCCTGACATAAAATATTTTTAGTTGCAAAGTCTGCATGAGTTAGACTTTTATCCATCTCAAAAATATGCCCATGTCCATATAGATGAAGTCAAATACAGAACTGAATAATTGCTGAATTAGTATTTATATGTAATGAAATTCCAATCCTGACTTACGCTTTTTTTTCCCCCAGAACCCAAATTTGGAGCTTTCACTAGCGAGATAAATGCCTAAATTCTCCATTTCACATCACTTTCTGGATAGATATGTCTTGTACACATATATTAATTGTCTGCAAAGATCTTGAATTTAATTAAAAGGCACAGTAAAATTCAAATTAAGTAATAGTTTTAGATTACATATTCCTGGGAATGTTATAGCTCTCATATCGCTGGCTTTTCACTGTTTCATAGAAAAGCTTTATTAAAAAGGCTTTAAAGTGAGATTAATTTAAGTTTAAATTGTCACTTGCAGAACTTTTTTAGCTAGCCTGAAGCAAAATTACATCTAATTCAAAATTGGAATAAAAGATTTTAGTCCTTTCAAATCTTTTAACTGGTGCTAACCCTCATTTCATTTTTAATTTTCACAATCCACAGAGAAATTAACCATATTGTGTAGACTATCAGTTAGTCTAAATTATTGAAGAGGAATGCAAGTCTACGGTGTGTGAGCATATGTTAGTTCAGTAGTCTTGCGGTGGAAAGGAAAATAAAGTGAGTTTCCTAATTATGATACATGATAACCTTGGGATGTTCTTTGACTCCTCCTTTTCTTTCACACCATAAATCTAATCTTAGAAAATTGTATGAGCCTTATCTGCTGCTTCTGCCTAGAAACTGACCCTTCTTATCACCTCCAATGCTATTAGTCATTTCATGTCACTATTGTCACTCCCTGCTTATTGCAGGAGACTCCAACTAGAGTCTACCACACTCTACTGCTTCCCACTTCTATCCTTCCGCATTGCAGTCTATCTCATTCCAGCATCCAGAGTGTAGAAACACAATTCAGGGTTTGGTGCCCTTCTTCTCAAAACTCTCCAATGACTTCAAACTTACCAGAGTGAAAACAGGGTCCTTGTATTTGCAAAGAACGCTTTCTAACATCTGACCCAGGATGGCCATTGACTTCTACCTGCTCCTCTTCTGGATGACTCTGCCCAGCCAAACTCCTATCTCAGGACCTCTTCCCAAGTCACTCCCTCTCCCTGGAATGTGCTTCTCCAAATCTTGAGCAAGCTCTTCAAATCCTTGCTCAAATGTCACCTTTTCAGTGAGGCATTATTTGACCATTGAATTTAAAATTACAATTTCCCTCATGGCTACAATCTCCACTTACTTTCCCCTGTTTTATTTTATTTTTTCCATTACCATTAACTCTTTCTAAAATATAATGCCATTTATTTATTATGTTTAGTATCTGTCTCATCACATTAGAATGTAATCTCCAAGAGAGAAAATATTTGTGTTGGTTTGACTCACCAAAGTAACCCCATCGAAACTGCAAAAGGGCTTAGAGTACAGGCAAACAAGGAAACAGGTGAACCTTGATTGTACAATCAATCAAGAAGCTCTGGTGGTTCACAGGACCAAGTCAGCCATCAGTGATTTAGGAAATGTGTCAGAAATTAGGTGACATTTCACCTGGACCCTAAAGGATGATATGAAGGTCCAGATGCTGGGGAAGCCCAAAGCATGCTTTGGAGTGTCGAGGTCCCTCAGATCCTGGAGTACACAGAGAAGAATTTTGGAAGAGGACAAACACATATTCAGAGCATTTGATATAGGACCTTGAACACTGAGGGGCTTATATTTCTCATGCATTCTTTGTTTTATGTTTGTCCCCTTATGATAATCTAAGACAGTATACTAATATATACAGGCCACTAAGCTATTAATACAGTTCAGAATAAAACAATGTATACAAAACGAATTTCTGTCTGATTCTACCATCTCCTGAATCATTCATCCATCACATGTTTTCTGTTTTCTGTCCACTTACTGGTTAAACTTTTGTTTTGTACTTCTAACCACAGAGAACGTTCAGTGAGTATCTCAGCTAATTAGAACTTATTTCCACCTTGTGTATGAAATGGAGTAACTAAAAAAGACTAAATAAATAAAAAAAAATAAGCCTTCCCAGTGTGTGATTTTTTGGTTCATGGTGTAAGTTTAATTAGAATTGGATTAGAATCAAGATCAAGGGTGGTCATACATCTTCTAATTAATTTCAGGATTTAGCATTTGAACTCTTCTGCAAGTTCAGGTCAATTTTAGTTTCTTGTGCTCTTGATTCTTGCTAGAAAAGCAAAGCAGCTAGTAAATGTTCATTCTAGACACTAATTGCAAAGTTGCAAGATCTACTTCCATGAATGACAGTAAGTACATCTGGCCCCACAAAATAGAAATTTCTCTTTGAATTTCTACAAAAAGTCATTGAATGGTAATATTACAATGCTAGCCTCATATTGAGTGAAACAAACTTTTGACAACGCAGAGAAGAAAACATATGTTCTCTTTTATAAACCTCTAATACTTGGCATTCCCATATGCACCTTGCATTCCAGAGATATAATGATTCATAAGCAATGAAAATTATAAATGAAGCATGCAGTATTACTAGTGACAGTACCAAATTCTTTCACGTTTATTTACTGCATACAAATTATGTTGAATACATTTTTGAGATATTAAAAAATCTTCGTGTGTGTGTGTGTGTGTGTGTGTGTGTGTGTCACAGTGGAAAAGAAAAAGGCCCACAACAATATTACTTGATTTTGTAAGTCATTATGTTAAAATTCATAGGGCTAATGAGGATTTAATAGATGAGCACAAAAGTACTAGAAGGTACCTATTTTTCACACTTGTTGTAGTATTTTAAATATTGATGCTAAAAAACTATATATTTGTTATTTTGTGAATATCACAGAAGTAAAATGATCTCCATAAGGAAAGTAATCCAAGTTTAATCTCCTACTTCAAGGAAAGCTTTTATATTTTTATTTGATACTTATGATTGGTGTTATAACTTCCCATAGAAAACCTCTAGTGATATAATTTACCCATAAAAATTAGCAGCCCTATGGAATGTTGCAATGATATTAAACAGGAAAGTAGAGTATTTTAATAATAGCAACAGTATTCTACCTTTAAAATAATAATAAAAAATTAACAAAGCTTCATAAATTTCACTTTGTGGAAGATAGAACAAAAAATGTACTATTTTTGCATAGGAATGAAGAACATATTTAAATATTCTCAATCAGGTGACCTTTTGTTTCACTGCACGATATTTGTCCTTGTTAAGCTCTAGTGCCAAAAGATTATTGCATTTTAAAGCCATTTCAAGGCTAAACATATTCAGAATTTCTACTTCATAAAAATATAAATTTGCATAAAGTGATTTACACTCTTAGAATACAACGAGCATGAAACTAGATTTTTCTTTTTACATTATGACTTGTGAATGTCAGATCAGAAGTGTATATTTTGATTATTATTTTTATAGGAATATAATGAAAGTTCACTAGGCAGTTCATATATTTAAGAATATCTGGCCAATCCTAGACCAATTAAATCATCTTGCTTTGTTCTTCAGACATGAGAAAGAAAAAAATAATGGAAAAACAGACTTTAAAATGAGCTCTTAAAACATAATGTAAAAAAAAAATCAACAGTGAAATACTGTTTAATTAAGAATAGATGGCATAATCTCCAATGTGTTTATGCTTGAAAAGTTAAATGTATAAATTTGAAACCCTTTATTATTATTATTTGCTTTGTTTTAAAAGGTAAGTAGTTTATATAAGAGGTACATTGTTTGTTGTTGTTGTTCATGGCACATACTGAAAAGAACTTAAACTACAGGCCTAAACTTACTGAAGGGCATGGCATTCCGTTTATACTTACTTGTAGATTTCTGTCACTGCAGGCTATTGCTCATCCTGTACAGTGTTTTCTCATTAACCATGTGAAAGGGGCTCAACAAACAAATCTCACTACTTTTATTTTATTTTATTTATTTTATTTTATTTTATTTCTTTGAGATGGAGTATCGCTCTGTTGCCCAGGCTGGAGTGCAGTGGCACCATCTCGGCTCACTGCAACCTCCACCTCTCAGGTTCAAGCAATTCTCCTGCCTCATTTTCCTGAGTAGCTGGGGTTACAGGTGCGTGCCACCACGCCCAGCTAACTTTTTGTATTTGTTTTTAGTAGAGTCGGGGTTTCACTCTACTAGCCAGAATGGTCTGTCCTCGTGATCTGCCCACCTTGGCCTTCCAAAGTGCTGGGATTACAGGCGTGAGCCACCGCACTTGGCCAAATCTCACTAATTTTATAATGCTGTGTCTAGAAGGCCACAGCTAAAGATCAATGTTGAACAGGTTCTGTGAATGCTCGAACAACTAGCACATCTTATCTGAAGAATTATATCTGAATCAGTTGGGAATTGACTCTTGTTCTATACTTTTCTATCAACAACCTTACCCTTACCCCCAGTGCCAGCTTCGAAGGATAATTTTATATAGCTTCTGATGTGTGTGCCTACCCTTGCCCAAATTTTCTTATATCTAATGAGCTGTTGCAATAAATAAATTGTTACCTTCTCTCCAGCACATTTTCAATGCCCCACCTTGGTCTATGACTACTTTCGGCATATTTCCTCATTTCTTGGTATCCACATTAACTCTTGGAGTGAGTATAACCCAGCTCTCTGGCATGAATTTGGAGGCTTTGAGTTCATATATTCTTTATTTTTAAATAAGTTGATTTCTACTTTATGTCAAGGCTGAAAACCCCAGTGAAGTCATGAGATTACCAAGAGCACACACAAAGCAAAACATGATAGATGTGTTCTTTGGTCCATTCTTTGAGGTCAATACTCATACAAGGTCAATACCTAAAGTTGAAATAAACTAACTCATGCTGAAGAGGCCAATGGTTGGGAATAAAGGGAAGATATTACTTCTTCCAGAATCCTTCATATTTTAATATAAGATTTCTAGACACAAAATGCCTTGGGCCAATTAATGAATTTCTAAAAGTGAAATTCCAGGCACAATGTGAAGCTGATGGAAACGTAGTTTGAGACTGGGAAGGAGAGGTACTGGATAATTCTCACATCTTATATAAGTATGTGTTTGCCTCCTACTGTTTTGTGACAGTCCAGCCCGGCCTCTATAAAGCATTTCATGTGGCTATCAGATATCTTTACCCGCCTTTCCCTTTAGGTTTGCTTCTCATTTATATAATACTACTACTTCTTTTCTCTCTCATGACTTTTATGTATGTATTTTGAGGTACAATCTCAGTCTTTTAACAAAGTAGAATATGCCTACACAATTAGTTGAGTGTTGATTCCATTTTGGTCCATGCTATCAGGCAGCTGTTCAATAAAAAGAAAAATTGTGCATGCGTGTTTGTAGCCTCCTATTGCAGCTGTGAATGAAAGGAGTTTGCCCACTAGGCAAGGCAGCTGTATGAAGAGCTTGGGTCACAGCTCAATGTACTAGGAAGCAATTAATTATAAAATGAGATTACCATTTATTATAACCATTAAAATGTCTGTACATCTGATCCAATAGTCCTCTCTATTCTGGCAGTTATCCTAACTCTTTTGTCAGCAAAGCTTCATGTTTCAGTTATTTTAACAACTTAGGGCATTTGTTCCTAACTTTGACCTGCATCAGAGTCACCTGGAGGACTTGTTAAAATACAGTTCTGGCCCTTGCCTCGGAGTTTCCGATTCAGTAGCTCTAGGGTGAGTTCCCTAAAAATAATGGTTCCTATCCTTTCCCAGGTGATGCTGAGGCTGCTGGTCCAGGGATTACACTTAAGAAATAAGCAGTAAGAATTAAACTTAAGACCTAGTTTCTTGATTCTTGCTAGAACTTCTTTCTAGTAACTTCCTTCAATTTTCTGGTAGCTTGTCATGTCAATAATCAGCTGAAATTTTTGTTTTTTGTATTTGTTTTTGCTCTCATGGTACAGAATTTTACTTAAAAAAACTAAAATCTGTGTGACATAGCCCTTTAAAATCTCAGGTTAATTGAGTTCTGTAGGCTTTCACAGCTGCTCTATAATCTGATTTCCCTTTTTGCTTTCCTGTTTGACTACCTGTCACTCATCTTCTGATATTACTCCATAAATATATATCTGCCTCCTGAATACATATTTAGATATTTCATTCTTCCATTTGATTATTCAAAAACTGTTTATTGAGCACCTACCAAATAGAGATAAAGAGAATACAAATAAATAGTGCTGCTGTCATAAAGGGGTTTGCATTCTATTTGAGGACAAAGTCTAAAAATTAATAGTTAAATATAACACGAGGTAGTGATATGTGTGGGAAAGAAAACCAAAGCAGAGGAAATTGATGTTTTTGATATGTATATAATCATACATTTTATTTTTTCCCAAATGAATTTTTTCTTATTTGCATTGCTGGGTACCATTATTATCTTATCATCTAACTCTCTTCTTTCCCTCACAACTTCCCTTCCATCCCAAACATTTCCCACACTCACTCAGTCAGCAGGTAACTTCTAATTCCACAAAACTATTTCAATCTGTAGTTGTATTACAATCATTTTAGTTCAGTTTTTAAAAAATATTTTACCAGGAACAGTTTAATATCTAGCTTTAATACCACAACTTTCTGTAAGACACACTTACCAAAAACACTTTAAGTCAGATCATGGTACTAATCCAACAACAAATTTACTCAGTGAGGCAAGTACTTTTATGATTCCCATTTAGAAATAAGGAGACTAAGGAATTTTACAAAGTCAGAAATTTGAATCAACACATCCAGAGTCCAGAATCTGAGCTTTTGACAGTAGAATGATAGCGTGGTATTCACTGTGACTGAAAGAAGAAGATACCAACTGTTATGTCAGCAAAGGACAGGACAATTAACTCTGCCCAGAGGATCTCAAAAGCTTTATCCAAGATGGGTCACCCCGGGTGGGTACTGTGTCACCTGCAGTTTGAGTTTACCTTTACATTAAAAATTCCATAAAGGCAACTCTCTTCCTATATATATTTTAATCCTTCTAGAGCATAAATTTCACACAGTGTGTGTGATAATCTATTAGTTGATTGATTAATTTAGTTTCAAGAATATCTAAATAGGATAAAGCTTTATGTACTATGGTGAGGAATGTGCTCCATGCATTTTAAGAGAAGGCTAAAGCAGGTTTCGAATTACAATGATAACAAGGATGAATAGATTTGACCTACTACCCAGCATCTTCCATAAATTTCCACTCTCCATTGCCTATAAGCTCACAGAGAGTGAACAGGGTAAGCGCAGCTATTACAATGGTAAGAAGAGCCAAAGAGAAAGTCAAAGCAGACATGAGCTGGACCTGACAGTTATTTGACCTATGAAATGCTTTAAAGAATAAGGGAGATCAATATTTCAAAATCCTGTCTAAAAAACCCCATACTTTATTTTTGCCTGCTTTTTAGAAACTGTCAAGATGCTGCCACCTTTAAAATATGGTAACAGCTGTGCAAACTTTGATAGAGTTTGATTCACATTTTTACTCTCGTTTTTAACTTAAAGAACACATCTGTTAAGATATGAGTCTTATGCCTGTGCTTCAATCAAGTTGCACCATTTTTCTCTCTCAGCTTATATGCATAACGATATTGAGACAGCTGAAAAGAAATGCCAGGTGACAGTTTCATTGTTTTGAAGGATCGTTCCTGTGACCAGCCTGCCATGTCATAATGGTCATATTCCATCATGAGTGAATCTATGTGATAACTATCACCTTAGAGCTTTTCCAAATCATCATTTCTTATGAAATGTATTTGATATATATGTATACTTTCTTACGTCTCAACAAACCTCTAGTGACTACATTTAATAAATAAACCATATTCAATTAGGTAAGTTTATTGAAAAGCTAACTCAAAATCTTTTTTTACTAGACAGTGATGCCAGTTGTCGTTTATGCTATAGCCAAACAAATAAAAAGTTTGTCAGACAGTAAAGACGATGTTTTGGTGGGAGCTCGTTATCTATGAATGTGTATTGCCAAGACTTATCTTAAATAATGATATTACAGGGGGATTAAAACCTGTAGTTTGGCCAATTACATAAAAATATAAACATATTTTTGTTTTCAAGTATATAACTTCCGGTGCTGTCGGGACCAGGAATGGGTTATTTTTCATATTTTCTCATGGTACATTTTGTCCTCCTTATAAGGATTGCCTTTCTCCTATTACAAGGAAAGAGAAACATGAGCACTGAGCCAAAATTTCTCAAGTTGACAGCAAGTATGACTTTCATGGGTGCTACAAGAATATGATCTATTCATTTGTAGCAGCTAGAAAAGATTTTGTAATTCAACCAGATTGTGAAAGGTCACCCTTACTCCGATGAAATAGATGAGGGGAATTTGTATGCGCTTTGTGTGTGCATTGTAAGTGGCATATATCTGGCCACGTGAATACCGCTTCCCATGGAGAGTGGTCAAACTGCTGTATTCATCCATTGCTGACACGCGAACGAGAATCCCTAAATTTAAAAAATACCTACACACTGTCGAGTCCAATCCTTTCATTTTTTAAAATAAAGAAATTCTGATTTATAGAGGTTGTTTTTTTTTTCCAAATACTATATGAGGATTAGTTTAAAAAGTGAGTAGTAAAGTCCAGCATTTCTAATTTCTTTAAAAATCTTTCCATTATACATTCAATAATATACATTTATAGTCTATAAATATGGTAATTGGACAGTAAATAAAACAAAGAAGACATATATATATACACACACACATATATACACACACACACATATATATACACACACACATATATATACACACACAAATATATATATATATATATATATATTTTTTTTTTTTTTTCTTTGTTTGAGATGGAGTCTTGCTTTGTTGCCCAGGCTGGAGTGCAGTGGGATGATCTCGGCTCACTGCAAGCTCCGCCTCCTGGGTTCATGCCATTCTCCTGCCTCAGCCTCCCAAGTAGCTGGGACTACAGGCGCCCGCCACCACACCTGGGCTACTTTTTTGTATTTTTAGTAGAGACGGGGTTTCACCATATTAGCCAGGATGGTCTTGATCTCCTGACCTCGTGATTCGCCTGCCTCTGCCTCCCAAAGTACTGAGATGACAGGTGTGAGCTGATGAACCCAGCCAAGGAAGACATATTTTTACCTTTCTCTGTCAAGAGAATGGGATAAAACATGAATGGCATATGTTCTACACTGTCAAACAGGCTAACATTAGCTGAATTTTATCAAATATTTATGTGCCAGACCCTGTTCTAACTTCCTCACATACATTTATCCATTTACTTCTCACAGTAATCTACTGAGATTAGTAATATCATTAACATTTGTTAGATTAAAAGATTAAAACATACACACATACACACAGATTAAGTAATGTGCCCAAGACTACATAGCTTGAAAGTGATATCTAAGATAAAACTTCAGAGTTTGCATCTTAGTAGTTATGTAATACTCTCCTAGTGACTTTGAAATAAATACCAAGAGCGTCATTTTGTTCATTCAAAATCCATAGCATTGCTCATTGGCTGAAGGTAGCTGTCTGTTTTAGAAGTGTGGGTTAGATTATGTATACTGGTACTTGTTTATTCTACTCTTGGTGAATGTTGATTGAGTGGTTAATGTCTTGTTTTATCACTACTTACAAGACAGAATTTAACAGATTACAAACACATATTGACATTAAACCTTTATTCAATCACTCATTCATTCACTAAATAATTATTTACTAAGTCATTATCATCTCTAAAGATCAGTTCTAGTCAACGAACAAAAATAGAGATTGCCCTTGTCTTAAGGAGCTGGAGAGAGGGGATATTTTGTTTGGTTTACTTTATAAACAATTTACATACAATAAAACTCTCCCTTTTTGGTGCAAAAGTCTGTGAGTCTGACAAATGCACATAGTTGTGTCACTATCAAAATAATTGGGTTATATAACAATTCCATTACTCCCAACAATTCCCTTGTGATATCCCTTTGCCATCAACCATTCTACTACCTCCAACCCTTGCAAACACTGACCTATTCATTCTTCTAGTTTTGCCTTTTCTAGAATGTCCTAAAAATAGAATTAAAAAGTATAGCAGCATTTTGATTCTGGCTTCTTTCACTTAGCTTAATGCATTTTATGTTTGTTGTGTGTATCAACAGTCTACTCCTTTCTTTGCTGAGTAATATTTCATTGTATGGATGTACCACAGTTCATTTATCTGTTACTGGTTGATGGACATTTGGGACATTTCCAGTTTGAGGCTATTACAAATAAAGTTGATATAAACGTTCACATACAGTTGCTGTGTTAACACAAGTTTAATTTCTCTTAGGTAAATGCCTTGAAGTAGGGTCCAGTGGAAAGTATGATTTTGACTTTATATAAGAAAGTGTCAATTATTTTCCAAAGTAGCTGTAACATTTTGCATTCTCTTCAGCAACATATGATTTATAATTTCTTCACGTTCTCACAAACACTTGATGTCAACAGTTTTCCCCCCTAGCCATTATAATAAAAAGTGTAGGGGTATTTCATTGTGGTTTTAATTTGCAGTTTTTAATGACTAACAATGTTGGAACTTTTCACTCATATGCTTATTTTTCTATCCTTTTGCCTTCTTTGGTGAAATGATGTTCAAATCTTTTGCCTGTTTTTCATTGGATTGCTTTCTTATCGTTGACAGATCCACTTTTCATTCCCTTACTCATTATTCTCATCACTGATAATGCCTAAATTCTTGAATGACTCCCCCTCTTCTGTTCCTACCCTTGACCAATCATCAAAATCACTTAGAGAACTTGTTAAACAGTTTCCAGGCCCTATCCCAGAGTTTCTGAATGAGAATCTTAAGAGGGTAAGACCTAGAACCTAAAAATATCTCTCTATATGGAGATACAAGTTAAGATCACAACGAGATATCACTGCCTGTTTGTTAAAACAGTTAAAAGAATAATTTAAAAAATAATGACAATACCTAATTCTAGTGAGAATGTGTAGCAGCTTTACTGAAAGTTGGACAGGCATCAATAAACATATGTCTAAGTCTTATTGATTTCATCTCAGTACTCACTGACAACTTCTGTTATATCTTATTCTTAGAGTTATCTTGTCCCAGAACAATGAAATAGAAAATATATAATACATCTACTCTCAAATTATTTCTATATACAAACAAACACATATGCTTGTATTCAGAAAGGTGAAAGGGAGAAAGTTCCAAGAGATAAATAATTTACTAAAAAAGTGGGACAACAACAAACATCTGTCTCTTATTCCAGAGCTGTTCATGAGTTTTCTACAAATGTCTCTCATTTTTAAAACCCTCAAACCCCAACTTCTTTCAAGCATGTTTGTGCCTATAGAAAGTCCATCATATGTTTCTTCAGTATGTTTTACTACCACAGTATCGTTTTGTTAAAACTCTAATCCATACTTCTCTAAACCTAAATTCTTCATGGTTTTTAGAAATCTTTATTCATTTTTTTCTCTTTACCTGATCTCAAAACTACTTGATGCAATTAATTTCTATTGTGACAAAAAGATTAAAGAGGTTTAATGCATTAGAGCTTGCAATAAATACCTCATCGTTACTCAAACCGGCTGAACACTGACCTTAACTCTTTTTTTCTATCCATTTTTCACTCTCTCCCACAACCTTTGAGAAATACTCATATTGTGTCCATTTTAGAAAAATCGCTCTGAAAGTTACATTTATATTTATGGTTAATATTTGAATTTTAATGCATCCATATGGTAATCACATATGTGTGTATTCTACATGTATATATTTCTTACATGGTAAGCTCCTAGAGGGCAGTGAATGGCACGCATAATGCAGCTCCTTAAGGTATTTCACATAAAACCAGTTGCAATTACGCTTCTCATCAAAGTTATGAAGAAGGCTATAAAAGGATGAGTCTTTAAAAATTGGTCAATATTTACTTCTTATGTTCATTAAGGCAAGAAATATAAATTGAATAACTACTGCTAAACATATTGATGGTTGTAATTTAAGTAAATTTATGGACTAGACTATTGGAGGGCTTATATATTTAGTAATGATTTTCATCCTTGGCTCATTATATAAAACTTTAAATGATAAATGGCCCTAGAATACTTTCATAATTAAGTTGATACTGAGAAAATGATGAAAATGAGATAGCTGATATCTGGGGGCTAAGAAATTATGAAGGAATAATTTAAAACGAAAAAATAAGCTTTACCAGTATAAGTTTTACCTGAATTATTGAATTTAACCTTCAGAGCACATACTAAAACCAGGGGCCCAGTTAATAAAGGCAAGAGATAAATTTGTGTTGGGGATGGAATGGGGTGCAAGGCAAGTAAAATAAAGTTGTTTGTGTAAGATTTTTATTAGAGATGATATGCCTAGGACTCATGATCTAGAAAGAAATCAGTCTTGATGCCAAGGGCAGCCCTTGGTTATGTTAGTTATCTTGAAATTGGGGCTGGTTGTTCTAAATATTTAGTACCAAGCAGTGTCACTGAAGTACTTTAGCTTTTCCCAGCCACAATTTATTAGATATTTGAAATCCAAATGTTCCTCAGTTCCTTTCAAACCTATTTTTATCTCAGCTGATGTCACAATTTTGTTCTTATAGACCTGTCAAAGACATTTTTTTAAGGTTGCAGCATAATTTCAAGTTCTTCATGTTATTTCTTATACCCTTACATATTTTTACTCTGAATTATATACTTTAAGTGTTTGTCATAGGTGTGCTTTTTACAAGTCTTCACACCAGTCTTCTATTTATTAGGTTTCTGTGTTAACTTTCCTAATTATAAAATATGATATAGCTTTCTTTCTTTGTGTGTTTGTAGTGAGATAAATGTGCATATGAAAGAGACAGACAGAGATAAACAATCAAATTATCAGAATAGTTTAATTCTCATGTTATGGCTGAACTCAATATATCTGGTAAAAACAGATATGTTTAGAGAAAGGCTGATTTTACTTACTTATTGATAAGATTCTTTTAATGTATTGACTTTCTAAAAAAAAAAAAAAAAAAACTGACATATTGTCAACTCCTCTTCCCATTTCCCACAGCTGTCTTTCCAAACTCTCTAGGTCCATTATTCAACATCTGATTCAGTTTGAATTGTGCCCCTGATTTTACGTGTTAAATGCGAACCCTCAGTCTCTCAGAATCTGATCTTATTTGGTACTAGAGTTACTGAATATGTACTTAGGATGAGGTCATGCTGGAGTAGAATGGGTCCCTAATCCCATATGCCTGGTGTCTTCATAAAAGAATGCCAGGAAAAGAAACAGACACATACACAGGGAGAATGCCCCATACAGACTGGAGTCATGCTGCTACAAGACAAGGAACTACCAGAAACTAGGAGGAGACCTTGAACATATCCTTCCTTAGGCCCCTCTGAGGGATCATGGCCCTGCCAACACCTTGATCTCAACTTCTAGCCTCCAGAACCATGAGACATCAAAGTTGTTGAAGCCACTCAGTTTGTGATACTTTGTTACAGCGGCCCTAGCAAAGACACAGAGCATGTAACCAAGATTCCTACAGAAGTGAACAGGTAGAAACCAACTCATCTACTTCCCCATTTCCTGGCTATGAAAACATCTTTAGTTTTACCTGCTTTTCCTACTGTTTGAATGTACGTGTTAATCCCTCTATCCCATGCAAACCTATATCCACCAATGCTCTTGATCCCATCTTTGCCATCAATTCTATTTCCTGCCTCTGAATTATATATCATCAATTTCTTAATCTGTGTTAAATCACGTTCCTTGGCTCCTAACCATGCTCAAGTTTTTTTCTATATTTATAAGCTGGAGATAGTGACCAATAATTGCTGTTTCCTCTTTCTTTGCACCTAAATCTGGTTTCCATCCTTCTTACCTATGAAACTTTTTACCCCAAACATTAGCTAATAGAAACCAATCTTAACCATCATCATTCTTTTTAGTTTAATTTTTTGCCCCAAATATATCTTTAGGAGCCTCTGTCTCTCTCTTTTTTTTTTTATTATGTGTTTTTACTGAAATTATCTTTAGACATACAGGGCTTTGAGCCATACTGCCTAGGGCTTTAGAGATTTAGAAATGTTCATGAAGGATGAAGAACAGAAAAAAACTAAAGTGGCACAGTCATTAGAGGAGAGAATCTGGGCAAGTGGTATTGTGGGAGCTAGGTCAAAAGATTTCCCTCAAGGAAGGAGAATGATAGATTCACATGCTGAATAGTGTTAACATGTAACAGACACATCATCAGTCAGCTAGCAACTGAGAGAATGGGAAGGGAAGGAGACAGAATAATATCTTTGGTCTTCCATCGGCCTCCTATGTCTCTGAAGCCTGTGTCTTACCCATGTTTAGCTGAAAACAGAGACAACCCAAGATGTGCCCTAAGTTTTGAGTATGAGAATCTCTCAGACTCCCCATGATGAGTTGTTGTCACCGTCATCAGCCCATTGAGAATCACTAGTATCTCCAGCTGCTAAGATGTTGCTCAATTTAATTCCTATAATTAGGAATTGATTTTTTAGGACAATTGTATATTAAGATTTTTTTGTTTTGAAATATAACACAATATAATATTTATAGGATTGTTTAAATTACATTACCCTAGAAAATGAATATTTTCCTGACTTCCCCATTCGAGAAGTCTATCTTTAAATGTTGTCAGTCCTTTTAATTCTACTCTTGAATTTCCTGTTGCTCTTAATTTTCTCCATGGATATTTTCACCTAATTGCAGACATCTACTATTACTTACATGTCTATACCTTTTGTAAAAATTTGCCTCTTGTAATCTATTCCTGACTCTCCCCTTATCCTCCCACATTTCGTCTTTGCTATCAAAGCAAAGATTGATTAGGATGTTGGCACTCATCCAAGAAGCTAAATGGTGAGAAAAGTGGATTTCATCCCAACCCCACTAATGCAGCATAAAGCAGGCCAGTCATAGTTGTTTCATTTTCCTTCTATAAATGGGTTTAGGTAGGGGTATGTGTCCTAACCATACCAATGAGATGACATTGCCTCTTTGAGGACACTCAAGATTTCCCACTAATTAAGAAAGTCAAATGGCAAAGTGGAGTTATAGGAAGATATGGTACTGAATTAAGGTAGGTATTCCACCTTAGGACATTGTGTTCTATAATAATCATTCTCTTTATTGTGGAAATCATATTATCTGGTTTATCATTACTAGTAGCCAAAAGCTACTGTTCAATAGGCCGCCTTCACCTGAGTTCCAGACCCATATTTTCAAATATTCATTTTTATTTTGATCCAGAGGCATCACATGAAGCTCATTGTGTGTTTGTATTAAAATTGTAATCTATAATGTCCCCACCTCCAGGCCAGAAACTTGGAGTCATCTTCCCCACATTGACATTGCATTTCCCAGGTGACCGCTAGGTTCTGTTGATTCAACATGCAAAACATCTCTCAAATCTGCCCTCTCCACGCTACCTGTAATATTTTTTGTTCCCTTGCCAACTACTTGTTGCTTATCTAATCAGTTCTATGCACCATTTTCACAGTTATGCTTCCAACACACTGATAATTCTTAAAAATGTTCATAAAGAGTATAATATGATCTGATATATTTTATAGTGCCTTTTGGAATAAACTATTAATATTTTAATATCCAATTTCTTTGTGAACCTTCCATTTTTGCTTTATCTCTACACATATTCACATGTACTCTAGCTAGAGCTGTCTACTGATCATTCCCTAAATATGCTCTGGGAACATATATGAGTTTGCTTGCACTGTTCCGTCTGAACATAATGCCTTTTTTATCTTACTAAACTGACAACATCCATGTTCAGTGGTACCTCTGTAAAGAGCTTTGGGACCCACCCCATTCAATTGGAAGTACTATTCTTTTGGAGAGTAGTATTTGGTTGTTACTGAGAGTGTATTATGTATCATTTGCATTTTTAGTACTCAAGTGTTCATTACTTTTTGAACTGTCTTGAACGAAGTTTTGTTGTTAACTCCTAAATAGATCCCAGAATCTCCATTGTTCAAACAAAATATGATTGAATACATCTTTACATTCACAAAGCTAAGAAACCATAAGTGAACATATAACATTAATCATTAATACGCATAATGGCTAGCCACCACACTGTGGTTATCATGATCTCACAGTTACCATAAACCTAGCAGCATCTGGCAAATAGTAGCTCTTCAATAATTTTTACTGAATTAAATTTATCAGATTTCTACTTAAAATACAACACATTTGTAAAGTTATAAAACTATAAAGAAAACTTATTGGTGGAATTAATATGAATATTTGAAATTTCTATGCAATTAAATAATTATGTATGAATAAAGATCTTATTTCATTCATTTACTAATTTAAAATGGGTAGGATATACTGTACTATTCCTTTGTAGTGATATAATTAATATCATAAGCCAATAAAAAGTAGACAAATAGTCAACAGCTCTTTTTTATAACTATTTTCTTTGGTTTGGTCTGTTTTCCAAAGAATAAAGTCCCAATACATATTAGTCACAAAGATGCTGATGCTGAGTTGAAAACAGCTTCTCTACAGCATGACAGGACACCCTTAAGGGCTTCCTCCCACTTGTGACTGATGGTGCAGATGCTATATTAAGAAACACTATGGCGATACTCCAGCTATTTGAAGAAATTTTCCTAGCACAGGTGGTTCTCCAACTTGGCTGCTTCTCAAAATCACCAGTGGGGCTTTAAAGAAATGCAGGTGCCTGGGCCCTAATTATCCGGAGAAGCTAATTTCAGTATTCCTGGGTAATGGAGCATACTTATTTGTATTTTTTTTTTTAACATTCACAGACGGTTTTAATGTGTAGCTTGATTTGAGAACCACTGTAACACCCACTACAGCATGACCTTCCTTTTTAAGTTTCTTTCTTTCTTATATAGTCAGAATGAGCACTGCTGCTTATGAGTTTTGTTTCTGCCCATTCCTTTTGGTGTAATTCACAGGAAGGTCTAGGTTAACGACAACTTTATTTCTGGACTTTGTCTTTCAAATTTCCTTTCATTCCTTACTCTGAAACCCACAAACCAATCTCAACTTTGCCCATATCAGTTCCTCCCAGATAACAGCATGTTACACCATGACATGGTTTAGCTGTGTCCCCACCGAAATCTCAACGCGAATGGTATCTCCCAGAATTCCTACGTGTTGTGGGAGGAACCCAGTGGGAGGTAATTGAATCACGGGGGCTGGGTTTATTAGAGGTTTCCAGTTTGCTTCTTCCTCATTTTCTCTTATTGCCACCACGTAAGAAGTGCTTTTTACCTCCCGCCATGATTCTGAGGCCTCCCCAACCAATGTGGAAATGTAAATCCAATTAAACCTTTCTCTTCCCAGTGTCAGGTATATCTTTATCAGTAGCATAAAAACAGACTAATACACCCTGGGAACACCACCCCAGGCCATCTCTTGCTAGTATGCCCTTTCCTATTTAGGAACATACAAGCCTTCAACATTTGTTATTCTCCTCCTCAGGAACTACTTGAGGAGACCTGCCATTAGACAGAAGCCCAGGCATTTCATAACCATTTTAAGAATAAGAAAGTCATGTAAATCATTGACACTTTAAAAGATAATTCTCAAATAATAAGAAGAGGTTTGGTTCAGACACCCAATTTTATCAAAAGACATTTTTGAAGAATTATATATCTGTTTTATCTTCACCTATGAATACTTATCTCTTAATATTAGATTTATTGATCTCTCCATACTCACCATTTTGAATTCCCAATTATTGGTATTATAATGGAGAGCAGGATGGTATCAAGTCTAAAATATGAAAAATACTTGTATATTCTTAAATTTTTAAAAACCAACACTACCTAAGAAAAATTTAGTTAAGTAATATTTTCTCTACAATCTTATAAATTAAAACCTGTTCCATATTTTATACATTGCATTTTTTGACAAAAATAGTAACAATTAAATTTAAAATTGGCATAGCCATTTTCATGGGTTAAATATAAAACTTGTAAATCTTCACAGAAACAATTATGCATATCCAACTACCTCAGCAAAGCCCTTGATATATCTATTGTAATCACTCAGATTCAAAAATGTTGAATTCACTAATTATTACAAAGCATCACGTTTTCCTAATAAAAGGCAAAAATAAAGATTCCTAACTCACTGTGATACCTCTATTGTATATTCTCCAATACAAATGGGCACTACACAGCTCAACAGAGTTTTTAAAAATTATAAGGATGCATTGATACTCACGAACTGGTTTTCCTAATTTGGTATTAATGTTGGGTCACACAAGGACTATGTGTAACTATGACCTGAATGAAAAAAAGGCTCGTTACATCTGATAGGCATCAGACCTTTTCTTTATTCACGTTCATAAATGCCTGAAGTGGAGAAATGGTCAAAACAAAGACAGACAAAAACCCCGGGGCTATTGTGAATTCTGAATTCCTGAGGAAAAACAACAGAAAAGAGATTTAGTTTGGATTCACTTCCATGCTGCAGTCTCTCTGAGAAAGCCTAGCTTTCTGAGTTCATCTGGTGTAGTGGGTTCAGACACTATCATAGCCTCTAGGGAATGCTGGGAAATGAGTCACAAAGACAGAACACCATGCACATTCTGCTGTTTGTAAGTCTGGTTTAGAGCTAAATAAGGACAGGGGCACAGCTGCAGACTCACAGCAGGTAGAGAATCACTTAAGAGATAATGAAAAGAATCAGGATAATAAGTTTATAGGGAAAGAAAAAAAATTGGAACCTGAGGTGAGAGCCTGGAGTGACAACAAAGCCTGGAAGAGTAAAAGAAACATAATACTTAAATTCTACTTTAAAATTCCCAATCTGGAAATAGCAGTATCCATAAGCTATTCCTTACAATTAAAAGATGGGATAATCTGTTTCAGGGGAAATGTACTCTCTGAGCGCAGACATGTGACTTCCAGTTCCTGCCCAGTCTCTGCATTGTTTGTGACATTAAGAAAGTTGCTTATTCTCTTTTGGTCTCATCCTTAAAATGAAAATGGTAGACTAAAGGCTTCAATGATGTATTTTTTACAGGTCTAAACGTTTATACATTATTACTCTAAACATTTTTTTTTAAGAGTTGTGCAGAGAAAACAAATCAGAACACGTATAAGATAGTAGCTGCAGGCTGGTAGCAGAAATGTAGAGTGGCCTCAGGGATTTCCTGTAAGCTCCTCTGAAGCTTGGTATGAGCTCCTGAATTGTTCCAAATCGGTGATAGAAGGCGCCACCTAACGAGGCAGCTATTCCATATCTGGAGCGCTCTTATGTTTAAGGGATATTCATCTTCTAGCAGTTTCTATGAGATCCAGTTCTATTCTCAAAATAATATTTTAAAAATTCCCTCTTCAATTATTTAAAGCAACATTTTTGATCTCCTTAAGTTTCATCTTGTTGAGGCTATAAATATCCTTGTCTCTTTCACCTATTGCTCATTTACATGATGTCTGAACTTGAGAGCATAAGGACTGCAGACTTCTAAGCATGCTCAGGTTATTGGCATCGGATTTAAATGGTGATGCCTTGAGTGCAATGATAGAGTGGGTTTGGTCCCCGATGTAACTGGAGCCTTAAATTTTAAATAATTCTGTATGAGTTAGGACTCGAGATGGAACAAGAAACTTTAGATTCTAAGCACAGCTGCTAACAAACTCAAAGTGTTAATAATGAGGTTGGGCTACATAAAATTGCTGATATTTGGCACATTTAGGTCTCAAGAACTGACATTGATTATACAAAAATAATAATAGCAATAGTTAACAACTAGAGGGTCCGGCATCGTTCTAGGTGCTTTTTATGATTTATGTCACTTAACAGAAACTGACAGTTTGATAAAACAGGTAAGTTTCACTTGGAATGGGAGGGGTGGTTCTGAGGGAAGCCCTTTTACTGAATGTAGGCAGATCTGCAGTTCAATTTCCTTTGGACAGCGTTTCTTCCTCTACGATCCCCAGGGCTGATTTTATCACAACCATCTATTATCCTTTGTAACTTTTTCAATTAGGCAAAACCGCCAAGTGATATTCTGTACTTTGTATTTGTACATATTTCCTCTCCATCTTTCACTTAAGTGAGATACAGCATTTTTGTCAGTTTTGGTGTTCATCTAATCATTTTATAGTGAATAGTAGAAAAGACTGGAGTGTAGTGGCCTTGTTGCTAAGACATTAAATGAAGTCTAGGCCAATCACTGTATTTTCCCTGCTCACGTACATAAGTTTTAAGTCACAATATACCAAGAGCCATGAACAGAAATGATTCACACCTGAAGACTTCCATGCACCAACATTTCTGACACAGCCACATTTTCTCCCCCTTTCTTGGAACTATCCCCATAGCTTATCATGAAAAGTGGGTTTTTATTATGGCAGAGGAAAATTTAACTGGGAATAATTATGAAATGTGTAATAATTGAAATTTTTTTCATGTTAAATTGTCTTGGTCAAAATATACCTCAGTGAGCCAGGCTGGAGGTGGCTCCTCCCCATTGCATGTTAACATTATACCATCAGTAAATAGCGTATCAAATCCTGTGATCCTAGGAGCCACATTAATTTCTGCCATCTCCATATTATCTCGGGACCTTATAGAAAATACTGTGATGTGTGGATGTGTCTCTGTGTGACAGATCACTGATATTGGAAACAGTATTTAGAATGTTCTGGTCCTGAAAAACAGAAAAAAACAGAATACATCCTAAGAAATGATGGTCACTTTATAATGCTTAAATTAAAATAAGGCAGTAAATACAGCCCCTATCCAAACACAGACTAAACATAATTCCTGGGGTAGATGGGAATAGTGTGTTTGTGTGATGGGGATTGTCCCATTGCATTTTTTACAGCAGTGGGATGTGGGGATGACTAGTGGGTCAGGGAAAAGTAGAAGCAGCAGTATAAACACATGCTTTTATGATTCAGTGTTTAGTTACTTTACATTCAACTTTGCTTCTGTCATTCATCATATTTACTATTTCTCATTGCTTTGTATTATCTAGAAATTTTTCGAAATATATTTTTTACTGAAGTCATTGCTAAAGTGTTGAAAATGCTTGACCAAATTGGAACATTTCAGGACATAGATCAGGAGGATGGTGAAGATTTTCATCAATCAATTAAGCAGCACCATTTTAAGAAATGTGCTGTTCAATAAGTCATAAACCCCAACTAATTGTATTGTTTACCATAGTTCCTCCTTTTGGGCTGTCATAGTCCATTAAATTAATTGCTGAACGAAGAGAATTGATATAGTGTGTCTTCCCAACATTGCCTCTCCTCCCCAGAGTACACTAGCACCATAAAGAATGAAATGAGATTGGATTAGAATACATGTTTAACTTGTTTATATGTTTGGTGAACATAATCTGGTTTCTGATGATTGACTTAATTTTTTTAATGCTTGCTGCTATCCACTTAATAATCTAAATGTTTTCCTAATACTATGCTTATAATATTTTCCATTTTTGAAAAATCAAAAAATGTCCATGTTTCCAGTCTTCTATAGCATCTGTTTGCTATCATTTTTAAAAGAGTAAAAGAATTCTGAAATAATATTTGCACATTCTGGGAGGTAAATTTATCCTAAAGAGGAGGCATACAATCATTTAGGGGAACTCTGAGCTCTCATACAATCCCTTATCTCTTTTTTAGTTCAGTTTCCTCATCAGTTTTAATTTTGTCTCTACTGTTTGGAGAGACTTATTCTTCTTGATAAAGATGAAAACAAAATAGGAAAAAATAAGGTATGGGTTATCCCGTGTAATGAAAAGTACACTGTTTTAAATGCAGTCTAGAAAATGCATGCTAAAAACAGTACTGAGGGTTTTTTTTTTTTTTTTAAATAACTAGTTTAGTTTGGTCTGAAAGCAAGACAAAAAAGTCCACAAATAACGTTTTTATTAAATAGCCTTTGTCTATGAGTGATTCATGTCTATTAAAATGCCAATCACATTTTCAAAGGAAATGGAAGACTGAACTATTTAGCCTGGCAGTCAAATGAGGGAGACCTATTTTTTTTTTTTCTTTTCAAAATGGATTGACTTGCATTTTAGCTAATTGACAGTCAAGACATATAGGACAGAAGTAATGCAATTTTTAGTTGTGTAACTGCTAAGACTTAAGTCCAAAGATTTTAGGGAGTAGCTATCAACCTCAGCACTTTGGCTATTCTCTCTGGCACTATCATTTATGTTGAGTTCAGTGAAACGTTTCTAAAAACTTGAATGTTTCAGCAATTTGATTATCACTTCTACTTAGGTATTTCTTTAGCCTGGAAAAACATAGCTGTAAATATCATGGAACCAGTGCCTTTTTTTTTTGTTTTTCTTTTCTGATTTATTTTCTCCTTGGATTCATGTATTTTCATAGTTGAATTCTCATACTTTTAATTAAGGCTTCATGTTTGAGAAGGAGATTTGTAAGTTGCCTTTGTAGTTGGTTGTAGAGACCTGTTAGTGACAAGGAAGCCATTATCATTATACAAAAGCTCCAAGAAGCACATGGTCATTCCAAGCCACAACCATAGCTGACTAGTTAGTCATGTGGAAGTTGGCACTGAATTTATGTAAGCAAGATGACTTCTCATTAGAATTAATGTAGAAAAGAGGTGTTAAGAAAAGCAGTTAAGTAGAAAGTGTATACATGAAAAGCTTTCTTAAAAAGGGCAATAATTTTGACTGAGGCAATGATTTTTGGAAACCATATTTATGAATGAAGAAACAAATCCTAGATATGCAGAGAAAAACAACACAAAAGCCTTTTTTTGCTTGTTTTATGTTTTCATTTGCTTTGAAACTCAAAGAAGTTATTTTTCAAGCAAATATTTTGGCTATTGACAAAGGCTAAAGCCTGTAGGAATTGAAGAGCTTTAAGAGTTACTAGGACGAATTTTTGTTGTACTGGCTTGTATTTTAAGGATTTTAATTTTCAGTAACACAGTACACTAGGAAGTAGGAGAGACACAACCTGAAATTTAGTGATTAAGAGGACATAAAATCCAAAAGGTTACTTTTGCAAAGGTATTATGTGGATTTCATATTACGTATTTCTCAGAACTTCTCAGCACAATTTTTAAATTTAAAATAAGCATTTTACACACGTCTTAAACTTCAGATCATGAACCTGAATTAAAAGTAGTCTACACCATTACACTGTGCCTTGTTATAGGGGAAAAGATGATTATTTTTTATTATGGGTAAAGTTAAATAAGTGTTAAATTTGGGATGTAACTTCAAGGCAAATGCCACAGAGGATTTTGTATTTATGCATTTTTTTCTGTAGTTTTGTCAATAGTCTGTTTCTCCTGCATAATGTGTGCTGTAACCTAGCCATACGAAATAAACGACTTTGGCCTTAACTGAATGCTACTGTCTGTGGTACATTATAACCCTGGCCTGCTGATAATAAGCCTTAGTTGGCAGTAATCTACATCCAGTGGCATTTGGAAAACTGCAATAATGATGATGAAATTAAAACCCCAGAATTTAAATAGCACATAGGTCAGTGTGCTGTAAAAATGTAGGTAAGAATAATAATGACCTCTAAAATGTTTGTGTTCATTGGTGAAGGCTGAGCTAATTAGGACAGAAAGTTGAAAAACTATTTATTTTCTGACTGTTTCAAGCAGAATGGCTGGAATAAGCAGAAGCAAATTCAGAAGTTTTATCCGCTTAAGACAATAAGACACTCAATAATTCTGTATTTACAACTGTGTACCATTTGATCTGTACTGTCCCAGGTAGTTCTGAATTATGACTTTTTTTGATTTAAGTGTTTGTTATTCGCAGCAATAAGAATTGGATGATGTTTCTTCAGCAATCCTGGCAAGGCTTGGCTTAGCTATATACACTAGGTTCAAAAAGCCTTTCTCAATCTATAGCTGTAAAAAAGTATTGCCTGGTTACAAATGTTGAAATGTGTTGTTCTAACCACCTGAATTCTATCCAAATCCACCATGGTTTGGAATTAGTCAAATGGGAATTTATCCAGGGATAGAAGAATCTAATTTCTTTTTCCTTTTTACAGACACACAAAGAAAGGAGTTGTTATGTCTTTTATTGCTTTTATCAGATGAGATACATTAACCAAATTGAAAAATACCTTCATTCCAGGATTTCTCATTGATTTCTCTGTGAATTGTGATGCTTCAAGAGGGATTTGATATAAATTGATACATTTGCATAAACTAATTTCATTACCTATCATTTTTAATATCTCCAGGGACACCATTGTTTCATGTAACCGAATTTGTGAAACACTAACCTCGTGATAATATTGTTTTCTTTACCTCTACCTAATCATAATCTGTCAAAAGCTATATCTTGAATTTTCCTTGATGCCCACTAATCTGGGTTAACTGGGTGTAACTGAAATGTCCTTAGCTACACAGTGAATAAAACTGATGGAAAAAAGGTTTTTCAATATCCAGATACATCATATTCTGAAACACAATCCATATAAACTTTCCATCGTTAAAATGGTTGTACTGTGTTCAAATTCTTAGTGCATAGAATAATTCCCACCTTTTCAATTCCACCATTATTAAATTAGACTCCTTATGCTGTGATAGCAATGACTAGATTGTCATTGGTTATCTTTTATAACTAAATGACAAGTTGACCCTCTATTCAAAGGTCACATTTCATTTTACGTAGAAATAAGCAATAAAACATTTTTTGGGGGTGGGGATAGTAGTATAGGTCTAAAGAATTTAGAAGAGAAAAAATAGTGTTTATATTTTGGATGTCAACTGAACAGTTAGTAGACACTAAATAAGTGGGGGGAAAGCATATATCATCAGTGTATTTGGCATGATGTCAACAAAAAAATATTAACTGTTTCATTGATCAACTTTATTTTTCTTGTACTGTAAAAATCGGCTGTCAGTCCATTTTTCAACAGCTCAATTACCTTAAGTCTTTCTCCAGAAGGTAAGAAATGCCTTACGGGTGCACAGTTGTCCACTAGCTGAGATAGTTTTATTCAAATAATAAGCTTTTTCATTCTTTCAAATTCTCAACAATATTGACATTCAAATGAACAGAGTGAGTAATTTTCTAGGGTCATATTTTATCCTTCAGCCATATAGAAAAGAAACAGATGTAATTTAGACCAAAAGACCCTGGCAAACAATAAGTGAGACATATTTTGAATAAATTAATAACTACAGACTTTTCCATAGCCTGGACAATTTGTGAATTAACTATCTCACTAATAGCCCTAAAATACAACCTCAAATATGTACAATTATCTGAACTATATTTTTAATCTTCAATAACATATATCTTCAATAACATATTTTATCTATATCTATCACAATTTTTTTTTTTGCTATTAGAGAAAAAAACTTTAGACATAATTCTTATCATGAATGTATACTTGGGTCCATTGTCTAGAACCTGACAAATGAGTAATCCTTTTTTGCTGGTACTACAAGACACAACAACTCCTTGCTTTATTTGTGCATTAAAGGAAAAAGGAATTAGATTCTTCCATCCATGGGTGAATTTCTAGTTGGAATTTCTAATTCTGAATCACAGATTAGGGAATTAGGTGATATGATTCGTCAGATAACCAAATGTAAGTTGACCTACGAAGTATAGTCCAAAAGTAAACTGACTAGCTCCTGCTTGTTTTGGCAACCAATCCACCGATAGAAATCAGTACAGTGATCTATTTCAGAGGTTGAGCTGATCTTTGCATGCTCCTCCTGCAGAGCAGAGAGATAAGCACTCAGTAGGCATCTGAAAAAGGTCTGAGAATGATAAAACACTTATCTGTACTAAGACACTATAAACACATACCTGCTGGCACTTTCAACTATTTTATGTAACACAAACTCAGCTTTGACAGAGTACTTTTTTAACAAGCAAATTTCTTTTTTTGCAGATTACACAATGGAAAAGCTCCAGGGATATTCATCAATTCTATTCTTTTCTCTTTATGACTGTTCTTTATCCTAAATTATCAAAATATATCAAGGGGCATTCTGATACAGAAGCACTCTGATACAGAAGCACGCAATTAACATGAAAATGTAACGGTTAACAAAAAAGGAAAGTTATGTAGGATAAAATACCTTTTAGCCTTGACCCATTTTACTTCTTTCTTGGGCATACAGACACATACTAATATCCATACCTGTGCTAAATATAAAAATACCTGAGAGTAGCTGGATGGAGCCCAATTTTCTATAGGCAGCATGTTAGTTTCTCCATCTCTATATGCATTGTCATATAAAAAGTAAGAGAAAACTAAATGAGTTCTTTTTAAATGTAACTTCCTTTTTGAAAATATGCATATAAGACTATGCATTTTACTTTTCATGAATACTGACATTCTGTAAATGCAAATACGCATTTTCTACATTACAATATTACCCAAGGAAAAAAAACAAAACAAAACAAAAAAGGAAGTGACTGTGTAGGAGTAAGCAGGAATAGAATGGTCCCAGTATTGTACCATTCCCACAGTGCTTCAGGATTGTCTTTTAGATTTCCACTTTTAAATCACTTCTATTCCTATCACAGTTCATAAAAGTGGGTGAAAATTTGAATCGCAATTTCCTCATTTAAAAAAATTCACCTCCTTCATCGTCACCATGTTTGCTTTTCAAGGAAGCTTCTCATACCGATTGCAAATATTATGGTGACACATTTTATTTGTTTTTGTCTGTTTGGATGTAAATTTTCTTCTTAAATTAGCACTTATAGTCAAAGTTTCTCTTTCACTTTATAGACATTGTTATATAGGAATTAGGTTAGGTATGCAATTGGTGACCAACTGAGTTCTGCATTTTGTTTGCCCAATATTTGGTCAACATATGAACAATTTTATGTATTACTTATTTTGCAACTATTATGATCAATTTCTGACATAAATAATATCTAATACATTTAATCGGTCATGCATAATACATACTTTGTTTGATATACATTCTATCTTTTAAACAACCCTGCAAATATGATCTAATTGTTCTTATTTTGCGAAAGAGTTAACAGGTTTTCCAAGAAGTTCTGTAACTTGCCCAAGGCCACATTGTCTGTAAATGTTAAGCCTGGGATTTGAGCCTCCGTCTCTTTGGCAACAAAGTCTACACTCTTGAGGACAGGAAATTAAAAGTATGGAACACATGTTGACATTCATTATGTGAATGCTAATACGCTTCTGCTTTGAAAATATCCAAGGTGAAACATGGATAAAACAGAAGGCCACTATTTGGGGTAATGATGGAATGATTTGCATGAATTTCACAAATTAATTCTTAAGCACACAAGTGTAAACCAGAGTCCTAATTGATATGAATAAAAAGGAGAGACCAAAAAAAGTACTAAATGACTTCTTATCCTACTTTCTCGTGTTTCTCCCTCTTTGTCCACTGCCAAGAAGAGTTAGGATATTAGACATTCATTGAATTTCTTACTCTTTTTCAGGGTTGGGGGGCAGTTTCTATTAAGACAGCCACATTAAGTATAGCATATGGCCATGAATGTCCAAGTAATGACAAAGAGAAGAGTGAAAGGACTTCTGGATGCTGGCTCATTCCAGTTCCAGCATTTGGACCATGACAGTTGACTTCTGCAACTGTCGAGAAAACATTATAGTGTGAGAACTATGGTACACCACCAGTAAAAGTGGTATGCACTGGCAGCTAACACAATCCACTGAACATTTTTTTGTCAGGAGCATCAGGCCAACAAATTAGGCTGCAGCTTGGTAATCAACACTCTTTCTCCACAGTAAATAAAACTGGGGTAAGAGAGGAATAAACAGCAGTAGTAATTTCTGTATATACAATTTTCTGAGTAAACAAAAATAGAACGTGTGTAAAAATACCTTAAAAAGGCCTGGCACATTATAGGCACTAAAAACGTGTTGGCCATTGAAGTGAAATACTGATCAGTATGATGTAGTATCTTTTTGTCTATATACCATGGTTGTCAGTTTCTATTAACTTAACAAAATTCCTGATGTCCTAACAAAATTCATATAAACGCTCCTCTGAATTCATCTTACAAAAGTAGGCAGCATCTGCAAAGTTTTATCTTTCAGGTTTTTTCTGCCTTGTTGAGGAAAGGGATATGGACATGGAATTATAAATGTCCATTTATTTCTAGGCATTGCAGGTATGCCATCTTGTACGTACTCACTTTTCTGGTAGAAAAAAAAGCTTTCGTAGGTTGACTAACATGGCCAATATCACAGTTAAGAATCGGCACAGTAAGGATTCAAAACCAAGTGTTTTACACTGAGGCAAAGGCTCTTTTCACTTTCTGCAGTACTTCAAATATTAAGCTTTGTATGGAGATGGATCCCTCTTGGTATAAATCTTAATCATGGGAATTGTTGTACTTAGGTCACACAGTTGTGGAGACCATGCAGAGGCCATACCTTGAGGGTGCCATTTACATGGTAGTATATGGAAATGGGCACCTAGAGCTGCTCATGGTTCAGCCAACACACATGTACATGGAGGCTTGAGTTTTAGGATTACCACTGTTTAAACAAACAGTCTTTGCCTTTTTCCATGTGTGGTCACATAATACACAACCAAAATTCTGCTACAGAAGGTAGCAGTCCACACACTTCAATGGGAAAAAAAAATATGCTGGGTTTTTCAACAGAATAAAAAGCTCATTCAGAAGGTCTGTGGTCATTTGTAGATTTGCTTATTGATAATTTTGTTAGTGTGTTTAACTTTTATCAATTCCTTGAAGTAAAATAACCATTTTTGGGATATTTTTTGTTTTTTTTTTTTTTAGAAGATCCAATGACAGAAATAAACTCATAAATATGAAGAACTGTAACAGAGACTGGTTAGATGTTCACAAACTATTTCCTACGTCTTTCTGGGCAGAAAGCTCCACTGCATCTCCTAGCTTTTCCTACTGGTAGATGTGGCCATGTGAATGACTTCTGGCCTATGGATTGTGAGTGGTCATGATGCATAATACCTCTAAAAACAGTCCTTAAACACATCCTGGGAGATGGTCTGCTTTGCTTCTTCCCTGGTCCTTTTCAGAGGATCCAGGACAATGCCAAGGTCATAGGGAAAGGTAGAACCAATAGAAGCTCCTGGAACTCTGAGACCTCCAGGACCTGCACTGGATTATGACTGGACAATAACTAAATAAACCTTTTTTTGTGCCAAGCTACTGAAATTCTGGGATTTTGTGTTCCAGTAGTTTTCCTACTCTGAATAATCTAAGGCCTATGCATAAGTATGAGTGTATTACCATCTATTATTAACATAGTGGTCAAAATCCAGACTTTTCACTGTGCCACTATTCTACTATCATAAGTGATCATTTTTTCTGTTGTTGCTTAGATTTTCTAAGGTTTTCCAGATTTGCTGAAGCACCCCAATTCCCCTCATAAGTTTTGACTTACACATAATGAACTGATCTTTACTTAGCCTACTTTTGTAGTTTCAGCAACTGCCATAAAAAGTTCTTTTCTGAACATTCTTCTTAAAAGAGTGAAACTCTTTCTACTACGTACATGAATTTCAAACACCCTCAGTATTTAGCAAATAGGTTTTTTGTCCATTTGTAAAATATTTTGTCACAAAGACGCAGAATAGAAATTTGAATTGTTTATTTAACCTTGCTACCAGTCTAAATCTTATGTCATTTCTACTTGCAGTGCATGTAAAAATTGTATTATATAGCAAATATTGCTATTGTGGAAAGTCTCTTATAACATTCTTCATTTCCAAGGTAAATAATGTGACACTAACATCAATGAAAGAGAACCTTATGGTCTAGGTTGAGTCACTATTGGGCAATGAAAACTGCCCAATACTTATAATTAAAAGATACTTTTTATACTTAAAAAATAAGTATATTTACAATGGACTAATAAAGAGAAGATTCATTGTCTTTATTAAAAACTTAGAAGCATAAATTATCAGGCCTGAAAAGTACCTGTTTAAAAATAAAATGTTAAGTTTAACTGACTAATTGCCCTTCTACTAAAATGTAGAAATACTTTAGGGTGGAAATAATTTGTTTAAATCAATAGTTTCTAAATGTCTCAAAGCATTGGTCAATTTTTACTGCATTTTAACTGTTATTTGATAAAAGATTATTTTTATTAAATGTATGAAGCCACTATATTCAGGAAAACCAGAAAGAAAGTTGATTACTAAAGAAAGACTTTTTTTTTTTCCTAGAAAAAAGTATTAGTACTAAGTGCATGAACAATCAATCCAGAGAAGACAGATGCTCAACAAAGCATTTCACAGAAAACCTTGTACTTTCCATATGTTGTTATATGCAATGCATGAAGTTTTCTGCTAGCACAGAGATTAAAAAATAAAAGCACACATCGTATTTGTCTCGATTTCTCTTTTCTTTCCACTAATCTTACGTCTTGCTTACATCCACTCAGCCTAATATGGCTTTATTCCAACTTTTATAAAGTTATCAAGAAAGCTTGATATATATCACATAAAGACATATTCAGAGTTAAGACAAAAGACAATAGCAATAAGAGTGGCAAGTACTATATGAACTATATGGTATCAGATTACATTAACATGAAAGTATTTGCCAATATTGCATTCTCCTTGAGATATTACAGTATTTGACTATGTCAGTGGTAGCCCTTCTGCTGACATAGTCTTTCTTCCTTCTTTTAATTATAATGCCTCACAATTCTCATGATTGCCCAATTGTCTTTAAAAGGTTTCATCCACTGCTCTAAAGAAACCTCTCTGCCTATCCATTCAATTTACATTAGATATTTGAAAGAGTGGCAGATGGACTGGCAACAGCCATTTATTGAAACACTGATTCCATTTAAGATGGTTTAAAACCCGTTCTGTCTTCCATCAAGTGTAAGTAATGGCAACTTTTCCTTATTCTTTATGAGTACAAAGATGAAAATATAGAGATAGAGGATTGTTGGATTCTTCTTGTTGTGGATAAATTACTTTACAGAGTAATAGTAAATAAGCACTTCTATCACATGGCCACCAATGCTAGGTCTGTCACTAAGCTTTATGACTGCGGAAATCGGAAGCTACAAAGGTATAAACTTACATAGTCTGTGAGGAGTAGGTACTCTGCTTTCCAGTTTGGACACTAAGCTTTCAAATTAGTTGCTTGAATAGAATGCCTATGCTTATTGATGTCTTGTTATTTTTGTCCTGTTGAATTACATAATTACTCTCTTTCTATGTGTATATGTGTAATACATACATACACACACAGAGATAAATTTCATATATACTCATGTGCATATAATAAACATTTTATATGGCAATTTGCCTTTAAAACTGTAATAAATGTGGCACTTCTCACCAGTTTCAGTAACAAAATAAATCTTAATGCTATAACAAGTATATTATCATTTGAAACCTTAATAGTTCTAATCTAGTTATACAATCTTACCTTCCAGCTTGTGTGTAAGCCATAAAAGTTACTGAAAACAATAGCAAAACATTGTTTTGACAGGTGCCATTGTACAATAAATGTTCTTCTATTTTTGTACCAAGGATTACAATTGCCATTCCGAATAAGTGATTAGGGTGAAGTATCAAGACATCACATCTCCTACAATTCAACTTCTGTTATTAAAAAAAAAAAAAAAAACCCTCTGTGCCAATATAAAATGATTGGTTATTTTATTTCTCTTAGTAACTTACCTTAAATTAAAGAGAATATTGTAAATTATTCATTTAGCTCAATTACTTGATTCCAATTTTTATCAACAGGCCGAAAATCTATCAAACGAGTAGCTTATATGTAGTAGTAAAAGTCCCACCTATGCCCAACACAACCAATATATATTGGTGATAGTACCATAAAGATTCTTCACCTTTTGCTTTGAGATAGCCATCTCCCCATAAACTCCTTTCCCAACTAAATTTCTATATAGGAAATAACGATACCTCCCAACATTTTACCTCATTCATATTAAATATTTTTTCTCGATCATATGTAAGTCTACTAAACAAATAAATACGTGACAAGAAAATGTCACCATGAAAAAGAGCAATATTAATATTAAAGTTATGGCCCTGAGAAATGTAATGTGGAGAAAGTATCAGCAAACACATAACGGGAGACGGCAAGAGGCAGAAAAATGTAAGATTGGGAGAAGAAGTTAAGTTCAGCTTCTAAGAATAAGACCATGAAAGAGGATATGAACATTTGAAGAGAGTGTGGCCAGCAATGTAGAGGAGTGTGAGGCAGTAACTGCCAAAGAGTTGAAGTAGGCAGACTCCTTTCTAACAGGTACATTGTTGGTGAGGGGGTGGGGAAAGGGCATTCACGTAGGAGGCTGCCGGAATTATAAACTGAGACAATATTTAGAGAGCTATTTGGTAAGACTTAGTACATTTTAAATGTGGAATCTCTGTAACCTAGTAACTTTACTTTTAGGAATATAGAGTACAAAAATATACAATCAAAGGTATATGCCATATACCTTTGTAGTATATTCACCACAATAAGCTTAAAAATGGAGAATAATGGAGAAAAAAGTAACTAATAGGGGCATAATTAAAGGTGTTTTGTTGTTGTTGCTGTTGTTGTTGTTATTTTTGAAATGGAGTCTCACTCTGTCGTCCAGGCTGGAGTGCAGTGGCGCGATCTTGGCTCACTGCAACCTCTGTCTCCTGGGTTCAAGCAATTCTCCTGCCTCAGCCTCCTGAGTAGATGGGACTATAGGCGCCCACCTCCACACCAGCTAATTTTTTGTACTTTTAGTAGAGAGAGAGGGGGTTTCACCATATTGGCCAGGCTAGTCTTGAACTCTTGACCTTGTGATCTGCCCACCTCGGCCTCCCAAAGTGCTGGGATCACAGGTGTGAGCCACTGTGCACGAACTAAAGGTGCATTTATTCGTTGGAATTCCCCACCATATAGCTCTCAAAAATGCATGTTAGGTCTCTGTATTTAGCCCTTTAAATTACGAAAATAAAAGTACTTGTTAAAGTCATGAGTATATCACAAACATACTGGAAAACAGTTCACCTATAATAGAACTGTGAAAATCAGTATCTCTGTTCTTTACATCCTTAGATTGAAAGGAACCACCAATTATGATAAACTTCTCATTTCCTCCCTTACGGTACTTAAATACTGGACCTATGGAAAAATTTTGAATCTTATTTTACGTGAATAATCCTTTCCTTTATTTAAAAATATTTGTAGAAAATTTTGAAAAATCAAACAACTAAAAATAGTCAAAATGTCTTTCGGAGAACTAGTTTTCTGTAAATCCTAACTTCTCATGATTATGGTAAGTTAAAAAAAAAAACTCAAAAACATCTACTTGAGTATGTAAGTCTAATTGAAATAATAAATGAGTTTGGAAAACAAAGTTTAAAACCCCTATAAACATTTTCCTCCAATCCCCAGAGATATGGCACATTTGAAAGAGACTGGTGGGCCCTTTATTCAAACTCTAGGGGCAGGTTGGTTTAGGTCCAGAATGAAGTATAGGAAAAGCTAAGGAGAAAACCTACATGGTACCTGCTTTCGTTATCCATGACTCTAGACTACTTGATGAGTGCCCAATTTCTATGTATAATGATTCTCTGCGTGCATCCCAGATTATCCTCAGACTTTCAGTCAATTGTGTACATTACTTTTGTATCTTAATATGTCCTGTGTGGTCCACCCAATAACCCTTTACTTTAAGCCTTTTAGGGAAACGTAGAAAAGTTCCTCCACCTCACATGTAATGGCCGATGTCCAAGTGTGCTCTCAGGGCGCTGCTCTGATCCCTCACTGTTTTTCCCTACCACTCTCATCTCTTCCTTTCCCTCTTTCTAACAGTCTCCCCTGGGTTTTTCTTGATTCGTTTCAATCTTCTTTAACGTGTGAAGATCCCTGGCTTACACACAAGTATGGGAATTTGCATATGCCAAAAGCTGACTCTATCAATACATTTGTTGATGAGAATTTAAAGAGGAAAAAGGTAAGAACTCCACAGAGGTAGTGCTAATTGATTTTCTTTATAAACACATAAGTAATTGTACAAGTGACCATCTGCTTTGTCGGCATGAAGTTAATGAATACACAAAAGGAATCAAATTTAGAACTTACTTAAATCTTAAATCCAACTGCCTAAATAGTTGCTTATATCCGTCATAAGGCAAAAGGAAAAGTGCCCTAGTCTGCAGGAAAAAGACAAACAAAAATAAATAGGATCCTTTGTTTCTCTCAATGGGAAACAGTACAAAAAGTGTTATGTTCGTTGCAATCTCTGAAAGCACAGACCCTGGAAACTAATATATGGAATTATTTTCAAACATGACTCTGATATTTATTTAGCTAAACTGGGCCAAAATAATATAGAAAATAGTTAAATTCAACATTACTATAGCGATTTAGCTATTTTACTTTAAAAATGCGTTTGTTTTGTTTGGCTCAGCATTCCAGAGCACACAGAGCTATTTCTTGTAGACAGTCATTAGAAATAAAAAAGCATAGCAGAAATTAATTCAAATGTTCACAGCTATAAAATACAACTCGCAGACTCCAACATTAAAAAGGAGATCTTTTCTATCATTTTTATTTTAATGGATAAACAAAGATTTTATATATTTATGTATACATGTAAAGATTATAGATCAAGATCTATAGATATGTAATAGAAAACTAAAGATTTGTAAGCACAACATTTACTTCACTGGTTCAAGCTGGAACACTGAACATGTAGGATTGCAGACCCACATTCTAAGATTGTTTTCTTGCATGAAAGGCATTTGGATTTATACACGGAAAATTCATAATTATGATAAGTACTATTGCTGGAATTGTTACAAAAAGCCCATTGACCACTAATTAATTCCAAAAATAATTACTGACTTATCTTTGGCAACACATCTTATGTGAGCTGCTGGATATACTGCATCGATCAAGAGGGTCCAGTCTCTTGACACTTAGAGTTAAGTGAGTAAGTCATAATTTCTAAGTACAATTACAAATGCTGCAAGTATCCTAGAAGACCAGGGACAAGAGTGTACATAATTGGGAGCTCTGTTGGACAGTAAGTGTGTCAGGGAAGGGAAACCCAAGGAAACAATATTTGAGCAATAATTGAAGAATGGCCAAGAGTTCGGGGAAGAAACCCTCGATCACACTTTAAGCTAATTATTGGAGCACTAGATACTCTTAATTCTATCCCATCATGAATATTTTTTATAAGGGCAAATATGTCTTTTAACACAGGAGGAAACATTGAAATCTAAGTCATTATTACACAACAATGAAAATATGACATATTGGAGGATGGAAATTTAAAATCTATTTCAACACAAATGTTTAATTTGCTTTTCTCCTTCAAGGAAAATGAAAAACAAAATAAAAACTATAATAGTAGTTACTACTTAGAGGGGATAGAGTACAAGATTTAAATCTGCAGAGAAACTTCAGAGTATTGGGAATTTAAGATTCCCCTACAGGTTTACCCATCCCCACTGCTAGTCTTACTTCTCAATATCTCCCTAAAATACCATAAACTCTAGGCAAATTATGCTACGTACTACCTCTAATCCCCTCTGAGTCTTCCATCTTTATATATGCTATGTTCTTCCTTCCTTCTTGAATTTCTTACTCCTCAAGGTCTATCTCATTAGTTACTTTTTCTCACACCCCAAGCCAGATGACCACATTTCTCTACATACACGTTTACGATGACACATAGTCAAATTCGGCTTGTATTACATTGTTCTATATAAGTAATTGTTGGATTTCCTCAGTAGAATGGAAGCTCCTACAGTGAGTGAATTCTGTCTTACTTATCTTTTCATATACCATAGACTGCACTTTATTTAATATTTTGAATCAAAATGAATTCAATTAAATTGAACTGAATTAGTATGCAGCCCCTCACTCTAATTCAAATTTCAGATATTGTGGCCATTTTTTTTCTCTGAAACTACTTAAGCAAAAAGTTATAGTATGAATTTTTAAGCTCAGCTTCTCCTTAAAATTTGGAACATTTTACATAGTCTCGTTTAAGAAACACCATGTTTCACATCAGTGAATTTTACAAGTAACTCAAATCTTGTTTTTGGAGTTAGTGAGCCATAGAGGAAAGCTCATTGTGTGAGAGAAAACATCATTCATTCAGTCTTTGACTTACCAAATATACATTATGCCGCTTGTGTATGTCAGTAACCATTCTAAGTGATAGGGATATAATAGTGGACAAGACAGAATGTTTTTCTCCCATTATGGAGCTAGGACTCTAGAGGCAAACAGAGGAGGAGCAATAAACAGAAACATTCATAAATAGCTATATGCAATACGAAAGAAAGGAACAGAGTGTGGATATAGAGAAGAACAGACAGGGAAAACTTTAGATAAAGGTAAGAAAACACCCCCTTCATGGTGGGATCACTTAAATAGGGACCTGAACAATTTTGTAATTTGAGGATAACGGGATAATCTAATGGCATATTGAAGAGTCCAACATATTATTTACTAACTTCAGAAGACTATTTGCAGAGAAGAGGTAAAGATTAACAGGAAAGAAAAAATATAATGGGAATAAATAAAATTAACAGAACGTACAGGAGCTCTTTGAGTTATAATTGAAGCGTAATTGTTTAATTCATCCATATAGACATTTGAGCCTTATGTATAACTCATCTATAAACATTCTTCTAGCTCCTTCACCTGATTATATACCTTATCATAACTCAAGGGCCTTCAAGAACTTCCCATGTTTGTACCATTACCTCATAACCTAAGAAAATTTGTTACCATTCTCCAACTGTTGACCTTAGTGACATATTACTCAAAATGTCATCCACATGTCCTTGAAGCACTGAATCTGCTCATCTCACATTTCAATTCCTGCCTGTGGTTTGCTACCAATGATGGCTCCTAAACTGCAAGGCTTTACTAAAAATTTGTATATGAATGTCTCTTCTGGTAGACTATTTCTCTATTTTTCAGGAGTGTTCACAATAGGCTGGGCACGGTGGCTCACACCTGTAATCCCAGTACTTTGGGAGGTGAAGATGAGTGGATCACCTGAGGTCAGGAGTTCAAGACCAGCCTGGCCAACATGGTGAAACTCCATCTCTACTAAAAATACAAAAATAAGCCAGGCGTGGTGTCACGCGCCTGTAATCTCAGCTACTAGGAAGGCTGAGGCACAAGAATCACTTGAACCCAGGAGGCAGAGGCTGCAATGAGCTGAGATTGCACCACTGCACTCCAGCCTGGGCAACAAAGTGAGACTCTGTCTCAGCAAAACTAAAGAAATTAAAAGTGTTCACAATAAAGGCAAATAGGTTTTGCGGTTTTTATCTCCAACAAGAAAACATCATTTGAACTTGCTGTTTTTGTTGCAAACATTATAAAAACCAACTATCTTTCCTCTGGTGTATGTAATAGGACTGGAAAAAAGGATATAGTGTGCAGAAGTTTAAAGGGCAGACTTAAATTTCTCTAGGTTCTAACGATGCCAGAGAAATCAATTCTGTCCTAATTATGTGGTGAGTCACAAAACACACCCATCACTACTTATGGATAAGACTTTTTATCATTAAAATTTTGAAAGAGCATGGATGGCAGAATAGGAAGGGAGAGGAGTCTATTAGGAAGGGGCCAGCCTCTGAGGCTGGCTGGATGTAATACAAAGACATTTAAGCTTTATTCTGGACAGGGAAGTAGTACAGTAGAAAACAAACACAAAGAGATAAATGAAACCCTCCCTTTTAAACATCCTTTCTATAAATATCAGACAACACTGATAGAATCAGATTTACAAATTGTTATTTTGTCCTTGCCATAGACTTAGGGCCCATTTAGTAGGCAAAATGCATGAGATTATTATAATCAGCTGTCGTTTTATTTAATAAAAATTAATATGAGAGAAATGTAGATCTTTCTTTTTCGTGTTTTCCTTCCTCCTTCTCCCACACCTTTCTTCCCCAACTATGACAATTTCAGCCCAGGCAATCTATTTTATGTTTAATATCCTTTATTGCAATAAATATTTTTGTTTATACTGTGTTACCTTTTCACCTAAATTACATGCTAAATGTATTTTCAATGGGAAAAACAGACAACTCAGCACTTTTGTATCTCTGACAAAGAAAGCAAATTGCATGTTTTACTTTTTATGGTTTCTTACTGCTTTTTAAATTCTGTCATCTAATGGGACTAATGTTCATGGTTTAGGAGTATATTTACTATAAATAGCTTTAGCAGTTATCAGACATCACCGCTTCATTTTGGCGTTTAACAAACCTCAACCACTATTTATTGCCTCATATACTTCTCTACTGGGAACATTACACCTTAATTACCCCAATCCCTATCTCTAGGTCTGATATAGAAACCCCGAATGGAAATAACCATTTCTTGTTTCATTTATATAAGAAGGCAGTACCTGTGCCTAAACAATCAGAGATCAGGGCCATGAAATCAGCAGAGTGTACCTCAGTGACCTAAAAATTTCAAGTTCTATGGCAATGGAAATGCAAATTCTCTTATGTGCAAGAAGATGGGGGTCAGGGTGAGGTTGTCAAATATCTCTTCCAAATGCTTACATCTGTGTCAAAGTCTAGTGATACAGAATGCCGCTGGGGAAAAAATAGAAAACAGTGATGATTTGGAAAACTGTTGACTGGCTTTAACTAAATGAACACAACCAAGATCTTGTGCTTTAACAATCTATCTATTTCACCCCTAGTACGCTCGCACACTATTTTTTTCCAATGTTCGTGCATAAAAATAATACTTAGCAAGAGTATAATATTTTTCAGATTATAAGAGATTATCTCATCAATGTGAAATTAAGAAATGGATTATGAAGTTATTACGTAGATTAAGTATGTGTCTCTCACCTTAAACCCTTTGCCTAAATTTTTGTTTTCTCAATCCTTCAAGATTCAGCTCAAAGACCTCCTTCTCTGAAAATTTTTACCTATTTGCTCCTGTAGAAATAATGGAGCTTTCTTTGGACACCCTTGTGTCTCTTCGACTTTCTGCAGTGAATATACTGGTTAGTTACTCTTGAACCCTTTCTACAGGGCATCTTGAGCACTTTATATTCAAAGTCAGGATTTAATGTACCTTTGCTGAAGGAAAGGTTGTTTGCTCTATCGATCAATAAGACAACACAAGGTGCTTCACATGCAGAAATAGGGATTAATATGTACTTTTGCTTTCACATTGCACTACTACATCCCATTGTTATTAAAGTATAGAAATAATACCTCCATTATTTTGTTAAGATGTTTAAAATATTTGGAACTACCTTCTCCACACTCAGCAGCCCCAACAGGCCAGCTGTTCTGCCCCACTGATGAAGATAAGATTTGTTAATGATGTGTCCTGCTGGGATTTGCACTTAAAATGGTATGTACTATGATATAACTTCCTCTTTGGGTTCTGAGTCTGACTGCTTGTATACTAATCCCACATTCAACATGTCATCTGCCCTGTTCTGGACTCCACCTTCAACCACTCCACTGATCTAGCAGGTGTCCTGCTGTTCTTCCCAACTCTGTCGAGAAATACTTTAGGGCAAGCTTGTCCAACCCATTACCCAAGGGCCGCATGTGGGCCAGGATGGCTGTAAGTGTGACCTGACACAAATTCATAAACCTTCTTAAAATGCTACGAGGTTTTTTTGCAATTTTTTTTTTAGCTTGTCTGCTATCGTTAGTGTTAATGTATTCTATGTGTGGCCCAAGACCATTTTTCCTCCAATGTGGCCCAGGGAAGCCAAACGATTGGACATCCCTGCTTTAGAGCACTTTACTCCTTCTGTTTCTCTCCCATGCTTGGCACATGCTTTGCACATACTGTTGCTCAGCACATTTTTTATTTAAATATAAACAAACTGAAGATAAATACCTCAAACCTTTAATTATCTCCCCCTTTCCTAACCTAGTTAGCTTTAACACACAACAGAATTAGTCACAATATCAAAACTCTACCTACAAATTTCACTCTCTCATTATTTTCTAAGTGTGTAACTTTGAGAAAGTTATTTCACCTTTTTGTACCACAAGTTCCACATTTGTAAAATAGGAGAAATAGTAGTGCATGATTTATAAGGTTTGCATAAGCATAATTTACATGTAAAATATGGAATGATCAGCTATTTATTCTTGGGACTACTGCTTCACTTCTCTGAATGACAACATGCACATTTTTGAAATTGGGTTATTAATACTAGGATTCACAGGGACATAAAGTAGATCCCTGCTTGCCTAAGATTGGGGTGAGAGTAGGAAGTGATTGTGAATGGGCACAAGGTTTCTTTTGGGGATGATGGAAATGTTCTGAAAGTAGATTGTGGCGATGGTTATACCACTCTGTAAATATACTAAAAGTCATAATGGCAATCTGAAATGAGCGATTTTTTTGTTACAAAAATTATACTTAAATATGTAAATTTAAAAAGAAATAATAATACCAGAATTCAAATCAGGTCTACCAATCAGTTCAATGTCAATATTTTTTGTTCCTTATATCCACATCCTATAAAAATGAGTTTATATTTAAGTGATCATACTAATTGACAAAATTGTTTTTGGGAGAAGTACTTAGTATAGATGGTATGGAGGGAATCTATGAAGTTGCAACCCTTACCTAATCATGCAAAAGAACAAGTTTTTATTGTTTTTGTAAACACAGTAGGCAATCTTTAAAAAATTTTTAGGGATAATTTGATTTAACAGTCATCTTCTGTCTATGGGTAAAGAAAAGATATTATCAAATTATATATAGGTAAGAAATGCATTTATCTTACCTTGCTAAGAAATGACTGCTCCTTTCCCTCCTTCCACATGACTGCCTTGTTTTTTGTTTCTGAGACAGAGAGGCTGATATTAGTTGTTAGAGATCATTTCCCTTCATAATGCAGGGACAACATTTTAGAAGGAACAAATCCCTTACAAACTAGCAGGGATTGAAATGAAAGTACTGGGATAATTTTACCTTTTTCTTGAAGTCATCAAAATATTTACTTATGTATTAAGTATATAGTTGAATAAAGTTTATTTAGAGTGTTGAATGCCTTAACCACATTTATGAAAATGTATTAACCTTTTTATGTCATGTGTTTGGAAACATTTTACCTTTCCTTAAATAAGTTAAAGAGAAAGGTAATTTAAGGAGAAGATGAAAACTTGGGAGCTCTTGCTAGAATAGAATTTCAGGATGCATTTAAAAATCCTTCTAACTTTTTATATTCAATATCTAAATTCAAATATTTGAAGAAGATATTTTCTACAAAGGGATTAGGAAAGAGAAATGATGGTTTTGGATGCATATATTTGAGATGAATGGTGTTTCTTCCTCTTTGTGATAGGAGATCCCATTCCATATCATAAGTTGTGGCCCACACCGTTAGATCTGAGAGTTTTTAAACCTTCATGCTTCTGTGAGTTACTGGGTGTTAAAGGTGCGCCACTGAGGTTGTGTTGCCTCTGAAAAGGTTAAATGCAAAAACCTCAAAGGCTTTCAAAAAGGAGAAAATCTATTGTCAGGGAGCACTATATCTCCAAGCTCAGGAGAGTCTGCCTCTGCTGATCCACCCTCTTACTTTGAAAGTTTGAAAACCCATAAGAGGTGGATGGGTATGTCAAAGATGTTTAAGACCTGGTATAGGTTGGATTTATTTCTGGATTATTCTGCTTTATTTTCATTGTTTAATACAGGAAAAATGGCAACATTGTTGTCTTATATACCTCTGAGGGTAGTAACACAGCTTTAGCTAGACAATACACTGCAATGAATGGCAGTGTTTTGAAAATGTGAATTCATGTGGTTACTCCACAAAAAAGTCTCTATGTTGTAAGAGAAGGCATATGAAAAGACAATCATTGTCCCTCTGGCAGTAATCAATTGTATAATAATATGTACAACAATTTCCAATTCGTAAAATCAGCTTAGAATAAGGTAATAGGTTAATAGAGAAATTAATTTGTCAAAAAATAGTTATTGAGCACCCAGTTGGATGCTCTATGAGAGATACGAGGCATGAAAGCATGACCATGTATGGTCCTAATACACTGACAATTAGAGTTCATAGATGACCAGGGAAGTGCTGCCCTAGAGTGAACTTTTAAGGAAACAGGAGTGAAGTTAGAACTTGAGGTATAAGAGGATTTAGGTGAATGGAAGCAGGGCTATTATCAAAGGGGAGTAACAGCATGAAACAGATATGGAAAGAAATGCATTTCTTTCAGGAAATATTATTAATTCCTTTTACAGATTCAATGTACTTTTCAGAGTACTTTAATTTTTAGATATGACTTTGAAAATAAATGCGCTGAAGAATGGTTCAGAATAAAGAGTAAAGCAATGCTCAGAGTGCTTGTGTGGGTTAATGGATAACAAAAATATCTGGAAACCTTGTGAAGACAATATTTCCATTTAGTTTTTGGAATGAAAGAAGTCCATCAGATGAGGAATTGAACACAACACACTTGGTTTTAATCATACCTATAAAATGTGTACACTCAATAGCAGACCCTTCAAGTCTGTTCCAAAACACACTGCTCTTACGAAGAATTTATTATAACTGCAGTGAACACTTCTTTCTAGGGAATATAATAAATTATTATGCCTAGATTAAAGCATTTGTTCCATTTAATGTTCACCAAAGAATATAACACAAGGTAGTGCAGCAAACAGGGCAAAGAACACGGACAAGACTACACCTATGAAATATTAAATGAATTCATGAGAAATATTATTCAATTTATGCAGAATGTTTCAGGGTTCCCTGTGTGATATATTTTGCATTAACATAATTCAGTTAAAAATGACTATTAGGATAAGAATCAAAATGTAATCCATTCAAAAGTTTGGCATTGATAATATGTCTTCTTTGGTGTTTAGTCATATGTATTTAATGGTAATTAGACTTCAGAACATAAAAACATACAAAACTCATTTCATTTAGTCTGATATTTTCACCTCTCAAAAACATTTCATTCTTCCAAGGTGAAGACAGGACATTTTAGGTTAATAAATTTGTGGAGGACATTTCTATTGAAAATTATGAAATTACTCCCTATCTTGATCAACTTGTACCCTGGCGAATGTCTCTCCAACAGTGACTGTCAATGAGGAATCCTTAATGGGTGGGCCGCTGCTATTGCTCAGGAGTTCCTCATTAGAGGTTAGTTAAGAATCTGCTGGAGCTCTTCCCATAAATGTGTAATGTCCGCTCCAGAAGCTATCCTTTCACATGTAAACTTTTAACTGGCTCCTTTATACACCAGCTATGACCTTGGACACACTTCAATGGCCCCAGCAAACTAGCATGGTAAAATAGTTTTACCATGTTTTATTGTTTTTATATTTCTGGGTCCCTTCCACATGCTTAGAAAACAAGAAACTAAAAGAGTTTTAAAGAAGATCGTTGAGAAGTCAGCCTAGCTACTACTCACATACTGTCACCTCTCTGACCTCCAAAAGTTGCAGCTCAAAGACGTAGTGAGTTATTGGAGGCAGGAGCATGACCAAGAAAATAAATCTGCAAGGTCTTTGCTGACCACTGCCTATTCACATCTACCATGAAGCCTGCCAATCAAAAAATATTTCATGATCCAATCCCATTCATTTCGAAAAAGATGATGAATGGGCTTACTTCAACCATAAGATGAAAGCTGAGGCAAAATTTTGATGCTGATGTCTACTAGATGGAGCAGAAATAATTAATGTTGCTTTTTGTCAGCATGATTTATCAGGGATGACACAGCATTTGGGCCCCTATGGACTAAATAATAACAATTACTACAATGAAATTTTGACAACTAAATTTGAAGCAAACTAAGGAACTTAATGAATAAATCAAGTTTCTTGATTTACAAAATCAGACAATCAGGACTTTTAAAGAGAGGAAGACATTATTTATCAATATTATTTTTGTGTCTTGACACTATTTACAAGGGTATCAAAAACAAATATAGTTTAGAAGTATCATATGCCCAGATACTTTCAACATGAGACTTTTACTCTTAAGCAATTATGGAAACTGCTCAATATATTCAAATCAAGTTTTGTCAGTCTTTTTCCAAACCTAAAGGCATTATGTTCAGTAAGTATTGGAAAGTATTAGCTCTATCTAAAAGATGGAAGCACTACCTGAAAAAAAGCTGAGTTTAAAAACACATTCAATAAATATTAGAAAGTGTTAGCTCTATCTAAAGGATGGAAGTATTACCTGACAAACAAAAGCTGAGTTTAAAAACACTAACAATACCAGATATTCTTCTCAAAAATTCCATTTATTGAGAGTTTATTTGTATTTATATGCCACATATTATTATTGTGTGCACGTCCTAGATGATAACAGATCAGGAAATTAATTGTACAATTATTTCCCCCCATTTTTCAATATAAAACTTGTTTAGAGGAATTAATCATCATGAATTTGCAATTGATGAAGTTGTGTTCCTCATCTTAATTGTTTTCTAGACAGATGGAAGTGGTATGAAAGCCAATAAAACTATAAGGCAGGGACTATCAAAAAATTATATAATAGATTTTGCATTGAAGATACTCTTAGAAAGTCAAATTCTTAACATTTGGGACTGCTAATGAGTAGCACTGAAACTGATATGAATAATCAGTATCAAACTTTGACTTTCTTTTAAAAAGAACAAAGAGAAAGAAGTTCTATTCAATCAGCAACATGTCTGCCTCTATTGGCTTTAACAATGATTATAACAGAGACTTCTAAGTTATAACAGATCTTTTCTAATTTCACAAATTATTATGAACTAAAATAAAATAAAGCTTGCAACAAAAAATTATTTCCGTTACTTTTAATCTCCTTTAAACACTTTTTAATACCAAAAATTCAAAACTTAACTTTGAAGGAAACCAGCATTTCTAGATAACATAAAATGAATATTAAAATTCTAATACTCTAAAATTACAGAAATATTGTTAAAATTTCAAGGACTTCAGTTCATCATAATACAAAGTAGAAATCGTCATATGAAAGTAAAGACATTTGGAATAAAACACAAGATGTAAGGTTGAATCATGTCTCCACCCTAAAAGTATTTCCTGGTATCAGTACACACATACATTAATACCTTGTAAATGACTGTGGACCTTAGGGTATGATTAAGATTCACACATACAATGATGATTTTTGAGGCCCTCAAGGCTTTTCCATTTTTATTGAATAATACTCTTTTAGTATGTTTTTGAAAGATTTTGACAAGAATGCTTTGAAGAAAAATGCTTTCTTTCTATGTCTAGTAAATCCAAATTATTATAAACTGAAATTTTGAACAACTTGATTCGTTGGAATTTTATTCTAAACAGACAGCTCTTTGTAATATTTTGAATTATTTTTTATATTCATACAATCCTATTAGTGGTCCACCTATCTGTATTCTATTTTTCAAGATCTTAGTTATATTGGACAATGATTAATATTGCAACTGTCCTATTTACCACCCAAGCACCAAAATGGCTTTTATCAGAGTTAGAAAATTTAAGTATGGTGCTCTATCTTCACTTTCTCTGACTGGCAACACTGTGGTTGCATTCATGTGTGAAATATTTTTAAATCTAATTATTCTTACAACCAGTTAGGAGAAAGGGTCATTATTCTAGCTCATTAGCTGTTTAATTGGAAGGCATAACAGTGAATCTATGTTTTGACTCTCTAATTTTAATATCCAGAGCTGCCAGGAAAAGGGGATTATAGTAATATCATGATTCTGAGAACCATGAGTAAAATGCACACTTCTTCCTGTCTTTCCTTAAATGGTATGATATTCTGCAACTACTCTGTGCAATATTTTACTTCTAGAGTTGAGACTCAATATTACAAATTACACGTGTATTGTTTTAACATCTGCAAAAAAGCATACACCGAGTACATGTACATACTCATGAATATACACTAAAACTATCTGTATCTATCATTTTTTTGTTTTCAGATCAAGAAATGACTTGAGATGATGAAATAAAAAAAGAAGTATTTATTAAAAAATATTTCTGAAAGATAAGAAAGGTTGGCATAAGGGCATCATTGCTTTGCTTTATTATTCAGTTATTGTAATCTGCATATATACGTATCTATCTCCATGTACCTCCATGTAACAATGACAGAAGCAATAGCAGAGTTTTGGGCTTTGTCTTAATATAGAGGAGAGTGAAAAATTAAACAAAAATAATAATTCATGTCACAGCACTAGCAGCAGAAAGAGTAACCCTGAAATATCTAAACAATAGGATATTTGTGGACAGCCATGTCTGTGGTAGACGTTCATTACAAATTTGACTTTCATCATATAACTATGCCTTTAAGTCGGTCATCGTATAATGGTATCGAATTAGTTTCTTACCACTGCTGTATCAAATTACTACGAACTTAGTTACTTAAAACACAAAATTATTATCTTATAGTTCAGAAATCTGACATGGATCTCAGCGGGCTCAGATTAAGGTATCAACAGTGTTCCTTTCTAAAAGCTCGAAGGAACAACATGTTTCTTTGCCTTTTTCAGTTTTAGAAGATCCTCCCTTTCCTTTATTCCTAGCCCACTTTCTCTTCAAAGCCAGGAATGGCTAATTGAGGCCTTCCTACTTGGCCTCATTCTGACCTTTTTCACAGATTGCCACATCTCCCTCTGACTCTCTTGTTCTGCCTCTATCTTCACTTTTAAGGACATTTATAATTATTTTGGGCCTACCCTGATAATTCAGGAAATTTCTTTAAGATCAGCTAATTAGCAATCATAATTCCATCTCCCACCTTAATTCCCCTTTGCCATGTAACAACATATTTAAAGTTTCCAACAATTAGGATGTGGAGATCTTTGTGGCAGCAGGGAGGGCATTATTCTGCCTACTACATGCTACTCATTTGGCCTCAAAATATTTACATTCGCCACAAATGAAAAACACCTTCGCCCCATTGCGAAGTTTTCCAAATTTTTAACCTATTACAGCATCGACTCAAAATCCAAACTCTTATTTACATCTCATCAACACAAAAGTCCCAGATCCCTTTGAAATCATTGAAAAGTCCTATTGAAATCATCTAAATTAGTACAAGTGAGATTCTGGGTATGATTCATCCTGGATCAAATTTCTCTCCATCTGTGGGTTCATGAAATCTCTCAAAAAACAATTTGCTCCCAAAGTATAATGGTGGTACAGACACAGGATAACAATGATAGATATTCTGGTTCCAAAAAGTGTGAAATGAAAGGGAAAAAAAGAATCACCAGTCCCATGCAATTTCTAAATCTCTTCAAAGAACCTTTTTGTATGACTGAGTATTCTGACCTTTTGATATTTCTGATATACCAGTGAAAGACTGTCCAGATGCACTGTGGCTTTTTCTCTAGACCATGCTTTCCTTCCAGTGAATCTCAACTTTTGCATTATTTGCCATTAAAGTAAGCTGAGAATTAATAAAATCATTAAGTCCTGTTTTTTGTTTGTTTAACAGTTCTTTGCTTACTTTGTGTCTCTCCTCTCACATTTTGCTGTAAGCAGCACGTAGGAAACCAGGCCACACATTCAACAGTTTACATAGAAATCTCCCCATGTAAATATCTAAGTTCATCACTTAGAAGTTCTGCTCTCATCATAACTGCAATACACAATTCCTCTAAGTTTCTGCCATTATATAGCAAGGGTACCATCTCCCCATCTCTCAAATAACATGTTCTTAATTCCTTATGATTCTTCAGGAGCAACGTTTTAATGTGTGTATTTCTTCTAACAGTCTACTTACAAGGGCTTCGGTATTCTCTAAGGTGGTATGTTTTCCCTACCACACTCTTCATCTCCTCTGAGTCCTTACTATCAGAGCCATTGACCTTCATATTTCTACTAATAGTCTGTTCAGCATAATCTAGTATTTTTTTTTTTTATCATGCTCTTCAAAAGTTTTCTAGCCTCTGTTTTTTGCCCAATTTCAAATCTACTTCCACACAGTGGTATACCACTGTATATTTGTTCCCTACTTCTGCTGTTAACAAAGTACCACAAACCAGTGTTTTTAAACAACACAAACTTCTGAACTACTTTGGTACCACGGGTTTCACTTAGCTAAAATCAAGGTGTCTGCAGGGGTGTGTTCCCTTCTGGAAGCTCCAGAGGACAATGCATTTCCTTGTCTTTCCTAGCTTCTAAAGCCTTCCCACATCACTTGGCTAATAGATCCCTTCTGTCTTCAAAGCCAGCAATGGTAGCTTGATTCCTTCTCACATCTCATCATTCCAACCTCTGCTTCTGACATCAAATCTGGTTCTCTTCTTCTACCCTCCACTTCCACTTTTAAGGATTTTTAAACTATATTGAACACACCCAGATAATCCAGGATAAATCTATCTCAAAATCCTTAATTGAATAATATCTGCAAAGTTCTTCTTGCTATGTAAGGTAATATATTTACAATTTTCTGAGCCTAGGACCCAGATATCTTTGAGGGGCATTTATTCTGCCTACCATGAGTATAGATAGACAAAAAATGTTAAAAAAAATAATGTAATATATTCCATGTTGTACAGGCTAGGATTTAATCAGTAACTAGATTATCCAAATTCAAATTTTTTTCTATTTTATGTACTTATCTTTCTTTGAGAGCAGCATGTTCTTTGAAAAAAATAGTAAAATGTAGACCAAAAAAAAAAAAATGCTGTGATTCAGTTCAAATCTGAAAAATCAAAGTGGAAATCATCCATTATTCACTGTCCATAACTTCACAAAAGCACTAAGACACTGTAAAGTACAGTTTTCCTTATTAAGATTTGAGTATCATTTCCTTTACTCTTTTTTGGCCTGCATTTGCATTATTTAGACTGAAATAATCCCAAATATGAAAAAAACAGGGTATCTCTGACTTATAACTTTTTCTCCCTGTATAATATCGGCATCCAAATTGATTCACAAGTAGAAATCTACAGACCATAGCACCTCTTATGAGTACACAGAGCAAAAATGTTGCTGTGGCTACTTTAAACATAGCACAGATCAAGTGAAGCATGTGTCATTTTCCTACTAGTTCTAAAAACAAAACAAAAAAAATCTAGTTAGTAATAAATGTACATTTCAAAAGGTATTAGCATAATATTTGCACATAATATGGTACCTCCTATAAGGAAGAGGAAAGACATGAAATACATGCACACAGAAACAATCTTCCTAGCCATCTAGGAGCTGGTTCCTTAAAGACCCTTCAGGATAATTGTTCCCACTCTTGACCAGTGATTTCTCGTGGGAAGAATTTTAAACATTTTGCTTCTAGTCCTTTCCTTAGAATTAATAAAAGAGAGTCTCCAAAATTTGGTCCCCATGTGTTATTTTATGAAATCTAGTAAAATCTGGTTTTATTTTAAGATATAACTCACTTCAAAATGGAGTTAACTGCCACTTGCACTGAAAATATCATAGGTGCTTTTACATTTACTTCATATTTTTTGTCTAATTGTGAATTTTATGGACTAAGGAGGATTTAATGTTCCATTAGTGGTCAGTAATTTTGCCAGCATAAAGTAACAAATAGGAGGATTATTGAATCTGTAATATAGCAGGAGAACTTGAAAGAGAAAGTTCTTCTATCAGCTTTAAATAGAATCTTTGTTATAGGCCAAGATTCCATAAATTTCCACTGGGTTATATAGATAGTGATAGCCTGTGTAGGGTCAGCTCCTCATCTGTATTTTCCAACATTGTCTTGTCCATTCCCTTGTACTGATGACAAATTTTTTTCACAATTTTCCTTGATTTAACTCCTTTCTTTGCATCAGTGAACAGGTTTCTCAATATGTTTTATTCGCAATATCCTGAAGTACAACGACCACACTCTGCTATTTTCTGTTATAACACAGCCCAGAACAAAGTTGTTTCCATTACTGTGTTAGGCCCTCAGAAGTAGTAAAATACATTGAATGATTTCATCTCTTTCTAAAAGCCTGTATTTTCATTTTCCAAATAGAGTTAGTGGTCTGCTAATGCTAATATTTTTCTGTGATAATACCTTATTTAAATTGTTTATATTTCATCAAAACTGTAAGTTTATGTGTAGAAGTTCTAATTCATCCTTGTAATGCCTGAATAATAGAATGTAGCTGAAGAAATGTTTGTTGAACTAATATGTTGAGAAAATGGTTCCATCTCTCTCTCTCTCTCGCTCTCCCTCTCCCTGTCTCTCCTTCCCATCTTTTCTCCCTCCACCCTTCTCCCTTCTCTCTGTATTTTTAGTTATTAGGTCAGAATCATAAGACAGTGCTTAATGTGGGTCACTTAAGTGAAATTTGTGTTTGTATACACACAGGAGTATGATTGAAATATGGCTACCAGTTATAACTCTATCTGATCTAGCCAAAATGTGCTGTAATTTAAAAGAAGATGAAGTCAAAGAAGTTTGAAGAGGATTTTAACACTATTAATTCTTCCCTCCGGTAGAGCTCAAGTCGTAGGGTAGCTCTCCTAATATCAGTTTAGAACTAGGATCTTCATAAATAAATCACTGACAAAAATCACATTAATACTCTTGGGAAGACAGTTCCTCTGCCTTATGCAGGAAGGCCTTTGAATGATGACTTCAGAATTGTTTTGTCCAAAGAGACCTGACGAATAACCACTTCATCTCCCCCACCTCTGCCCTGAATCATAGTAATCGCTGCCACTTCCTGAAATTGACACTCATTCACTTTATCATTTAGTCAAGGATTGTCTATGGCTTGTCTTTACAAATTTGATTTTGTAAATTCATGTTCATAAACGTTAATATATGCCTCCATTAAATACAACAGAGCATGTTTTCATAAGGACACAATAAATCTCTTCTCAATCTGTACATGTGAAGAGGTTTTGCATGTGAACTTTTTTCTTTAACAGGGAGTAGGGTTACAAAAGGATGACAAGCCTGTAAGAGGTAAATAATTCTATGTGATAAAATACTTGCTTATAGTTAAATTTATATATTTTTAAAGATTAGTATTTTTGCAATCATGACTACATTTTTGCTATCAACATGTTTGTTTTACAGAGCTTTATAAAACAATTTGTGCAGTAATTAAATGTCTAACAAGGATTTTTATGACTGTTTGCTGAACACAAATGTAGTTTAGCCTAGTAGTCTGGAGTTATTAAGTGAGCCATCATAATTTAATGTTTTAAATGAAACTAATTATAGACCTCTTCTTAGCTTTGTATGAGGCCCATATCACAATGGAATTTATTTACTTCAAATGTAACACATTCCACATTCCCAACAACCCGTTTGCAAACACATAGTAAAGCTCTTCTTTTTCATTTAGGTTTGTTCTTTAAGACAAACGGTCCAGAGCAAGTAGAAATAAAGGGCAAAATTGATTTTCTTATAAGAGAGAAGGAAAAGGGAGGAACTAATATTTATTGGGCACCTACTGCACGTCAGCTACTATGCTGGATATCTTATGTCCTCTCATTTAAGTCACACCATAACCCACAAAGAGGCAGTTTATCCACATTTTATAGGTAATGAAACTGAGGCTTAGTGAGGAGGTTAAATAACTTGTCCTACGGTTACTTGTCTTTGTCCAGTAAATGGCAAACTTAGGTTCTGACAAATATCATGTCTTTCCCTCTCTCCAACTGCTTCACAGTTTTTCTTACATTAATGATATCTGATGTGCACAAATGCACAAATATAACCAGCACCTGGACTCAATTCTACAATCACCAACAGTATTCCCAGCACAGGAAATTTGCAATTGTTAAGAAGCCATTGCATTCAACTGTCTTTTACAGCTCATGCACAGGTGCTCACATTATGAAAGGGATCATTTAATCCCTTAATCAACAGATACTGATTGATACTGATATTGATTAAACCACTTCCATCTATTCTTATCTGAAACCAGGCAAATTAATCATTTCCATATGAAGGATTAGAATTCACACAGGACATCATATTGCAAATAGTTTGGAAAGGAAAGAGAATGCTTGAACAGCATTTAAATATATTACATATATTCTACTAGATGCTTTCATATATGATATCTGCTCTAATCTTCCCCAAACTCTCAACTCATGCTTTAGCACATACACTCATGTCTTGTCATGCATCCTCTTTCATTCACCAAATTATCTTTATTTTACAGAAAAGTAAATTGAGACAGGAGAAGTTAGTGAACTGGCTATTAAGAGATAGCCAAGAAGATAACTCAGGTTTTTGCCATCTGAACTTATGCTGTGGGGGTTGGGAATGGTGGATAAGAGGGGAAATAGGGGATGGGAAGGGATGACTTCTTTCTTCAAGTACCTGTATTACTTTTTTTTTTTTGTATATATATATTTTTTATTTTTTAATTTATTTATTATTATTATACTTTAAGTTGTAGGGTACATGTGCATAACGTGCAGGATTGTTACATATGTATACTTTGTGTGTGCCTGTATTACTTTTATAGTAGTAAATGAAATATACTATATTTTTAAAAACATCCTAAACCTCAACCGCTGCACGTTTTAACTGGTTGGTAGGCAGCCACTACAAAAGTCAGAGCTAATTAACTCAAAATTATATGCCATATATATTTTTTATGTTCTGTTCTGGATTTCTCTCCTACCTTTCTGAACCAATGCTTGTCATTTCCTCTTTGGATTCTCATAACCAGAGGGTGATGTCATAAGCCAGTGGTCAGCAAATTGCAACATTTTTGCCATATCTGATCCACTGCTTTTTATCTAGTCCATGAGCTAAGAATAGACCTGTACAGTTTGAAATGTTGAAAAAAAATTAAAAATCAAAGGAAGAATAATATGTAGTAATATGTGGAAATTACATGAAATTTAAATATCCTCACTCATAAGTACATTTGAATGTATCACAGTCACATCCGTCCCCTTGTGTGTTGTCTGTGGCTGCTTTAGAGTCACAACAACAGAGGCAAAGTTGAGTAGTTGTGACAGAGACTGTACGACCTGTAAACTCTAAAATATTTTCTCTCTGGTTCCTCATACCTAAAGTTAGGCATGTTCTAGGCTCCCTTCTCTTCTTTCTCTGCATGGTCAGAGAATAACCACTTCCACCGGGGCTATGACCACTCGGTACATAGCTGCTCCCCTTCTCTCTCCAGAACCTCAGGCCCACAGAACGCCTCCATGAGGATAGTTCAAGAGACTGTTCAAATCCAGTGTGCCCAACATGGAGATTATTAACTTCTGCCTTAAACTAGATCTTCTTCCTGTGATTCCAAGTTTAGAGAAAAGCACCATAGTCTGCTCAATCACCCAAACCAGATATCTGGGCATCTTTGATTCTTTCCTCTCCCTCTCTCATTCCCCATGCCCATATAAGTGCTGGCAACACAAACTCCACACCTTAGGTATCCTGCAGATCTACTCTGTTCTCTAAGTGCACAGATCAGCACTAGCCTAAGCTACCATCATGTAATGCCTATAGTAGTTCAGCTGTTGTCTAATGAAGCTTCCTGAATTCAGGCTTGCCTCATCCACTTTATTCCCCTACTTGTCAGATGATCTTGAAATGTTTTTAATCATGTCACCTAAGGTAGTACTAGGTAAGTTTTTCTTGCCTTTGCTTATAATGCTGCAGTGACTCCTTATTGCCCTTTGGCTAAAATCCATACCCTGCTAACCATTTAATATATCTCAACTCCCTAATTTATACTCAGAGTTTTGAATGAGCTATGCTCTCTTAAAACTTATTTTCTCTCAGAAATAAATCTAGTCAATTGCCAAACCAGACACTAAACATATGCTCCCTAACCCCTCAAATCTTAGATCAAGTTTGTCCAACCCCCAGCCCACAGGGCACGTGTGGCCCAGGAGAGCTTTGAATGCAGTCCAATACAATTTTGTAAACTTTCTTACACAATTATGAGATTTTTTGTGATTTTTTTTTTAAATGTAGCTCATCAGGCGTCATTAGTGTTAATGTATTTTATGTGTGGCCCAAGACAATTCTTCTTTCAGTGTGGCCCAGGGAAGCCAAAAGATTTTACACCCCGACTTAAATGATTATACAATGTGCTCCAAGTGTTTATTATTCTCCTTCATAAGCTACCTCACTGTAATATATGATCCTATGAGGTCTGGCATAGTGGGTATGTATGTATTAAATGAATATGTATTGAATATAATTGAGTAGAAGTTTGATGCATCTGCCAAAATAATTGTAGTCAAAACAAATCTTTAAAAACCAAACAAAATCTGTATGTCTGTAATTATTTCCTTCAGGAAGAAAAGGTAGGGTAAAGTTATTTTGCTCTTGCTTTGTCTATGAAATTCTCTGCAATATTATTCAGCAATGCATATAAGGATAATCTTACAGTCAGAAAGTGTCATTATTTCCATAGGAATTCATCTGTAAATGAGAAACATCTTCACTACTTACAATTAATTTACTATTTATATTATTAGTCTAATACACTATCATTTTTCCATAAAATAAACATTAGTAGGACTATATTTCTAAAAATAAAGTATTGAGTATTAAAGAGCATCAGCCTAGGTCTTTGGAATATGAAGTATAATCTCCTCTTTACAATGATTATATAAAATGTACATGTTCTGTTTGAATAAAGGTATGCTCCTGGTAACAAGTCTTAAAAACTACAGAGACCAAATGTAAAATGTGGAATAACAAAAGAATTTTTCTAAAGACCTAATACTGCATTTCATGCAGTAAAGATCCTTCAACAAAATATAAAATTACATCATTAATTGTCTACATTTATTAGTTCAAAACCAGATACTTCAGTAACTAAATTTCTAATATTTTCTTCACATCCTACTACCATATTTACTTGCCTATATGAAAAGTAGTTGCTTCTTTATTTAGGATTGTGCCTTACTCCTCCATACTCATATTCATCTCTGACCACAGCAATCTGTGTTTATGTAAATTATTCTGAGCAAATTTGTTATAAACAAAATACCCAACTGACATGGTTTGGAAATGTGTCCCCATGCAAATCTCATGTTCAGTTGTAATCCCCATTGTTGGAGATGAGGCCTGGTGGGAGGTGATCGGGTCATGGGCAGATTTTCCCCTTCGGTGCTGTTCTCCTGATAACGTTCTCATGAGATTTGGTTGTTTAAGTGTGTATGCCACCTCCTTCCTCTCTCTCGTCCTCCTGCTCCAGCCACATGAAGTGCTGGCTTCCCCTTCATTTTGGGCCATGACTGAAAATTTCCTGAAGCCTCCCCAGAAGCCAAGCAGATGCTGCCATGCTTCCTGTACAGCGTGTGGAAGGAATCATGAGCCAGTTACATCTCTTTTCTTTTTAATTTTCCAGTCTCAGGTATTTGCAATGTGAGAATGGACTAATATACCATCTCTTTTCTTCATTCTTCCTACTCTCCTGTACCTTTACTCGCAAACTTTCAACCAGGGAGGTTTCTCTTCCTTGTTTCTAATTTATCACCCCTCACTCATAAATACCTTGAAATGCAATTTGTTGCCCCACCACTTCACTGAAATCTCTCACCCCAAAGCCATCAGGAAATTAATACTGCCAAGTTTCATTACCTTTGCTGCGTCCTCCAATTCTGCCTTTCCCAGTAGGCTTTGCCTAGCTCCTCGCTTTGGAGTTTTCATCTACTTCTGCCAATCCTCTGCCTCCTCTGGCTTCTCTCCACCCACTTCCTCATTCCCACTGACCCCAAGATGCTGCTAATTCTCAAGGTTCCATCATTTTTCCCACATTATGTCCATTTTCTTCTTCTGGAAGATAGAAACAAATCTCTTGGCTGAATATTCTCTTTTATGGAGATGATTCCTGAATCTTTATTTCTGGCCATGCCTTCTATGAGCCATTTTCTGTTTGCCTTACACTTCTCTATAGAAGTCCGGTGGGAGTATCATATTTGGTATGTTTCCAACTGGAAAACCACCCTTTTGCCTCTGCTGCCTCCATTCCCTACATTCCTCTTTTTATTTGTCAATAGCCAGTCATCTCCTCCTCACCCCAGCTTGAAGGCTCAGGGTTATCTTAGTTTCCTCTCTCCTGTTCCTGAACTATCTATATGCTCAGTAAGTTACCAAACAATGTTAACTCTACTTCCAAAATATGATTTGTATCTGACCCTCTCTCACCTGCCTCATAACCACTACAGTGGTTTAAAATATTATTACTTTCCTAGACCATGGAAATGACCTTCTTCATCTAAACTTTCCTCCCACATACTGTGTTATACATTGCTTTCAGATTCATTTTTCTAAATCATAATTTTTGTCTTGTCGGTGTCCATTCCACAAAAGCTTCTAGCTCCCTGGTATTATATCTTTAGGTAAATAATATAGCTCTTTCACCATTCTAAAAACTTAAATTGGAGATTATATTTTATCTTCCAATCTTGATTAACACCCAGCACATTACCTTGCATATCTTATTCAACACTTAATGTGGATCTGCTGCATTATTTGAAAATATTCAGTTCTACTATATATAAAAAACACAAAAGAGTGGTTGAAAATTGTATTGAGCATAGATAATAAGAAAGGTATAGGCTTAAGAAATATAGGCAAATCTCATAGGATATGTTAAGCATAGTAATCAGGAAACTAATACATGAGACAAAGGCAGAATAGGGTGTGTTAATAGAGTAAGTAATTTACTAAACTGTAAGACATGCCACATAAATATATGATAAAGAGAGAATTTGAGGGAACAAACAAGAATATTACTTATAAATAGAAAGGAATGGAAAATTTGATTCAGGATCCTGTGACCTCTGGACTGACATTTGTGTCATATCTAAGTCAGCAACCCCTTGGTGATACCTGATGTGGCTCAACTTCATATAAGGTGCTTGTAACCAGTGACCCACACCACTCTTTTAAAGAGGCACAGTGTCAAGTACATGAAGCCACAGCCATAGTTCCATCGTAATTTCAGGAAGGGCAGGTTTATCAGTTTAAATGAGAGTCTCCTCTAGAGATATCTGACATAGCAAGATACTTTCTTTATGGGACTTCAGGAAAGTGTTAAACTCCTGTGCTCTCAATCTCTTTGTTTCCCTCCACCTCTGTTCCTCTCTCCCTGATAACTCTCCCTCCACGTTAATCAAGAAGCTTACTAAAACTGGCGATTTACCTTAGGGAAGTTCAGGGCAAAGCAGAAAACAGCTTGTCTCTTCAATCACAATCAAAACTCATGAGAATCAACTGGTAAGCCCATAGGGGCTTGACTAAGAAAATTGTCTGAATCAAATTTCAGGCTGAATCTAGCCTCTAGGTACTGCTCTGTAGGCTTCAATTAAGGGTTTAATTCTCCATTCACTGCTGTAAATCATAGCTGGTCTCAGAAAAGCATTCTTAACCACAGCCCCCTCCCACGTTATCACCCTGAAGCAATAACATTTCACAGCTCGGACATAAAGCACTGACAGGTTTTTGCAATAAAATGTGACCTTTACTGTTAAAAAATGTTTTACGACATCTGACAAACCATTTTCTTAATAGGAAGATACATATTCACTTGATAAATTAAAATATCGTAAACAATTTAATTTTGTTGAGGATGTGAACCACAATATGTTCCAGATGAGGGAAATTTACTTTGATACCTATCTACATTTAAAAAATAACAATAGATCATACTTTCTGGAGGAAAATAACTATCCACACCAACAGCATCCTCAAAAGGAACATTAGGCTTACCCGTTTAGAAAGAATTTCTGTATGCCTGTAGAAACATCCATGAATTTCGAATGCTCAAATCCTAATACTCCTTGCTAAGGGTACTTTGAGGAAAAAGCAACAAAGAGAAAGTGCCTTAAAGGAGAATCTACTTTCACACTGTTGCTTTAATTCATCCATCTCATGTTTCATGGGGCGTTCAAGTGTGCATTAAAATCACAGAACACAAAGTTCCAAATCAAAAGAGGATAAGAAGGAGTCCTAGAAAACTGTATAAAACTAGTTTTTAAATAGCTGCTTCTTCTTTAAAGTGGAACAAGAGAACATTCAGTAGTAAGGATTTTTGTTGGACTTCATCACATGAATGCTGATCAAAGGGGCTTAGAAATCTCTGAAGAGGAGTCTTTGGAGGTCTCTGTAATACTTTTTCTCTTAATATTTATAATCATACCCTCCAAATGCATTTCTAAAGACAAAAATAAAAATTATCAGACAATGAAAATGAAATGCAATATTTACGATTGGAATTTTCCTAAAACGTATATATATAATATATATGTAAATAATTTTTGAGCTTGTTCATAAGATGTCCTTTGAGGTGTCATCTTATGACTGGAAACGCATAGGAAGATACAGTGTGTCACAGAATTAAATGTCAGAGGATTCTGATAACCATCTACCCTATACTAACACCAAAACATTTATAAACTCTAAGATAATATATGAATGGCATCATTTGTGTTTCTGCTCCAGAGTCACATGAGGTTAAGCATAAAGGCAAGTTATAATAATAATGATAATAACAAGTTATATAATCTCTTCATCTTTACCCACAACATGGGAATCTGCTAAAAGTTTTGGCCTGGAGTAATCACAGGAGGGATTATTTGAAATTAATTTGATCTAGGAGAGATTTATGGCAACTTTAACATATTCTTATAAAGAGTTAGAATTCAAATATTTTCTGAAAATAAGAGAGGAGCAGAACAAATCATTCATTCATTCTTTGCATTGCTGAGCATTCTTTAGGAAGGGACTGTCTTATTTAAATTTATATCCCTGTAATCTAGCACAACTTGGAGGCAGGATGTGTGTTCTGCAAATGAATATAATCATTTTTAAAATTTATCTTCACTTGCAACTACATATTTCACTTGTATATGCAGAGAAAGAAATTGTATTTATGAACAAAAACGTCTATTATTAAGAATAGAGCCTCCATTCATAGTATGGGACCACTGTCAATATTTTCATAATTTTCTGTTTGGATTTATATATAAGGTAACAGTGTTATTACTCACAGATTCAAAGTTTTTTTGAAGTGCTAAGAGACAGTCAATGATAAAGCCTTCTCTGCAGGGGCGAGTGTTTGGGAGTATAGTTTCCTTGGTTCCCTGCAGGATTTCACAAATCTTTCTCTGCAAGGAATTTGTCTCCAATGATCTCTAGTCTATTACATCTGCCCAGAAGGCCTCAGAAATGCTCTGTTGCTGACGGTAGGTCACAGATTCTAGAAAAACTGAATTAGTTTAATGGCGAAACTAAAATATGTTTGCCCAAAGCCCCTTTACAGAACCATATTACTCGAGTATTTAAATAACATAATTATCTACTGCTTTGAGTAATACTTTGAATGGAAAACCACCCAGAAATGCACACAATGTTCACTGTGGCCTGAAACACCACTTTTTCTCCTCTGCTAGAGTTCCCACCTGCTAAACATTCTTTATTTTCACAACATGTAATCAAAACATACCCTGCACTTTGTTCCCTATCTCTTGCTGTGCTTCTCTGCCACACGATATGCATACATCAGACTCATTAAGGTTTGAGTCTGGTGCTCGGGGCTGTCTAAAAACTGATTGAAATGTATGTTTTCTCGACCTCCTCTGCTTGGGAAAACTGCATGACAATCAAAAAGTCTTACCCATCATTTCATGGTTAGACATTTTCTTGCCTTTGCTTATGCTATAATTCTTACCCAAGATATCTTCCTTCCTTTGCTTCAGAGAGCCTAGCTATTCTTCAAACCTCATTTCATGTCAAATATATTCAATTTAGTCTTTCCTAACAGTTGGAGACCACAATAATTCTTCTTTCCATTGATCAATCGTACAGTATGCTTTTGATACTATCATCTGTATTAGATTTGAGGTCAGAAAATTCGAGTTTAAGATTTGGGTTTGGCACTTAACAACTATTTAATGCTCTTGAATTAATGTATCCTCTCTGTTCCTCAGTTTCCTTCCCTGTACAGCAGGTAAAACAATCTATGAGACAGGCCTATTGCTTACACTGAGTAAGCCTTTAGAGTACTATTAACAAATAGTAGAATCTAAGCTCTATTCCTATTACCTTTTTAAAAATATTATTTACTTTCAGTTTTCTAGAAGTTCCTTTAGGAATCTACCATTTTGTATAACTACCGCCCCATGTGCAATACATAATAGGAATGCAATAATAGGGTTTTTTTTTTTTTTTTTTTTGGTAATCTAGATAGCACATATAATAAGTAGTATATATGTATAGTACCTATAAAGCAGTATCTATGTAGTTGTAATCTAGATGCTGTAGTTGCACTTAAAGTAGAGAAAATATTCTACACGGCTTATAATCTATTTAGTAAATAGTTCTAGCCTTAAATCAGTAGTAATGCTTTTCAAAAATACCATATAGCTACTGATTGATCTAATTCCAACTTAATTCACAAATTCCACCAAACATGGAAATATTTTAACATGATTCAAAGTTGAAATGCCATTACATTTAATGTCCATTTAATTAATTTTTGCAAAATAGAAATTACCACTTGATGCTAGATTATATAGCTCTGAAAATGGAGTAAACTATTAGACCTCAGCACACTATTGATGGTATTTGAGACAGACATTTTTTACATGAACCATATAGGAACATAATTTTTTCACAGGCATAAGAACCTTATGGATATAATAATGATTGGTGTTTGTTGAGCTATTTTGCCACTTTGAGATTTTTCTCAATAGCATTATGTAATGGAAATATCTAAATACTTAAATATATGTTGGAAACATAATTTACTAATAAGGAACAATCTCTTTATCTTGAAATCTCAAATTTCAACTAAGTGCTCAGGTTTGGAAATCTTAGCCAAGTATTCAAAATGTGATTTTTTGTACATCCAATATTTTCTTTCTTTCTTTCTTTCTTTCTTTCTTTCTTTCTTTCTTTCTTTCTTTCTTTCTTTCTTTCTCTCTCTCTCTCTCTCTCTTTTTTTTTTTTTTCTTTTTTTCTGAGATGGCATCTCACTGTGTCGCCCAGGTTGGAGTGCAGTGGAGCTATCTTGGCTCTCTGCAACTGTCACCCCCCGTGTGTTCAGGCGATTCTCCTGCCTCAGCCTCCTGAGTAGCTGAGATTACAGGCATGCGCCAACATGCCCAGCTAATTTTTGTATTTTTAGAAGAGACGTGGTTTCACCATGTTGCCCAGGCTAGTTTCGAACTCCTGACCTCAGGTAATGCATACACCTCTGCCTCCCAAAGTCCTAGGATTACAAGCGTGAGCCACTGCGCCCAGCCTCTTTCTTAAAATACATGTTATAAGAAGATTTCTTATGTTTTAATTTGCATTTTATACAACATAACTCTAAACTAACAGGTTTTCAACAAGCATATGAAATAATCAGCTATCCTGTCTATAAAGGATGAGAATTAAGGAGTATCAGGGCACTAAGAAATCTGTTTCAATTTGATTCCTTTCCTTCCCATATTAATTTCGATTTGCTTACAAACATTGAAAAGATTTTGGGTTATTGTTAACATTTTGTACAAAGCTATGTTGGGCTTAACTTTATTATGAGTGGTCAAAAAAAACAAAAACAAAAACACACAAAGAACATCAAGACATAAAATTCACAACTGCATCCCCACATGTGTCAAATAAAGACTTGCTCTGGGAAAACTGCTGCTACATATCTTCCAGATTATAGTTATGGTTTTAACTACAGTATTAAATCTGTCCTCTCATTTTTGGAAATAAAAGGTGCTATTAAGTGAATAGCCTCTTCTGAGTGTGTTCAAGTGTGTTTGGGAACACATAAGTTCACAATAAATGATCCAATGGAAAAGAAAAGATGGCTGAGTCTTAGGGTCATGGTTTTCTGTGTTTCTATGGAAACTTAGTGGAAATCGTGGGGTTTTTAAGGGGATTTTTATTCACATTTCAGTCCTTGTCTTTAAATAATCACTTTGTTACCATTCAGCATTAAGAAATGGAAGTAGCACAAGGGTTGAGTTTGGGGGAAAAAAAAAATCTGTTTTGAAGTTAAATTAAAGGTGTTGAAATAATTCAGCCCAACATAATAAAAGCAATCACTCACCTCTAATGCTTCAAGTGTTTCCTCTGCAATAGCAATTTCCTTTCCACCTTTGAATGATCAAATTCATGAAAAACATACCCTGATAATGTATTGTTCAGAATTCTATATTTTTGGTGGGGGATTGACTCCACCTCCTCTCCTGCTCCTTGTGGGCCTGACTTTACCCACCTGAAACTCCTGGATACTGTACTTATCACGGGTAAAACCAGGAGGTTTCCCTTGTTCAAACCTAATGTATCTTATACTTACAATTTTATCATTTTTGAGCTTACTGCTAGTGCCTTTCCCAGCTTAGAGTTCTGTAGAAATAGTTCTCAATGGCTACGTCCACTAGGGATTTCAGAAGAGAATGGAAGAAAGGAGGATTGATGGGAGAATGCTGGATCCAAAGTTTGAAAACATGGCTTTCCCTCTAACTGGGAAAATAATAAATCGATGCACTCTTTCCTTCCTTCAATTTCCTAACTTCCAATATTGCCCAAATTTGTAAACTATGGAGTTAAAGAGAAGTAAAAATAAAGTTTAATGGAAATAAAATGAGTTACAAAACTTTATTTTTTAAAGAGATATTCAATAAGGCCTGAGAAATGAGGATATAAGAAGAAATAAGAACAAGAAAACCTCAAGATGTAGGAAAAAATATTTTGTGAAATACTTGAGGAATAAACCAGTAATGTAATATAAATAATAATTTAGAAATGAGGGAGATTTTTCTTTTTCTAATCAATATAAAACTTTATAGTTGGCCCACATTGTACCAGGATGCTTCCACTTCTTAGAGATAAAATGTGATCACAATATATCTTGTGCTCTCAAAGATTTTATAGTCCACTTCGAGAATCAATCATGTATGCAAATTAAGCCATTCACTGTATGACAGCAACCAAAAAGGAGGTAGAAAAGAGGCACGGATGAAACACAAAGGAGAGAACAATAAACTCTACCTTGAGAAGTAGAAGTGGGGAACACTTAGATATTAGTTCAATTTAAATTTGAGGTTAATAATAACAGACTATGACCTATTTTATTTATTTATCTATTTATTATTTTAGGAACTGGTTCTCGCTCGCTATGTTGTCCAGGCTGGTCTCAAATTCTGGGCTCAAGTGATCCTCCTGTGTCAGCCTCCTGAGTAGGTGAGACTATACGTATAAACCACCTTGCCCAGCTATTTTTATTTGATTTGGCATATTTTTATAAAGCTTCTTGTAAGCATGGGGTTTTTGAAACTCTCAACCCACTTAATCCTTATAACTATTTTGTGAGTTGGTAATATTATTTATCCGTATTTTACAGAGGGTAAAAAGTGGGACCTGGAAAAGGTAAGTAACTTGCCCAAGATGGTGCAGCTAGTAAGTGGTAGAACTAGATTTTAGACTTATGCAGATTTGGCTACAGAGTTACCATCATGTTGTCCATAAGTCATCAAACGCTGATGCTCATCTGATTTACATAAACGTTTTTCTGCCACTTGAAATAATACTATAATTTGGAAGTATAAAGTCTGAAAGTTTAGGTTTTCATATGGCCCACAGTCAATAAGCACTTTTCAAGAAATATTGAAGACAAAAAATGAGATTATTAGTACTAAAATGTATCTACTACATCAAGAATGCCTGAATTACTTCCCATATGCCAATATGTGATACATTTTCTCACATTTGGACTCAACTCCACCCTAACAAACACAGGCAAGATGAATCAAATTTAAAAAAAAAAAATTACTTTGGCTTTTTTTCTCATATGGAAGGTAACTATTAGAAAAGACCTTGAAATATTATAGCAAGTATTATCATTAAGGAGATAATTCTGGTTTTTATTTTTATTTTATTTTATTTATTTATTTATTTTTTTGAGACGGAGTCTCGCTGTGTCTCCCAGGCTGGAGTGCAGTGGCGTGATCTCGGCTCACTGCAAGCTCCGCCTCCAGGGTTCACGCCATTCTCCGGCCTCAGCCTCCCAAGTAGCTGAGACTACAGGCGCCCGCCACCACGCCCGGCTAGTTTTTTGTATTTTTAGTAGAGACGGGGTTTCACCATGTTAGCCAGGATGCTCTCGATCTCCTGACCTCGTGATCCACCTGCCTCGGCCTCCCAAAGTGCTGGGATTACAGGCTTGAGCCACCGCGCCCGGCCAATTCTGGTTTTTAAAAAGCAATAGGCATTTAGTGGCATGATTCACCACATGCAAACCCTGGGGATCCAAGTCCAGCCCTAAGATGACAGTGAGCAGCCACACTGGCTGACTTCTTGCTGGGAAAGAAAGCCAGTGCTGCTGACTCGTGTCCCAGGTGGCCCAGACGGAACAACCGTACCTTTGGAGTATAGTTGTCAAGAGCAGCTGCTGAGGAACACAGGAGCCTGAGCGTCAGGCCTGTGACACCAGACGAGCTAAATCACTTCTCTCTCAGCTTTTCCTTATATTAAATGGAACAGTAAAGTCGTGAAAAACATAAAATGCAAAGAATCAAAATCATGGCTTTGTTTAAAAATTAAAATATGTAATAATGGGAATAATATCATGTATGCCAAAAATAAAAATCTTCAGTGTGTCTTCTAGGATGTATAGGAGAAGACACTATTCCATCTTTTAAAACTTTTGGATGGGCTTTTCTTGTGGCCAGGATGAGGACATGAGATGTCTTGTTCTTCCCCACAATTGTCATCTCTGCAAGATAAGAAGAGCGTTTTAACAAAGAATTCTAAATTTCTATGTAGAGATAAATGACAAGAATCTACAGATTCTCAGAGAAAAGGTTTTGGGGTGATGAGGTGACAGCAAATGATAGAGAAATTACAAGAGGTAAAGAAAGACTGGCTCAAGGTAGAGGTTCATAGGCCCATGCGGCATAATGGTAAACGCAGCCCGAAGGAAGGGAACGTCCAGCAAGAAGTTTCTGGGGGCACAAATGACCAAGGAGTTTATGTGTCTAAAGAAATACATTGAGTTCCATCTTCTCTCTTCATCTCACTACTTCCAACCCTATGATCATTGTGGCACTGGTTCATTGGTTTTCCTGGCCCTTCCTCGTATCCAACTTTCCTGATTTTTCCTTAGCTTATTGCCAATTAATTTCCCTTCTCACTTACTCGTCCTTCAATGCGCAGCCTCTATAATGCAGTTGTTAAAGTCAGAAATCAGAAAGATTTTCTTCTTTTGAAGGAATGCAGAATGTGTTATTGTGCTTAATGAACATCCCATAATGCCTCTGAATAGGCTTAGAGTTTATCATGTAAGTATGTATAAACAGATAATATTTAGATATATATTTTATGCTTGATAGAATATAATTTCTCTCTTGAGGAATTTAGATGGAGCTATAGTATATATTTAGTTATTTTAAACTGTAATTAATTTCCTGATAGAGCAAGGAACTTGAATAAACTATCCTATAAATATATGCAGTATGAAAAATATTTTAAAACAGGTGTCTTTTAAATTCTAATCAGTTCATTAGGAAGTTTTGCTAGACTGTACATTAAATAGAGCAAAAGATCTTTATCAAATGTCATGACGGGTCTGTGGTAATCACCTTCCAATTTAAAATCTGTTCTCCAAACACAAGCAAGCAAATTCAATGAAACTACGTTGAGTTATGTGTTATAAAGATATTGTGAAAACTATTTGGATGAATTTTCTGAACTTCTGTGCTATGTTTTATATTTGCCACTATTATTATCATCTCAATTTTCCCTATACTTTTTTTTTTTTTTTGAGACGGAGGCTCATTCTGTCTCCCAGGCTGGAATGCGGTGGTGCAATCTTGGCTAACTGCAACCTCCACCTCCTGGATTCAAGCGATTCTTGTGCCTCAGTCTTCCAAGTAACTGTGACTACAGGTGTGTGCCACCATGCCTGGCTAATTTTTTGTATTTTTAGTGGAGACAGGGTTTCACCAGGTTGGCCAGGTCGGTCTTGAACTCCTGACCTGAGGTGATCTGCCTACCTCGGCCTCTCAAAATGTTGGGCTAACAGGCGCGAGCCCCCCGTGCCCAGCCTCACTCTTCTTTTTCATGATTCACGCTGTCCCGTTTCCTCTCTATCCTCTCTGATCAATACTTCCTCCTCTTCCTCTCTAATCTGATTCTTCGATTTTGACATTCTCTAGACTTTCATTTTCTTGCTAGCTCTCCACTCTTATTCATACTCTTAAAGAAGATCTCATATACTCTCAAGATTTCACCTCTGAGTTGATGAATCTTAGTTCATTTGTTCCAACTCAGACTTCTCAAATTTTCATACCCACCTCTCCAACTTGCTGCCAGGCATTTCTGCATTCCTCCTTCCTGAGTCTAACCAATCACCAAGTCCTATTAATTTTACATCTGCAATATTTCTTCAACCTGAACTCCTCACTCCCCAAACCCCCTATCCAACTACTTTTACCAATAACCTCTCCGTCCTTATCATTTATCCTGGGATTACTGTAATAGTTACCTAATTGGTCCCTTTGCCTGTAATTTTGCCCCTCTCAGATCCATTCTCCACATAATTGGCAAAATGTTCCACCTAAAGTGCATATCTGACCTTTTTAGGCCCTGCTTAAAATCTGTCAATGGTTCCTAGAAGTTTATAGAATAAAGTCCAAGCTCTTTAATCTGTTGTAAAATGAGGCCCTGAAACTTTTCAGCTTCGATTTTTGTCCACTCCACATTAAAATATACACCTCAGAAATATTTACTTCATTGAAGTGCTCAATATTCGGAGGATTTCTTCTCACATCCAGCCTGTGTCTATAAACTCTCTCTCTACATCCTCCCCATCTCTTCACCTAGTTTTTCTTAGAAAAATCCACTTAATTCAAAGTTCAGCCTTCTCAGGATGCCTTCCTGGCTCCTCACATAGGTGGATTATCTGCATCTTCTAACATCTCCCATATTAACATGTAGCATAACAATCTGTGTCATGACACCACATCATATTGTACTATTTGTATAACTTTCTATATCCATCATCTCTACTGGACTGTGAACTCCTTGAAGGCAAAAGATCTATCTATTCATTCAATCGATAATCATTTGCTGAGTACCTAAGTTAGATACTAAAGAAAAATGTTAACTAAGTATTTTTCCCATACACGAAGATTATGATATACAAACTTAAGGCACAAATTGAGTAAATTTCATTTTCTCTGTCTTATACTATGAATTTACATATTTCCATTACTATATCCTATTATTTATACATTTTCTTATTTAAAAAGGTATCCAATAGACATTTCCAACTTCGTGTGTGTATATGTGTATGAGATAAACAGTTCGCCTATATGCTTTGAGATTATATGTGGGTTATGCAATGCCCAGTTTAACTGAACTTTTGTAACTCATTTAACTCATATCTTCAATCCCTCAAGTTGTATCTGAGTGTGGTTTGACTACGTAAATATAATACTATGCATATATGAAAGGTGAATTGTGATTGAACACTTACCCAAGACAGAGCGGAAGTCACTGAACTATACCACTCTCCTTTGGAGCTCTGGGTATATACATCTAAAGCCACTGTTTGATCCACCTCTCAGTGTATCAGGCTCATTCTCCCTTACTGGCTATAGTGTTAATTACTCTTTAACCTACTACACGTGGATACTATTAATTATTCTTTAATCTACTACTCGTGGTTTCATCTCTAAAGAAATAAAAAGTTGCATTAAACAGAATTCCTTATGTAACTAACAAGGTACTTGGTGTATCTAGAACTACCTCAGCAAGAGTAATGTGTCATTTTCCAAGGGTGAAAATGTGTTGCTATTAGTCCACCTTTTCACATAACATATCTCAAAAAGAGGTATGTTAGTCCTTAGAAATGAACCTACTTAGCATCCTTAGAAATGGATCCTCTACGGACATTTTTCCCTTGGTTGTGGTGTTGGACAGGAAAAATTTCTAGCAGTTAGTCTCTTAAAAAACAACGTGTCGGCCGGACTCGGTGGCTCACGCCTATAATCCCAGAACTTTGGGAGGCCGAGGTGGGCGGATCACGAGGTGCAGAGATAGACACCATCCTGGCCAACATGGTGAAACTCCGTCTCTACTATAAACGCAAAAATTAGCTGGGCGTGGTGGTGCGCGCCTGTAATCCCAGCTACTGCGGAGGCTGAGGCCGGAGAATCGCTTGAACCTGGGAGGCGGGAGGCAGGAGGCAGAGGTTGCAGTGAGCCGAGGTCGCGCCACTGCACTCCAGCCTGGCGACAGAGGAAGACTCCTTCTCAAAATAAACAAACAACAAAAAACCAACCAACCAAACAAAAAAACCCACAAGCTTGTCTCCGGGTAGCTTTGCTGGACTTGGGAAGTGAAAATACAAGGCTCTCTGATAAATTTGAATTTTATATTTTTAAAAAAGTATTTGTTGTTTATTTAAAATTCAAAGTTAACTAAGTGTCCTGTATATTATCTGTCAATCCTACTTCCTAGACAGTAGTCGAAAAGACTGAATACTGTACCATAGTTAGGTAAGAAAATTAAAAATCTCATTGTCATCAAGAAAACAACGTACCTTAACTCTACTTTATAATTTCTTGTTTGCCTCTGTGAAATGTTTTTTTTTTTTTTCCATCTCTGCCCTTCCCTTTTGCCTAATCTGATTAATTAGTCCTTCTGTGATTTTTTACATTGCAGGAGAGTGCTGACCTCTCATTAGCTGGTGATAAAGGTCAGTTTCCTTGTTGGCTAATAACAGCTATCTCATTTCAATAAATATAACAAAGAATGAGAGAGTAATATGGAGACCCTGTAGTGTTCTATTTTAGGTTTCTACTTTTCGGAATGCTATCCCCCAGTGATTATGGGAGTGTATAATAATTTTCCCATTATCCCAGACTCTGTCTTCTCATGGATTTGGGGTGGAGAAAAAGAAATGTCAGGCTAGGAGGGAGAAGAGTATTCAAATAATCTTCCTTTCTATGTTGCTTTCAGTACACTACTCTTTATTTGATCTGAGCTTCATATATACCAAGGATTTTGCAGGCTTGACATGTCTTACTTTGGCAGTGATTTTCAAAAGGGATGTAAATAGAATATTCAGGATTATTTACATGAATTACAACAAAAGGGCAAGCTATTTCAGTATGGACCTCCAAAGAGAAATGATAAGAACAAAACTCAGAGGGAGTTTTCTCCCTCTGAGTCTCTGCCACTTATTAATATGTAAGCATATTCCAGCAATCATTTTCATTTCATTAGTAAAATATTGCCCCTTTTCAGCAAATGAGGAATAATACCATGTAACTCGTTTCTGCCTAACAAAGACAAGGAACCACAGAGAAAGATAAAGTGTCTACCAAGCTAGATCTTTTGTAAATACCACTGTACTGAATATAGCAGCTTTTCTTAAGCTTAAGAACAGATAATTCTGTTTCAGGCAAGAGATAAGCTCAATTTGCACATAGATAGCAAGCTGTACTTTAAAAGAACACTATCTCTTCCTGCTTGAAATGACCTTTTACAAACTAAAGTAGTTTCAAAATTAAATACTCTGACATTAATATATTTTTTCATCCTATCTAAAGAATACATGTGTATAAATATATTTAAATACACAAACATCAAAATGTACAGAGCATGCAAATTAGTTAAGCAATTATTTATGTGTCAAAAGTGAATCACCAAAGGATTCACTACAGGTTTTCTTTGAATTCTGGCAGTTAATTTTTTAATATAATTGAAAATATTTTATATCTCTATATCTGCTTCCACTGAAAAATAACTACTTCATAGAGCAAGATTCACTCAAGTTCATTTTTAAATTTTGCATCAAGGATATCAGTTATATTGCTTAACATTTAGAAGATAAGGATAGGGTCTCTACATTAACTATGATTCATGAAAACACAATTACATTAAATAGTTATTTCTTTCTCAGTAATCAGTCCTAAATAAATTTTCCCAGCTACGTTTAATCTGAACACTATTAGTTGGTTTTAGTATATTGTGTAACCAGTGTTGAATTTTGCTTTGTAAATAGTACATGAGAAATTAGAATAATTCTATGATTAATATAAGCCGTAGTGAGTGAAAACTCTACTAGTTAATGTGAAATATAATTGGATAATACTCATTCATGCTTAGATTTAGACTATACCTTAGCCATCAATTGTTCTAATATTCTTCCATATCAGGATACCTCCCCCCACAAAAAAGCTAGTCATGGGTGGTCAAATTAGCTTTTCAATAATAATGCTTTGTTAACATTATTAAAATACCAATGTTTAATGAAACAGTCCAAGTAGCATATTTGTTCAAAAGTTATTGACTTATATACATAAATGCATTATTTTTGTCAATAAATTTTGAGTTCCTTCTATGTTCCAGACACTCTTCTAGGCACTAGAAATACATTAATAGGCAAAACAGGTAAAAGCTCTTAAATACATGGAGCTTACATTCTTTTGAAGGGACATATGGAGCCAGGAAGACCTAAATGATAGTTATTCAATCAATATTAATTTTAGTTTTTTCTGCAACTATTTATTAATAATCTACAATATCCTTTGACAGATACTGTAGAACATACAGAAAATTATAAAACACTGGCTACCCTCAAAGTATTTGTAAACTTATGCCTAAGACAAACATAAGATATAAAGAAGAATAAGGTGCATAGACCCAAATGTCTTGCAACTGAAGAGAAGCAAAAGATTATTAAATTTAGAAGGGTTGGAAAAGTATTCTTGGAAAATATCACAATGTTCTGATGGATTTTGAAAAATTAGTATTTGGGAAAAAAAAGTATCTCATGCTTCGGGCACAGAACAAACAGAAACAGGCCAGGTCTTTACATTTTAAACACTTTGGAGGAAAGAAGAAGGGCATCTTGTCAAAGACGCGTCCCATTCATGGACAAGTGTGGTCTGAGACTAGAGAAGGAATGGTAGGTTGAGGGATAATTATCATGCATATTAAATGCAATAGCAGGAGATTAGTTGTCACTCTTTAGAAAGTAGGGAGGCAATGAAGATACTTAAGAAGGACTGTGACATGTTAATCTGATTAAGGAACCATAAAATTAAATTTAACTGGAGTAATGAAAATGGCAAAGTTTAAGCCTACTTAAGAGTTCATAATATGTTTAAGAATATATTTTTATATATTCTTGATGACAAGAGGGTTTTATTATTTGGCTTTTGATATGATCCATTTTGGGTTCTATCTCTCATGGGCAACTATGCTTTGATTGTATATCACATTAGTAACTTCATCATATATCCAAAAATGTTTATTTGTGAATTGCTGTCAGAAAAAAAAGTGTCAGAAGAGTTTTTCATCTATGTGGTTAATTATAAAATATGTACATTTTAACACTTTTTCTTTTCATATTATATTAAAAACATTACAGCATGATTTTATCAACCACTCACTCATTAAAAATATCAGTCTTTATAAGAAATGGAACAAAGTTTAAAATATAATTTCAAATGCCTTTGAAAGGTTATTACTCATATGTAATATTTATAAACATAATTCTGAGGCTTGGTTTTATCACCAGTAAACAATAATAATAATATCCAAATTTCAAGTTTATATGAGGATCAGATACATACTCTTCACCTGTGTTATCTCTCTCATAACAACCTTGTAATTTAGCTATTTGCACTACCATTTTACAGATGAAAAAGACTTCTCCATCTCAACCCCAATACTCTCTCTTCTCTATCACAATTATATTGCAGCTGTAAATCATACACACACTGTGGGTACAGAGATGAAAACAATTATACACAGGAAAGATAATGAGAACCCAATGTTTTAGAAAATATTCAAGACTTTAATCTACAGATGTATACAACGTTGGAAACAAAAATACTCCAGATAATCTCTCGCCAATTATTTCCACATTTTGAACTGAGTGTGTGAATGATTTATATGAATCTTATGAAACTATGAAACAAGAATATGCAAGCTGACAAAAATGAAACAGCAATACGAAGTACTATCCACCTGGAATTCTTGTTCCTATCCTAACTTACTCTTAGCCTCTAGGGAAAATTTCATCTTCTAAAAATTTTAGTTTTCCAGAATTTTAAGTGGATGTATAGTTTCTAGGCTATTACTACAGTTCAGTTATGTGCAAAATGCACTAATATTAAAAGCTAAAGAAATATCAGGATATGCTAAATGTTAACTCATTAAAATACAATTTTTATTTTAAAATAATAATTTGTTTTACTGCAACTGGTCTTCCTTAAAGAAAATATATAATTGCAATAACTTTGTATACAAGGCCAAAAATTCCATATGGATTTCTTTGAAAATTTCTCTCATTGGTTATGAGAGAAACTAATGATGTTTGATTAATCACTGAGTAGATAAAATCTGCCTCAATTACTTAGAGAAACTTCTGTAATTATCTGTTCTTTAAGCAAAGAACTGAATAAGAAGACTGCGCATCTTTAAAATGAAGTATAAATACTTCATATTTATCTACAACTTCTATTTTCAGAGATAAACTCATTTCTTAGACTTTGGCAAAAGTATTTACATGCTGCAGCTTAAGTGTTTAAAGAAAATGATGAGATTGAGATTGGAAAATACTCTGTCATCATTTGTGATGTGATAGGTGCTGTTAGTGATTCCTTTGAATCTGAACTTCTCTATATGTCTCATATAATAAAAAATAAAACTGACTTTTAGTTTTTAACTTTGGAAGGTAACTAAGAGCTGAAAATTATACTTCTTACAAGTACAGCTAAAATCTGAAGAAAAACTTCCAAGCTCTCCTTCAAAACTGCTTAGGTATTACAGAAAGAACATTTGGATTTGAGTACAAAGATGTGAGTGAAATCAGGATCCAAATATGCAATTGTTAACTATAAGAAGATGGCTAGATTTCTTTCTATAAGTGAAAAATATTATTAGTTAATTCCTTACCCCTACAGCATGCCACCAATACTCACCGCAGACACTTCTTTCTTCAAAATAAAACTCTGTCTTTGCTCAGGAAGACAATGCGTTAAGCCCAAAAGATGTATCATAATTGGTCTAAGAAAGTCATGACTAGCATACTCATCCTTTCCAGAAATTATCTTTTAAGCCTCTCTTGCAGCTAGGGATGAGCGTGTGACCCAATTTTGATCAACGGAATATTAACAGAAAATTGTTGAAAGGTTTCTAGAAACTTTTCCTTCCATAATAAAAGGAGAGAGCTACCCTAGGCAATTTCCTTGTAGCGTCCCTTCTTTTCTTTTTTCTGCTTTGAGTAGAGAAGCTATCTAAACCTATGACAACCATCTTGCTGACAGTGGGTGAAAAACAAGAGGACTAACACTAATTCATTAACAATGGCAGAGCAAGCAAACAGAATGATTGTGGGTTACCACAGAAGCCCTGTGCCATTTCCACGCTGATTTCATCCAGGTATCTTGTTTTATATGATAACTTAGTATTTTTTCTTTGCTTATGGCATGGCAAATAGGATTTTCTGTTATATGCATCTAATATTTGGGTTTCTTAGTTCAGAGGAGGTACCTAGTAAATTGGTTGTAATTTAATAAATTCTTAGAAATTGTTTATTTAAAAATATACACTTTCTGCCAGGTAAGTAAGCCTGCATTTTTAAAAAATTGCTAGTTTTTTGGATTTTTTTTGTCATATTAGTATTTTCATTTATATTATGTACAGTGGTTATTTGTTGATGTGACTACTTCATGATAATTCCTCAAGAACATTTCTGAACATTGACCTCAAGTTCCATAACTTTGTGGAAAAATATCTCATAAGGAAATTGCTTTTTAAAATTAATAGATATGGTAGAAACAAACACAAGAAGAAAAAGTCCAATGCTCTCTAGATACAGCAGTAGGAACAAAGTACAAGTGGATTAGAAGTATTGCAATCTGATCCATTTGAGATTTGGGGTAAACTTGTAAGGAGATTTGTGTGTGTGTTTTTGTATGGGACTCTTACTACATATTATGTAGGTTTTAATGGTATGAAAAAAATAGTTCAGTGAAAAACACTGTGTATGCAGAGTTCTGTTTATATGAGATGGTAAAATCTGATTAAGTTTTCCACTAAAATAGTTATTAACAACAATTTCTAATCTTAGTAATTCTATTTTCAGTTTTGCTTGTGAATTTCTGGGTTTAAATTATTTTTCTGCAAAATCATCATCATAAGTTTTCCACATTTTTCTTGGAAATATGTGAAACAAAATAACGGTCCTGAAATATACCATCTACAGCCTAAGAACACTAAAATCACATAGAAGAGTAAAGCCCATTTACATAGACCCTGTGTGATTTCCCATCTACAAATCTGTGCTCCACTTTTTTCAGTATCTCCCAAGTCTCCTGTCTTGTACTTTCACATTCTATAATGCATAATTCAATTTTTTTCATCACCCAAAGTGACGATTTATTTGAAGTCCTTCTCCATCTTGTCATCATGTCTACATTTTTCTACAGTAATTAAAACTAACATTGTGTAGAATTATATTATCAATTTTAACTTTCCTAGTGAACCATGAGTTTCCTGAGAACAAGGCCAATTTTTCCTTCTCTTCTTCCCCCAATTCCTAGTAAGCTGTTTATTATGTTCCTTGAAGGCAGCATCACTTTTACTGACCACAAAATGTGTGAAATAATGTTTTATATAGGCTATCACAATAAATTAACCTTTATCTTACTTTGATGTAACACATGGGGTGCAAGGAATGGAAAGTTAGCTCCTTTCTATTTTAAGATCATGACGTTCTCTTGAAAAAGGCAAAGGGGATAAATGTAATAGGCAAGACAAAATACAGTATTGAAAATGTCCCCCATCCTTATAGTCCACATCACATATCCATTGAATGTGTGAACTAGTACTAGAAAAGCCAAGAAAGGCAAGGCAGTGGACATAGAAGAAGCCACCAGAGGGAGTAAACCGGATTTCCAAGAAAGTGTGCATGTGGGTGGGTTTAAGCAGCACAGAGGTGTTTGTAAAAAAGTAAACCTGTGTGACAGCTGCATTAAAGATAAAGATTTTGAGGAGTTTAGCAAAAGAAAAAAGATAAGGTTATAGAGCAGCGATAGACGCAAGTGATCAATTTCTACTTAGAGTGTGGGAGGAATGTGAAAATGATTTTCAAGAAGATATGGTGCATGCAATACAACTCTCCTTTTATAATTTTTCAAGAGACTTAGCTGTCTTAGTTTATTTGAACTGCTGTAACAAAAATGCCGTAAAATGGGTGGCTTCTAGGCAACAGAAACTTATTTCTCACAACCTGGAAGCTGGGAATTCCAGGATCAAGGTGCCAGCAGATGGTGTCTGGTGAGAGACCTCTTCTAGTTCATAGATGTCATCTTCTATGTCCTCACATGTTGGAAGGGGCCAGCTAGCTTTCTGTGTCCCTTTTATACAGGGCACTAATCTCATTCGTGACAGCTCCACTGTCATGACTTAATCACCTGCCAAAGGCACACCTTTTAGCACTCTCACATAGGAGACTAGATTTAAATGGATGGGTTCTAGGTATCACACATATTCAGGCTATAGCACTGAGGTAATGATTTAAATTCCTTTTCAATTAACTTTTGGCTATAAGGCTGGTGTTTTTTGGATTATGACTTAATGTGTGAAGTGGGCTTTAATGTTCAACCCAGCTTTATGTGGAATCCACAAAGATAAAGTATAAGATGGTGACAGATGACGCAAGGTCAGCATTTTGAGGGGCCACTTGACCTCATGCAGTTGTAAAATACTTAAATTGATGTATAGCTATAACGAAGGGTTCTTGTTACAAATTTGTTAAGCGACAGGACTGCTTACAAGAAGAATCAGTCCTATAAACATAGAAAGCAGATTCAAAGTATGTCACACATCATGCTTATTTTAAGGTGTAATATTATTAGTTAAATACTGTAAAAACTAAAATGATTATTAAAGTTAATTAATGAAACATACAACGAAGCTTACAAATGACTTTTTGTCCTGATTTTGACACAACCCTGTGTTCTAGAAAATAATTAAGTCACTTCTTTAGGTTTCAATATCTTCATCTTAACTTATATATTAAATATAAGTAAATGTAATAAATGAAACCAAATATATTCAAATATTTAGTAACAAATATTTAGTAATAAATTTTCTTAGCACTTAAAGTCAGTTTCCTTTCAGTGCTACAATTTTACAATTGGATAAGTGAATTGATAACTGAAAATAGGAGAAAATAGTTCAAGAGGAAAAAATATTCTCCCAGATGCCATGTTTCTTCCATCTTGTGTATACCAAAATGCTGCTAAAGTACAATGAATATTTGTAGCATCTATGTGAATTAACCAAATTAGCCAAACTTTAGGTACTGTGGTTAGTTAGCAATATGTAAATTTCAAATTGCAAAATAAAAAAAAAATGTTTTCTGTTCACAAAGAACAACAAAAAAATAGATGTGATATGCACATATAAAAAAGTTTTTTTTTTTTTAAATCAGCAGATGGACCCCTATATTTTAGAACATATCTGCAATGGGATGTGTATATGTTTTTAGCAAGATGTGAAGCAATGCACAAGAGTATAAGTTACCAAATATGTATTATACTACAGTATACTCTTTAGCACCTTCTAGTTTTAAAAAGTCCCTTAATAAGAACCTGTGATATGCCACTACTGTAAGTAAATTGATTTCAAGGGAGTAAGTAGTTCAGTAGACTCCATAGTTTATAGTTCCCTAATAATCATTAAGTACTTAAAATATCTGGTATAGTTTGCATAAACAACCATTTAGCCTAAGTGTGTGCATGTGTGTGTGTATCCTTTAATTAATTTTTTTCATTATATTTAAGAAGAAATCAATATCTAAAATGACCATACCGATGGGTCATATGTAACTAATGACTTAAATATTCTGAGAGTACTCATAGGGTTATATAGGCCTGAGTTAATTACTACCTCTGGCCTTAAACTGTACTCCAGTGGCTTCTAAGTTTATGCAGATTCCAAATCTGCCCCTTTTGAAGTATGAAAATATCTTTTTCAACTTGTATTTTTTTTGAATTGGAAAGGAATTTAGCTAATGCTCACATTTAATGTTTAATATGTGCAATGCTACATCTTTAACTATGTATAATGTGATTATTTTTACAAGGAGATTAGAAAACCCCTAAGTTTATTGCTAAATTGCTGAGGATGGCATTTTTGGATTAAAATCCAACCCCAAGAAACAAAAGACATGACTATGTCAAGATCGCTCAGGATCCAATATGAAATTAGTTTGTAGTTCCATTCAATTCCTGGTGAATAGTTCTATATATCAGCAGTTGTGAAAACCAAGGTGACGTTAACTGGAATTTAGTGTGGGTCCCAGGTCTTAGTACACTTAACTATCTTTTGTGTTCCAGTCTTATTCCTCCTAAACCCAAATAAATAACATTTGTATTATACTGACATCCTCTTTTGCAGAATTTCACAGAGTTCTACAGGCTTGTTTTATTTAGTTTTATGGAGATGATATATAAATGATATTAAGGGAGAAATTTATGAGTTTTGTGGGATATTGATGGGCCAATCAAAGAATCCAACCTCCTTGTTCTCAGTCACACTAAGACTCAATAACAGTGTTTACCTAGATAACAATCTCTTCATTTTTACAGATGAAGGCAGAAAAGGAGTTTAAAGTAAACCGAAGCAGAAGTAGAATGTCCTGAGTACACTCATGTTAATCCAGGCAGCAAGGCAAAGCTGTCACTTTCATTATTCACATGACCCCCAAAATAAATTGTATTTGTTTTTACAAATTATATTCTTCCAATGTGATATTAATTATAACTATAGGCATTTACCTTTGTGGTGAATCTATTCGTTCCAATAAATGATCCACAGCCTCCTACTATACTGGGGACAAAAAGTCCTTGAACACAGAATTCAATCTAATTACTGGCTATGAAACCAAATGTTTATATTATCTCATTTACACATAAGTTTGTCGGCTCTATGTTACCTATTCCACAGAGGCCTTACAAAGTCATGTAAGATAGCAGATGTAAACTTCCATTTTATTTATTTATTAAACTTACATTTTAGATTCAGAAGGTGCATGTGTGCATTTGTTACCTGGCTATATTATATAATGATGAAGTTTGGGGTATGCATGACCCCATCACCCAGGTACTGAGCATAGTACCTAATAGTTTTTTAACCCTTTCTCCTCTCCCTTCCTCCCCGTCTAGAAGTTCCCAGTTTCTATTGCTGACATCTTCATGACCATGAGTACTGAATGTTTAGCTCCAAAATCTGATGGAGTGACTTTGTAATCACTGATCCTTGTAAGTGTCTATTTGTATATTTAGACAGTCCATTAGACTATCGCAGTCTACAGTTTGCTGTAATTATCATTGAAAAAAAAAAAAAAAAAAAACTAGTTTACCAAGAATCCTGCTGTATTTACTTTGCCTTGTACAAAACTGGGATTCCTAATGCTCGCAAATCCTCTATTAGAATGTAAGCACTTTGAGGGATGATTCTTTATGCATAGCATCAAAAATTACCTATTTTATAAGAAAACCTTCACACATATATGGTGAAAAAATTAATCATTGAAAACTGGATTTCCTTGTAAAGCCTTTCTTTTTTACTTTTAATATAATATGGGTCCATGGTTCTTTAATCAATGCTCTTGACCCATTTCAAATATGAGAAAGGAAATTAAGTGTATTCGTATTTATAAATAAAGCTTTGCATTTAATTTTATAATATAATACATGTGCAAATAAAGAAGCAACAGTTTACTTTCATGTACTATTTGGATTAGCAATTAATTTTTTTAGCAATTAAAATTTTAAGATAGATTACTTGACTTTAAAAATTATTTAGAAAATCATATCTGGTGCTTTTCAATTGAAAGACATGAAATGTACAGCAAAATAGATCTCCACATTTTAAAATTTAAGTGAGCTAGTATGTATTTTGAAGGACAGCAAAATGATTTAATGTCAACATACACAGAGCTATCTATTGAAAAAATATGCTACCACAAAAATAAAAATGTACAATTTAAAACTATGTAATTACCATCAAACTAAGAAGTTAGAAGTTACTTGTTAACAGTTGAATCTAGCTCGATATAAAGAGTCTATATTCCAATTTTGAAGTACTCATTTTATAAATATGGCATTCAGAATAAGTAAGACATAGTGTACACATGTAAATAATATAACAACAGATTGAGTTTTTATAGGTCTTGTTCCCTTTACAATCTTGTCATGAGAATAAATCACATGATGTCACTTTTGCTTCTTACAAGTCTCTTCTGAAAATGAAGCGTCAAAGTTTAATATTCTTTCTTGCATAAATTCTCTTACTTTTTAATGTTTTGAAGAAAAAGAATAAGCTAGAGAAAATCCAGCTGTCTTTTACAGACCTCTAATAATGCCAGGAAATGAAGAGTGTGTGGTTATTTTTCGGCTCATATTCCTCTACCACACAGCACCACACTAACAGCTACCTGCCAAAAGGTGAAGGAAGAAAGAAATTTGCTTGAGATCGGATCCAGAAAATATGTTTTCAATAAAAATTTCCAGTGCTTTGGGGAACATTATCAAGAGTGCCAAATATATTTAGACATTACTGAATCTTAAATCTTTTTTGATACTTTTAAATAAAATAAATGCATTTATAAATATTCAAAAATATTTACAATACTTCAAAGTGTAATGTTGCATTAAGAATACATATTTGAATTGCTAAGTCTGTGCCATAGTTTCAGAAATTACTTAGAAGCAGATATTACTGGAAACTGTCCACTTTGGAGATTTTTTAAATGGCTCTTTAATTTGCTTTCAGATTAGAGAATGTGTTTTACTATCATACAAATACCCAAATGTATACCCACTTTCAATTTTAGGACTTCATTGCAAAACAAAATATAGAATAAATAAAATCTGAATTCTACATTTTAAGAAGTTTAATTTCATTGTATGTAACAGGAACAGAGGTAGTAAAATAAATAAAACCGCTCTTTACATTATTATCATTCAGAGCAGTAGAGCCAGAATAAATAGATGCATAACATATTGAGATAAAATGTAAATTCAATCTTAAAGTTAAGTTAACCTTAATTGACTTGATGCCTCACGTTATTCTGAAAAATCTCAATGGACTAAGCCATGGATAAATGGGAAATCAAAGCAGAATAGTGTTATAAGCAACGCTACTGATCATTTTCAAAAGACACAATTTCAAAATTAGATAATTCACTTTTGTTAATTCTAGTAGTTGTTACTTAATTAGAATCACTTTTCTCCTCTGCACATATAGCATTGACTCTTGACAGTATGAATGATCCTTCAATAAATGAACAGGCAACTAATTCTCAGGCAATAACTTGGTGCATTTTTGCCTGAAAACATTATTCATATAGAATAAAAATGAGAATAACACAAACTTGATATCCAGTACATAATGTACATTTCATCTAATCTTCTGTAATATGTCACATCTATAATGCTGGGAAAACTCATTATTCAATAGCAATGCATGTGTAAAACCAAATTAAACATAATTCCTTGATCTTACTGCAATATCTCAATCTACATTCTTCCTTTGGCGGCCACCGTCCCAGTGGGCTTTACCTTCAAAGAGTTTATAATCTAATTGCAACAGTAGTTTAAAATGATGACCATGAGGTAATAAATTTTCATAAGGCTACAAACCCATTTTATACAAAATCCTTTTGTGTAACATTGCAGACAGGTATTATCATTACAATATTAACATGAGTCGGAGGATAAAATATTTTCCACTTAAATTTCAAACCAATTTGATAAAGTTAATTGGTAGTTTATGATAAGAAAGCCACCTTCTCCATATTTCTTTCAGAAGCTTATTTATCCCATTTTATATAAAAATCGTTCGTGCTATTTTAAGTATTCACAATCCCAAATTGAACTAATGGTCATTTAGATTTTCTAACACTGCATTTCTATCAACAAATTACATTTGCCAGACCAAATTCTTCTCTTGGCTTTCGCTCTTAGGCTCAGACATCAGATGGTACTAATAAACCCTTTTCTTCAATCTGCAAAATAATTAGTTTGCTCAAGTGCCTTATTTTAGATAAAATAATATTATGCTACCCCTCAGAATTTGTTCTGTTTCTGAATAATTTTAAAATTCTAAATTTCCCATAGCATTTAAATTATCCATAGTAAAAATGACATCAATGATTGGAAAGTTTCTATGGCAACAACCTCATTAGAACACCCCTCCTGGAATAGTAACCTGGATTCTAAGTGTTAGAGAGATGTCAATTATAATAGAGCCTGGTTCACAATAGAATTATCATCTTTATATAAAAGAAAGTGTTGATTCTAATTTTACAAACAATGCAAATATTGCCACAATGACTATAAGTGGGATTTTCTACATTTATAAACATTCCTTTTCCTTGATAAGACCACTGTATTCTTACACTAACTTTAAGGATACTTGGTTTTATATTACCTATATAAAATTAGATCTATGTATGAAACCTGGAAGGAAGTGTAAGGTTTGTTGTTTATAACTAAATGGCTTCTCCATGAGATATTGGGGGCCCAAGGCATCACACTCCAGTGCTCTATGAAGTTACCATTACTGCAGTCAAAAATCCATTAGCGTTCATACCACTCTGTCATCACTTTATTCCTTGAGGAGAAGTAACACCAACATCCAGAGTCAGTTCCCGAAGTGAATACCAGCTTTTAGAAACTAACATCTGCTGAGCCCCAATGCTTCAGCTGCCACGGAAAGCAGATTTTCAAAAGTAAATCTGCCCCATTCATTTCTTTGGGAAGTGGGCATTCAGTGATTGAAATCAATTAATGCTTATTTATGATTCATTTTAACTCTGTGACTTAGAAACTTTAATTGACAGAAATAATGAATGACTACAATACATTTTGGAGGCCGATTGCATTTTAAAACAAGTGAAGATAATTGTAAGTGAAAAATAAAAGAAGACCGCATACCTCCATAAATGAGTCATTAACCTTTCACCTTTCAAACCAGTGAAGAAATCCTGATGATAATAACAAAGCTGCTTTAAGGATTCTTTAAGATGAAAATAAAATTAAACTGATAGATTGATCTGGGTTGTTTTCAAACTATTTCAAATTTAGCTTCCTTCTGTCAAGTCTGTCAAGGACTCCTTGCCCCCATACACATATTTCCCCTTCCTTTTGCTTTGAGAACAGAGGAACTCAAAGATGAAGGGAGAGAGAGAAGGAGGGAGGGGCAAGGAAAAGAAAGAGAAAGGAAGAGAGGGAAAGAGGAGTTCTCAATAAAATAAATCTTATCACAGGTACAATTATTTTAAAATTGTTTTTCTCCTGATTGAGCTCTCCCCACTTGCTTTTTTGGGGAGTGAACTACGGAGAAAGGTAGAAATAAGTATGCTAACAGGCTGCAGAATTTGTACATAAAGGAATAAAGGACCAACTGTAGCCTGATTCATTCTCAAACAGTGGTGATTGCTCTGGTGATCTGGACCACAGCCAGGCTGGATATCCTCGGCGTTGTAGGTTGGCAACTAAACACTCTCAAAGCCACTTCATAATCATTCATGTAGTAAAAAAGTTATTACTTTGGGAAAAGTTTAGGTAACATCTGAGTTATATAGGTGGTCTACATGATTTGGACTGAAGTTGGCCACACTCACGCTTCATAAAAATGGAATATAAGACATGCTAGTATGTCTATCTCTCTGCATATGTGACTTATATTTTGATATAAAGCATATGTTTGACAGTTTGCATATGTTAGACATATTCAGATATAAAACATATACATACATACATATATATATCTCTCCTGATAATACAGAATCCTAGATGACTCTTCCAGTCCTAAAGATTCCAAATGAAGCTATTACTTAAGGTAGACAGGAAGCTTAATATTGTATTGATGCTATTAAGAAAACTATTTTTAACTGTTTCTCCTAGAATTACTTTTAGACACAACCTATCACTTAAAAAATCAGGCTCAAAGTTTGAAAGTCAAAACTAAAATGACAAGTCTAATCACTCACTTCATTCAGAGATCTTAACTTTATATGGTTTCTGATCATTTTTTTAAAATTGGAGTTGTATTTTAGAAATCAAGATATGAAAGCATCAAGTTTAATAGAAAATGTCATAGGCTCTGAAGGCATTCCAAAACAAGAATTCCAAAACTGTTCTGAGAACATAAACCATTAATTGAACCAGCTTTTAGCCTCCCATTGGGGCTGAGATAGTATGGAGAGAGAAAACACTTATGTGATTCTTTTAGTTCTGAGACATTAAATAACAAAACTCTGATAGTGCTTTATTGTCATATCACTACATTTTATTAAGTATTAATGTAGTCACTCTGGGATGCTACATTACGATATTATAGTTAAAAAACAAAAGACATAGGCATTGGAAGATCTGAATTCTAGTCTCTCTCTGCAATGCTTTGACACTTCCTGGCTGTTGAACTGTATTTGAAAATGCATTTTAAAGTCTAAAGCAGCGTCTCAAAACATTAGCCTTATGCATGTTACAGCCACATGCATTGGGAACCAATCTGTACCCCAATCATAAACCTCCTCTAATTTCATATTAAATGCCTGCAAATGACACACACACAAAAAGAAAACATGACGATTCCTCTATTGAGTACTTCTTTGTATTAAACTTGAGTTTGTATCAGACAAATTCACTTAACAAGATCTGGCAGTCATTCCTTTAGAGACAAATGTTAGGGCTAGGTTCCTATCGCCTAGGAACCTAGGAAAGAATGAAACTGATCATATAAGCATTTTGAAAGTATCTAAAATTAATTACACTGGGAGGCAAAGGTAAAAAATTTAAAATAAAATAAAAAATAAAAAAGTAATTACATTGATCATATTCTTAAAATTACTTAAAGAAAATGTGGATTCATAATTTGGCTACTGATAATAAAATTTAGAATGCAAATCTTTTGCTATGAAATTCATGTCACAAAATTGGGTCATGGAAGATCTAGAAAACAGAATTAGATATTTTACATATATGAAAAAAGTGTCTCCCTAAATTTATTCCATGTGTCCAGTTAGGTATAGTGCAAAAACTCATAACCATAACAAAATAAAAATATTAGCAAAAACTAAACGTTCACATTTTAAAAGCTAAAAGTCTTACCTTTTAAAACATAATTAATGTGGACAAAAATAACTAAGAATAATTTGGTGGTTGGTTAAGCACTATTTTAATTACTCCTTGAATTTCTGGGCTTTGTCTTCTAGGTATCACTGTATAAATATAAATTTTTCTTTCTTAATCATGAAGAAAGGATCAACATGATCCTCTAGTGTGAAGCTGACTTTGTATTTTGGTGAGCAAAATTTTCCTGCTAAGTCTCACTATTTTAAGATTTGTAAAAAGCAAAGGGTTAATTAATATTTTTGCTATTTTAAATATTACATATTTTAATATTTGAAGGATTTTGCTAACAAGTTATCCAAGTTATATTTTTATCTACCTTAATTTTCTTCTAGATGAAAATAATCATGCAAATTATTCATATTAAATTAGGAGATTATGTAAATTAATTTAGTAAATTATTTGCATTAACTTGTTTTCTTATTATGCATTAGCTTTAGTCCCTGAGAACCCATAAGACCAAACAGTTAACTCAATGTATATATACAAGTCTATCAATTGTCCTTTGAATATAAAAGCTACTGTTTATCATTTTCTTTCTCTCAGTGATGAACCTAGTTTTTAATGGGCATTCTTATAATCACTTTTTCCTTAATAAAGAAACCTAACTCTAATCTTTATGTTCTTTAGATATGTTAAAGAATACACGTTGAGTTTAAAGTGTTTGTTAGTTTTTGGCAGTCACCAGGGAAGCTGACTAGTCACTTGCAATGTACAAATTTTGCAGTTAACAAATAAAAAAGAAAGAAGTCTTGGCCAAACAATGAAATGACAAAAGGGCATTTTTGTCTTTCCCAAATACCATTGAACATTCTAATCTTATAAAAGATGACCCAGTGATTTTTCATAAATTAAATATATTCAGAATAGCCAAATATTTTAAGCTAGAATACATCACAAAATGCAATAAGGACAATATGCTAAATAAATGGCATTTCTGACCTCATACTATTGGCTGATTCTTACCTACAGTGTATAAGAAAAAGCCAAATTAAATATTGTGCCAATCCAGGATTCATTAGCGGAACCTGTCAGCTGTGTAAAAGCTTCCTCACAAGTGTCTGATCAGTACTCTGGTGCATAGTTGTTGAGCTTCATTTACAAGATTGTCAGAAAACTAAATGTATTTTCACAGTACCTTCCAAATCTTTAATCAAGCAACATCTAATGAAGCCAAAAGACAATTTCTCAATTCTTTTCCACTTCCTTTTTCTCCCAAGAGGATATTTATGAATGTAGAAAAAAGATGACACACACCTTAGTGGTGCAGAAGAGGGATATCTATAATCCACATATTACCAAATGAGAAGTTCAAGTGCTATTCTTCACTTCAAGGGGAACTGGAAGGAAGGATTTGTTTTATTACAGATCTACTAATGCCAACTCTAAATCCCCATTCTTTCACGGGAGAGTTTATAAAATCCCTCTTCCACTTGTGAAAAGGAAGCTCTCACAATACTGATGCACAGAATGACATTTATTGACATTAAAAGCCTCATCAGTTATTTCTCAGCAGTCTTTATTCCTTTTGCAGAGGGGTTTATTGTGCTGTTTGGCATGAAGGAAACTGGCAGTCTTTGATTTAGCAAAGATTGGCCTGAAACCAATGCTCCAAATAGTTTCTTTAAAGCTGGCCATTTTCCAAATATTGGATTGAGTCCTTTGAGTGTTTATATAAGATGGAGATACGTTTGATACAATGCAGAACCATAAAGATATTTTTTGACATTCTGCTTTGCACTTAACTCATTAGTATTGTTATTTGCATTGGAGCTTACAAAAGGCTGCAGTGTAGTCAAAACCTGCCTCTTTTCAGCTCACCAGAGTTACTTTACTTGGGTCTTATTCCAGGAAATAGTAACTGCATATTTTCTGAAACATTTCCTCAGCCTTATACTTAACCAAGCCTTAGAACTGCATGCAGTATACAACTCATGTCTTCTTTATTTAAACATCTGAAGAGCTCCATAGTGTCTTCACCTATCAGAAGCTCTCCAATCAATTTTTTTCAAGACCAGTTGTGAAGATCATTGGTTTCATTTATTCATCTGTCTTAAATGTCCTAACATGTTCTAGACACTACACATCAGAGATAGAAATGAAATATGTTCACTACCCTCAAGGAGTTCACAGTCTAAGAGAAAAAATGTCAGCACTGGACAACAATCACAGCAAATGCTGTGAGAGAAGGAGGCTCACAGGCAGATGTGCAGTATAGGCTGAGGTGCAAAGGTGGGAAAGGCTACTAAACAAATACGAATGGAGGTGAAACCAAAGAGGAGGGCAAATTATAGGTCATCACTATCCCCAGATGTCCTGCCAAGGAAAGTTTCATTTTATTCTAAAAGCAACTGGAAACCACTAAAGGTTTTTAGACAGATCTCTTTGGGTTTCTAAAAAGGTCATTCTAATTGCAGGGTGCCAAATGGATTGGACATCCTAGTTCTTTTCAATTAACAAAATTGTATACATATCTACCTCTGGCTTTAACAACAATGATGTGTCATTTCTCATTGACACATCCCATTAAATAGGGCTAGATATGGCTAAGATCATACTTTCCATTGTTAACTCTTACATGGTTGTATAGTTCACAAAATGTAGAATTTCAGAAAAATCACAGATTGAAATAACTATTTTCTATGGAATTTTCTGTTTATGGTTGATGAATTAGTTATCAATCTTAAGTTGATAAACATATGGTCCAAAAGGAGATCAGCTAAAACGATTTAATTGGTCCAAGCTTGTAGGTTTCTATAGATAATTCATTAGCACTGAAGATCTGTGTTTTTTAAAATAAACCAAAACTCTGTTTATATTTTGAAAACTTCTTCAGGGTCTAGATTTTAAATTAATTCCACTGCCTAGCAGTGATTCTTTTTTGTTTATATTTCAATTATTAATATAAGTATTTTAGTAGAAAATTTATTTTAAATAATAATATCTTAATTTACATGTTCCTTAAGGTTGTGTACTCCTCTGGTAATGTAAACCTAAATTACATAAAATATCATTTAACCCTCTTCCCTAAAAGTACTTAGATTTATAAATAATGAAAGCTGAAATTCCGTAGTATTTCATCTCTACTTTTCTTATGGGATTTAACACCACAAAACAATGAACTGCTGGAATACTGGTACACATACTCCTCACTCTTCTCAAGTCCTATGTCTACCACACAGGCTTTACTCTGCAGCCTCAGCTATGATTTTTCAATATAGTGTCATTCACACATTTTCCAAAGTGAAATTTTATTTAGTATATCTGTAAGAAATGTTTTTGAAATGATGAATTGCTTTTCAGTTAAATTTTCCTGCCATCTATAGAAGCAAGTTAAGGAAACAAGAATTAACCAAAAGAAATAAAGATTACAAAATAGGATAATTTTTAAAAATCACAAAAGTGAACTGACTTTGATTATTACTATTGTGGAATAATTAAGTTTTAATTCTGTAGAGTGCTATAAAATTTGTAAAGCACTTTCGTTATCTTATTCAATTTTGAAACAACCTCATGTAATAAGCTGTCATTAGTTACATTTTGTAGATACAAAATCTCAGTTTTGAAGAAATTAAGTGACTTGTTCAGAATTTCTCCACTAGAATAAAAAGCCTGAACGCAAACCTAAATCTTTGGCTTCAGGATCAATCTATATTCCATGATAACTTCTATGTCATTAAGATATAAAAGGTATCAGATTTTTAAATCTTTCCTCTTTTGTCACTTGGAATATGCCATTGCCCACAGCAAACATCTTCTTGCCTCCCGACACCTCACCCAAAAAATGCTAGATCAATTTGATATGAGGTTAAGATAAATACTAGAGTATAATAATCAGTGGTAATAATGATGACCTTGAAAAATCTGATAACAATACAAAATTTTTTTTTTTTTTTTTTTTTTTTTTTTGAGACGGAGTCTGGCTCTGTCACCCAGGCTGGAGTGCAGTGGCGCGATCTCGGCTCACTGCAAGCTCCGCCTCCCGGGTTTACGCCATTCTCCTGCCTCAGCCTCCCGAGTAGCTGGGACTACAGGCGCCCGCCACCTCTCCCGGCTAGTTTTTTTTTTTTTTTTTGTATTTTTTAGTAGAGACGTTTCACCGTTTTAGCCAGGATGGTCTCGATCTCCTGACCTCGTGATCCGCCCGTCTCGGCCTCCCAAAGTGCTGGGATTACAGGCTTGAGCCACCGCGCCCGGCCAACAATACAAAATTTTTAAAAGTTGAAGGTTACATTATGTCTCATATCTAGGCAATGCTATGCAATAATTATTGTATTCTGCTTTTTAAAAACTTCATGACATTTTTATGTGATCACATGATAGCTCTCATTTAGCTAAAATACTGAATTAATGGGACAAATATACATAAGCATAAAGGCGTATATTATAAAAATAATTATAACATTATACATATTTAATATAAAGCTTCATATTTAAGGCAAAATGTATATATAAATTTATACATTTTTGCCTCAATTAGAATAGACAGATGCCCTAAAATGTAAATAAGTACATTTTCTGAGTGAGTTCTGCTTAGTTGTTTAATTCTGTGAGATGAGAAAAAAAAAATGTTGATATGTTTCACAATATAAAAATTGACATTTAGAAACAAGTTATATTTATTACAACATTTGCTGGGTTAAAATAAAATTATACTGCTCAAAAAGATTGATGCTATGGTTTAAAAGTGTCTCTTAAAGCTTATATATTAGAAACTTAATTCCCAATGCAAAGTTGTAGAGAGGTGGGACCTTAAGAGGCGATTAGGTCATAAGGGTTCTGCCCTTATTAATGGATTAATGTGGCTATTGTGAAAACGAGTTAGTTATCACAGGAGTGGGTTGCTGAGAAAAGGATGAGTTTGGTCCCCTTCTGTCCTTTTACTTTTGCACCTCTGCCTTCTACTATGGGCTGACGCAGCAAAAGGACCCTCACCAGATGCTGACACCTGAATATTGGACATCCAAGCCTCCAGAAACTATCCGTTTTTTTTAAAGTCACCTAGTCTCAACTTTTCTGTTTCAACATCGTAAAATGGCCTAAGACAGTTGTTCTTAATCCAATTGTCTCATTATAGGCATTCAAGAATTTTTTTTTTTTTTTTTTTTTTTTAATGAGACAGAGTCTCGCTCTGTTTCCCAAGCAGGCTGGTCTCGAACTCCTGACCTCAAGTGATCCACCAGCCTCGGCCTCCCAAAGTGCTGGGATTACAGGCGTCAGCCACCATACCTGGTGCATTCAATAAATTATGTGTGTGTATATATATATATATATTTATATTATATAAGTATATTATATATTATATAATTTTTCATAAGAGCTTATATTAGATATATTCATAATTTTATTCATTCTACTATTATAATTTTCAGACAAAGGTCTTATAGTTTGAGTACTTAGGGCTTCAGATATATCTTAATGGCTCCAAAAAGTTTCCTAACACATTTCTGAAAATCAAATATCAAATCTCCTCCATAAATAATAAAGCAGACATGTTATCTGAAATAAATCTTTCCTATGATTTTAGAGCTCTACGGTTATGCTAAATTATTTTTCTCAAATAAGCTTCTATTCATTTCAATTCCATGGGAAATAGCAATCCAAAATTTAAAATTAGCTTAAAAAATCTATATGATCAGTCTTTTCATGTTATCCACTAAGAGCATAATTTGCAAGTAATTAATCAATAGATGTTCAATAAAAAAAAATCCACTAAAGCATAGGTTGTCAATGTTATTGACTACTCTTCCTCTCTCGTGGAAAAAGAAAAGTCCATCACTGAATGAAAAGAGAATTTCCGTTTTTAGAGTCTTTGCCATTTTAATGATTATTTCATGGCACTATTGTTCTAATATCCTATATTTGCTTTCATGTGAAATATAGGCTTCATGAAAATCTGAAGAGCTAAAGGATTAAATGACTGAACACTGACAAAGCTGAGTGAGGAGGCTTGGACATTCAACAGTTTTGCTTTCACTACCAAGTGGATGGAGGATTTGTAAAATTATTTTTCAAGCATGCTCTTTAATTTGCCATTAGTGCATGTTTACAAAAGTTTTCTATCACTTATGATTATCTTATATAAGACATAACACAAGTAAAAAGGGACAAAAGAATCCTATAGATGCTCACATCACTCCACACACCTGAGATCTAGTTATATTTTTGGCTCCAGCCTTCGGCTAAAATTTGCTCTGTAGAATTTATTCACCAAGGTCACTAAAGTCAGATTGCTTGTATATTGTGCCCAACTGACTTCAGCTAAAGACAACTGAGTATTTCAAGTGCTGGGGTGCCTCATGATCTTGGGACTATTGGTCACAGGAATTATGCTTATCCAAGAACTTTTCTAGTGAGCCTAAAGTGGTGTCTTACCTGAAAATGAATTTTTGAGAGACAAATATCTCAATTTTCATTTGACAGGATTCTTCTGTTACATGTGAAAATCAGCTTAAAGAGACCAACAACAACAAAAAAGAACATGATGACCTTATAAGCATTATGAACCTCAATGGACTAGGAAAGAGGACATTTAGAGTGGACTTTGGGAGGGGAACAACGGTTTCTCAAAGATTGTTATAGCTTAATGAGTTCCGTGACCACACATCCATTATGTCAGGTAAACATGGCTCCCTGCTGGCTCCCCAAAGTCTGCTGACAGTTGGTGGTTATGATGTTAACTCACTTTAAAGCCCTAGAAATGTTTTAATGTCTTTTTCTCCTATTTTTACAATATTAGAACAAGGCTTGAATTTACGAAGAAAATGTAAGAGCAAAAACAAAAGAACATAACTTGGGCACTTCTGAGAGCAGTTCTGTGTTGTTACTATACGCAATGCTTCGTTTGAGAAATGATATTCTTCCAATTATTAAAAATAATGTTGAGAATATCTATGAATTTATCAGAAATAAAGAATTTTCAAATATAAGCACACTCTAATAAATTACCTCCCTTTAGTTAAAGGAAGCCCCAGATTAACATCGTACATATTTTGTCTAAAATTACTGGTTTTTAAATTGCTTTGCATGAAACCAAAAGCATAACATGTTTGGTTTTCAAAAGACAAAAGTAATAAAAAAATGTTGTTTTAAATTTCAGGATGATTTTATTCAAACGGGAGTTTTTCCCACTGAGGAGGAAAATAATATGTGCATTAAGCATTCCTCACAGGCCCCTTACCTGAAGAGAAAATAATAGCATCAGCAAAGTACAGTGTCAACATTTAAAAGTGATGCTTGGTTTGGTTGTTTTCAAAAGTTGTGTAGAATGATATGTGTAGTATTAAAAGAGACAAACCTAAGCCTTGATTTTAGTCTTCATTCTGATTTTCTGACAGAAAATCTTTAATGTACAGACTCTGATGAGAAAGCAAACTATCCTTTATGTAAATTTATCACTTAGAAGCATTGAACATGTACTTGATATTATACAAGCACATCATTCTTCCTGGAATAAAAATTCCTCTTTTTTCAAGAAGTAAAGTGGTACTTATGGAGCATAAAAAATAAAATAGGGGGTTCTTTTCCCCATACTTGTTTATTTATAAGTCAAATGTAAAAGCCCTGCATGGGTAAAAATATATAATGAAAATCAGAAAAAGTCCTTATTTTTAACCTATAAAATTAAAACAAAAAGCCATCTAAAATAATACTATCAATATCAAAAAAGTATTCCAGGTTGCCAGTAATTTAGTCTTGATATTTTCAGATTCAACATGGCGGTGGATCCCCACAGGACACGCAGCAAGAGAGCAGTCATGACTTGAGGGATCACTGATAAGTTACTACGTAGTAGGAGAAACCCTCTGTTCTAATGTAGCCAAAATGTCATTTTAAACTATCTGAGGAAAAAATAAATTACATTTTGAATGACTAATCTGAGGGAGAAAATATGAGAATCTATATTGAAGTATTTTCTGCAACAATGATTTTTTCTTTGATAATAAAGTAGTTCATTAATTATATTCATACAATTCTTAATGATTTCTTTTAGAAACTATTTTTAAAGCCCACCTTGGGTTCAGTAGATTGTAAAGAACAACATCTCCTACATATCTCACTCTTCAGGAGTTCATCTTATATTAACTGTATCATAATGAACAACCTGTTGTAAATTGATTCTCTTTTTCTTCACTAATTTTGTTCCTGCGATAACCTCTGTTTAGATTTCCATCTAAGGCAGCAATAGTCTATATGGCACTTTTGTGCTAATTAGAAAAAGGCATCTTTGGACAAACGCAACCCTGGATTAGGGCACATAGTTTGATAAATAGAATGCAATGTGGATGTCACTACTTCTTTCCATTTCTATATGTAGTTCCTTTGTGCAGTGCACAGACCTTGCAGCAGACCTGATCTCTCCTATTAAAACTTCACTGATTTCTAAGCGTTAATAACTGCCCACTGTAGGCAAAACTGGAGATCCAGAAAAGTATGTATATAATAATAAAACTACAATAATGCGTAGTGTGTGTTAGGAAGTCACTTTGAGTTGGAGGTATATAAATCTCTGTTCTATGCTCACAACATCCCTTTGAGCTTTTTTGCAAAGAGGTATACAAAGATTCAGGGAGATTCTGTATCATGGCCAATGTTATACAGCTAACAAGTGATAAAGCCTGCATTCGTGGACAAGCAGACTGACTTTAAAACTTAATCCCATTACCTCAACCCTAACATGTGTTTTGTAAATTATCGCGAACAGCAAAAGCGTAGGCTCCTGGATCTTGCACATACATTTCTCTCCTCACATTCAAGTAGTAGAAAGCAAAAAAAAAAAAAAAAAAAAAAAAAAAAAAACTAAATGATAATGGGGCAAAGAAACCTGAGAAGAAACCTGAGAGTCTTGAGAGAGGCTTTTGTCCATGAATAATGTTTTAACTTCCTTATTGGATTGTTTATAACCTGATTCATTCTGAAAAGAATATAAAGATGATATCCTCCATTTAAATCATACCACATGGTGGCATATTAAACAACCAAACAAGCAAACAAACAGGTAAAGTCCATCTGTCACAATGGGGATTCTGGTATGAATAGCATTGCTGTTCTGTTTGTAGAATCAATGCCAGTCTTAAATATTTTCATCGTGCAGGACTATATGACTGAGTACTACTAGTATAACAAACATTATTACTAATACTTCTACTAGTAAACTTCCTTTAATTGAGTGCCTATTATGAACAGAAAACAATTATTGTCTCAAAACTTCAAAAGAATAATGTATACTAGGTATCATTATCCCCATTTTATACATAAGAAAATACAAACTTGAAGAGATAATGTAATTGATCAGAGGTCACAGTGCCATATAAGTGCAGTCTTCTCTTATACAATGATACACCATATTGTTGCTGAGCATGGTAGCAAAGCAGAAGCTGAAAAGCATTACATCAAGGTGCCTTTCCATCTGTGCTATGAATTCTACTATTACATGTACTAATAACTTACATCACAGTTATTAATATACAGATGCCCAACAGTCCACCCAGAAATGCTCAACCTGCCTCTAGTCTAGCCTATAGATCTAATATCTAGTTTACAGAAAATATCAGTTACAGAGTACAAAGATAGATAAAATAATGAGAAAGTCAGAGCAAATTCAGAATATTGAATATTCTATAAGGTCAAACTCATGAAAAAATATGGAGGAACTACAGTTCATCATAAAAGGAGAATTAAGAAAAATTATGTATTAAGAAAAAGAACAGCTAAATATAATGTGTGATCCATGATTATGTAGTAGTTAAAAAGAAAAAGAGTTTTAAAAAGCCATAAAAGATCAAGAAAACTGGAAAAATGCAAAATGAGCTACCAAATTCGAGAAGGAAATAAAGAAGATGAGTTTTACTGGAGGAAACATGGAAGATGCCATACAATCAGAGGCATTTGTTCCATCTATCGCATGGCGTTGCTCTGTGATTTTCCAGACTACATTGATTTCCTCATTGTCTAAACTAGAATCTTGACTATAACATTTTTGAATAAATATTTCTAGATAGCGTTCTCTAATTATTTCTTGTGTGTAAGCCTCTTCGCCCTAGGATTCTATTTTCTACTCTTCTAATGGGTTCTGATGTGCTCAGTACGAGACTCCATAGCAGGTACTCAAGTAGATTGCGGCATTAAATATTTTTGTACACACAAGACTCTCAAAGCCTCTTGCTAGCCAATCGGTGTATTAACACAAAGCAATGTGTGTTGCAATTAAACTCCAGTGTAAATTCAAGGATTAAAGGATTCTTTGAAGTTATTTGTAATTCCATGCTCTTATTGCAAAATTTAATCTACCTAGATGCTAATAAAAATAAGTTGGTACTTAACCACCACGGGAAAGAAAGATTCCTTCAGTGGTTATGGAATGCAGCCTCAACACATTTTGGTGAGGTGGGAGGCTTTATGCATTATTCTCCTGATTTTACGAGACAGGAAATAGACACAGAGAGAGGCTAAGTGACTTGCCCAAGGACAAAGAGTGAGTCAGATGCAGAGCTGGGAATCAAGCCCACTTCTCTTGGTTCCCAGTGTACAGCTTTTCTCAGCAAGTCATAATGCCTTTCAGATGGATCATTTCCTAAAATGTATTAAGTTGTTAAAAATTCAATATGGGTGTTGCATTACTTTCCAACTAGTTCTGTTTCTGACTACCTTACTAGAGCTATTATCAGAAGCTAAACTGATGGTCAGATTAGTAATTCCATATCTATAATTTTTAAGCAATACCTCATTAAAACTGGATATATACAGATATCTAAGAAGAATCAGAGTTTTTAGATAACAAGGTTAGGTTTAGACTTTACAGTTTCAAAAAAAAAATGTAGCTTCAAAGTTAGGAAAAAGTGGAAATTATTATGTAGAACAAGGTCTCATCAGCCACCAGAAATTTTAAACCAAAAGAACACAACAATGTTGTGTTCACAGTGAAGCAGCACTAAAAACAAAACAAACAAAATAAATAAATAAAAATGTGTGTCCATTGAAAAAGTGGAGATTCTAGGCCTTTGGAGAAGATTCTGGACACTTGTTTTTATTCAAAGCAATGCTTGTTCCATTATCTGGGATTTTACTAGTTTGTTCATTGGCAATTCTGGACCATTGACAGGCACCATCCTTTTCAGTGATAATTACTAGAGCCTCTTATTGTGCTAACTAAACCAGAAATGCTAACTAAGCAGGCCAGATGCTCACACTCCTATACGTCCTCCAGCTGTGATCACTGGAAACATCACTAACTGACAACAATGCCCTTTACCAATTAATCCAGACTCAGGTAGGATCTCTCTATATACAGCAGTATGAACAGCCACCGCCAATTGGTCACAACTGGTCCGAAACATCAAACCCATTCGCTATCTCTAGCATCTACTTCTCTATGCACTCCCCTCTGCAAGGCAAGATATAGAATCCTTATAGGCCCTTTGTCTTACCTGCCAGTTCTGATCAAATCCTGTGCTATTGTCTCCTTTATGACTTGCTTATGCTTCTTTTTAAGTCAACATACCTAACAGATTTCTTGACAAAGGATCAATATGCAGTAGTCTGTTTTATAAAACTTATCTGTATTTCTCCTTAGAAACTTTGAAAACAGTGGATTTCAAATGCCTTAAGAAGCATCACCTTCTGTAATCACAACAATTCAGAATTCTAGTCAGCATATAATCAATTATTGCAGTGAAGATTAAAATTAAAGTATTGAGCAGTTCTATTCCAGCAACCCCACTGCAGAATATATACCTAAAATAAAAGAAATCAGCATATCAAAGAGACATCTGTGCCACTATTTTTATTGAAGCATTATTCATAATAGCCAAGATACAAAATCGAACTAAGTGTCTACCGAGATGAATGGATAAACAAAATGTGGTACATATACACAATGAAATATTATTCAGTCGTGAAAAAGAATACGATTCTGTCATTTACAGCAACATAGATGGAGCTGGAGGGCATCATACAAAGGGAAATAAGCCAGGCCCAAAAAGGCAAGTATCCCATGTTATTACTGATATGTGGGAGTTCATGAAGGTAAAGAGTAGAGCAATAGATACTGGAGCCTGGGAAAGGTGTGCTAGGGTGGGAAATGAAGAGCAGCTGGTTAATGATTACAATATACATTTAGATAGATAGAATAAGATCTGGTGTTGGATAGCACAATAGGGTGAGTATAGTTCATAATTTATTGTACATTTCAAAATGAAAGATGTGGAATGTTGACAACAAAAAGAAATAATAAATGTTTGAGGTAGTAAAAATCCCAGAAAGGCCTGGGCCTGGGCCCACCTTCACACAAGGCCAGAATCTGCTCCCAATGATCGAAAAAACCCAGTTTCAATCATTACGCATTGTATATTTATGTCAAAATATGACATGTGTCCATAAATATGTACAACTACTATGAATCCATAAAAATTAAAAATAGAAATACATAAGGTTATGAGCAAAATGATTTCTTTTAGAACAGTAAAACATAGTAACAGAGGAATTGTTCTTGCAATTGGTTATCACCTTAAGATAACCTTATGATACCTAAGAGAGTACATTCAGTTAGAAGTCTGTGAAATTTCAACATCCTATGAAATTCTTTAGAGAAGTGATTGATTCCAGGCTGCAAACAGAGAAAATAAATACAAGATGAGCTTGGAGCATCCAGCAGTATTCGAAACTAAAGGGTGGAGGAGGCAAACTGAAAGAGCTCCCAATGGCCAAAGGTGGAACAATTGAGTGAGAAAATAAACGGTGATAGTACTAGATTATATCACAAAAAATAAATTATCTGTGAGTCTATACTAAGATAAATAAATAAATAAATAAATAAATACATAAATACATAAATAGGGAAGTGATAGCTCCTCCTTAGAGAAGCATTCCAATTAATAAGTGTATAGTAGAAAGAATGCATCTGGGCACAGTAGCTCACTCCTGTAATCCCAGAACTTTGGGAGGCCAAGATGGGTGAATTATTTGAGATCACGAGTGCGAGATCTGCTGGCCAACATGGTGAAACCTTGTCTCTATTAAAAATATAAATTCATTGCATACTTTATTGGATATTGGCATAGCACATCATTAGTGGAAAAAACTGGTAAAATATGAATAAAATCTATACCCTTGTTAATAATGTTGTCTTGCCAATGCTACATTTTTGTTTTCATATTGTATTATAGTTATGTATTATGTTAGTACCTGGGGAATTGGTTGAAGGGTGTATGGAAATGTTCTGTATTAGACTTACAAATTTTCTATAATTCTAAAATTACATCAAAATATAAAGCAAAAAAGTACTTTGTCAAATAATGAGTTTGGATAAACTAATTCTTATGTGAAACACATGTATGAAGTCTGAAGTCAGTGTGTGCTAATAGAGGACACGGTTGGCCTTTGTTTAGTCACAGCTTCCCAAAGAATGGAAAGATAAAACATAAACCTAAGTGTGATCTCATTTGTATCTCAGTATGAGAATTTGTCTACTTAACAGAATCATATCTCTGCCGCCTTCCTTTTGCTGTATTTTTCGTCTGATCCCTTTTGGTCTTCTCTTTATTTCCTTCCACATTTCACTAACAATGTGTGTGTGACATGGTAATGTTGTTTCAACCACGTGCTGTTACTTCCCACATGGAATATTTTCCCCCAGGCCCCTGCAGTGCTAAGGCTGAAATCTCCATTTAGCATTTCTTCATTAGTATTAAGGGAGTTTTGTTTCTTAGGGCACTTTCAGAAACACGATCCTACGTTAAGTCACAATTGGGTCTAATATCATTAACCCTCTGCTGGGTCATTAATGATTTTCTCTGCGTCCACTTTCTCTCCCCCGATTCTGCTTTACGTTTAGGAAGGGGGAGGAAGATGTGAAGGCAGAAATGCAGGAGTCATCCTCGTACTCTTCTTTCCGAACCCACATCCTGCCATAATAGCCCAGTCGAAATATCTAGCCATTATGCTCGACTCTCTAGGGCCATCTTTTGCCTGCAGTGTACCAAGTAAAATATGTTTTCATTGTGACCCAGTCCAGTCTTCTATTGATAGCGGCAACTCAGGGGTTGCATAGTAAACCACAGGCTGTTAGCCTCAATGTTGAATCCAGCAACTTGCTTTATTGGCTCCCACAATGGATTTTTATTTGAGTGTGTGTATGTGTGTGTGTGTGTGTGTGAGAGAGAGAGAGAGAGAGAGAGACAGAAAGAGAGAGAAAGAGAGAGAGTGTGTGTGCCTGTGTGTATGTTTTCTGATTTATCTTGATAGGCAACATTTAAAACTTAGGACATTTTGCATAAAAATTCAGATTCCCAGCCAGTCTTAAAGGCCTGTAACCCTGGGCCCACATTCACACAAGGCCAGAATCTGCTCAAGCTGAATATCAGCTGCCCTTTTGGACAGCATGGATGTTCTCCAATTTACAAGTCACCCACATCATCTTCTGACCAGCCTGGCTGTTATACGCTTTTGTGTTTGCAAAACTTGCCCTATATCTTGACTTTTAATTCATAAAGGTCAGTCAAATATGTCTGAGTGCCATTACTTGACATGACGAGCAAAGAAATTTAAGCAGCCTTTTCCTCTGAGTCTAGGAATCTCAGAAGCCACAGTCAACCCTATTTCTCTCTGTGAAACCATAGAAGAAAAGCTGCCAATCATTTTCTTTTGCCTGCAGAAGGGAAGGAAAAGGGCAGGATTGCTACTTCGTGTTGCTTTATATGATTTTTTTTTTTTTTTTTTTTTGCTTTTTAAGGAAATGTTATTATTCTTACTACAAATTGCACTCCACTCTCACTTACATTGTGACTCTCGGGCTTGGGTTTACAATGTTGTGATGGAGCCATTACTGCTGTATTTTGCATGGAAGAGTTTTACTAATTCTCTTTGGCATTCATCTCTAAATCTTGGTAAATTCAAGTAGCTTCAGCCTCTGAAAGTTTATTTTTTACTTAAGTGATTTTCATGCTATTGCTGTATTTTTCAGGTGTCTCCCAGACTTAACAGATCTCTGAATATGCTTTGGTTATTTCCCTTGGCTCTTTACAGCAGGTTTATGATCTGTTCCAAGGGGTCAACATTTCCTGCCCAAATGACTTTAACTGTGAGTGTGCAGTCAGTAATTATTTTTTATTTTTTTGCTTTACCTAATATATAAATAACTCCCTTATACTCATTTTGAACCTGTTCCCACAGTACTTTCCTTATGAAAGAAAAAAGCCCTTCAGCAGACTGTGGTGTGATATGAGCAGAGTCCTAGTCAGGGGGTATAAATCATATCTCGTATTCATACATATACAAGCAACCCTTCCCCTTCCTGCTGTTTTTATTTACTTAAATTAATTTATTTCCAAACTTTTGGCATGCCTCTGCTAAAGTACACAGCAAACAAATTTACAGTGAGTCCCAAATTAAATATTAATGCAAACTCTCCAGCCTCAAATTTCATTTGGTTCAGTCACTGTAAAATTAAATAAAATGTTGGTATGTGTTTCATATTTAACTTATTTCAAGGTATAATGTTGATTTGAACATTGAAATTTTGGAGCCAAATTATCAAAGAGGGTTTGACAACATGAATGAAAAATAAACTTAAAGTGACGAACAAATTAGATTTCTACACATGCATCTAGCAAATGTCTACTAAATCTGCATGTAAGCTCTTTACACAACAAATAAATTGGTTGAGATCTTTTGCTTCAATATTTTATTTAGGCATTTCTAAAATTTTAAATGCCTGAGCTTTGAATCTCTTTTCATTTTAACCTAATGTGTGTTTAGTATGTCTTCCCTTAAGTCTAAAAACATACCATGCTTGAAAACTAAGAAAGCAGGTTATTTTCTTGTACATTACTTGTAATGATCATGTAGCATTTCCGAGGTAATTTCTCTGGGTGAAGTAAAGTATTTTCTTCCATAATGCTGCAGGTCCAGCAATATAAAGTAAATAGTGTCTAAAAGGGTTGATTACTCCAAGCTGCCTTTTTGATACTCTGTTTAGATGTTCTTCATAACCTAAAAACAAATTGAGTGAGATATTTTGGGGATTAAGCTGGTACTCAGAAATGCAGATTTGAATATCAAGTTATAAACCTAAACTCTCACTTTTTCTCAAAGTAGAGAATGGGAGAGAAAGCACCAAAAGAGAAAACAGAGCAATGAAAAAAATCATAGGAACCAAACCCCAAAACAATCTTCAAATACCTTAGGACCCAGGGTAGTTCAGTCAGTTTAACAGTAACAGTATTTCCTTCAAATAATGTATTCCTTTCTCTTTTATTCATATGTTCTCTAGGCTGTGATATTTTTGCTTTCCACCAGTTTTATAAAATTTTCCTCCTTTCTCTTTCTCTGCCTCTCACTCTCTCTTTCTTTTTTAGCTTCAACAAGAACTAAATAGACCCCAAATCGTTTACTCTGTATTCACAAGCAAGCTTTCCTTGACACTCCGAAGTTGTATAATTGCTAGTGTTTTTATTTCTAGTCCTGGTTTTAATAGTCTTGTTATTTCTGCCTCCAAGTCTACAAACCACACTGACACTGGTACATGTTAGCATGTCAGGCAATACAATGTTTATTCAAGGAATGTGTAGATAAATAAGAATAATCCAAGGGCTCTAATTGTCCAACAGGTAATAACTGTGTATCATAAACCCTTACCTGGTAGGTTCTCTTAACCTGATAGATCCTCACCACTCACTTCTTTACTACAGTTTTTGTTTGTTTGTTTGTTTGTTTGTTTGTTGAGATAGAGTCTCACTTAGTTGCTCAGGCTAGAGTGCTGTGGCACAATCTCCGCTACTGCAACCTCTGCTTCCCAGGCTTAAGTGATTCTCCTGCCTCAGCCTCCTGAGTAGCTGGGACTACTGGCACATGCAACTGTGCCTGGCTAATTTTTGTATTTTTTGTAGAGACAGGGTCTCACCACGTTGGCCAGGCTCATCTCAAACTCCTGACCTCAGGTGATCTGCCCACTTCAGCCTCCCAAAGTGCTGAGATTACAGGCGTGAGCCACCACGCCCAGCCTTTACTACAGTTTTCTTGAAATTTCCAGGGAGGGTGATGAGTACAGCCAATAATAACTTTGTTACAATTTCTTCCCTTTTTCCTAATTAAATATTCATCAGCAGGAACTTGAGTGTCAGTATAAACTCTTCTCAATCATGTCAAGAATTCAGGGACAATTGAAAAAGAACTCTTTCTTTAAAACACTGCAAATTTCTTCAATAAACAAACCCAAATGAGTCTTCATAGGCCAATGCCTGCTTCTTTTGCTATTATGCTGGTTTTTATTGATAGAATTAACAGTAAAATTATTGCTTCCATATTTGCCAATGCTTAAAACATTGCTAAGTGTATCATTTTAACTAACTCCCTAAAGAATACTGTGAGTCAGATTCAATTAATTCCATTGTACAGACGTGGCATAGGTAAACACAGGGTGGTAGGAAATATGATATTAATAATTCTGAAATACAAAAGAAAAGATAATAAGAAAGTAACCAATATTGTATGGCCCACATATGACCATCATGTGACTTTTATTGTGAACCATGTTTCATACAAATCAATAAGAGGTTCTGCAAAATGTAATGGACCCATTTAAAATAGCCTGAAATTATTTATTATCTGCTTAGAATATTAACCCTTTCCTCCAAATATTATCTTTTGAGGCTTTGTTTCATGCCTGTCCTCCCTAATACATACAATGGTGCTGCATTCATTCTTACAGAAAATCTTTCTAAACTAAAAATGCCAATCTCTGTTCTAGCTTGTCCTCATTGCCCCCACTATTCCCTCATTCAAGCCATCGACATCTTTTCCAGGATGAATTTCGATAATCCCTGAACTGGATTCATCATTTCCCTTCTGGTCCTTCTTTTCAGACCAAGCATTATCTCTTTAAAAAGTAAGTTGCATCATTTTCACCTCTGATTAGACAGCCAGTAGCTGCTCAAAATCAGAACCAAACCCAAATGCCTCACTTTGATCTGCATGACCCTACCTGACCTGATTTGACTTCACCATAAATATGGCTTTCTCTACTTCTCTTCTTTCCTAAACACTCATAGTTTATTTCAGACAAAGTGACCTTCTTTCTTTAAAATACCAAAATTACAACTTCCTCTCAAGGGTGGCATATAAAATTCCTTCTTCTAGACGACTCAGAGTTTGTCCCCTCTTGTCACTTAGTTTTATCAAATATGTCACTTGCTCAAAAAGGCCATCTGTGAATATAACTACGACTCCCAATTGCATTTTCCTCAGTTACATTACATTATTTTTTTTTTAGTAAGGATGTTATTTATTTATTTGTTTGCTGTTTCTGTCTCCTCTTGCACTAAAGCCCTATCAGCCTAGTTACATCGTCTACCTCGTTCACTTGCTTCATTACCACGACCTAAAACAGTGATTACCACCTATTTGCTCATCTTTGTCAAATGAGTGAATAAACACATGAATGATCACCAACCATATGGGTTGCTTCAAGGACCACGTGATTCAGCAGGAAAAAAAACCTGAATAAAAAATGAAAGTATGCTGAAATGTAAAGAGCTTCTTGGTATTAATAACTTATATTAAAGCAAATAATATAATTCATAAAATAATAGGTATTTGTGTAATGCAATACATTATACAATGCGTTTTCACAGACATTACACTCTGTGCACTCACAGAATGTTAGGGTCATAGCTATGTTTATCTTCTCAGAATGGATCAGAGCAATTTTCTGTAAAACTCTGGTGGTGTTTTCACAGTCACCTAGATGAAAATACATACAAGGGAAAACCCTCATGCCCTTCATTACTTTATGTTCTCCTAGCAATGAGAATAGCAAAGAAAGTCAAAATGTGCTAAGATGTTGGTTCTTTCACTGCCAGGATTAATTTCTAAATATTTGACAAGATCATTAGCAAGTGAAAATAGGAGAAAATGTGCTAGTAGGAGAAGGAACTGTAGAATTGAGTGTAATCCAACAACGGACAAAGGAAAAGGTTTAAGTTCTGAATATCTGATATATTTAGTATATCTAAATTCTACGTTTAGATATATTAAACGTTGATTATGTTGGACAGTCATCAAATTTTCTTGCAAATAAGATTAGTGTGCTATTGTGTTATAGGACATCAATATAGTGCTGCTGAACTGTAGTCTTTGTGTTAGAAATGACATCAATACAAGGGCGCTCAGCAAGAGTGCCTGAATTCTGAGTTAGTAACTCCATCTACAAATCTGATGTAGTTATTATGCTTAATGAAAATCTCAAAAATATGGATGCCCAGTGGGCACAATCTGTAGTGCTTTCACCTGATGAGGCAAGAATCTCACTCCGAAGCTGGTGTCATTATTATGGTACTTTCAGAGCTTAGTCATGAAAAAATGTCTTAAAAGTTAATAGAGTTGAATAAAGTGGAATATTTTAATAAAGTACACTTGCTATTTTAACATTTTTGTCCCGATAAAAATATACCATGAAAAGCTTTGGAAATGCACAAAATGTCTTAGATAATCTATAAACTGAATCATTTTTAAAGCTCTATAATATCTATTTTAGCAAAAGTTTAGGTTCTAATTAGCTCAGCTACTTGATCTGATCAGTAGTGGACAGAGGATTCAATAAATTCTGACTATCAAAGTTCTCTTTCTCGGCATTGTTTTTCTTCATTCCTTTACACATCCTAGTTTCGAAAGAAAACAGATGATTCTAAGCACATTTCTGTTATCGGCATTACACCTAGAGCTTTTCTTTCTCACAAATATCTTAAGATATGCTAGGAACACACAAAGCAACCACAACCAAGTTTCATTTCTCCACAAAACTCATTTTTAGTTTTCTTTTCTCATTTTAAGAAGAAAGGGCTAAGATGACAAATTGTCATTAAAGAAAAACTCAGCGGTAGAAAAATTCTTAAGGAATTATATATTCGTATTTCTAAAGTTAAGCTGTCTTGGAAGTCTTGAAGGATGTCAATGCAATGTGGAAAAGTTAGGAAGGGACGTCCTATTGATTGCAAGAATAAAACAAGAGACGATAGGTGGTACCTTGATCTTACCTAAAGAAGAAACATATTCTTTTGACTAAAATGAGGTCATGTTTCAACAATACCTGTCTTTGGTCTGAAGGCTGAGCCGGTCACGACAATGAGGTGTATGCAATTCCGGAAGAGATATCTGACTGTTAATAAGAATGCATTGTGAGATGAAATGTAATGTCGGTATCTTAGCAAGGCAACATGATCTATCTTCTTCAAGAAGTTTTTTTTTTTTTTTTTCTCTCTTAACAAAGTTGGAAGAAATTGTATATGAAAAGGTACTTTCTCAACTTCCATCAAGGATATAGTTATACTATTATTCATGTTTAAATGGAAACTTTTAAATACACAAGTTTATATCTGAGAGACTTTTATATACAAGCTTATATTTGGGAAAAATAAGATTAAACAAATGAATCTATAGTACAAATGTATTAATCAAAATTATTTTTCTTTCTTTTCTAAAGGTAAAGACACCTTTGAAAAGGGTTACATATTTACAACTATTCTGAAATATTTAAGAAAAAATCCCAAATGTTGACGATATATCATTATTAAACAAATATGAGTAGAGTTATTGAACAATAGAAAACATTTTTTTTAATTTTTATTTTAGATTTGGGGGTACATGTGAAGGTTTGTTACATAGGTAAACATGTGTAACAAGGGTTTGTTGATTATATTATCTTATCACCCAGGTGTTAAGCCTAGGGCACAATAGTTATCCTTTCTGCTCCTCTTCCTCCTTCCACCCTCCCCCTCGAGTAGACCCCAATCATGTTGAAACATGATTATTTCCAAAATGAGCATTGCTCTTTTCCACTAATGATACTTACAAATTCAAACTAATAGGGAATAAGATCAACAAATGGGCATACTCATTTATTTATTCTTGCCATTGCATTTTTAAAAATCGTAATTGAGTACCTAATTGCAGACTCAAACTAAGTTAATGTGACTGCATAAGAAAATTACTATAGTCATATTTAAAAGAGCATTTAATCCTGTTGTCCAATTTATGAATGATTTCCACTATATATATCCTTTATTGAGAGAAAGTCTTAGAAACCACATTTTGTAATATATTTGTTTTTTTTTAATGTTTTACAAAATTGAGAAATACAAATTTAGTTAAAAAGTAAAGGAAAACAGAAAAATAATAAATTTCCACTTTCAATATAGTAAATTCTCTTAGAGTACAAATGAATTCAGAATACTTATTTATTTTCTAATAGTGTTTTAAACTTGTATAATACCCCATTATATATATATGTAGTTACTAGCAAACATATTTAATTTGCCTAGTATGAGAGACACAACAGCAAAAGCACATATGATTTGTCCTGCAAACCGGAAATATGTTGCATAATTCTTTCAGGGAAATATGTTGTTGTTATTGTTTCTTCATAGAATCTCACTTTAGGCTTTTCCTGCAAGACCAGTCTTACTTTTTTACAGGATGTATGGCTATTATTTCATAGTTTTGATTTCCATTTAGTTACTAGTCAGTTTCATCAATTAGTTTAGTCAGGGGGCTCAGTCAAAATATGTCGGTTTGTATAGAGATAGCCTAAATCAAAAGGATCGAGAGAGAGAGAGTGATGGAAAGAATGAGACTGACTCTACATTTTGATATCACTCAATTTAGAACAGAGCAATACATAATACATATTTTCTAACTTGGCCTTGTACTTATGCCAAGGGAAAAAGGGAGGCCATCTGATCATTTATGAAGAAGAAAATATAGATTTAAAATTGTGAGGGCAGCTTGTAGAAGACAAACTAGTAGAAAATAAATAGCACATACATTTTGAAGGTCTAAGCTTACTTGTTGGGTTGTATGGCAGAATCTCCTGAATGCTTCATTCTCCTTTCTCTAAAATAGAGGGTGCAGATGTACTTGGTGAGATTGACATGTTATTCAAATGAGAGAGCACTGAAGAGCCAGAACAGAGATTCAATACTATTGCAAGTATAATACTTTTCAAAATTGAGTGAGTGAGGTAAAGACACTCATTCTGTACCAGTGGAATTCACATATGCAAATTAGTCCAAAAACCAACTTTTAAAAACTCAAATTATTTTTTAAAGATATTTTCTTTTTTTTGTATTATTTACCGTTTAAATAAAATTTTATCCCAAAAAGCTAATAAGTTTTAAAAATCTCCTTCCAAAATAAAATAACTGGAGAATGTTTCCAAGGACTATAGACTATACGATTTGTGATTGCTATGTTGCAACTTCATTTCTATGTCTCTAGACAATGGTTTGTGATACGGGTTAAATTTGGGAATAGCTATCCATGTGAAAATGTATAGCAATTCCACAGAAGAAAATAAAAAGCATCCCTTGATATTTTTCTGTTTGGTTAACTAATTTTTCCTACCTCTCCCCTCCTCTGCTGAAACCAAAAGAAAAACCTTATTTGACCTTTCTATGCATCAAGATAGCTTTTGGTCATTATTTTTGGATTATATAGGAGAAGTCAAATTTCTTGAAGAAATTTAAGAAAATGTTTAAAACTATATAAAGTAGACATAAGTATTTTCTCATAGGAATTTGGCTGAGCATATATTCTGATTAATTCATAATAGAACTCAATCTTTGGCTTTATTTTATTTAGCATTCCACTACTAAATGTATTGCTTCAAATTATAAGCATTGGGTATACCATAATTATAGGCATTTCAAAAGCAAATAATTTTGACACGTGTTTCTTCCACACAGTCAGATTCTGTTAAAATGAAATACTTGTTATATGGAAATGTATTATAATATTACATATTATGAGTCAAAAATAACTCAAAATTTTCTTCATTTCACTTTTTTTTCCCTAGATAAATAGACATGTTTATCTGAAGTTTTGAAAAGCAAAAGTTACGTTTATAAAAACCATCTCCAATTTTCAGGCCAAAGTGGTATTTTTAATATGTGTTTGTGCCAAGGAAAGCCATTTTAAAGAAGATATACATACAGAGAGAGAGAGAGAGAGAAATGGGGTTGGGGCAATTGTATAAGTGAGTTCCACTTACTACTAACTTAGTTTGACGAATGATATCATGTTAGCACAGGCATGTTTAACTTTTAGGATTAATTCTACTTTCTTTGAATTCATCTATCTAGAATGAAGACAAGTGTTTCCTTTGTACAAGAATTGTTTTGACAGACAGCCAGGGAAGATAGAGAAATCTATCAGTATGTTTGATTGGTACTTTTTACTACACAGAATTCCTATAATCAGGAAAATGCTGAAGGAAAGGGAGGGAGAGTTGCACATTTCATATTAAGATACAAAAATTAATGGCAGAAACATAAAAAACTGGATCATATTAATATATAGCAATGGGGGAAGATATAAAGTTCCCTCAATATTATAATCCTTGTAGAAGACCAAGTCCTGTTCAGTTCAGGTGACTTTGAATGGAGCTTATTTTTATGGTATCCCCTAGGCTGAGAAAAGAAATTGACAAGGTAACTGGCAAGAAACAAATGTCCTGGATCCAATAGATTTGCAAACTAAATACCTCTGCATGCCTCCACCTTGAATGACAAGTAGCATTTAGAAAGTGTCATCTAAGTCCTAAGAATACATTAACCATATCACTCATTTACCACCCTTTCTAAGAAAATTTCCTTTACTTTCACTTACATTTTAAAAAAATCACTTCCATATTTGTAATTCTAGCACAGTTAACATTTAATTTTTCTGCAATATTCTCATGTCTCTCTCCATTCTTAGAGGTCTAATTATAATCAGACTCACACTGGTGGCAATTAAATTATTTTTTACTGTAAATATTTTCATATAATACTTATAATAACATGAGAAAAAACATTTTAAGAAATTATTTTATCTAAAGATACTTTAATCTCCTCAAGAAATACTGTTTCAGATTCTGATGTATGGCAGAATCCATCCATCCATCCATCCATCCATCCATCCATCCATCCATCCATCCATCCTTTTTCTAAATTTATCTTCAGCTTTCTCTTAACTCCTTTTTCCTCCCGAATTCTGTTTTCTGCAATTCACATTTTTTCTTATTGTTTTAGCGCATTTAATTTTTTCTTTACGTTTTCCATTGTCTCTTTTCTCTCTTACTCAGTTTAAATTTGAGCTTGAGAAGAGAGAGAGAAAGAGAACAAATTCAAAGATTAGCAACCTCTTCAAAACAAAACTTTAATGTTATTTGTGGCATATAAAGAGACATAAAACACAGTTCATTCTTCTTTGAGAGGAGATTAAAATTTTGATACACATTTAATTGCCATTATTAGATGGTTTTATACATAGATACATTAAAATGACTATAACAGCATGAACTTTAATTATTTGGAAATATGTCTGCACATTGTATCATACTTGAGAATTTAACAGAGACTAGCATTAGGCCTCTCAATCCCTTTTCTTTTCAGAAAATTTGACACTTTAAGATATACTTTCTTTCAAGTTTTAATCCTTATCAGGCAATACTTTGATATGATATGACATTGTTATATGACAAATTAGTTGATTCTAAGTGAATCTGATTTATCTTCCAATTTTGGCTGTTAAGAGTTACAAAGATGTTTCCTTTTTAAGATGTGACAGAATGTAATAAAAACTTACATGTACGTTAGTTTAACGCCGTATGAAATCAATATAAACTAAGAAAATAAACAATAAGGAATTAAAAGACAAGTGCATGTATATGGTTTGAACATAAACATACGAGTTGGTTTCAAGTCTTTTTCTATTTAATACAATGTTTGAACTCATGAAGGTATAAAGGGAACAACACGGCTAGAAGATAACACAAACATTTCTGATATAGTTCATACAGTTTGAGAAGCTACCTATTACCCAATAAGTACATGCAGAACCTAAAAGCGAATTCTCATTTTTTGTCAAGCAGTTAGCTCTTGCACTACAAAATGTGCCTGTGTAATTCACATGCCTGTTCTATTATTCAAGGACGATTGACATAAGCCTGGGCAGAAAGTTACATCTCATTAACCTCTTTCTTGAGTTTATATTCCCATATCTTCTGTTTCAGCATATTAGTGAGGGAAGCTTGTCATAATGCAGTAACACTTTCTTTCCTAACTTTCTTAACAAGATTTCTCTCTTTTTTAAAATTCCTTTTTCCAAATGGGGCCCATCCTTTTCACTTTTGATAACTGTGAGAATTTTAGCTCTTTTCTAACAGTTTTGAAAGTGTGTTAAATATATAATCATGGTAAAGTGCTGGTCTACAATTATTTTTACTTGTGCTATCTGATATAGTACTTCATGTCGACGTGGTGATACAACATGACACTATATCATTTTTTTAAGGAAAAAACCAGCAATCATTTACCATGTGCTCTGCTTTTATCTTAGATGTTCCTCTCCCTCATGAAACTAAATTGGCACCCACATATAATCCTCTTAGTTATTTAATATTCTATCTCAGAAGAAAGTTGGGGAGTCTGTATTTTTTATGTTATATATGAAATTCTCTTCAGATATTTATTCCAATCATGGTAGCAATAGTTCTGTTCCCAAAAACATATACAGAAGCATTGAGAACTCAGCTCTAGATGAAGTCAAATTTCTGGAGATTGGAGATTCAACCAGGAAGAGCCCAATAACAGTAGTCTGCCAGTACCATTATATTTTGCTAGCACACTAGGCTGAAAAGCTCCACTCTGTTCATCTGCTCTGGTCCAACTTCAAACATTTTTCCTAAGAAAGGTTGAGAGCTGATTGTTCCAGATCAAAGACATCATCATTTCAAGGAGAGCTATGTGCTACCATTTCATCAGTATAGTTTCCAACTATTCCACACCAACTTCAAGGCAAGTTGAGCAAGTTCAGAAGTTATGGTTAGGTGGCAGTGATATGTTTAAGAGATTATCACCAGTAAATGTCAGATTTCCTAAAGGCACTCAGATTAGTCCCACCACTGGTAGAGGAAATGACACGTGTGGGTATGTTATAAAGACTAGAATCTGGTTGCCAACAGCAGGTTGAATAGAAACACTACAGTTCATTTCCCTCTTCTTTCCTATAATGAAGCAATATTTTTTGTCAATTCATAATCTGTTTCATATAAATGCAATCACTAAATCTCCCAGTGCCTATTTGTTTGGCATTGGGATCTGGGTTTCTTTTCTCTCTCTCTCTCTCTCTCTCTCTCTCTCTCTCTCTCTCTCTCTCTTAAACCAAATAGCTGAACTATACCAGTCAATATAAGCTCATTTTCTGATTTAAAAAAAGGATCTATGATACTTCTGATTTTACTTTAACCAGTTAACCATTCCAAGGCCAGGACCAGTGCCCCAAATATTCATCTAGTATTTTCCTCCCTTTTTCACTAGTGCATCTGGTGTCAAAGATTATTAAACTCGCACAGGGATTCTTGATTTTCTAGATGAAAAGTTTATAGAATCCCGGCTTATTCTAATTCCTACCTCCTCTTTCCTCTGCTCCCCATATTCATTCCCTTCTAAACGTCTATCATTCACCAGCTACTTGGAGAAAAAGGAAAAGAAAAGCGCCAGGCTGGAGCGAGGCACTCCAGTGGTGGGTTAGCCCCTCAGGGCACCTGGGCTGTGTCACAGACCCTCAGAATCGAAAAGTCAAGTTCAAGCAGGTGCGTGCGCCCGGAAGCGCCCTAAAAGCCTCTTCACTGATGACAGGACTCTGTTCCCAGTCTGCCCCCAGGAAGAGGCTATAGAAAGGAAAGGCACTTGAATCGGCACTTTCGCTGCTCCACAGACCCCTAATGCAGCAGATAAGGAAGTTAACCTGGGAGCTAAGTTGAGGGCGGACACGCTTAACGCGGAGAACCTGGAGCTCTCAAAAGCTCGCAGTTGAGCGCCATCGCGGAGGGAAGTCTCTCTCGGAAATGCGAATTCTCATCCAAACATCTGCAGCGCTTAGGATGCGCGGGCAGAAGCGCACAGTCAAGTCCAAACACTCCCGGAGGGGACAAAATCGAGACCGGGAAGCGGCCAAAGGCAAAAGCTGTGGGGGTGCGAAGGACTCTGGCACTTGGTTCAGAAACCCCTCACCGCACCTCTCACCCCCCACAGGGCCAGCACACTGTGGCCACCCGGTCCCGGGGAGCGGGGCTGCAAGGACTTAAGTTTCACACTCACTTATCTGCAAGCATCGCCCAGCAGGAAAGCCAAGGAAGCCAGGGGAGGGGAGGGGGAAGGTGTTCTCCTTACCTCGGTCGGCTCTCACGGTCAGCACCCTGGCGATCGGCAATAATCCCGAGAGAGTGAGTAAGGCGAGGAGAAACTCGGACATTGTGGTCGCCCGGTAAGGAAGTCTGCGCTGGAGACTGCTCGGCGGCACCTTCGGCCCGGAGGCGGCGGCGGCGGCGGCGGCTTGGAGCCCGGAATCGAGCGGCGTCATTTACAAATGTCACTGGAAATTCTTCAGCTCAATGAGTCCAACCAGTCCGCCTTCTCCTGCCTGGAGCAGGATGTGGAAGGTGGAGGGATGCGCGCGTGCGGGAGAGAGGAGCGAGAGCGTGTGTGAGCGCGAGCGAGCCGCCCGTGTGTCTTGACTTTTCAATGCAGGGTACGTCTGATCTTACATCACGCAAGAGGGGCAGTGAGAGATGCCAGCGGATGGGAATTCACTGATTAATCACCGAATCCACCACACACCCCGTCGTCGTCCACATAAATCACATCTATTACTTAGTAAGAGGCATTTAACACAACAGAAAATACCACCGCGAACGCAGAGCGCCACAAATCACAATTATTTTAATCCCCTTGAAGGGAAAGTAACTAGAAGCTGGTTCTGTAGGGATTTGGGTTTTTGGAGAAGGGAGAGACTTCTGCATTGGGCTGAGCCAGCCAGGCGCCTACAATGCTCCGCAGTTCACAGCCGGCTGGGAACCCTCAGCCAAGCTTCTGCAGGCAAAACGGGCTGATCCCTTCGTTCCTCGGAAGCTTCCTTCCCGGGAAGGAAGGATAAGCCAAGGAACAGAGCTTCTCTTAGGGAAATGGTTTCCTCGGGTCTACACAGAATCCCAGTGCTTCCTGAATTGCACTTTTAACTTTTATGCTGAGCAGCACCTGGGGACAAAGAGGCAAAATTTAGTGACTCAGCAGAAACAAAAAGCAAAACAACCCCAAAAGTCATTAACCATTGCGTAAAAAGGGAAGGTTAATGGAAAAGGCTATTGAGGACCCCAGGCAGGGAACAATAAAGCAAGGAATTGGTAGCGTTTTTCTCTGGGGTTCTGTCTTTAAAAAGGTACTTCGAGCCATTTTAAACAGGCTTTGAGGGTTTTGTTGTGGTTTTTGTTTTGTGTTTTGTTTTGTTTTCCTTTTTCATATACTACAGTGGTGGTGTAAGAACTTTCCCGAGCCATCGGAGGCATCAACGTGAATCGTTGGAATAATAATATTAGTAAAGTTGTTTTTATGACCACTTAAGTTTTCAACATGATCATCCCAGTCCCTAAAATTTGAGTTTGCCATTCTAAAGTGGCTACGGAATTAAAATTCAGAAATCTTAATAGTTGAAGGCTTACTTTCTTCCTTGTAACATCAGGAATTCTAGTCTAAGAACAATAATTGAAAAGGTTTTGTATTTAATATTTTGAAACTGGAGATGAGTGGAGAGGAAAACTATGAAAAGGGAACAGAACCAAGGAAGAGAATGATTGAAAAGTGAAGTAAGATACTTTAAAAACTTCATTTACTTTGCTGTTTGAGCTATACAGGTGAATGCCAGCATTACGATCTACCTATTTGTGAGAGTAAAATTAACCAGAAACATCTTTAGAGGCTCCTTTGAAGCCATTAAAACTAGACCGGATCAAAGAACACAGAGGTGACTCTGCAGAACATTGTCAATAATCTGTGCATTTCACCTTTTTATTCTTCCTCTGTGATTACAAATGCATCTTATGTCACTTTTTCCATATTTTAAATTACAAAGTTTACTTTCCCTTGAAAATACAACCATTTAGTGTTTAAAATATGACTCTACATTCAAAGGTGTATGCTTCTTTTCTTCTAAAGTTGTTACATGTCTAATTTCTCCTAGATATTTTAACAAAGTGTACAATATAGAATAAAAAGATTTTTGACATATTTTACTTCATACCGAAAATTCACAAACTTTGAAATGAGTGGCGAGTGTGTGTGTGTGTGTGTGTGTCCGCGCGCACGTGTGACAGAGAGATTTGAATGATGTGCCAAGTAATAAACGTTTCTTTCTCAAGGGTCCACAGACCTCTGTGTTGTATGACAAACTTATTCATTGGGACGACGTAGCAGGTGTCTTTCTTACATGATCCCATTCGGTCAACTAGAAGGTCAGCTATCAGGAGATCTGTATCCACTTAACTCTTGGCAAGAAAATGAGGAGTGCTCACAAACCATACTAAGGACATCCAGATTCTTCCTCTTCTGAAAGATTACCACCAATCGCCCTCCACTTCAAAAGCTACAAGGTAAAGAAAAGCAGCCTGGAACGGTATGACCCACCAAAGACTCTCACCACACGCTAAAGTGCCCCAATGCTATGATTAAAATCACTGACTCATTCACTTCTGCAGTACTTGCAGCAGCCCTAGATTCCATGGTCAGCTTGGAAAAGGGAAAAGCTAGGAAAGATCATCAGAATAGTAAATACTCAGGAGATTTTGTATTCTAAATATACTATATTCCAAATACGTAGAGCCTCCTAATAGCCTGTTAAATGAATTAGCCAGAGTAAAAATCATATGATCTTTTTAGATCATCTGGTTGGCTTCTTTACTTCGTTGAGTGGAAAAAAAATTAAAAATGCATTGTCTGCACATTGTGACCAGAATAATAAAGCAAAATAGAATTCTTAAGTAATCACCAATTAAGTCAGTAATCACGAATGACATAGGATCAAAATAGTTACTATAAAATAGTGATAGTAAATATGGAAAACTAGTTACTAAAGCATAGGCTGGAACATCAATAAAAGGTAACATGTTAAGCTAAATCTCCACTATGAATGAATCTCAATAAAGTATTATCTATAAAACAAAATTTGCAGCTTTAGGCAGGACACGGTGGCTTACTCTTATAATCCCAGCACTTTGGGAAGATGAGGTGGGCGGATCACGAGGTCAGGAGATTGAGATAATCTTGGCTAATATGGTGAAGCCCCGTCTCTACTAAAAATACACAAAAAAAATTAGCCGGGCATGGTGACATGCACCTGTAGTATCAGCTACTCAGGAAGCTGAGGCAGGAGAATTGCTTAAACCTGGGAGGCGCAGGTTGCAGTGAGTCGAGATCGCACCACTGCACTCCAGGTTAGGCAACAAAGTGAGACTCCATCTCAAAAATAAAATAAAATAAAAAGAAAAAAATTGAAGCTTTAAGACCATGATTAATAAAGATCTAAATGGTATAAAACCTCTCTCAAAAGTTTTGATGGAAATATAGGTGCTTAGGTATGCACCAGTGCTTAGGTGGAACACAATACATGAATTTAAATGCTTGTTAAGAATTTTTAAGACTAAAATTTATACTAAGGACGCTGATTCATACCATGAAGCCATAATATGTAATAAACAGATTAAATATTAAGCAGTAGATATATATTTGCTCCAAAACTGAAATAAAGCCAGAGTCAAAATGAAATGGGATAAAATTGTCTGTCCCACATCAAATCTCTTGTATAAAGTAGTTCTTCTTCCAGATAGTCTTTGAAAATGACCAGTTTATAAAAGAAGATTGTTGTCTGTGAGCACCAGTGAGGCTGATAAAAGTGTTGACCAAATTTGAGATTTAAAATTAAATAATTTGCTCCTAGGTTTTAAATGACCATCAAATTTTAATGGATTATAAATATGAAATGAAAAGCTTAAGTATAATTTTCTATGAAATACTTTTGTTTCCCCATAATATATGCTTCAATGAAAAAATAAATTAATAAAGTGCACTATTACTGAAGAGAGAAAAGCTTGTGAGAGCGTTCGAATTTTGTTTGTTACTAGGGTCCATTATAATTTCTTCATTCTAATCAGAGTTATTAACACTGACAAGTTAAATAAATTAATTCATCAAACTATAAAATATTATGAAATCTCTCATTAAGATAAATTAAACAAAGTAGAACCAATCATTCTTCCTTTTTGTTTTAAAACAACACACGAATGCTAATTATCAGTCAGTGGTAATCTTACACTTCCCAGTTAGAGCCACGGTTTCCATACATGTGATCAAATATCAGATTTCATTTCTGTTAACTTAATTATTTTTGTGCGATTGGATTTCTTACAGTAGATAGTAACAATGTATGTGCTACACATCTGAACATTGTAAGTTAGGGAGAGGACATGTGTCTAAACAAGCTGGAGCTGACAATCTGTCTCATGGAAGAGATGTGTGTGAAGGAGAGTTGGCCTGAAAGTTAGGTTGCCAAGGATTTCTGCAGCTATCATTGCAAGGCCTGCTAAGTTTCTTAGCCTGCCTGTTTCCAGACAGAAAAGTTGCCAGGCAGCAGCAGACACAAGATGAAAAAGAAAGGGAAGAGATTGAGAGAGACAGGGGGCGGAGGTAGAGAGAGAGAGAGAGAAAGATTGGTAAGGAAACATTATCAGTTCTTTAACTTGAAACAGAGTTACTCTGGACAAAGCCTTTAAGAGAAAAAACAAAACAAAACAAAACAAAACAAAACAAAAAAACCAAAAAAAACAAAAAACTTTAGACGCAAGTTCTTTCTCAGAATGCAACATTTCAATGCACATTTTTAACCACTTTTCTTCAAAAGTGTGTTCTGTTTTTCAGCATACTGTCTCAATTAGGATATAAAGACTTGGTTGAGATAAATAAGATTTTTGGGTAACTTTAATTCTTACTATTAAACAATTATTAGGAGGTATGCACAATTGAAAAGAAAATTAAGAGTGATGCAATTATCTAATTAAATCTGGAAAGTAAAAATATTTCCAAGACAATTACATTAGTCTTCTCTTTTTATATTTTCAGCTTCTCTTTACTATCTGTAAATGTTTTAAGACATAAATATTATGGCAAAAATCACACCTGATAGCAATTATAAATTTCAGAAGACAATATAAGCTTTTAAAACTGATTTGACTATTTGGATTTTTTCGGACTCTTGTTTGATAAACTTGACAGTAAAAATAAAAGGAGTCTACAGATTTAGACAAACCCAGCAGAAGACTTGAAAGACTAAAAATTCTTTTTTTCTTTTCATTTTTTAAGGGATTGACATCCATAATAATAATATGGTCTGAAGATACAAATCCTATCTTGCTCTTTGGATATGTCATCAGAAGGTACAATTGGTCATATTGCCATCCGTGTGTGGGTAATACAAAAATGTCAACAATTCACCAAATCCTTGTCACTCTACTCACATGGAATTAGCCCTTAGGTTTTAAGTCAGTTGCTGATCATAAAGTATGTTGCTTCGGTACTTTTAGACCCTGACATATATGTGTTCAATATGAGCTCCACATTGCCTTCTCCAGATCCAGAATAGACTTAGTGGATCAGGTGGAGGGTCGATTGACAGTGACCATGGTCAGGATGCACTTTGCCTGAATATGCCCTTGTGGCATTTTTCTACCTTTGAATATTAATCTCTGACCTTCTTTCCGGTCATCATCTTGCTGATCTTTAATTATAATTAGAGACTTTAAGATTGTTGGAGCTGGGAGGAACATTCAAATAATCTAGTCCAATTTACCATATTTTGCAAATGAAAAAATTATAAAGAAAGAAAAGGTGACTAGTCAAGGTCACATATTTTGTTAATATCAGAAACAGACCTTGGATAAAGTTTCTTGACTTCTTCCTGTATTATGTAGTCAGCTTTGTTGATATTCTTCTAGTGTTGTTGTTGTTTTTGCTGCTGATTGTTTGTTTGTTTGTTTTACTTCACAGAAGTGGTAGCTCAGAGAATATGAAATTATTCATTCACTAAATATCTATATATTATGTGACAGACACTGTATTTAGCACCATGCATATAGCAATAAGGATAATAAACATAATTCTTGCAGGAACATAGCATATAATCTAAATGAAATAATAATATCATTCCTGTGCTAAAGGACTTACTTTCCAAGATTAGCATGGAAACCATCCTCTCAGAAACCACAAGCATGATACATAAAGGCCACTAATGGGATCACCCAGTAAAATCAGTGCTGCATCTTTCTTGGAAAGTGTCTTCTAGTCATAGAGAGAACCCAATTTCTATTAGAATTCAACACTGAATAAGAAATCATGAAATGTATTTAAATTACAACATATTTTGATCTAGAACTTGATAGCAAGTACATACATGTTAAGAACTTTCAGAAATATCAACAGTAACACATGCTTACATGTTCATTAGATTCTAAAGACTCTATTATGTTGTGGGGTCACAAAAAATCAAGACAAAAAAGAATTTGAAAAAGTCATTCAACTCATTCATCTATTTATTTTTATTGTAGTTATTAATGAAGACCTATTTGTGATGTTTTCAAGCATCTTATCCCCTCTAAATAATAATTTCCAACTTCATACCAATTCATATTCTTTCTTATATTTACATTTTATATAGCCTTTAGCATTTTACAATTTTCAGTCCCCCCAAAATGTTCTTTCTATATAATGCTTTCTCCAATAATAGGCACTCAAAGGCAATTTGCCTTACTGTTGATTAATGGCTTTCTCCTTTTTCCCTTGAACTTATTTAATATCTCCTATCTCGGCTGTTCCCTGGTCCTTCTGCCATGGAATACAGCTTTATATCCGAAGTAATCAGGGTATTTACAATGACAAAGATAGAGGTTGGGCATGAGCCGTGGACAGCGAGCTGAGAAGATGAAATACCAGAACCCTATTAATTACACATAATATGTACTTTAATAAAATGAATGGCTGTTAAAATGTAAAAAAGTACTTAGTAGGTATATCATCTCAGGCCAAGTTTTTTTCTTTACTTTTTTTTTTTTTTTTTTTACTTTAGAAGTAGAGATTGTGTCACTTTTTTTTTTTTAGAAGAGTAATTTTTTTTTCTATTCTTTTATCAGAAATGGCCCTCATATAATAAATTACAGAACAAAACAGTAAAGAGAAGCAAAGAAATTTTAAAAAGGAAAGAAAGATGAGAAAAACGTACCTTTCTTCAAAGAGCACCTTGCTTAATTCACACTGGGAATTGCTTTTGGGAGACTGTCAACAGCTCCATTTGGGCACAGTGCCTGTCATAGAGTAAGTACTAAGTAAGTGTGTTGTAAGTGACATTTACTTAGAGTAGGGCTTTTAGATTTTTTAAAGTTTGTTTTAAAGAAAAACTTACAAAACTAACTTCTCTAGAACATTGTTAATTATTTAAGTAAAAAAAAAATTCTCTGAGAAAATGTGTCTTGCACTCCAAAAGTGTTTTTCTATTATGAAAATTATACTTTTGAATCACCATAAAAATTCAAAAGCAAAACGGTGCTTTTTAGCCCTAAACAGAATGCCTTAATTTTATGTCAAGTCTCTCTTTGTAGAAAAAAAATGGTGACATTTGGACTTAAATATATTTACCAAGATTTATAAAAATATGTGATTTTATGGATGAATCGTAGCAAAGTTAAATTATGGTTGAAAGATTATTAAATGCTTTTATGACTTTTTATTGCTATATTCTGCAATGTAAACAGACTTTACCAAGGGTATCATTCATATTGTTCAAACCCTACTCTAAAACAAAAACTGCAAAATTGAGTGTCAAGATAAAGTTATTCCCAGGTATACAACAGAAGAGGTAGAAGAGGATGAATACCTTGAACACGGAATGACCAAGAATATATATGATTATTATTTAGAGTTTATATTTTTTTGCTTGTGATAAAATGCATTTACTTCTAAAAGAAATGTCAATTTTGTACTTTTAGATGTATATTAATCCTAATTTATTCTAACCTAATTTTTTCTTTTTTTTTATTGGTGAAAGAAATGACAGGAAATAGTTTCTATGCTCTTTAGTGAGCTTTGCCTGAAAACACTCTAAAATGAATTGGAAAATTAAAAAGTATATGTATATATAAATACATAATCACAAATGGACTGATATTTGGATAACACGTAAAATTGGTCAAAGGATTGTTGATATTAATTATATAAAACCAAGGAGTTTAATCAACTTGGACATTTTCACAAAGATACATATAGCCACTGGGAAAATAGCTCAGAAAAAGTAACATATTCTGTTGACCACATAAAATAATATATATATAATTATAATTAATACACATAATATAATATATATATATGAAGACATCTAGTCACCAGGCCTGAATTTGGCTGGGGAGTTGCTAAAACCAATGATGCTTCTAGCTGTAGTTTGCGAGTGAAAGCAACTTATAGCCTCAGAGATGTCATGGTGACAACTGCCTGGCTCTCTTTGTAGCTCTCAGGCCAGTTTCTTCTGCCCTCTACTTCCCCTTCCACACATTTTATTCATGATAGTCACAGTTTCCAAGCCAAAATTGAACACATGGCCTAATAAATAGAATTATGGAGCAACAGGAAGACTATTTCTAATCAAGATTATTCTGGAAAATCTTATCTTTTTGGCCATAATAACTACTAAATTCAAGAAGTCTGAGTTACAAGTTACCTCCTTTTATTTAAAATTTGATGTTTTTAAAGTACATCCATAGTAACCTGCGATTCTTCTCAAATCATTGCTAGGAGTCGTTGACATATAATCCAATTTTATGTAAGCAAATATTTACATATCTTTAATCAAAATGGAAAGCAGGTTAACATCTTACTTTATATTATAAACAGGCTGTAGGATTCGATTATACCTTCATGCAAATGTCCCAAGTATCCATTTGACAAATGACTCTGGAAGTGATTTTGTTATTCACAACTGTGATAGTGGTGAACAAGCTAATGAAGGGAGTTAGTACTTGTACGTCCTGTTTTAAAACTAAAAGCACAAATTAAGTTCTCTTGTGTGAAAATAACAGAAATAAAACACACGTGCTCTGAGTGTGGAGCACTGTGAAGTGCTTCAAAGGGAAATTTGGTGGGAGATTGGTGTTTAAAATGCTTAATGGGATTCCTATGACTATCCTGAGGGAGTTTAGAGGTTCATTTTTAAGCTGCTATAATATGACCATATTAAAATTAAAAAGCAACTTCTTTTAACTACGATTTCAAAGCTTAAATGAAACTTTTCCCCCACCACCACTTTAAATAAATCACGTTTTGATTTCGTTTAGGTGTTATGACAAGTTTTCATTTAGGGTTTGGTTAAAATGGACTCTTAGCTATCTAAACATAGATCAGTTGAAACAACATCTGGTAAACAGTCTGCCGAAGGGAATTTTAACTTTGTCCTCACCTTCATCTACCCCCCCAAACCTTAAAAAAGGACCCCACCATTTGTTAAAAATTCTCTGTGCAAGTGATTGACTAAGTCCTCCTTGCTATATTTCTTAAAAGTAATTTAAATATTCTCATATTATTCTTCTTTAAAACCTAAATAAAAATTAGGTACATGACTTTGCCTTTTACTGTTCCAGACAAAACAGTCTTCAGAAGAGAATGATAATTACCTTGGCATTGAACTGCAATGCAGAAGAAACCTTGTTTAGAATTTTGAAAATGCTCAACACCTCAGCTGTCTACACTATCGTGCCTTTATGCTTTTAGAATAATAATTCTCCAAATGCCGTTTAATCACACCTCTTAATATACCTTTATCTTTCACTGGGGAATAGTAGAAGTGTGACAAAGAGTATTTTCATTTATTTTACTCACTTTTGTTCTTTATATAAAAGGTAATACGAAAATGTGCCCAAGGGTCTACACCTTTTCATACAAACAAAATATAACTAGAGGAAGTAGATGCTGTGGTTCATAGTACTTGAGTGCCCCCTATAGGATACTTGTTATATTTTTGTTCATGTAGCTAGGTTAGCTTTTCTTACTGCGTTGAATTTTATTTAAAATAAAAATACAATGATACAAATGTGCATCTGTGAAATATAAATATGAATATTTTCTTTCCTCATATATGCCTATCTGAAAAGCCAAAGAGAACTGTCATTTTAACACTTAGTTGTTTCTCTGCTTTTGCTAAAAGTTCTCATTGCCTGCTCTTCTATTCTGTCAACATTCATAGTATCAATTACTTAATTTTAAAACATGCATTTAAAAAAGTATGTCTATTATATATAGGCATTCCTCTTAATATATAAGAAGAACAATCAACTAGCTATAAGTATTAGAAAATGAAAATGAAATATCCTTGTATGTGAGTATAGGCAGTTGTTGATATGGTTGGAAACAAAATCTTTAAACGCTCAAGATTTCTTAAATTTCCAGTTGACATATATGAATAACGTTGAAATAGAATGAAAGAATACATATACTTACCTGTTCCTGGCAGTTTGACGGCAGGGTGTGCTATCTTAGATTTACTGGGTTTTATGAGCCTTTTCTTATTTGTACTGTAGCCTGGAATTGAAAGTGGTAGACAAAACCAGGCACAGTGGCTCATACCTGTAATCCAGCACTTTGAGAGGCCAAAGCAGACAGATCGCTTGAGGCCAGGAGTTCAAGACCAGCCTGGCCAACATGGTGAAACCCTGTCTCTACTAAAAATACAAAAATTAGAGGGGGCGGAGCAAGATGGCCGAATAGGAGCAGCTCCAGTCTCCAACTCCCAGCGCAAGCGACACAGAAGACCGGTGATTTCTGCATTTTCAACTGAGGTACTGGGTTCATCTCACTGGGGAGTGCCGGATGATCGGTGCTGGTCAGCTGCTGCAGCCTGACCAGCGAGAGCTGAAGCAGGGCAAGGCATTGCCTCACCTGGGAAGCGCAAGGGGGAAAGGAGTCCCTTTTCCTAGCCAGGGGAACTGAGACACACAACACCTGGAAAATCGGGTAACTCCCACCCCAATACTGCACTTTAAGCAAACAGGCACACCAGGAGATCATATCCCACACCTGGCCAGGAGGGTCCCACACCCACAGAGCCTCCCTCATTGCTAGCGCAGCAGTCTGTGATCTACCGGCAAGGCAGCAGCGAGGCTGGGGGAGGGGCGCCCGCCATTGCTGAGGCTTAAGTAGGTAAACAAAGCTGCTGGGAAGCTCGAACTTGGTGGAGCTCACAGCAGCTCAAGGAAACCTGCCTGTCTCTGTAGACTCCACCTCTGGGGACAGGGCACAGTAAACTAAACAAACGCAGCAGACACCTCTGCAGACGCAAACGACTCTGTCTGACAGCTTTGAAGAGAGCAGTGGATCTCGCAACACGGAGGTTGAGATCTGAGAAGGGACAGACTCCCTGCTCAAGTGGGTCCCTGACCCCTGAGTAGCCTAACTGGGAGACATCCCCCACTAGGGGCAGTCTGACACCCCACACCTCACAGGGAGGAGTACACTCCTGAGAGGAAGCTTCCAAAGCAAGAATCAGACAGGTACACTCGCTGTTGAGAAATATTCTATCTTCTGCAGCCTCTGCTGCTGATACCCAGGCAAACAGGGTCTGGAGTGGACCTCAAGCAATCTCCAACAGACCTACAGCTGAGGGTCCTGACTGTTAGAAGGAAAACTATCAAACAGGAAGGACACCTACACCAAAACCCCATCAGTACATCACCATCATCAAAGACCAGAGGCAGATAAAACCACAAAGATGGGGAAAAAGCAGGGCAGAAAAGCTGGAAATTCAAAAAATAAGAGCACATCTCCCCCGGCAAAGGAGCGCAGCTCATCGCCAGCAACGGATCAAAGCTGGACGGAGAATGACTTTGACGAGATGAGAGAAGAAGGCTTCAGTCCATCAAATTTCTCAGAGCTAAAGGAGGAATTACGTACCCAGCGCAAAGAAACTAAAAATCTTGAAAAAAAAGTGGAAGAATTGATGGCTAGAGTAATTAATGCAGAGAAGGTCCTAAACGAAATGAAAGAGATGAAATCCATGACACGAGAAATACATGACAAATGCACAAGCTTCAGTAACCTACTCGATCAACTGGAAGAAAGAGTATCAGCGATTGAGGATCAAATGAATGAAATGAAGCGAGAAGAGAAACCAAAAGAAAAAAGAAGAAAAAGAAATGAACAAAGCCTGCAAGAAGTATGGGATTATGTAAAAAGACCAAATCTACGTCTGATTGGGGTGCCTGAAAGTGAGGGGGAAAATGGAACCAAGTTGGAAAACACTCTTCAGGATATCATCCAGGAGAACTTCCCCAACCTAGTAGGGCAGGCCAACATTCAAATCCAGGAAATACAGAGAACGCCACAAAGATACTCCTCGAGAAGAGCAACTCCAAGACACATAATTGCCAGATTCACCAAAGTTGAAATGAAGGAAAAAATCTTAAGGGCAGCCAGAGAGAAAGGTCGGGTTACCCACAAAGGGAAGCCCATCAGACTAACAGCAGATCTCTCGGCAGAAACTCTACAAGCCAGAAGAGAGTGGGGGCCAATATTCAACATTCTCAAAGAAAAGAATTTTCAACCCAGAATTTCATATCCAGCCAAACTAAGTTTCATAAGTGAAGGAGAAATAAAATCCTTTACAGATAAGCAAATGCTTAGAGATTTTGTCACCACTAGGCCTGCCTTACAAGAGACCCTGAAGGAAGCACTAAACATGGAAAGGAACAACTGGTACCAGCCATTGCAAAAACATGCCAAAATGTAAAGACCATTGAGGCTAGGAAGAAACTGCATCAACTAACGAGCAAAATAACCAGTTAATATCATAATGGCAGGATCAAGTTCACACATAACAATATTAACCTTAAATGTAAATGGACTAAATGCTCCAATTAAAAGACACAGACTGGCAAACTGGATAAAGAGTCAAGACCCATCAGTCTGCTGTATTCAGGAGACCCATCTCACACGCAGAGACATACATAGGCTCAAAATAAAGGGATGGAGGAAGATTTACCAAGCAAATGGAGAACAAAAAAAAGCAGGGGTTGCAATACTAGTCTCTGATAAAACAGACTTTAAACCATCAAAGATCAAAAGAGACAAAGAAGGCCATTACATAATGGTAAAGGGATCAATTCAACAGGAAGAGCTAACTATCCTAAATATATATGCACCCAATACAGGAGCACCCAGATTCATAAAGCAAGTCCTTAGAGACTTACAAAGAGACTTAGACTCCCATACAATAATAATGGGAGACTTCAACACTCCACTGTCAACATTAGACAGATCAACGAGACAGAAAGTTAACAAGGATATCCAGGAATTGAACTCATCTCTGCAGCAAGCAGACCTAATAGACATCTATAGAACTCTCCACCCCAAATCAACAGAATATACATTCTTCTCAGCACCACATCATACTTACTTCAAAATTGACCACGTAATTGGAAGTAAAGCACTCCTCAGCAAATGTAAAAGAACAGAAATTATAACAAACTGTCTCTCAGACCACAGTGCAATCAAACTAGAACTCAGGACTAAGAAACTCAATCAAAACCGCTCAACTACATGGAAACTGAACAACCTGCTCCTGAATGACTACTGGGTACATCACGAAATGAAGGCAGAAATAAAGACGTTCTTTGAAACCATGAGAACAAAGATACAACATACCAGAATCTCTGGGACACATTTAAAGCAGTGTGTAGAGGGAAATTTATAGCACTAAATGCCCACAAGAGAAAGCAGGAAAGATCTAAAATTGACACTCTAACATCGCAATTAAAAGAACTAGAGAAGCAAGAGCAAACACATTCGAAAGCTAGCAGAAGGCAAGAAATAACTAAGATCAGAGCAGAACTGAAGGAGATAGAGACACAAAAAACCCTCCAAAAAATCAATGAATCCAGGAGTTGGTTTTTTGAAAAGATCAACAAAATTGACAGCCGACTAGCCAGACTAATAAAGAAGAAAAGAGAGAAGAATCAAATCGACACAATTAAAAATGATAAAGGGGATATCACCACCGACCCCACAGAAATACAAACTACCATCAGAGAATACTATAAACACCTCTATGCAAATAAACTGGAAAATCTAGAAGAAATGGATAATTTCCTGGACACTTACACTCTTCCAAGACTAAACCAGGAAGAAGTTGAATCCCTGAATAGACCAATAGTAGGCTCTGAAATTGAGGCAACAATTAATAGCCTACCAACCAAAAAAAGTCCAGGACCAGATGGATTCACAGCTGAATTCTACCAGAGGTACAAGGAGGAGTTGGTACCATTCCTTCTGAAACTATTCCAATCAATAGAAAAAGAGGGAATCCTCCCTAACTCATTTTATGAGGCCAACATCATCCTGATACCAAAGCCTGGCAGAGACAAAACAAAAAAAGAGAATTTTAGACAAATATCCCTGATGAACATCGATGCAAAAATCCTCAATAAAATACTGGCAAACCGGATTCAGCAACACATCAAAAAGCTTATCCACCATGATCAAGTGGGCTTCATCCCTGGGATGCAAGGCTGGTTCAACATTCGCAAATCAATAAACATAATCCAGCATATAAACAGAACCAAAGACAAGAACCACGTGATTATCTCAATTGATGCAGAAAAGGCTTTTGACAAAATTCAACAGCCCTTCATGCTAAAAACGCTCAATAAATTCGGTATTGATGGAACGTACCTCAAAATAATAAGAGCTATTTATGACAAACCCACAGCCAATATCATACTGAATGGGCAAAAACTGGAAAAATTCCCTTTGAAAACTGGCACAAGACAGGGATGCCCTCTCACCACTCCTATTCAACATAGTGTTGGAAGTTCTGGCTAGGGCAATCAGGCAAGAGAAAGAAATCAAGGGTATTCAGTTAGGAAAAGAAGAAGTCAAATTGTCCCTGTTTGCAGATGACATGATTGTATATTTAGAAAACCCCATTGTCTCAGCCCAAAATCTCCTTAAGCTGATAAGCAACTTCAGCAAAGTCTCAGGATACAAAATTAATGTGCAAAAATCACAAGCATTCTTATACACCAGTAACAGACAAACAGAGAGCCAAATCAGGAATGAACTTCCATTCACAATTGCTTCAAAGAGAATCAAATACCTAGGAATCCAACTTACAAGGGATGTAAAGGACCTCTTCAAGGAGAACTACAAACCACTGTTCAGTGAAATAAAAGAGGACACAAACAAATGGAAGAACATTCCATGCTCATGGATAGGAAGAATCAATATCGTGAAAATGGCCATACTGCCCAAGGTAATTTATAGATTCAATGCCATCCCCATCAAGCTACCAATGAGTTTCTTCACAGAATTGGAAAAAACTGCTTTAAAGTTCATATGGAACCAAAAAAGAGCCCGCATCTCCAAGACAATCCTAAGTCAAAAGAACAAAGCTGGAGGCATCACGCTACCTGACTTCAAACTATACTACAAGGCTACAGTAACCAAAACAGCATGGTACTGGTACCAAAACAGAGATATAGACCAATGGAACAGAACAGAGTCCTCAGAAATAATACCACACATCTACAGCCATCTGATCTTTGACAAACCTGAGAGAAACAAGAAATGGGGAAAGGATTCCCTATTTAATAAATGGTGCTGGGAAAATTGGCTAGCCATAAGTAGAAAGCTGAAACTGGATCCTTTCCTTACTCCTTATACGAAAATTAATTCAAGATGGATTAGAGACTTAAATGTTAGACCTAATACCATAAAAATCCTAGAGGAAAACCTAGGTAGTACCATTCAGGACATAGGCATGGGCAAAGACTTCATGTCTAAAACACCAAAAGCAACGGCAGCAAAAGCCAAAATTGACAAATGGGATCTCATTAAACTAAAGAGCTTCTGCACAGCAAAAGAAACTACCATCAGAGTGAACAGGCAACCTACAGAATGGGAGAAAATTTTTGCAATCTACTCATCTGACAAAGGGCTAATATCCAGAACCTACAAAGAACTCAAACAAATTTACAAGAAAAAAACAAACAACCCCATCAAAAAGTGGGCAAAGGATATGAACAGACATTTCTCAAAAGAAGACATTCATACAGCCAACAGACACATGAAAAAATGCTCATCATCACTGGCCATCAGAGAAATGCAAATCAAAACCACAATGAGATACCATCTCACACCAGTTAGAATGGCGATCATTAAAAAGTCAGGAAACAACAGGTGCTGGAGAGGATGTGGAGAAATAGGAACACTTTTACACTGTTGGTGGGATTGTAAACTAGTTCAACCATTATGGAAAACAGTATGGCGATTCCTCAAGGATCTAGAACTAGATGTACCATATGACCCAGCCATCCCATTACTGGGTATATACCCAAAGGATTATAAATTATGCTGCTATAAAGACACATGCACACGTATGTTTATTGCAGCACTATTCACAATAGCAAAGACTTGGAATCAACCCAAATGTCCATCAGTGACAGATTGGATTAAGAAAATGTGGCACATATACACCATGGAATACTATGCAGCCATAAAAAAGGATGAGTTTGAGTCCTTTGTAGGGACTTGGATGCAGCTGGAATCCATCATTCTTAGCAAACTATCACAAGAACAGAAAACCAAACACCGCATGTTCTCACTCATAGGTGGGAACTGAACAATGAGATCACTCGGACTCAGGAAGGGGAACATCACACACCGGGGCCTATCATGGGGAGGGGGGAGGGGGGAGGGATTGCATTGGGAGTTATACCTGATGTAAATGACGAGTTGATGGGTGCAGCACAGCAACATGGCACAAGTATACATATGTAACAAACCTGCACGTTATGCACATGTACCCTACAACTTAAAGTATAATAATAATAAATAAATTAAAAAAATACAAAAATTAGCTGGGCATGATGGCACACACCTGTAATCCCAGCTACTAGGGAAACTGAGGCTTTAGAATTGCTTGAACTTGGGAGGCAGAGGTGGCAGTGAGCCAAGATAGCACCAATGCACTCCAGTCTGGGTGACAGAGTGAGACTCTGTTTAAAAAGAAAAAAAAAAAGTGGTGGACAAGAGGAGGAAGGAACACATATATTAACCACTCTGTCATATTCACTCTGTCATATTCACTCTGTCTTTATCTGGCTTAAAAACATATTGCAATAACGTACCAAGGCTTTGATTGTTTTAATTCAGAGTGGCCCAGTTAGGTGATAGGACTGTAATTAGATACTCTCTAAAATAGACCATTGAATTTATATTCTATGTAATGTACTTGGATCCCAAAAACTGCCACTAATATCCTTATCTAGAAAAAGAAATATACACACACAAATAGTCTCTGGCTAAAACCTTTTTTTTTTCTTTGTATTAGTTAATTTCTAAATGCAGAACCGATATAGTGGTAAGGAAGCGATAATGTAAGTAGGCAATGAAAAGGAGGCCTTAATTTCCTTTCTTGCCTCTCTCCTTTCTATTCTCATTTATTTATTGTGTGCTTGTTTGAAAAGCACAGTACTTAGGAATTGGATTACTCTAGTGGAAAGTCATGGCCCCTGTTTTCAAGAGCTATATGTCTAATGAGAAAATGGGTCTGAAGAGACTATTAAAAAGTTTCCTGCTAAGTGCTATAAAGGAAGGTATCCATATGTACAGTGGAGGCTTTGATAAACATATATTTATTTTGCTCCCTGTGGAGCAAAAAAGATGTCACCAAGAAGGGGACACTTCAGATGACTTTTGAATATTTTGCTAGGAATAAAAGTGAGGGGTGAGCATTCTAGCAGGCGGAACAGGATGTGTTGAGGCCCATGTTGCTAGATAGTAAAGTGAAAAATGATTATCTGGAATTTTGAAAAATCAAAAGTGTCAGATAATGCATTTTTAAAGGCATACTAAAGAATTTGTACTTTAAGTTGAAGGCAATAAAAATATCGTATCTGAATATATCAAGAATTAGCTAAGAACACAAAATCCATCTAATATACAGTTGTATCACCTGAGAGCCTGTGTTCACACTTCTACATATACCTTCTTGGATCTCATCTCTCATTTCTCCATTTCCCATGGTCGAAGCAGTCTAAATTCCAGATTCTTATCACAGGTGGTTAAAGTAATCTTTTAGCTATTAAAAGTAACTTAAAGAATCCTACCTAGTTAATCCAGTGATCCAGGACAGTTTCCGTAACTGCATATTGCAATTCTGGATTCATTTCTAAATTCTGCACTTACAATCCAAATTATTTGGTCCAATTTCTTCAAACCAATATGTCCACCTGAGTGAACTAGAGATGACAACACTAGAGCCTCCAGTTGGGGTGCCAATTACTGAATCTTGCTGACATCTGCTGTCACTGTGCCAGACACATCACTTGCAGAACACTCATAGGAATTTCCCAGGCAGCCTGTTGCAACCTGACTCATCTATTTAATGATCTGATCTCTTTAACAATGCCATGCTGTCTAACCAGATCCACTGCCCACCCAGCCATGTTCTACAAGACACACTGCTGCTCCCAAAGGAGCAGATTGATCTAGTTGGAGACACAAGATAAAGACACATTAAAATGAGGTAACCAGAGATAAAAAGTAGCATATAGGAATTACAAAGTTAAAAGTACAAAGTAAAATATAAGTAATATAGATTTTGGAAAAAATAAAACTGGTATAAAGGAAACTGTCAGAGTTAGAATTTCAGCTATGCCTCAAAATATGTCTGGTTTTTAATGACAGTTACAGGTCATTTTTGATAGAATAATATAAACATTTAAAAATCATGCTTGAAAAAAGTATATCTATTTTTGGGGAAATAAAAACAATCTGCTTACACTATGTTAGAAATTTTTAACAAAAAATTGTACAGAATTTTCAAAAGAAATAAAAATGTCAATTTCCTATTCTACAAAATCATAGGAATAGATTTTATCTTTTTTCTGGTGCTGAAAAATTATAGACTTTTGAAAATGTGCTGGTAACAGGATATATATATACGTATCTTCCAAATTTATTGGAAAACAAAACTAGAAAAAACTTGAAAACTAACAAAAAATAAAATAAACAAAAAGAGAGACCAAGGAAATACATTTACAAAGGAAGATGATAAATGATAATAATAAGAACAAATGTACCTACTGGCCACAATAAATACGAATTCATTAAATAATCTAATTAAAATACATTGATTCTCAGATTGAATTTTTAACATTTATCTACATATTGTTTATTTTAAATATTTTTGTTCAAAATATTTGTTGAATACACTCTCTGTAACAAATAAAGTGTGAGAATCTGGAAATATAATGGTTAACAAGATATCTATTTTTTTCTTTCAAAGAAAAATAAAGACATATTTCCTTGATAAAAAATAAGAGGCAAATAAAAACCTACATATTTAAGAGGAACAGTACTTATATCAGACACAATGGAATTCTTCTTATAGAACATGAATTAATCAAGAGGATATATTGTATTGATAAAAGTTAAATAAAAGTAATCATTACCTCATATATATATCTTTCAATGCAGTTTCAAATGCAAAACATATAAAGCAATGATCAAATAGGAGATATTAAAACACTTTAAACAACGATTTGATAGTTTTGTTTGAAAGATGACTGAGGTCACACTTGCTCAGAATTTATGAAATGCAGCACAAATCATTATGATTTTGATGAAGAAAATTCATATTATGTGAATAGAAATTAAAACTTTATTTCTCCTCATTTTACCCTAAAATATAATATAATCTCAAATTAAATTCTCAGAAAATTTCTTCATTTGGAACTTGACAAAATGATAGTAACATTAAATTAGAAAAAATAAATACCTAAGTATTAGTAAGACAAGAGTCATTAACAAGAATAGAAGGAGAGTGGTGATATTTGCTCTAGAAAATAATATAGAAAAATACAAGCCATACCAATTAAAGAATAAACTAATGATGTAGAAATAAGCAGAAAGACTAATTAAACAGAATAGAAATTCCAGAAGCTACTTTAAACTGAAGAATACAGTCTATCATAATTGGAGCATTTCAATACATTTTGTGAAAGATAACTTGGACAATTTACAAATTATTGAAAGACTTTTCACATAAATATTAACACATTCTCTACTTTAAATAGCCACATAGTGAAAATTACTTTTAAAATGCCTGTGTCCAAAAGAAATTAGCAAAGTTCACAGAGTCAAGTGCAAAAACCAACCACAATAGATAAGACTTTGTAGAATGCCTTGCAAAGAGATTCCAAAGTCAGGTTTAGGAATTTCTTAAATATGTTAAAGGCAGAGAGCAAACTGGATGATCATTTGGGATCATGTCTGGCCACTGTCCAAAAACTGCATTAAGGGGTATAAAGAAGTCGGTAAGAAGACTAAATTAATGTCCTTTGCCTAAGTCATTATTGGGAAGGCTGTAGGAATATTCCAACCGCTGGCTAAATATGCAACTTGTAGTTTCAATTAGCTGCTCAGTCCAAAAGCTGGCAGATTGTAGGCATTTTATCAATTCTAAATATCCCAGAACTTGGGAACTATAAAACTGATTAATTTTGATTTGACTTTTGCAAATTACTAAATAGAATCTGTAAATAACTAGAAGGAAAACGAGTATATATGAGGAACCGCTGCTTATTGCTTGACTTCAGTTTTTAGAAGAATAAACATATACAAAATAAGGAATTTAATGTAATTTCTTTCTCAGTGTTTTCTTCAGAAGAAATATTTTAATTCAAAGGCACTAACAATGTCATGGTAAGACTTGAAGGGGGTCTATCTTCCTCTGGAAATAGAATAGCAATGGTAAAGGCATGCATCTGATGAACAATATTGTTCTCTGAATGAAGACCTCCAGAGTCGAGCTTCCAGACAATGTATGTATATAATGTACAAAGACGTTTTCAGATGGTAGCATGCCCACTGTGAAAATAAACTATAAGAAAGGATCTTCAAAACTGTGAGTAGGCCGGGCATGGCCCACGCATGTAATCCCAGCACTTTGGGAGGCCGAGGCAGACAGATCACCTGAGGTCAGAAGTTCAACCAGCCTGGCCAACATGGTGAAAACCCGTCTCTACTAAAAATACAAAAATTAGCCAGGCACGGTGGTGGGTGACTGTTATCTCTGGTACTTGGGAGGCTGAGGCAGGAGAATCACTTGAACCTGGGAGGCAGAGGTTGTAGTGAACCAAGATTGTGCCATTGCACTCCAGCCTGGGCAATAAGAATGAAATTCCATCTCAAACAAAACAAAACAAAACAAAACAAAGCAAATAAGAAAACTGTGAGTAAACAGCAAATTAGAGATCTATTTTATTATGAGAACAGCAAGTTCATTGAGTAGAAGACACAACGCAGTAGTTATGGGATAATGGGTTCCAGCGTTTCAGTTTTGACCCTGAAATTCACCTGGGAAATATCAGTGATGAAAGGGACAGAATCCAAAAATTCTGGTTTCTATAGATTACAGATCAATGAATGTGATGTCACATAAATGACTGAAAAATTTTGACTGTCAGTGTTTCACAAACTGAGGATAATAATATCAATTTGATAGCGTTGTTAGTATATTTACAAGAAATAATGAAAGTGAATGCACCTAGTGGAGTGTTTGGCACATGTCTGAATTGATTTCTTGACTCCAGTCACTAGACATGTCAAGCCATTGTACCACTCTAACTAAAAACACAAAAATAGGAGAGTCTTCAGGATTTTAGTCTCAAATATGAAAAGATCATTCAGATCTCATAAAACTTGTAAGAGAAAATATTATAGCTCCATCACACATTAACAGTGAAAGATACTAATAACCGTCTAGGTGGGCCATGGTTTTCAAACAAGGCTGTACATTAGGATCACCCATGAACTTTTAAAAAATAAAGATGCTACTTCCCTCAGAATTTCTAAAAATCATCATTCCACGGTAGTCTGGGAATACCTTCTTTGGTGTGGCCTGTGTAGATCTGGCATGCACCTTGGTTGAGAACACTGACTGTAGGTATAAAGATACAAACTGCAATATAGTGTAAAAAAGAAGAGGTGGCAGAATATTCACTTGGGAGAGAGATAGAAAGCTGCCAGAATTAGCTGGGCATGGTGACTCATGCCTGTAATCCCAGCACTTTGGGAAGTCTAGGGGGGCAGATCACCTGAGGTCAGGAGTTTGAGACCAGTCTGACCAACATGGTGAATCCCCGTCTCTACTAAAAATACAAAAAAATTAGCCCGTGGTGGTGTAGTGGCTCATGCGTGTAATCCAACCTACTTGGGAAGCTGAGGCAGGAGAATTGCTTGAACCCTGGAGGCAGAGGTTGAGGTGAGCTGAGATCGAGCCACTGAACTCCAGCCTGGGTGCCAGAGTGAGGCTACATCCCAAGGAGGAGGAGGAGGAGGAGGAGGGGGAGGAAGAAGAAGAAGAAATAGAAGAAGAAGAAGAAGAAGAAGAAGAAGAAGAAGAAGAAGAAGAAGAAGAAGAAGAAGAAGAAGAAGAAGAAGAAGAGGAGGAGGAGGAGGAGGAGGAGGAGGAGGAGGAGGAGGAGGAGGAGGAGGAGGAGGAGGAGGAAGAGGAAGAGGAGGAAGAAGAGGAAGAAGAGGAAGAAGAAGAAGAAGAAGAGGAGGAGGAGGAGGAAGGAGGAGGAGGAGGAGGAGGAGGAGGAGAAAGCTGCTAGGATTAGGATGAAGTCTGGATAGTTAAGAATTTAGAAGTAAAATTGGGAGTATCTCTCTTTCAGTGAAAATAATAGAAGTGGAAAGGGAAAGGAATGGGGAGAGGAGGCTCTAACTGACAGCAGTGATGACTTTATAAAGTGAATTACCTGATGAATTGCTTTGGTCCAAGGATTGGTACAAAAAGAGATTAAACATAATCTTCTATCAGCCAAGTTAAAATTAGATGAGTGTGTGTTCTGGGAAATTTTGGTACATGCAGAGCATCTTATTCACTGTATTTTGCTTTAATGCCATAGAATAAATGAGACCTGATAGGAAAGCCTAGATGACGATCACCATTTCAACACACCATTTCGAAGATGATGTCTCTGATAGCAATTTCTAGTTCTGCAAAGATGCACCAGAGACTGATTATGATGAGCCATTTTACCTCACTATTCTATAGAGATTATCTTCCGGCTTGCAGAGGTTGCTACTGTTTACAAAACCAGATGTTAGAGTGCCTCTACCCTCAGGAATCCTAGTAAGCCAGAATTTTATTTAAAAAGCTGTTTTCCCCCAATGTACCAAGCTAGAGTGTTTGCTGATGCTTTTGTCAGCATGCTCACAGCTGCTCACCTCACTTGAAGTTATACTTGAGCATTCCCCTGACATGTTCTGCTTTGCACTTTTTGCACACTGTTGATCCTCTTCAGTTTCACATATAAAACCTGTTCATGAAGTTGCTCAGCTACCATTTATCTCTTGCACATATCTAGTCCAAGAGAATGACATTCAAATGAGTATTATATCAATGTTAACAGACTGAGTGGTGCCCACGATGCTTCTGGGAAGATCAGTGGGAGGTCTATGTCTCATTTTTCAAGGAGGTAAGATGCAAAAGCATGTAGAGACACTGAATCATTTTAGAATGATGCTCTGGGGACATTCTCTTGCAGCTCCTTATTTTACCAAGAAGAAATATAAATATCCAGAGACTTTATGGAAATGTTCTTAAGTTTACATCGCTAGTTAGTAACAGAACTGACCCTGTATTCTAGATGCTATGCCAATATTGTAACCCAAAACCACGTTACTGTTATACCACATTACTTTCCTACTGGCAAACCTGTAAGAGAAAATGAAAGTAAGTTATTACAGCAAAATGCCTTTTCTTATTAAGCATTAAAGCCTGATAGCAAGGGCAATGTCCAAACACGAGTATTTAATAATAGCTTGAAGTTTTCAAGAGAACTTCCTGCGCATAAGAACATGTGGCATGTTGAGTGACAGGGTTATTACAGCACGGAGACATCCCTAACAAGAACTAGATTTAAATAGAGTATATGGCAATTATAATGTGTCAGTGGCTAATGAGGCATTCTCTATTCTAAAGAAGAATCAATTCTTGGAGTCTTTACTAACACAGATAAAGCTGTATATTCACACCAAAACTTGATATTACTTGTTCTGCAGTTGGCGTGGTTATGCTGGTAAAATGTCTATGTTACCATATACATGGATTTCACAGTGAAATCCTAATTTGGTAAAGCTTCATTGGTCAATGTTTGGATTCACAGAGTAAATTCAGTCTTACCTGGTCTACAGGCTGCCCTAGGTAATTTCCTGGCCAAAGAAAAGTTTCAAAAATATTGGCAATAATCAATATCACCCCAAAGAAAGACAGTGCCAGTGACAACAATATGATTATTGTCAACATATAATTTTGATGTCAGTATCAGGTCATTGGTCTCAGCAGTGACAACCTCATGATCTGTCAGGTTCTCCACAAATGTCCATAATTTTATGATCTCACATTCACTTTTCAACTTCTTAAAATCTGACTTATATGTTACCAAATCACGAAAATTTATTGCACTGAAATCATCAGTCTTTTTAGTTTTCATGATCTAATCAGAACACATTTTCATGATCACACAAAATTTCATGATCAGATCTGAACAACACATTTCATTTAATTTCTGTGGAACATTTTGGACCTTTATTTTGAAACGCTTTTCTTCCTTGACTTCTGTAAAATTCTCTTCATTATTTTCCTAATTCATTAACAGCTTCTTTATTCCCAGATTCTCTTCCTTCTTCTATGATTCAGTGCTCACAGAGGATCAGAGTCAGACCTTAATTTTTCTTTTTACTTTAATTATAACCTCTAGCTTATTATTTCCACATCCATGGGGCTTGGACATTTCCTCTGTTTCTATATAGCCTAAATATTGTCTAATCATCTCTCTTCTCTCTCTCTCTCTCTCTCTCTCTCTCTCTCTCTCTCTCTCTGTGTGTGTGTGTGTGTGTGTGTGTGTGTATGAATCTATCTATATACGTGTGTGTGTGTGTGTGTATATATATATATTTATATAAATCTTCTTATAAACATCTTTAAACACCTTTTGGGCAGAGATTTTTTCCTAAACCAATTATTTTCACCTCTAGCCCTTGGTCACCCACATTTCTTGTTACAGGGAATGCCATTTATGCTGTCCCTAAGCCAGAAATCTGGAACCATCTTAGAGTTCTCCCTATTCTTCACTGCACTTTTAGTGGATCAAATGGACATTCAAGGTTTCTTCATTCTCTGTCATAAATACAATGTGTATATATCATTTACACTCCACATCTGCTGCCACAACCCTATTTCAAGTACTAATCACTGCTTACCTAGACCCTAAAATAATGGACCCTAAAATAAACTCTTATCTATTTTATTTTCCAGCTTCGTTCCTTTCAAATTCGTCTTCTACATTACTGCCAGCATAATCTTTCATTCTGTAAGGCAAACTGAGTGAAATGTCCAGTGTCATATTTACTCACCATATGACCTAAACAAGTCACTTACTTCCTCTTGGCCACATTTTCCTCATCTGCAAATGGAAATACTAGTATCTACTAAAATTATTGATAAATATATTCCTTGACTTCTTGAGCCAGAAGGAAAAATGTAGGCATCATTTCATTTACCAACTCAATCTATGGCTAAGAAAAGACTAACGTACCATTTGTTTGCTCGAGGTCACAGTATGATTTAATGTAAAAATAGGTATAAATTGTCAATCTCCTGGTTCTTGGTCTAGTGTTCTTTCAATTCACCTACAGACCTTTAAATATGTGTCATGCACATTATGTCATACTGTTAAAGATGTATTGAAGAGGATATTCTCAATATCCCATGATAAAACATTATAAACACTCATTATTGAACAATAGCCTTACAAGAAATTTCTTTGAATTAATCACACTAAGCTGGCAGCTACACCTTAGTCCATCAAGTTTTGTCTTACTGTTATCTTCAGCTATTGCTTAATGGACTCCAGAATGTTACATACATCTTTTGCCCAGGGGGCTGAGTGAAAACAAATACTGGATGAGGACATCTGTCTAATGAGTTGAGCATGCCAGAGGCATGCACACGAGTATATATCACCCTGCCACTGGCTGTTTTAGGGTAAGATGTGCTTTCTTCCTATGTTCCCAAGTCTAGAACAAACAGGTCATTTGACTATAATATTTAGGATTTATTGTATTTTATCTAGTAAAGATAATCAACATATAGAAATCAACCTCTATTGCTTTTTTTTTCTTTCTGATCTTAAAATGTACTTTTTGAAATAAATACTTTAAAAATTTTAACTGTTAACTTGATAGTTAGATTATAACAGGTGATAAACATTGTTAAAGATTTCCAAAGAAAAGTGACATTTACAAAGGAGACATTTTCTTAGCAGTACCAATTTTGTTGTCTTTTTCACAGATAAAATTACTCTATGCCTTATTTGGTTTAAGATTAGCCATTGTTTTGTTCTAGTTTCTCTTCGTTTTTAAATATTTTTGGTTCAAAAATTAAAACTCTTTGTTGTACTCTCAAAAAGTAATGGAATTGAAGGGGATTTCAAAATTGATAGGAGCACTGGAATTCCTAAATTAATAATATCTTACTTTTTTTGTTTTCATAAATAAATCAAGGATATTTTATGAAAAATGTTTCTCTCGTACATTGATGCTTATTTTGAGAAAGATTTTTCTAGCAAAGTAGAGTAAAACAAAAAGTGGTATGAAAACTTTTATGCAAATCAATCCATCGTTCATGTCCATACGTTTGAATAGTCTATCATTCGCTAAAAGTTTCTTCTAGCAATGACACTTTAGATATTTATAAGTGATACAACTTCCTGAATTTTCCCAATTACTCATACACACCTTTGAACTAAATTGTTTCTGTAAAAACTCAGAATAGATTTATTAGAGAGGGAGACTTAATGGAATATTATGTGTAGCAATAACAATGGATCCTGAGAAGCAGAGATCTGTGGAAGTAGTTGCCGACTGACAATGGAACCCAGATCTAAGATTTTGAATAAGTCATCTGGACTGGTACCAAAATCACCAGGTCATAAAATTTTCCTCCCAAGAACATTTACACTCCCATGTTCTGCTACTATTTGCATTCATTCACAAATTATTGAGTCTAATACAAAACACCAAAAATCAATTAATTTGTTTTAGTTTCTGCATATGGTTATTTAAAAATTATTAGGTAAATTTAGTCAAGGATGAAAACAATATTTCAGCATCCCTATTTTCTATATTTTATGAGTTTTGCCATATTCAATTTGTCTGTTTTTAAAAATTTTAATAGCAGTTTTATGAACATATAACAGATACTATAAAATTCAACCAAAATATGCAGTTCATAGTTTTCTTTCTTTCTTTTCTCTTTCTTTCTTTCTCTCTCTCTTTCTTTTATTCCCTCCCTCCCTCCCTCCCTCCCTCCCTCCCTCTCTTCCTTCCTTCCTTCCTTCCTTCCTTCCTTCCTTCCTTCCTTCCTTCCTTCCTTCCTCCCTCCCTCCCTCTCTTCCTTCCTTCCTTCCTTCCTTCCTTCCTTCCTTCCTTCCTTCCTTCCTTCCTTCCTTCCTCCCTCCCTCCCTCCCTCCCTCCCTCCCTCCCTCCCTCTCTTCCTTCCTTCCTTCCTTCCTTCCTTCCTTCCTTCCTTCCTTCCTTCCTTCCTTCCTTCCTTCCTTCCTCCCTTCTTTCTCACTCCATTGCCCAGGCTGGAGTGGAGGGCCACGATGTCTGCTCACTGCATCCTCAACTTCCCAGGCTCAGGTGATCATCCCACCTCAGCCTCCCAAGTAGCTGGGACTACAGGTTAGTGCTACCATGCCCAGTTTTTTTGTTGTTGTTTTTTGTGGGTTTTTTTTTTTTTTTTTTTTTTTTTGTATTTTTGGTACAGACAGAGTCTCACTATGTTGTCCAGGCTGATCTCGAACTCCTGAGCTCAAGCAATCTGCCTACCTCAGCTTCCTAAAGTAATAGGATCACAGCCATGAGCCACTGCATCAGGCTCCATTCACAGTTCTTGAAGTGAAGTGTGTCTTTACAGGTTTATGCTATGATTACCATTGTATTCCTTAAAAACTTTTCATCATCGCAAATAGAAACCCTATACTCATTAGTTGTCACTCCCCATTCTCCCCCTTCTCCTGTCACTGGCAACCACTAATCTAGTGCCTATTCCTATGGATTTGACAATTCTGGGCATTTCATATACATGGAAGTATGCAATATGTGGCCTTTTTTGACTGGCTCTTTACCTGAGCATGATGTTTTCAAGGTCCATCCATGTTTTAATATCTATCGGTTCCCTCCTTCCTTTCCGTTGCTTAATAAGAATAGACTTTGTGGATATCCTATGTTTTGCTTATCCCTTCATCAGTTGATGGACATTTAGCTTTTTTCCACTCTTTGGTTATTATGTATAATGCTGCTGTGAACATTCACTTACAGGTTTTCATGTGAACAAATGTTTGAAATTCTCTTGGGTATATACACTGGAGAGGAATTGCTGGATCATGTGGTAACTCTATATTTGGCTTTTTAGGAACCGTCAAACTGTTTTTCAATGTTGCTGTATCATTTCATAATCCCACCAGAAGTGCCTAAAATCCCAATGCCTCTGCATATTCATCAACAGTCATTTTCTTCCTGTCTTTTTAAAATTTTGGTCATCTGAGTGGATGTGAAGCAATACCACATTGTGGTTTTAGTTTGCATTTTTCTAATGACCAATGACATTGAACATATTTTCATATGCTTATTGGCCATCTATTTATTTTTTGTCTTTAAAGAAATGTCCCATTTGAATCATTTTCACATTTTCATTTGTGATGTCGTTATTTTGTAGAATTGTAAGGGCTACAAAAATATTTGAAATACATGACCTTTATCACTTATAGTATGAATAAATATACACTCCCAATCTGTGGTTTGTCTCTTCACTTTCTTGATGGTATACTATAAAGCACAAAAGGTCATGATATTGATGAAATCTTATTCATCCCGTTTTAAATTTAGTCCCTTTTTATTTTAGTGTCAAATCTAAAAAGCTATTACCTAATCCAAGGTCATGAATATATATATTTTTGTAAGAGTTTTATAGATTTTAATTCTTAATTCAGGTTGATGACCAGTTTTGATTTTTGTGTATGGAGTGAGGTAGAAGTCAAATTTCATTCCTTTCCTGTGGAAATCCAGTTGTTCCAGTACCACATGTTTGAAAAGGCTTATATTTCCCCCCAGTGAGTCATGCTGGCACCCTTGTCAAAAATGAATTGCCCATAAATATAAGAGTTTATATCTGGCAATTTCATTCCATTAATCTATATGTCAATGTTTGTGCCAGTACCACATTGTCTTTATTTACTAAAGTTTCTAGTAAGATTTGAAATCTGTATGAGTCCTCTAACTGTGTTCTTTTTCAAGATTGTTCTCGTTATTCTGTGTCCCTTGCATATACACATAAATATTTGGATAAGGTGATTCCTTTGTGCAAAAGGAAAGCTAGGTTTTTTATAAAAACTGAATTGAATTATTGTTCTATTTTGAGGAGCATTACCATCTTAACAATAGTACATTTTTTGATCTATAAATGTAAGATATCTTTATGTTTATTTAAGTATTTTTTAATATTTTTCAACAATGTTTGTAGTTTTCAGTGTACAAGTGTGCACTTCCTGTTAAATTTATTTCTAAGTATTTGGTTCTCTTCCTTTGGATGATGTTCTTTATTGCAAATGAATAGAAATAAAATTGATTTTTATACATTGTTCTTGTATCCTGCATACTTTATGAGCAAGTTTATTAGTTCTAATAGATTTCTTAGTGGATTAATTAGGATTTACCATATACAAAATAATGTTCTTTGCTGAGAGGTAGTTGTATTTTCTCCTTTCCAATCTAGATGCCTTTTTCTTCTATTTTCTTGTTATATTATTCTAGCTGGAACCTCCAGTACAATGTTGAATTGCAAATATTTGTTATGGCTGGGTGCGGTGGCTCACGCCTGTAATCCTAGCACTTTGGGAGGCCGAGGTGCTCGGATCACGAGTTCAGGAGATCGAGACAATCCTGGCTAATACGGTGAAATCCTGTCTCTACTAAAAATACAAAAAACTAGCCAGGTGTGGTGGCGGGCGCCTGTAGTCCCAGCTACTCGGGAGGCTGAGGCAGGAGAATGGCGTGAACCCGGGAGGCGGAGCTTGCAGTGAGCTGAGATCGCGCCACTGCACTCCAGCCTGGGCGACAGAGCGAGACTCCATCTCAAAAAAAAAAAAAAAAAAAAAAAATTGTTAATTTTTTTGAGGATCCCTTATATGTGATGAGTTGGATAGCTTCTGCTTTCAAAATTATCCCTGTTTTTTGAGTTTGATTGTGATGTGAGTAGGTGTGTATTTCTTTGAATTTATCCTAAATGGATTTCACTGAACTTTTCATGTGTGTAGATAAATATTATCATCAAATTTGAGAGATTTTAAGCCATAAATTATTCATATATTCTTTCTACCCATTTCTTGTTTCTCCTTCTGGATCTTTTATTATGGGTATATTGGTATGCTTGATGGTGTCCACAGGTGTCTGTTCATTTTCTTTTCTTTTTTTTTTTTTTTTTCTTTCTCTTCCTCAGACTAGATAATCTCCATTGGCCTATCTTCATGTTCAATTATTTCTTCTGCTTATAGCCGAAATCTATTTCTAATTCCTCTATTTTATATTCATTTCAATTATTTTAATTTAAATACAGAATTTCTATACAATTTTTTAAACATAGTTTATCTTTTTTTATTGATATTCTGTTCTTGGTGAGGCATCATTCCATACTATCCTTTAATTGTTTAGACAAAGTTTTCTTTGTTTTCTTTGGTCATATTTATAATAGCTGTTTAATGTCTGTCTTGTCTAGTGAGTCTAATACCTGGGCTTTTTCAGGAACCAGTTTCTTTGACTTTTGTTTTTGTTTTTCTGTATATGGGTTATACTCTCCTGTTTACAATGTCCTATAGATTTTTGTTGTTTTGTTTAAAAATGGGACATTTAAAATAATATAATGTTACAACTCTAAAAATCTAAGTTCTGTGCTGTCGTATTCTACACTTTCCTATGGGTTATCATTGTGACTCATTGTTGGTCGTGGTGATTGTGGTTCCATTTTTTTGTTTTGAGACTTTCCTCAACTAATTGTGTAAAGTCAGTCTTTTCATATGAAGTTACTTAGGTTTTTGTTCATGTATGTGTGTTAGTGTTAAGATGATGACTGGACAGAGATTTCCCTGAGTGCCTGGAACCAACATGCCTTCCAGCCTTTGCCAATGTGCTCTATGCATTGGAATATGCCTTCCATGCACCCGAAGACAGTATACAAGTCTGACTTTAGCCTTTATTTCCACCTTTGCAGAACTTCAAGTTAACCAGGGCTGAGAGATTAGAGCCTTTTCAGGTCTTTCCTTCTAGAATCCCAGGAAAATGTTGGTGCTTTTCAAAGCCCTGTATGGACATCTAATTCTCTAACTTTCCTTTTTAAGTTTTTTTTTTTTTGGGGGGGGTCAGATTTTTGTTAGTCTCAACTGTTATCACCACCTACAGATCTTTGATGTTAAATAATTGTACCTTTTGGCTTTGACAGATGTCTAGGGGAAAAGACTGTTGGCGATGCCGGAGCACTGAGTCAGGTCAAAGGAAGTCAAGTTCCTGGGTGTGGGATCTAGAGAACTGCTAGCCAGGTCAAATCATCATATTCTTTTGGAACAGGGCTTTTTATGGGGCTCCACATAGGAAAAGTCATAATGGAATCCTTTCTTTACAACAACTGACATTTTGAGAATAATATTTAAAAACTCAATCGAAAATGTAGGCAATTATATTCCAATTATGGAAGTGGAAAGTCTTTTAAAATAAAAACAAAAAGACCTAATTCTAAATTATTGGAAACAATCTGCTGATATTAAAATTAAAAAATATTTTATCAAAACCTGACTTTAAAATGAAAAGATAAGTTATAAATGGTGAACATATATTTCAAGTCACAAAATTGACAACAGAATGCATAAAGAATACCAGTCAAATTTAACGAGCTAGAACAGTGTACAAAAATGAATGTTACGAAGAGAAAGTTATAATTTCCTAAATATTATATAAAGCAAAATGCCTTTGTAAAATGAGGATAAAGGAAATAGTCCTTTATCCTCATAAGAATGTAAAGCAATATTATGATTGCATGTAACTTACAACATAGCCTTAAATTACTTACAGCAGACATGGTAGACATATAAAACTGAAATAGTCAAAATATACCTACTTAGATGCTGAGAAATGAAATTGAATAAAAATGATCAGGAACAAAGAAGGTGTAAACAACATTAAATAAAAGCTTTGTGAGATAGACACATATGAAAACTTGTCTCTGTTTTTATTAACTAATTTTTGTGTTAAACAAAGGTAATTTTTAAAAACTGATCAGTTCACAAAACATTTCATAATAAAGTGTATGTTCTTTGACCATAATAAAATAAAATTAACAGTTAACTCTACCTAGTGGCATATGTTTAGAATCTTAAAAGAAAAAGAAAAAGCTTGTTTACAATTTAAAAAATTAAGAATGGAATTATAAATTATTTTTATTTGAAATATTATAAACGCAAAAATTATCAAAATTTGTAAATATGATAATACAGGATATTGAATGCATTAAATACATTTATAAAAATCAATAAATGAACTAAATGAACTACACATTCAACTAAAAAAGCTAGAAAACAACAAAAAAATTACCCATGATGAACCAAAAGGAAAGTTTAAAAATCCTTGGAGACAACCAAGCAATACCATAAGAACATAGGCAAGGGCAAAAGTTTTATGACTAAGACGCCAAAAGCAATTGTAACAAAAGCAAAAATTAACAAATGGGATCTAATTAAACTAAAAAGCTTCTGCACAGCAAAAGAAAATATGAACAGAGTAAGCAAACGATTTATAGAATGGGAGAAAATTTTTGCAAACTATGCATCTGACTAAAGTCTAATAATCAGCATCTATAAGGCACTTAAATTTATGAAAACAAAAAAACATTAAAAAGTGGACAAAGGATATGAACAGACACTTTTCAAAAGAAAACATACATGTGGTCAGCAAGAAAAAAAACTCAGCATAACTGATCATTAGTGAAATGCAAATTAAAACCACAATGAGGTCGGATGCAGTGGCTCACACCTGTAATCACAGTACTTTGGGGTATCAAAGAGGGCGAATCAATTAAGGTCAGGAGTTCAAGAATAGGTTGACCAACATGCGAAATTCCATTTCTACTAAAAATACAAAAATTAACCAGGCATGGTGGTGTGCACCTGTAATTCCAGCTACTCAGGAGGCTGAGTCATGATAATTGCTTGAACCCACGTGGCAGAAGTAGCAGTGAGAAGATAGTTCCACTGCACTCCAGCCTGGTTGACAGACAGAGACTCTGTCTCAAAAACAAACAAACAAACACAATGAGATACCATCTAACACCAGTGAGAATGACTATTATTAAAAAGTCAAAAAAAAAAAAAAAAAAAAAAACAGATGCTAGCAAGGTTGTAGAGAAAAAGAAATGTTTATACACTGTTGGTGGGAGTGTAAAGTAGCTCAGCTATGGTGGAAGACAGTGTAGTGATTTCCCAAAGACCTAAAGGCAGAAATACCATTCGATCCAGCAATCCCATTACTGTATATATATCCAAAGGAATATAAATCATTCCATTATAAAGACACATGCACATGTATGTTCATTGCAGCACTACTCACAATAGCAAAGACATGGATTCAACCTAAATGTCCTTAGTAAGAGACTGGATAGAGAAAATGTAGTACATATACACTATAGAATATTATGCAGTCATAAAAAAGAATGAGATCACGTCCTTTCCAAGGACATGGATGCAGCTGGAGGCCATTATAGATAGCAAAGTAACTCAGGAACAGAAAATCAACTATCACACATTCACACTTAGAAAGTGGGAACTCAATGATGAGAGCTCATGGACACATGCAGAGGAACAACACACAGTGGGAACTTTTGGGTGGAGATGGAGAGAGAGGAACAGGAGAAACAACTAATGGCTACTAGGTTAATACCTGGATGATGAAATAATCTGTACAATAAATCCCCACGACACAAGTCTACCTATGTAACAAATCTGCACTTATATCCCTGAGCTTAAAATAAAAGTTAAAAAAATAAAAAAATTAAGTGTACATGCTTATGACAAACTAAGATTCCTTGCGAAGAATGTCTTGCAAATCATACCAAAGAGACACATACAAGTATTTTTTATCACTATTGTTTACAATATGTAAAATGACAAAGCAATTGAAATATCTAATAGAAAAAAAAATGAGCAAATAAAATTAAATCTGTTCCTACAATTAAATACTATATATTATTTGTAGGAAATAAATTATATCAATATATAACTGTAGATTTCAACAAAGAATGCTGAAAGAAGTGTGATTTCTAGAAAGTATATTAAAGTGACTACATTCATTAATATATAAAATATATCAAAAATAATGGGAAAATTAAAATATAAGCAACAGTACTTTTAAAAGAACTAGAAGGCTATTAACTTAATATATATCAGTGGTGACTTCAGAGAAAGAAAGATAATGCAACTGGCTGTAGAGAATAAGAGAAATTCTAACTTTATAATATTTATGTACAAAAATTAAAGCAAATACAATAAATGAGTATTGTCAATATTAGGTTTTGGTTTTATGGATGTTTATCATAAAGTCTGCATTTTGAGTTTGCTGCATTTTTATTTGCCTGTATTTTTTTAAATTAAAATATAAAAGCATATTAACATCATCTCATTATAGGTCTATAATTTCTACCCCTTGATTGCTTTTCTTGTTGTTTTTGTTTTTTTTGTTTTTTTTGTTTTTTTTTTTCCTGACAAAGAAAAGTCAAATATAAGTGCAAGGGCCAACAGTCCATCAGTTCACCTCCCTGAACCCTGAGGGATTGGATTAGATGATTTCTTAGTTCCCTCCTAGCAATATGATGCTATGAAATCCTGCAGGAAGCAGCATATTTCTTTCACTACAAGGAGAGCCTCTCTCAAACAATTAATAATAGGTTCTTTCCTTGTGGTAAGCGCCTTTATTTTTATTATCTTCATATAATACCTGACCTGTCTGTGTATGCCAAATACTGCTGTGAAAATGAAAAGACCCTTCTAAGTGCTTAGCATCCTTATAGGATTCATGGATGTGGAGGTGTTTAAATATTACCAGAATTGCATTGGAATAAATAATGTTCACCTTGACTGTCTTTAGAAAGTAGAATTGTTTTGTCAGCACTCTAGGTAAGTATTTGAGTGAAAGAAAGCTTAAAGTTGAGAAACAGCTCAATAACCAACACACAAATGAAACAAAAACAGAAAACAAACACAAACAGAATCCAAATTAACTCCTTATTCGAGAACTTGTGGGAAATGCAAAGAACCGTTCTTAGATTTAAAATGCTTGAATTAAAATGAACAGATGAATTAAATGATTGGGGTGAAGAAGAATCACATGGGAAAAAGAATGATCCAGTTTTAACATTACTTCTCCTCGAGATAGTATGACAAGGTGCTCAAGAGAGAGATTTTTATTGCAAAGGAACATGAATGAGACTTTGAGATGCTAGGAATATTGTCTACTTGATGCAAGTATAAATTATACGGGTATTTGCCTTAAAATGATTTGGTAAATTATATGATTATGAACTATCCTATATAAAATCTTTATAGATATGCATATATCTGTATATATAAAGTCAGATATGACTTTGTCATATATGAAAGTATATACAGACAGATGTATCTAACTGTATAGTGAAAATTTTAAAACGCATGTTTCCTTCACAGATTGTCAAATGTTAAAAAAGAAAATGAATAATGTTGATGAAGTAGAAAAACAAGGTGAATTGCCACACATTGCGGATTGGAATATAAGTTGGTAAAACCCATTTGGGACCATTATTTGGCATCATTTTAATAAAATGGAAACTGTATCTTGATTTCAACCCAGCAATTTCTCCCAGATTCTTGCACTTGTGCACCCTCCCATTGTGCAGCCTCATCTCTGAGTGTCAAAAGTAAACTAGCCTTCATGTCATTGGATTTTAGTAACCTGATACTGGAGGGGAGGCAGATGGAGTAATAAGGGAAACGTTAAAAATAACAATATCTGAGCCTCAGCTGTACATCCGTAAGTGCTGGGCTGTATTTTAATGGCTAATATACTTACATTCATCTTCCACTTCACTGAGCCAGGAATCAGGTCTATGTAAGAACCATATCCTTCATGTCTATAATATGTATAGTATATAATAAGTTCTCAGTAAATTATGTACAACTTCTGAAAAAAAAATTGAGAGAAGAAGCATGAAGGATCATGGGCACAGTGGGGCTTTAACTCATTGTGGCCTCCAGTGAGCAGTGTTTCTGAGGAATTAGGACAACAGTGGTGATGGAGGTGGAGAGGGAATGTCTCTGCCGTGAGTATCCGGCTCGTGGTGAATCCCAGGAGATTGGTGGTGACTTCATGTAGCTTCTCAGACAGGAGAGGACTTAGTATTGATACCCTTGAGTGGCACTGGAGCAGATAAAACACCATGGCCTTGAACTGGAGAAGCGAGCCCAGGAGACAGCTGCTGGAGATGCCCAGGTGTAACTGAAGGGGAACTTGCAGCGGGGTGTGAGACCAGAATAGGCAGAAAATGCAAGGGCAGGGAAGAGACAGGTTATTTAAGTACAAAGGCAACATGTGATTTTGTAAGGCAAAATTGCATCTGCATAGGTAATTTTCTTTAATAAACAAAGTCTGAAATAAGCCCTCACTCAAATATTTTAGAGATATATTTCTATTCTCTAACATAATCCACTGAACGTAACTTAAGCTATTTTGATAACCCAAGAAATTCATTTTAAAATAATATTTACTCTATTTTATTATTTTCATTCCCATAGTAAACATTGAAATAGTGTTACGCCTTTTAAACTAAATGGCCTGAGATGACCTACAAATGCAGGCCTTTGTAATTTTCGTACTAATTTTGTCCACTTTTATGTGCCTCTATTAACTGACAGCTACTTGTTCTTTCTTCTATCTTTGGGAACTCACCCAACTTTTTTGGTCCTCCCCCACCTCCAAATGTATATCTAATTATATTATTTAATCTTTCTAATCTCTTACCGACTATGAAATCAAATATATCATATATTTGTTATAAATTTTCAATAGTAAAAATATGATTTATATAAGAGATAAAATGGCTTTTTCAGAAACACAATAGTACAACAGGTATGTGAAAATGTGTTCAGTGTCTCTAATCATCAGGAAAATGCAAATCAATACCACAAAGAGGTATCACTTCACATCTGTCAAAATGCCTATTATCACAAAGTCAACAGATAGATGTCGGTGAAGGTGTGAAGCAAAGATAACCAACACTGTCAGGGGGAATATAAATCGATACAGCCATTATCGAAAACAGTATGAGGTTTCTCAAAAAATTAAAAATAAGACTACCAGATGACTCAGTAATTATCCTTCTGTGTAAATACACCAAGGAAATAAAATCAACACCTTTGTACCAGGGATAGGGCAGTGTAGGGGAGTGAATCAGAAGATGTAGGTCAAAGGATAGAAAGGTACAGTTATGTAGGATGAATAAACTTACAGACACAACTTATAGCATAAGGAGTATAGTTAATATTATTTTTTAAATTTAAAAATTGTTTTAAATTATACTTTAAGTTCTATGGTACATATGCACAATGTGTAGGTTTGTTACATATGTATACTTGTGCCATGTTGGTGTGCTGCACCCATTAACTTGTCATTTACATTAGGTATATCTCCTAATGCTATCCCTCCCCACTCCCCCCACCCCATGACAGGCCCCAGTGTGTGATGTTCCCCTTCCTGTGTCCAGGTGTTCTCATTGTTCAATTCCCACCTATGAGTGAGAACATGCAGTGTTTGGTTTTTTGTCCTTGCGATAGTTTGCTGAGAATAATGGTTTCCAGCTTCATCCATGTCACTACAAAGGACATGAACTCATCCTTTTTTATGGCTGCACAGTATTCCATGGTGTATATGTGCCACATTTTCTTAATCCAGTCTGTCACTGATGGACATTTGGGTTGGTTCCAAGTCTTTGCTATTGTGAATAGTGCTGCAATAAACACATGTGTGCATGTGTCTTTATAGCAGAATGATTTATAATCCTTTGGGTATATACCCAGTAACGGGATGGCTGGGTCAAACAGTATTTCTAGTTCTAGATCCTTGAGGAATTGCCACACTGTCTTCCACAATGGTTAAACTAGTTTACAGTCCCACCAATAGTGTAAAAGTGTTCCTATTCCTCCACATCCCCTCCAGCACCCGTTGTTTCCTGATTTTTTAATGATTGCCATTCTAACTGGTGTGAGATGGTATCTCATTGTGGTTTTGATTTGCATTTCTTTGATGTCCAATGATGATGAACATTTTTTTCCTGTGTCTGTTGGCTGCATAAATGTCTTCTTTTGAGGAGTGTCTGTTCATATCCTTCGTCCACTTTTTGATGAGGTTGTTTGTTTTTTTCTTATGAATTTGAGTTATTTGTATTTTCTGGATATTAGTCCTTTGTCGGATGAGTAGATTGCAAACATTTTCTCCCATTCTGTAGGTTTCCTGTTCACTCTGATGGTAGTTTCTTTTGCTGTGCAGAAGCTCTTTAGTTTAATTAGACCCCATTTGTCAATTTTGGCTTTTGTTGCCATTGCTTTTGGTGTTTCAGACATGAAGTCCTTGCCCATGCCTATGTCCTGAATGGTATTACCTAGGTTTTCTTCTAGGGTTTTTATGGCTTTAGGTCTAAAATTTAAATCTTTAATCCATCTTGAGTTAATTTTTGTATAAGGTGTAAGGAAGGGATCCAGTTTCAGCTTTAGTTTTCCCAGCACCATTTATTAAATAGGGAATCCTTCCCCTTTTCTTGTTTTTGTCAGGTGTCAAAGATCAGATGTTTGTAGATGTGTGGTTCTGTTCTGTTACCTTAGTCTATATCTCTGTTTTGGTAACAATACCATGCTGTTTTGATTACTGTAGCCTTGTGGTATAGTTTGAAGTCAGGTAGCATAATTCCTCCAGTTTTGTTCTTTTGGCTCAGAATTGTCTTCACAATGTGGGCTCTTTTTTGGTTCCATATGAAATTTAAAGTAGTTTTTTCCAATTCTGTGAAGAAAGTCATTGGTAACTTGATGGGGATGGCATTGAATCTATAAATTACCTTGGGTAGTATGACTATTTTCACTATATTGATTCTTCCTATCCATGAGCATGGAATGTTCTTCCATTTGTTTGTGTCCTCCTTTATTTCACTGAGCAGTGGTTTGTAGTTCTCCTTGAAGAGATCCTTCACATCCCTTGTAAGTTGGATTCCTAGGTATTTTATTCTCTTTGAAACAATTGTGAATGTGAATTCACTCGTGATTTGGCTCTCTGTTTGTCTGTTATTGGTGTGTAGGAATGCTTGTGATTTTGCGCATTGATTTTGTATCCTGAGACTTTGCTGAAGTTGCTTATCAGCTTAACAAGATTTTGGGCTGAGACGATGGGGTTTTCTAAAAATACAATCATATCATCTTCTAACAGGGACAATTTGACTCCCTCTTTTTATAATTGAATATCCCTTATTTATTTCTCCTGTCTGATTGCCCTGGCCAGATATTCTAGCACTATGTTGAATAGGAGTGGTGAGAGATGGCATCCCTGTCTTGTGCCAGTTTTCAAAGGGAATGCTTCCAGTTTTTGCCCATTCAGTATGATATTGACTGTGGGTTTGTCATAAACAGCTCTTATTATTATGAGATACATCCCATCAGTACCTAATTTATTGAGAGTTTTTAGCATGAAGGGTTGCTGAATTTTGTCAGAAGCTTTTTCTGTATCTATTGAGATAAGCATGCGTTTTTTGTCTTTGGTTCTGGATTATATTGGATTATGTTTATTGATTTGCAAATGTTGAACCAGCCTTGCATCCCAAGTATGAAGCCCACTTGATCATGGTGGATAAGCTTTTCGATGTGCTGCTGGATTCGTTTTGCCAGTATTTTATTGAGGATTTTTGCATCAATGTTCATCAGGGATATTGGTCTAACATTCTCTTTTTTGTTGTGTCTCTGCCAGGTTTTGGTATCAGGATGATGTTGGCCTCATAAAATGAGTTAGGGAGGATTCCTCTTTTTCTATTGATTGGAATAGTTTCAGAAGTAATGGTACCAGCTCCTCCTTGTACCTCTGGAAGAATTCAGCTGTTAATCGTCTGGTCCTGGACTTTTTTGGGTTGGTAGGCTATTAATTATTGCCTCAATTTCAGAGCCTGTTATTGGTCTATTCGGGGATTCAACTTCTTCTTGGTTTAGTCTTGGGAGAGTGTATGTGTCCAGGAATTTATCCATTTCTTCTAGATTTTCTAGTTTATTTGCATAGAGGTGTTTATTGTATTCTCTGATGGTAGTCTGTATTTCTGTGGGATCATTGGTGATATCCCCTTTATCATTTTTTATTGTGTCTATTTGATTCTTCTCTCTTCTCTTCTTTATTAGTCTTGCCTGCGGTCTATCAATGTTGTTGATCGTTTCAAAAAACCAGCTCCTGGATTCATTGATTTTTTGAAGGGTTTTTTGTGTCTCTATCTCCTTCATTTCTGCTCTGATCGTAGTTATTTCTTGCCTTTGACTAGCTTTTGAATGTGTTTGCTCCTGCTTCTCTAGTTCTTTTAATTTTGATGTTAGGGTGTCAATTTTAGATCTTTCCAGCTTTCTCTTGTGGACAGTTAGTGCTATAAATTACCCTCTACACACTGCTTTAAATGTGTCCCAGAGATTCTGGTATGCTGTGTCTTCATTCCTATTGGTTTCAAAGAACATCTTTATTTCCACCTTCATTTCGTCATGTACCCAGTAGTCATTCAGGAGCGAGTTATTCAGTTTCCATGTAGTTGAGTGGTTTTGAGTGAGTTTCTTAATCCTGAGTTCTAGTTTGATTGCACTGTGGTCTGAGAGAGAGTTTGTTATAATTTCTGTTCTTTTACATTTGCTGAGGAGTGCTTTACTTCCAATTATGTGGTCAATTTTGGAATAAGTGCGATGTGGTGCTGAGAAGAATGTATATTCTGTTGATTTGGGGTGGAGAGTTCTGTAGATGTCTATTAGGTCTGCTTGGTGCAGAGCTGAGTTCAATTCCTGGATATCCTTGTTAACTTTCTGTCTTGTTGATCTGTCTAATGTTGACATTGGGGTGCTAAAGTCTCCCATTATTATTATGTGGGAGTCTAAGTCCCTTTGTAAGTCTCTAAGGACTTGCTTTATGAGTCTGGGTGCTCCTGTATTGGGTGCATATATATTTAGGATAGTTAGCTCTTCTTGTTGAATTGATCCCTTTACCATTATGTAATGGCCTTCTTTGTCTCTTTTGATCTTTGTTGGTTTAAAGTCTGTTTTATCAGAGACTAGGATTGCAACTCCTGACTTTTTTTGTTTTCCATTTGCTTGGCAGATCTTCCTCCATCCCTTTATTTTGAGCCTATGTGTGTCTCTGCACATGAGATGGGTCTCCTGAATACAGCACAGTGATGGGTCTTGACTCTTTATCCAATTTGCAAGTCTGTGTCTTTTAATTGGAGCATTTAGTCCATTTACATTTAAGGTTAATATTGTTATGTGTGAATTTGATCCTGTCATTATGATGTTAGGTGGTTATTTTGCTCATTAGTTGATGCAATTTCTTCCTAGCATCGATGGCCTTTACAATTTGGCATGTTTTTGCAGTGGCTGGTACCAGTTGTTCCTTTCCATGTGTAGTGCTTCCTTCAGGAGGTCTTGTAGGGCAGCCTTGGTGGTGACAAAACCTCTCAGCATTTGCTTGTCTGTAAAGGATTTTATTTCTCCTTCCCTTATAAAGCTTAATTTGGCCGGATATGAAATTCTGGGTTGAAAATTCTTTTGTTTAAGAATGTTGAATATTGGCCCCCACTTTCTTCTGGCTTGTAGAGTTTCTGCCAAGAGATCCTCTGTTAATCTGATGGGCTTCCCTTTGTGGGTAACTCGACCTTTCTCTCTGGCTGCCCTTAACATTTTTTCCTTCACTTCAACTTTGGTGAATCTGGCAATTATGTGTCTTGCAGTTGCTCTTCTTGAGTATTTATTTTATTGTATGCTGAAAATCTGCTGAGCAGAATTCAGGTGTTCTGACTACAAAATGAAAATATACATGTGAGGAGATGGACACGTTAATATGCTTGACTGTAGCAATCATTTCACTGTGCACATGTTTATCAATACATCATGTTGTGTGCCTTCAGTATATACTCTATAAAATTAAAGTAAAAGTAACAGCTATAACTTATTTAACACTTATTAAGTGCCAGGCACTGTTCCCAGTTTTTCATACGTGTTCTCGAACTTAATCTTCACAATAAACCTTAGGTATTATTTCCATTCTTACTTTTCAGATGACACTGAAGCACCAAGAAGTGAAGTTACCAGGTCAACATTACACATATGGTAAGTGTGTTTCAAACTTGAACAGTCTTGATCCAGTGTCTTGAATATCGTTCTTCTCTGGTATAAATAAAATATAGGAGCTGAGTACAGCATCTTCCAACTGTTCTAATTATGAGGGGTTTCTTTCAGAAATTTTAAAAGTTTACTCTGGTAAGAACTGCATTTATGAATCTTGTATTAAGAAAATATGTAACTGTAATATAAAGACTCCAAGGTCATAACCAATTTACACCTCTCTGGAAACAGAAGTTACTAAGCTATAACAATGCAAATCCTCATCTTAAGGTAGTCTGAAATCTTATTGTACTCCATAATTAAACTCTATATTGCCAAGGACATACACTCTAACAGTCTTATTCTGTCTGTTTTACTGAAACAGTAACATGCCCTCTTCTTAGTGAAGCAAGACAGCAGGTCTGACTGGTGTACCTAAGCTGAACGATGGAATTAAAGTGGGATTTCCGTCACTGGAGGTATTTTAATTACTCTTTAACTCCACTGTGAGCTCCGAGTTCTCTCTCACTATTTTAATGCCAGATGATGTTCGCACGTCCAGAAATGATGAGTACTACTTTACGATCACTTTTCCCTACCATAGTACCATATGACCCAGCAATCCTCCTTCTGAATGTGTACCCCAAAGGAAATAAAATCAGCGTGTTACAGAGCTATCTGTGCTCCCATGTTCATTGCAGCATTATTCACAATGGCCGAACTATGGAAACAACCTAAGTCTCTGTCCAGGAGTAGTAGATAAAGAAAAAATTAAAGAAAAATTAATGAATTTTAGATTCACATTTGACTCAGAGACGTAATATTTCCCTTTCTGTTCCCAACATCATATTCTGACTTGTTAATGTCAGAAATTAGAGCTCAAGGCCGGGCGCGGTGGCTCAAGCCTGTAATCCCAGCACTTTGGGAGGCCGAGACGGGCGGATCACGAGGTCAGGAGATCGAGACCATCCTGGCTAACACGGTGAAACCCCGTCTCTACTAAAAAAATTACAAAAAATTAGCCGGGCGAGGTGGCGGGCGCCTGTAGTCCCAGCTACTCGGGAGGCTGAGGCAGGAGAATGGCATGAACCCGGGAGGCGGAGCTTGCAGTGAGCCGAGATCGCGCCACTGCACTCCAGCCTGGGCGACAGAGCGAGACTCCGTCTCAAAAAAAAAAAAAAAAAAGGAAATTAGAGCTCAAAAATCATAGGTATCAAACAGGAAGCATGAACTTCTATGACTTTGTGTACATAGACGCTTAAAAAAGACAGCAAGGCTATTGCAAGTTTTAGAATTCTTAGGATACTAAAGATTCAATTATAAACTATAAACACTTGAAAACAATTCATTTCCTTGGGAGTGGAATACAAAATGCAAGATTAATTTTAATTATCTAAAAAAGATCTTTATACTGTAATGTCTTTCTTGTGACTATCTAAATAAGAATTTAAAAAATACCTGGAGTACAGAGACACAAAGAAGACAATTTAATAATATCTGTAGTATTCAAAGGACTGTGTTAACACAAAATAAGAGTTATAATTAGCTTGGTCAACTCACTTAATATTCTTTTATTCCCTAATTTTATGGTAGATTTATCTTCCCACGTGCTTTCATAAAATGTGGACTATGAAAAGTATAAGAAAATCTATATATACACTTGTATTTTCAGATCTCAAAAATATTTCCTTTAAAAGCATCTCTAGCTACCGTGTCAATGAGTCTTATATGTTACATAAAACATACAATTTGTAATAATTCTGAGAAGATTTGAAAGCCCATCAACATCTGTAATACTTTTGGCTCATTTTATTTTTAAAAGAAAAGGTCTTTAAAAAGCTTTATCTGTGAAAGTAGTAATAGTCACTTCCACAGAAGAACCATTAGCAGAGATGCCATTGAATGTGCAAAATAGCTTCAATTACAGCCACCATAATATGTGACCTGGAGATAAAGCACAAATGATCTTTAAAAAAGAGGAAGGAAGACTATAACAAGCACATCCCTGGCTCAGAGTTGGAGTCAATATTATGGTATTCTCATACGTAATAAATATGGGGTAGATTGTCTGTGTATCACTCAGTAATTGAGGTTAGGTACTATCTTGCAAATAAAAAGCTTTTTATAAACACAAATCTAGAAACAGAGTTCACACAACTCACGCTTCACAGTAATAATCAGAGGGCTGTCTTGTGGAGGTCAAGTCTGTTGCACTGAGTGGATGATAATATCTCAGAAGTATAGCTCATTTTTTAAATAAATGTTTCAACCAATGATCAATCTAAGTAGCCAAATATATATTTCTGTATATAGTTGTCACAGCAAAATTCCATTCAATGAATACAGATGTCTATATTTTGTATTTATATGGCATATATAATCTGAAGAGCTGAAAATGCTTGCTGTCTCTCACCTAACTTAGCCTCACAAATACTTTACATGCAAGTATTTTACCATTTGACAAACACAATACACAGAAAAGGTAAGTTATTTCAATGAAGTCACACAATAAGACAATGGAAGAATCAAGGCTTGTAACACAGTTAACTCTCCAAATCACCACCTCATCCACATTTGCCACTAACACTGCAACATGCACACACAAAAAAAGTGCAATGGAAAACAGTGTAAATTGCCTAAAAATGTTTAAATGTGAATATGGTTATTCCTTAACACAGATGGTCATGTTGCTTTATTAAACAATAATCTGAAGTTCACAGGTTATCATTGGATCAACTCTTTTACCTGCCTCTCAGAATATGACCACATAATGTTATATAAAGACAAGTTGTTAAAGAATAACTGCATTTCAATGGTTTCCATTTTTCCTCTACACTTATCTGATGTATATATCTGTATATTATTTAAAGAGTTTGAGGTATATTTAAGCACTATGAACACTAAACAAAATTCTCCTTTCAGAAATCTGAGTTATTATTAATTCAAACCTCCATCTAAGATTATCTTTAGCAAAATTATAATAAAAGTCAAGTCATTCTTTAAAATGAACCTTGAGAGCTTTCTAATTGATCTAGTCTTTATTGTTACAAAACAATATAAAATCATGTGTATTACAACAATAGAATACGACTGCCTGTTGATTGCATTTGGCTTTGACAACTGAACATGTTGCAAGAGAATTCACAAAATTTTTGGTAGCTCTTTGCTACCAATTTAGTCTCATTCTGGCCACTCAGGAGAATATAACTATCCAAAGACTGAAAGTGATAGCCAGGAGTACTTTAGAATCATGATGTCAGTGGAAATGCATCACCAGGAACTCCACTTAGTTACCAATTGATAGCAAGGCTAGATCAGTGACACAGTGGGTACATTGCCTGACCTGGCTGGCTACTCTAGAATAAACCTAGCTCTTCCTTGGGGAGAGAAGGGGTGGTTTGACTGCTTCCAGTAGTTTTTAAACATCTATTATAGATTCTTGTTTCTAATCTTGGGCAAATTTCTCCTTCAAGCTACATGTTTTCTTTTGTTTATAAGGATAACATTTTTAACTATGCCCAAATAGTAATATATTCTACTTTCCTTGTTTATTCTTTGAAAACATCCTGTTGGCTATGTAAAGTGATCAGAAACATAGGGTTTGTGAATAAGTAGCTAGACATCCTCCTGATTAACTTTTCTGGGCCTTAGAATGCTCAATGATAAAATGATTGATCCTCAATTTTACCTCTAGTCTATTTTTGCTCTAATATTCTTTAGTTGTGTGATCTCACCCTCTGCCCTTGCTCTTCCCCAACCCCACCCCAAGTCATATATGTTAGAAATAAACTAATTTATTTTTTTTTTAGAAATAATTTCTTTTTATTTTAGAAATAAACTAAAGCTGTTAACAGAGCATTGGTCCTTATTGTCACCGCATCCAAGATATATATAAATATATATATATACACACACACACACACATACACACACACACACACACCTTTGGAGACAAAGATGGTTAAAAACTTTCCTTTTCTCCTCACCATTTTTTTCTCTACTCCATTTAGGATAATGTATCATTATCTTTCAATCTCATTTACAAATATGAATTTAACTACATTCTTTATAAGAAGCATTGTGCTGGATTCTGAGGGGATTAATAACAATGAAATATAAAATACATGTTCAAAATACATTTTTGCTCCCAAGGATCTTGCAACCTATTTGGGAAAATGAAGGAGAATAAGCATGGACTGAAGTTATTAAAATAACAATACAAGACAGTCTACATATACTATGGTTCAAAGTGAGTAGGCACTGAATAGAAAATAATAAAGGACACTCAATATCATGCACACTGAAGGAATCCAAGACAATAAGATAGTAGGACAGAGGAGTCCTGAAGCATGACAAATAGAAACAAAATAATTGTATAAATTTACCATTTTAGATACTGGCAGTAGATAAGTGCTGATACTCTGCATCCTTGTCAGCACTTGATACTATCTAATTTTTAAATTTGGGAGGGATTCAATAGGTGAGACATGGTGTCTATCATAGTCTCCATTTACATTTATCCATTCATTATGATGTTGAACTCATTGATGTGTTTATGAGCACTTATCTAAAAATCCAAATTGTTTCTTTTGCCTGTTTTTCTGTTGATGTTCTTATTATATGTAGTATTTTATATTATCATAAAGTTGAGGTATTCTCTCATGGTACATGAACCAATGGGATATTGTAATTCAGTAAATCATCTTTCTTTGCAGTTAGCTGCACGGTCAACAGCTAAAGTGGTAGAAATGTTGTCATAGAGCATAGATCCTTCTGCATGCAGATTAAACACGTTAGTTTTATATTGCAGTGCTACTTGAAATGCCAGCCCACAATAAGATCAGGAACTTGTGCCAGCATGTAAATCAAGTCACTGTTTTCTTCAACAAGAACTTTTCAGCTCAACTAAATATCATGCTTACTTCTATATCTGATTTACTTTTCAGCTCAAGTGCTTCATCTTACTGCAGACCAGTAACTAACAGTTTGAGAATTGATAGCCAGTACATGAACCACACTTTGCACAGATTGTTCTAGAGGCCTCTGAAATTTTCTATGTATATTCAATTCTCTCTCTCTCTCCCCATATATATATATTTATATATTATGTATATATGTATGCACACTTATATATGTATGTATTATGCATGCACATGTATATATAATACACACAAATATATATGCATTATTCATGCTTATATATGTCTACCTTGTTAATTTCATAATTCAAAATATAATCTATTTGCTTTGTATGACAGCTAATATTCTCCCACATGTAAAAGCAATTCATTGTTGTTTTATGCATAATGGACACAATAAATAGTTGCTTTTTTGCACATATTATTTTATGACAAAAATTGTAACGATAAGTAGATTGGAGTTAATTCAGAGGATGCTTTAAGATTAAACAAATAATCGATAGTATTTATTTGGTATTTACTAGACATTGGGTACTGTCATATGCACCATAGGTAGTCAAATAAGATATACCTAACTTGGATACAAGGAGTTAGATATGTGAAAAACAAGTGCAATAAAGTGTTATGGAGACTCAGAAAGATTCATCTACAGGATACATTAGCAGTTCAGAAAATAAAATGATAGCTAGTAACCAGGGGAATTTGGAAAGGGCCATGAAAAATCTTCCCAGAGGCGAAGATTTTCTGTGGACCTCAGATTTTTTTTTTTTTTTTTGATGTGCCTTACTTTCTGTAATCACAGGAATGTTGTAACTTGTACCTTAAAAATACATTCCAGATCTTTCATATGCAGATGCTCCTTGACTTACTGATGATGGAGTTACATTCCAATGTACCTATCATAAGTCAAAAATACCGTAAGTTGAAAATGTTGTAAGTCAAAAGTGAACTTAATGCCCTGATAAACCCGTTGTGAAATAGAAAAATCCTAAGTCAAAGCAATATAAATCCAGATGCTCCTCAATTCATAACGGAATTACATTTGTAAAGTTGAAACACCTTAAGTTGAAGCATCCTAAACCAGGGATCATCTGTACTATTAAGTCTGTATAGCAAAATGGACATACATCTACCGGTCTCCTGGATGTAGTGTAAGAGTATGTTATCCCCCGATAAGGTGATAACTAAAATATATACCAGAGTACCTGACCTACTTAAGTCATAGAACCCACAAATAATTTTTAAAATTCAATAATGAAAATTTAAAACCCAGCATGATATAAGAATAAATTGATCCTATATTGTTTCAGTCTTGTAAGTATTCTTGTTTTGTATCTGTTCACATTCTTGTTCACTGGGATTCAAGAAAAGCCATCTGGGGTTGTTTCTTTTGTTTTTAAGTCTACATAACATGACTCATCCTGAAGTCCTATCTTACCATGTCACAGAAGAAAAATGAAGAACAATGATCACACACTTCTTCACAAACATGGAGAGCTCCACATTGCAGAATAATAATGTCATAATTTTGAAAATTGCTTTCTTAAAAATTTCTTTTCCTATGATTGCCTATTTCTTTTCTGACTGTGAGAGTATCTATGTTTTTAATCTCTAATGAATTTCACTCTTCCTTTTTCATGGTTGTAAAGTACAAGTAAAATACTTTAGCACATTTCATCTTTTATATTTCTTTTCCCAAAAATACTGATTACATCAGCCACCTTACTCAAAATGATTCTTTTGGGGGAACCTAATAAAATTCTAAGCCCATTTCAGGCTCTCAGTCTTATATCATGTTTACTTCAGGTAAACATTTCTATTTAACCAGAAAATCCAAAGCTTTATAACAGAAGCAGTGCCTTCCACAAGAAAGTTGTTCCTAACATTTTAGCTTTTAAGGAAAACTTCTGGTATTTTAGAAACTGAGTTTGAAAATAGAAGTAGACTAAAGTAGAAAATTTAGACCTGTGAATCTGAAATGCCACATGCTAATAGATAATTCAAGGGCCCCAAGGATATCGCTAAAGGTTTGCTCTCCAATAAGGAAAAGAAATTATATTGATATTCTAAAGCTTTTTTTGGCTCTTAATTTATTTTGAAATGTTTTAAAAGTTGTGTTCAATGGTCAGAGATGTGTATCTTTCATTGTGGTAATCTACAAAAAGATCTTTGAGTGAAACCCAAAATATTGAATCTAAATTTATACCAAATTTTTAAAAAATAATTGAAAGAAACAAAAGTTGGATTATTGGGCAGGGGGGGACATATAAAGTTCGTTTAAAAATAACAGTGTGAAAAACTATTCTCCTTGGCTTACAAGCTTAGATATCACAACAATTGAGCTTCAGAAAGAAAAGTTTCAGATATTACTGATACTTTTTCAAATATAAATTACATATATTGCTATTATTTTTATGTTTAAGTTTTAAAAGTTTTTTTTGTTAAAAAAGTGGAAAATTAGATGGCTCACAATTTAATTTATAGATATTCACCTGAAGCTTGAGCATTTTACGATAGACTGCAATCAAATCCCTATGTCATCAAGACATCATCACAGTTTCTTTCAATTTCTATCAGTTACATTTCAATAAATTTATCCTAGAAACATATATGTAAATGTCAAAGACAAATTTATGAGGATATAGATAAATAGTACTTTTTATAATAGGAGAAACCTAGAAACATTCATCAAAAGGAAACTGATGAAAAAGAAAGTTGCAGCAAATTATATCATCTTATTAAAAAGGTTTATTATGTTTCAAATGTTATAGGTATACACACCTGGATGATTATATACCAGATTTTATCAAGAAACATTCTTAGTGGAAAAGAATGGGAAATGCAAGGAATTATCATTACCTCTGAGGTTTTTTTTGGTATGGTTTTAATTTTACAATGATTTTGTTTTGAGATACTTTTGGAATCTTCCCCATCCCCAAAGCAATAAATATTATTTAAGATATTCACATAGTAGGTAGGCATGGAGCTCAAGCCCAGCCCTGTGTATGTAGGCTACAGAAGGTGGCCAAAAGGGTGTCAGAGGTCTGAAGCCAGGTAATCAATTTGGAGATAGAAAACAAATAAACACCAGAAATCAAGGTTAGGTGGTGGGTTAAATCTTGGCAGGGAGTCAAAACTGACAAGTTATCATCTGGGATGAGGTCAGAGGTTGAAAGAAGCAGACATGCAAGAGTCTGAAAGCACTGTGATATTAAATGACACTGCAATGTTATTATGGTCAAGTTTAGCAAGTAGCCAGATTACCCATACCCAATAAATCGAGGTGATGAAATTCACCTACTGATAAGAAACCATGAGACTAGTATATAAGGAAAATGAATGATTACAATATTTTGCTAAAAACTAAGAGGATAGGATAACAGAAACCAAGATAGCCAGTTTGAGCAAAATAGGGTCAAGGAAAATAAAATGCGCACTCCATTTAGCAAACAAATAGATATCCGTAAGTGGTAGTATCTTCTTTGTCTGCCAGAAAGTCTTTTTCCTACGTTCTAATGATGTAGAAAGGGATCTAAAGATGTGGCTAGCCTAGAATATCAAATAAAGACAGGTATGTAAAATTGAATAGGTGATGAGCAGTTTAACTGACAAGAATGGAGAGTGCCACATTCTACATTCTACTCAAAAGCAGGAACTTCTCCATATTCTTATATGCAGTGCAGTCATTTGGGAGAATGGTAAGTATTTTTAAGTCACCCTCTTTGGGGGCTAATTTAACTGCACTCTCTCATTGTGGCTACCTAAAAATATAGTCCTACAACTTCCCACTTTCAGTTTGTTGAGTTGTTTTTGTTTGCTTCCCCTCACATTTTTTCCTAGGATGCAATCCTTTCTCCTTTGTTGTGTTTGCACAAGCCACTTTCTCGTCTCAAGAAGGTCATTTAAATTTTCAAGTTTATTCTCCAAGGACAGTTACCCCTCCCAACTTGATGTTATCCATGAACTTAAGGAATAAGAGCTCTACTTAATCATCCCAGTCATTGATAAAGATATAGTAATGGACCTAGGACAGTATCTGAAGCATCACTCAATAGCCACCCCCATCCCTCAGGGCAGCGTCAACCGATTAATAACTACTCTTTGAGTGTGACCTTCCAAGCAGTTGCAGACCCATGCTTTAATAGCAGGATCTCAACTCTGCTTTGCTGCTCCCTAATTAATGTCATATGAGAGTGAATTAGAAGCCTGACTGAAATAAAGATCTTGTATCTATTGCTTTCCTCTTAACCACAGGGTCTGTCACTATGTCACAGAGGGAATTAGATTAGTCTGATCTGATTTGTTCTTCATAAAGAGACATTTAAAAAAAAATCCCCCCTGAGAGATCCTATATGTTTGCAAATTGAGAATCGGTGAATAGAGAGCACATAGCAGGCTTTGTGCTTCGAAAATTTACACTCTGGATACAGAGGTCCCTTAGCAACCAGAAGAATTAAATGCATTGGACTTTTATTTTTAAGTACTAGGATCAATGTATAGCCATACATTTGCTCATCATTTTCCGTGACTTTCCACACAAAAGATATGAATAAGCTTCAGTGCTCATTTATTTGCTATTTTATTTGCCTCACACATCTTATACAGATGTGTGTAGAGACTTAAGATCCATCCCTAGATTTAAAAATTGGTCAAGATCTCTGAAACAAGGCTAAGAGAGGATCAAGGATATGATTTAAAAATAACTCAAAGGAATAACAAGTACAACATCTATGACAAGTTCATTGGGGCAACTCTCTTCCTGATTATACTTGAAAAAATTCTTCTCTGTATTTTACCTTAATTTTAAGAAAATCCTGTCAGGATTATTATCCAAAAAATATACAGCACTCTGAAGATCACTCACTACTCGATATAGTTTGGATGTGTCCCTACCCAAAATCTCATCTTGAATTGTAATGCAGATCATAATCCTCATGTGCTGGGGAAGGAACCTCATGGGAGGTGATTAGGTCATGCGGTCGGTTCTCCCATGCTGTTCTCATGAAAGTGAGTTCTCATGATATCTGATGGTTTTATAAGGGGCCTTTTCTCCCCCTTATTCTTCTCTCTCCTTCTGCCCTGTGAAGAGGTGCCTTGAACCATGACTGTAAGTTTCCTGAGGCCTCCCCAGCCATGCAGAACTGTGAGTCAATTAAAGCTCTTTATAAATTACCCACTCTAGGGTATTTCTTCATAGCAGCATGAGAATGGACTAATACATGACTAGAATCTCTACCACAAGGAATCTAGAAGATAAATATATTTTGTAGAGTTCTTAATCTTTCAGTGTATGCAAATTGACATATGTATGTACCTAAGTTATACCAAATTATCAAAATAATGTTTTTCTTTAACATGTTCAAGTGAATAAAATAAATAATGTGAAATATGATCAAGAAAAATTATTGATTAATCAGTAAATACTAAATTATTTATAAGAAACAAAAATAAGACAGTTTTTTTTTATCCTTTCAGTAAATATCTGTTGAGCACTTATTATGTGTTAGGCACTCATGCAAACCTTGGAGATACAGGGGAAACATATCAGACAAACTTTCCTGACCTCCCAGAGACTACATTGTAAGGGGAAGAAATAGACACGAATCATATAAGTGAGAAAATAAATATACTATGTAAGTTTCAGTAACTGATGTGGTAATTTAAATACAACTAATTGGAAAGGATTCTCTGAGCAAAGAATAAAGGAGGTGAAAGCATGAAGCACATGGTTATCTGGGGAAGAATATTTTCAGGCAGAAGAATAACAAGGACTAAATTAAGATTGTTTTTCCTTTAATTTAATGCAAGTGACCTGATCACTGTAGCCTCATATGCTGAACTGATGTGGAAAAGATAGAGTCACTGTGTATATACAGAGGCCAGTGAATTTTAAAATGAGGATATTACTTTTGATTCCCCAGCATAGGTCACAAATATTTACAGTAAAACTTACCCTATAATAAATTTATATGTATAATCTTTTTCAATTGAAAGTTATTAATATTTTATACAAGAAATATTATTTTTCAAAAGTTTTCAATGAAATTTATACATTACAAAAACACCTCCTTGAATAGTATTTTCTTAATTTTAGTAGTTACATTTTGAGAAGTTATGAGCAGGAAAGATTTTCCTTATAGGTAGGCACACACACATCTCTCCATTCAACATACACATGTATGCATACTCCTATACCACAAAAGTAATGGAATATTAAAGTTAACACTTGAAATTCAAAAATATTAACTAATTCACCTTTTATAATCTTAGAATATGTACCAAATAGCCAAGTAAGTAATTTGAAATAATCATGCTTTATATATTAGAATAAAGGGAACACATTTGTCTTATTTAGAACAGCTTAAATTCTGAAGCCTAATGAACTGAAAAATCACTCGACTTGATTGCCAAATGTGTGCTATCCTTTTTCACCTACTCTACTTTCCCCCTCAGAATTAAGCATACAAAGTTACCATTGGCACCTGTACAAAAGAAAATCTATAACGTAGGGCACTTTTCAAGGTGTTTCAATTTTAAAGACTTAAAAACAGTGCAATTTTATGGAAAGTGAATGGTCTTATCCTTTTTACAATTTCAATGTCTGATTGAATCAACTCAAGCATTCAATCAATCATGTTACAGGTAAGGCCAGCTATAACATGACTAAATTGTCAGGTTAACCTTCTGTGGATGTAATTGGCATAATGTATTATCCAAATTGTATGAAAGGACATTGACATAAAGTATAGTTTGGAATTTAGAAAAAGATGGCTAAGATGATGTCCTCTTAGGTCATAGGGGGAATAGGATCAGAATATCCTAAGATAAGCCCATAATTGACAAAGGAGATAGAAATATGACCTCCAGTTAACACAGTGGACCAGGGCAAGGGAAACAATAATGTGTTAGGGCATGCCAGGTTGCATTAGCCAGAGAGTGGCTTGTTCTCGCTATAAATTACAGACACAAGGGAAAGTGCTTAATACTAATGAGGTGATGCTTGATTACTCACGTGATAGCAAGAGAAAATGTCATCTCTCCGTTAATGCCATTCATTTTCCTGAGTAAGAAAAAAAAAAATACATGGTTGTAAGTTTATAAAAGTTTAGGCACATTTGCAAAGGTAGAACTGTTACAGAAAATAAAATCATTTTATGGAAAACCTTAGACCTTTTGAGACTGACATGTTCCTAGACAGCCTTTTTCCCCAACAAACTGTTCAGATGGACCTATTTATACATAATATCAGAGTTACAGTTGGGAAAAAAGTACATGTAAGGTAATTAATGACAAAGAATTAGAGGAATAAATTTTCAAGTTCATAATAGTTTCCATAAGGCAAAATTAAGCAAGCCAAATTGGTCAATACTTGGCACAATTTTCATGCCACGCTTTTAAAAAATACTCAGGGTGATAGTTACTGTTATAATTCTACTCTCCAAATTTTGAATTCTTAGACACAGAACAAATTTCAGCTGAATTCACCTCTCTGTGATTAAACAGACTGTCAATACTTGCCTATAAAATGTTATTGCTGTAAGAGTGATCAATGATTACTGTCCATCTGACAAAAATTATGTGACAACGAATCTCTCCTTATTGCACAAAATCAATCCACAGAAGAAAAATATAAACTGTGTTCCTGTGAAATGGAAACATTTTCCATCATCATACTGATATGGGAGGGGGGCGGGTCCTTGGCGAGGGCCCCACTCCCGGGACCGGCGCCCAGGGACTTAGTTGACAGCCATTCTTGCCTTCCTGCCCAAATGTTGCATTTTCCAAGACCACCCTGGCCCGCCAGTCTCTCATCCTGTGCCTATAAAAACCCCCGAGACTCTGGTGGGCAGAGACACAAGTGGCTGGACGTGGAGAGGAACACTTCGGTGGAAGAAGACACAAGCGGCTGGACGTCCAGAGGAACACTCCAGCGGAAGAGCACAGTGACAGGCACCGACAGGCACCGGCAGGCCAGAGACTGGAGGAATGACAGGGTGTTTGGCTGGGGAGGTCAGAGGACAGTCCCACCGCTGGGCAGCCCAACTCCAGGGGAAAACCACCTTCCCACTCCATCCTCTTTCTGGCCTCCCCATCCACCTTGCTGAGAGCCACCACCACTCACTGAAAATTCTTGCACTCATTCCAAGCCCATGTGTGATCCGATTTTTTCCAGTACACTTAGGCAAGAACCTGGGATACAGAAAGCCCTCTGTCCTTGCGATAAGGCAGAGGGTCTAAGTGAGCTGGTTAACACAAGCCACCTGCAGATGGCTAAACTGAAAGCTCACACTGTAACACACGCCCACGGGGCCTTCAGCTGTAAACATGCACGCTGAGACTCTGCCTTGGGGTCAAAGCCCCACAGCCTGCCTGCCTGCCTGCATGCTCCCCTACAGTTTCGAGCAGCAGGGCACTGAAGAAGTGAGCCATACCACAGTCGCACGCCCTGCAAGGGAGACAATGGAAATTTTCCCATTTCAATATTAAGCAGTTACACCTGGTAGCTTGGCACTCCTTATCAAATAATGCACATATGATACGCTGAAGACAGAGAAAAAAAATATCTACTGAGGACAGGATAAAAGCCTGCCTTCTTTACTCTTAGATCAGTGGTAATTTTGCAGTTGAAGAGGATATTAAAATATTCTTTTTAGAATAACAAGTCTAGGAAACACAAGATATCGTATTTTTCCTTTTTTTTTTTTTTTTTTTTTTTTTTTTTTTTTTTTTTTTGAGACGGAGTCTCACTCTGTCATCAGGCTGGAGTGCAGTGGCACAGTCTCGGCTCACTGCAACCTCCGACTCCGGGTTCAAGAGATTCTCCTGCCTCAGCTTGCTGAGTAGCTGGGATTACAGACGCCTGCCACTACGCCAAGCTAATGTTTGTATTTTTTGTAGAGATGGGGTTTCACCATGTTGACCAGGATGTTCTAGATCTCTTGACCTCGTGATCTGCCCACCTCGACCTCCCAAGCCATATCTTTCTTACAATGTATAACTTCTGTTTTCTGTACCTAAACTTCTTGTTAGCATGAAACATTATACGATCATCTACTTTTATTTTTCTAGACATTATGTATATTTTATTTAAAATTAGTATTTTGGCCAGGTGTAGTGGCTCACACCTGTAATCCCAGCACTTTTGGAGGCCAATGTGGGAGGATCACTTGAGCCCAGGGGACAGAGGCTGCCATGGACCATATTCACACCGCTGCACTCTAGTCTGGGCCACAGAGTGAGACTGTCTCATAAATACATACATGCATACATACATAAAGTTAGTTTTTCTTTTGGAAGGTAGGTGATAAGAAGTGGAGAGAAATAAGGAAGCAAGCTGCATTATTAATCTTCTTATAGTAAGCTCTAAGGAATATCCACGTTTTTATTCAATTAGCATAAATAAATATAAAAGCACAAATAAGTGTTCCAAAATACTTTAATATTGGATCTATTGTTTCAGATTCTACTTCAAAATGTATAAAAATAGAAAAAAAAAAAACCTATTTGATTTTATCAAATACTTTGTAATTCACGAGTCCTGGTTAGATAACTTGCCTAGTTGGTAGTGCTAATATTTGACTTGAATATATCATGAATTTTGCTCGCAAAATGGTAAGCATGTATATGATTTTTATTAAAAATATTTCACCTCCCTTCCCACACACTTGTAACAATCCTATTCAGCAGAGAGATAATGGAAATTGATGTAAATATTAGTTATTTATTTATCCACCATTGTGAAAATGTGTGATAGAGAAACTTGGAGATAATTTCAAAAAGGCAATATCCTGAAAAGAAAGACTTCAAATGCTGAAATGCCAAGTACAGTTTTTTGGCACATGGTAAGTTTTTATTAAATTTGTCTTTATTAAGCAACAACAACAAAAAGAAAATTAAAAAATACATAGCTATTGATATGGTTTGACAATGCATCCCCACCCACATCTCACCTTGAATTGTAATAAGGTAGGAGGTAACTGAATCATGGGGGTTGGTTTTTCCCATGCTATTCTCATGATTGTGAATAAGTCTCATGAGATCTGATGGTTTTATAATGGAGCGTTCCCCTGCACACGCTCTCTTCCTGCCACCACTTAAGATGTGATGTGACTTTGCTTCTCTTTCACCTCCCGCCATGATTGTAAGGCCTCCCCTGTTATGTGGAACTGTGAGTCAATTAAACCTCTTTCCTTTATTAACTACCCAGTCTCAGGTATGTCTTTATTAGTAGGGTGAGAACAGATTAATACAGCTATGTATTTCATGTAATGGTACATTCCCAACCCTCCCATTCAACTAGTAGGTTACAAATAGGTGGGATACCAATACCCTTCCCATAGAAGTTCCATCAATTCAATCAGTCCTCTTTGATTTCTGGAAACAAATAGGTGGGATACCAACACCCTTCCCATAGAAGTTTCACCAATTTAATCAATCCTCTTTGATTTCTGGGAATGTCTGATGAATAAAGTATGGACCTATGCATGGTCTGGAATGAACCTAATCTGAGATGAAATTCTGAAGTGACCCAGGCACCTATAAAGGTAAAGGTATTTACATTTCAACCAAATTAAAGTAACAGTCTAGGCTGCTGGGGACCACATCACCATATTGAGATGTAGTAGATCTGATGTACTTGTTTTTTTGAAGATTTATGATTTCTCCTTTTTACAGAATATTGCTTATAATTGTCCTATGGAATTTTGCCAAAATCTTTAAACTTACAAGAAAAATCAGTATTTTCAGAGCTAAGTGTTTTTTATTATATGTGGGAAAGCATGGTCAAACTAAAATTTCAACATTCGTCATGGTAGGTTACAAATTACACTTTATTCAAATGTTGAGGTATAAAATTTTAGCCCATGCCAATGAGTGATGACTAGATTGTTCTCATCAGCATCTGACTCCAGGTTTCCCTCTTAAAACCATATTTTTGTTACATGCCTTTCACTAGGCAGAAATCAAATACATGGATGATATTACATGCCTATACATGTAATTTTTAAAAATCAAAATATTTAACTTATAATAAAACAAAAAAGAAAAGTTTACAATAAAACAATAGATATCTTAATATGTAAAGTGCCTGTATTAGTCCGTTTTCATGCTGCTGATAAACACATACCCAAGACTGAGCAATCAATAAAAGAAAGAGGTTTATCAGACTTTCAGTTCCACATGGATGGGGAGGTCTCACAATCATGGTGGAAGGCAAGGAAGAGCAAGTCATAGCTTATGTGGATGGCAGCAGGCAAAGAGAGAGCTTATGTGGGAAACTCCCGTTTTTAAAAAACATCGGATCTCATGAGACTCATTCAGTATGATGAGAACAGCACGGGAAAGACCTGCCTCCATGATTCAGTCATCTCCCACCAGATCCCTCCCACAACATGTGGGAATTATGGGAGCTACATTGTGAGATCCGGGCGGGGACACAGAGCCAAACCGTATAAGTGCCTTTGTATAGAAGTAGAAGTAATGTGCTGGCCCAGCTGTCTAAAGTTATGAATACAATCACTGTGGCTGCCAACTGATAGAAGTGTGTGGCACTGACCACTCCTATGATATAAACAACATTGTCATAAGTAGCTAGGTTTCCTAAAACCATAAGTACTTTGACAACTTCTAAACAAAACAAGGTAGACTATTCCATTGATTTACATGTTAATTTTATTCCTAAAAAATTCAGTGTATCTTAGTACTGTGAAGAAAAACTTCAGTGTGTATAAAATAGAGTTATGTTCTAGACTCAGACTGGAAACAAATCTTTCAACCACTTGAATGTCTAGCTCCATAATAAATATACTGCTGTATAAAACACAGAAAGGATTTTACTGTGAAAGACTATCTTCCCCAGCACAGTTCTTATAAACTTCTGCATCCCTTTTGACTACAGGCTCCCAATCATTGTATCAACAAAAAATTTTCCTTTGAATTTCTAAAATGCCTTCCAGAGGAACATCACAAGCCATTTTAAAACATGGACTAGGTCAAGACCTCAGGTAGAGATTTGAAGCAGGCTCTACAGAATATATCTGTGCTATGGAACTGCAAGTGATAATCTTCATAAACTAAAAACTATAATTTATAATGTTCTCTTTTTAAAAAATATAACTCCTGTATACTGTGAGTCAACAAACTGTCTTGGAGGCGATGTGTCCCAGGTGTTTGGAGGAGAAAGAGGTATCCCAGGCCTCTGGGTATCTTAGGCCTCTGGATAGATTCTTTCATTACCCTAGTCTTTATTTCCTTCAACGGTAAGTTCTAACAACAATGACTGGTTTGGTCAGACTCTTTCATTTCTACAGCGGGGGAAGAAGTGCTCATCAACTGAAAGCTGCTCTGAACAATTTCTGACTGTCCTAGAATGAGCTGGAGAATGGTGTCATTATACACAAAGAAGCCTCACCGCATAAGGAAAAGCCCAGACATGGATTCCAGGTATTTCCTGTTGGTTTAGGTGCTGCCACTAACCCACCCTGGAGTTTGTGCAAAGTCACTGGGTCTTTAAGCACTTCAGTTTTCTTATCTGTAATGAGTTGGGAGTGATTGATGATCTTTAATGCCCTTTCTAGCTGTAAAATTACAGACTTTTTTTTTTTTTTTTTTTTTTTTTTGAGATGCAGTTTCACTATTGTTTCCCCAGCTGGAGTGCAGTGGCACAGTCTCTGCTCACTGCAACCTCCGCCTCCCAGGTTCAAGCGATTCTCATGCCTCAGTCTCCCGAATCGCTGGGATTACAGGTGCCTGCCACCATGCTCAGCTAATTTTTGTACTTTTGGTAGAGACAGGGTTTCACCATGTTGGCCAGGCTGGTCTCCAGGGAGAATAAACTTATATTATCACTTCAAAACAAGCAAGAGTGCCAGAGACCAGCAGGGGCTCTCAGCAGTTAGAGGAAACAGTAAATGATTAGTGATTTCCTCTCTTTATGATGCTGTGTCTGCTCAGCTCCATTCAGTGGAAAACAATAGTTGTACCTAGAGACTCATGGTATGCAAGGGGTCAGAAGGAAAAGTCTAGGCAAACACTCTTCACTCCAGACCTTTGAGTAAGACATCCCAAGAGAAGTGGTGAAAAGAAACATGGCTCCTTTGCCCACCAAAATAAAATTTGGCTGGTAATGCTTGATTTCTCTGGATTTATTTCTGTAAGTATCTCTTTTATGTATTGCAATGAAACTTGTAATGTCCCCATATAGGCATTAATTAAACCATATTATAATTGCCTCTTTTTTCCAATAAAGCAGAACTATGTAGGATATGATTTTGTTTTGCCTTGTCCACAGTGCCTAGCACAATGCTTGACTTGTGACAGAAACTGTATATATCCTGATATATACATTTATATCTATAGGTATTGTATGTATTTTCTAAATTAATATAGATGTATATCCTAAATTGACATATATGGTAATAATATATATATTTCCTAAATTAGAATTTTTACTTTTTAATTGACTCATTGTAATTACATATTTCTGGGGCACAATTTGATATTTTGATACATGTATATGTTGCATAGTATTAACATCAGGGTATTTAGCATGTTCATCACCTCATGCATTCATCCTTTCTTTGTGGTGAGAACATTCAAAAACCTCTCTTCTAGCTATTTTGTAAAATGCAGTACCTTACTGTTAAGCATTGTCATCCTACTGTGCAATAGAACATGATAACTTTTTTTTCCTATCTTATTGTGACTTTGTACTTGTTGATCAATCTCTCTCCATTTTCCCTTCCCTCCTCTTATCCAGTCTCTTGTAAGCACTGTTTTATTCTCTGCTTCTATGATATCAACTCCCCTCCCACTTTTTTTTTTTTTTTTTTTTTTTAAGATTTCACATATGCATGATACCAAGTGGTATTTGTTTTTCTGTCTGGCTTATTTCACGTAACATTATATTCGCCAGATTCATCCATGTTGTTGCAAGTGACAGGATTTAATTCTTTTTAATGGCTGCATAGTATTCCATTGTGTATCTATACCACCTTTTATTTATTCATTGACTCACTGTTGGACACTTAGGTGGATTCCGTACCTTGGCATTTGTGAATACCACTACAGTAAACATGTAATAAACAGTTTTAAATGATTCTGTAACCCACTTCATTAGTTGGTGATGAGTTTTCTTTTCAAATTTCCCTGAAAAGTTTTATTTTGTATATGACAAAAATCAATCCATAAAGTAAAAAACAAACAAAAACTCTTAAATTATAATTTTGTGTATGCTTATTATAAATTCAAGAAAATATTTCTGAAAGCCATCGACTAAGTAATAATCAACCTAACAACAAAGTTTTAAAAAAAAATCACTGAATTCTATTGAGTGTCTCTGGGTTTCTATTTAATGTAACTCAAAAACTCTTATTTTAAAAAGAAACGTCTGCAATTAGAAGAGGCAAAAGGTACATCAAAAGCTGTCTCTAATTATTACCTAAGTAGGTAAAACTGAGCTCCTTCCATGATCAAATATAAACTAGGTAAGGTAAAATTAGTTGAGTTACCCTGTTGAGGATTACACAACCATAAAACAAACAACCAATTAACCAATTCATCATACATCAAATCAACTACCTGTGAGAGAGAATGATTGTTTCTATAAGAAAAATGTAAAATCATGAAATTATTGACTGTTAGATCTTGGCAAGAATTTGCAATCATCATGTAGTCAATTGAATATAAAAACATGTTTTAGGCTGGGCGCAATGGCTCATGCCTGTAGTCCCAGCACTTTGGGAGGCCAAGGCGTGCAGATCACCTGAGATCAGGAGTTCGAGACCTTGCCTGACCAACATGTTGAAACCCCATCTCTACTAAAAATACAGAAATTAGCCTGGCGTGGTGGTGGGCGCCTGTAATCCCAGCTACTCAGGAGGCTGAGGAGGGAGAATTGCTTGAACCTAGGAGGTGGAGGTTGCAGTGAGCCGAGATCATACCATTGCACTCCAGCCTGGGCGACAGAGTGAGACTCCATTTCAAAATAAAACAAAACAAAACAAATAAAAAACAACAACAAAAGAACATGTTTTAACACTAAATTATTTTTCCTTTTTTAATTAAATGTTCCTGTTACTGAATGATTGCTTAGTTACCTAAAAATGCTACAATTTTGAAATTTATTTTCTTATTTTTATATTATTACTCAAAGGTATATTGAACTGCCAAACAGATGGGTTTTAATACCTCCTGTATACTCCTGTATCACCTGGGACATATGTCTGCTAAAGTCCTGAAGACACTGTTAATAATTTTTGGTTTGCTTGCATGTTTATCCACACAAGCTTTTTGAGCAAAGAAGCTGTGTTTTCTGTATCTCTATATTCCCAGCATCTAGACAATCTGGCCATCTACGTGCTCAATAAAAATTGAAGTTGAGGCCAGGCGCGGTGGCTCACGCCTGTAATCCCAGCACTTTGGGAGGCCGAGGTGGGAGGATCACAAGGTCAGGAGATCAAGACCATCCTGGCTAACATGGTGAAACCCTGTCTCTACTAAAAAATACAAAAAATTAGATGTGGTGGCAGGTGCCTGTAGTCCCAGCTACTCTGGAGGCTGAGGCAGGAGAAAGGCGTGAACCTGGGAGGCGGAGCTTGCAGTGAGCCGAGATAGCACCACTGCACTTCAGCCTGGGTGACAGAGGGAGACTCCGTCTCAAAAAAAACAAAAACAAAAACAAAAACAAACAAACAAAATAAAATTGAAGCTGAAAATAAAATAAAATTGATGTTAAACACAATTATAGGAGGCCATTGTCTTGGACTGCGCTCTTGCACTAGACCCCATCAGACCAGATCAAACCAAAATGGAGTCACTCATGCTAAATGTCACATAAGCAAACTGCAACTTTTAGGAAACAGATAGATCCCAAACAGCACAGATTTTCCCTGAAAACAGGGGATTCCAGTCTACATGAGTCAGCATAATAAGGAAGATCTCTCTGTTTTAACCCTTACCAAAAACTAACTCAAGTAACCTAGTGTTAACCAATCACCTTTTTTTCCTTTGTTTTGTTTCCTTCTCACCTTACAAAACCCACTGTTCTGCTATTTCCCAGTGAGAGCTCACATTCTGTTTTGTAGGATGTAAGCTGTCTTGATTCATGAATTGCAAATAAAATCCAGTTAGATCCATAACTAAATTTGTTAGAATTTTCTCTTTTAATAGGAGGTTAGCACACATAATTTACTATGATTCCAAATTAAAACAAACATAATTACTATTTTAGTCAATTCATGCATATATATATATATGTGTGTATATATATATACACACACACACGTAGACATGATTCCACTAGACTACCAGTCCTTAAATTATGCTGCGTATGAGTATTACCCATGGAGTTGAATAAACATGTAAATTTCTAGTACTTGCTAAGGTATTCTGACTTAGTAAGACCAAAGTACAGCCAAAAAAGTTGAATTTTTTAAGGAAGCATCTTAGGTTATCAATATATTAACCATGTTTAGGAAATACCACACTAGACTTCTTAATATGTTGAAGTAGCTCATGGACTCTCAGTGTTACTTTCACAAGAGCCCAAGTACCCAAACTGGGAGCCACTAATCTAAGCCAACCCAGACATAAAGCAACTGGAGTGAAAAGAGTTCCTAAAAAGTAAGAGGCAGAGTCCAATTTTAAAAACTGGTACCAACATTTGAGTTCCTAGAGGATAAACCCAAACATACATATAATGAGTAATTCAACTTTAAGCCTCCTGTTTTAAGATTATAAGAAGATCCTCATTTATACAAAGAATAAATGTCTTAGGTTACATAGAAGAATGCTGTTGCTATCTGGAAGATGAAATATGTGTGCAAGAATGCATGTGGTCATTGAAATGCAAAGAAATGCACTGTGGTAGATACAGGTCCAAGACTGCCTTTCCTACACCCCTGGGGCCTGATGCACTTCAGAATTCAGAAGGTTTCAGATTTTAAGAAGGTACTCTAATACAGATACCTTGAGAAGAAAATGGACGTGAAACTGGCCTACAGTTTATTCCTTCTATTCGTTAAGGATTAAGGATTTGGGGAAACTATCAAGACAAAAAATTGTCAAATCTTCTTGTAAACATACAAATTATGAATGTCTTTGGTAACACACTAATGGCATTTGTTTATGTTAGAATAATCATTTATGCAATACTTTCAATATGATGAACCTGGTTGTCTATAATTGGTTATGGGACGTAAATCTAGAATATATAGATTTATTGGTAAAGTTTCCTAGAATATATCACATAAGTGATTTAGCTTATTTGATATTAGACATGTTTTATCATTTAAATGTATAACTGCACACATGGTTAAAGGATATGATAATCTAGGTCCAGAATATACAAAATGGCAAGAAAAGAAGTAGGTAGCTACATTAGAGGTCCCAGACCACTCTCCAATTTTCCTTTGCCTTGCATTACTTCTATTACTGAAGTTATTAGTAAAGATTGGTGTCAGGTAAGATGATACTGGATAAGATGTCCAGTGCATGCAAGTCTGATTTAACAATCTGATATTTGACATTCTGATACTTGGTGTAATTTCTGCTGTATAGTTCATAACACTCTCAGAGGGTCAGGTCACCTTGTATTCAAATAACTTGATATTCATGTAGAGAATCATATAAATATTCACATTTAGTAGGATAAACGAAGATAAAACACAGCCTCACAATCAACTCAGACAGATTTTAATATCAAATTAGTGCATATCAGGTGCGATTTACAAAGTAAGTTATTTTTTAAAAATCTTTTAGATTCAGAGTTTTTTTTTTTTTTAACATTTTGGGACAAGGGGTAAAAGTTTAAGGAGCAGTACTTGGCCTAGCTCTCTCAATTTCTATTACACTTTCCTTTTACTTTGCCATATTCCCTTATAGCTAGCAGTTGTATGCAAGCTTTCGAATCAGAAGCAAAACAGTGGCCTTATGGTGACTGCAGCAAAGCAATGTCAGACAGAAAAGAGGGTGGGCATGCTTGCACTCTGCGTGCCAATGCAAGATACCAGCTCTGGGGGTATGAAAGCCTATGGTAGGGATATCTAAGCCAGCAGCAGCAGAGCTTCCGGACCTCTACATCACAGCTATGGCAGTATGACCTTGAAATTAGTAGTCCGGTTGTAACTCCTCGATTCCAACTCCTCCAGCTCCTCTGATTTTTGAAACCCCTAATCAGTAAATCTCTCCCTGCTTGAATTCCAAGAGTGCTTTCTGTTTCCTGGTCTGAATCCTGACTGATACAGCATTTGGTAGCAGTGATTTGAGAAATTCAGCTTTTCAAAACATTATATCCTGAGCATATGTATTTTATGACAATTTGTGCTGCAGTTTGTTTGAATCATAAGCATAAGTAGAGGTACCACTCTCCACCCAAGGAAAGCTATTGGCAGCATAAGCAGATACAAACGTCTTGTTGTTCCTTACAATTCGTTATCTTTTAACTTACTTTTATATGTGGATCATGCTGTGGGAAACAAATATGATCATTATCAGTAACAAATAAAACCTTCTTTATGAAAGAGATTTTTTTCTTATGCCTGGCAATTTTCTTTCTTATTGGATATCCTTCTGCTTATATAGTTGCATTTCCTTGGATAGCTTTAGGGTTACTATAAACAGATATCTCACTGACAATGACAATGGCAGCCTTGAAATTCCAAGCCATTTCTAGAAATTCATCTTGAAGCAGCATTTTTAGTTCTCTTTTCGTTGATTCTCTTCATGTTATACTATTAGGTCCAGGCGCTTAGTCATTGTTTTATTACTTTGACTAGAAAATAGACACTTAGATATTTGTAAAAAGTTCTATAGTGTTGAATTATGGCAAGTACACTATCCACCCAAACAATGCAAATGACAACCATGTGCACTGTTTCTTATTTTTGCAATGTTATAGGAGAACTGACTTGTTTTTCACCTACTAATGAATGGCACCCTCAAGGATCTGGAAACAGTTAACATATTTTTTTCTAATTTTAAAATACAAAACTTGAGGAAATTATAGGCACATGGTAGAGTTACATTGTTAAAACTGAAGAACAGGTATGACCTAGTATAGTGGCTGTTTTCAAACTCCCCTACTACCCTCCTACCCCGGGTAGCACCATTCTTCTGGAAACATCTTGGAGAAAAAGACATAGTATAAGAATGTGAGATACTTACAATAATGGTAAGTATATTCTTAAAACTGAAATAACACCAAATATATTCATTTGTATTTTAATTAAAGTTCCATTTTCATGTTGGAATTCTTTTAGGTCATGTCTTTTTTATTGGTTGGGAGAACAAGAGTTCAGAAAAAGTTAGTATTGTAAGGTATTTTAACAGTTGCCATTTAATTGATATCTTATAGGAAAGTAATTACTTTGCCTCCCATAAAACATTAATGTAAAAATGAAAAAGAAAAAAAATGTACATCTCAGAGAAATTAAGAACATGGGTTTTTAAAATATTTTTCCTTGAATCTTAACATTAACTCTAAAGCTACCTTGAACATTTCAATAGTAATTTTCTCTTAAAATAAAAACATCAAGAAACTGATATCTAATTCAAGTAAAAAGAGAGTTAATCAAAACTCAGAACAGGGTTGCTGTACTGACAAGCTACAGAGAGCTTTCAGATCTCAAGATATCCCAGTAAAAATCACTATGCCCATTTGATTTTTATATTTTTGGTTTGGCACACATAAAGGGAGATTAAGCCCATTGTACATGATCTATGTAGTTCATTCAAAAAAGTTCTAGCAAAATAAAAATAGAAATTACCATTTGCCTTATCAATATAATAAAATAAAATTGTTATTGGATTACAGATTGTTTATAGCTAGCTGTTTTATATTGTTTATAATATTTCATGGGCTAACAATGATTAAGTGATGACTACTTTCCATTTATTTTGGGAGAAAGATTTACAATATTATTAGAGGTTTTTTCTCTATTATTTTCTAGGCTGACATAAACAATTTTATACAAAGTTCACTTTTCTTATATAATATTATGCAGGGATTATGCATTGGCTTTTAACACTGAATTTGTGCAGAATTATAGGGACCAACTTAATGTGATAGGCTTTCTTGAGGGGATTGACTTTGCGTAATATGGTTCTTTTTTGATCTCACACCATCTTGTAATTTGTGGCTTCACAAACAGGTACAAATTAAAAGTGAAGCTTAATGGTATATTTTAATGAGTGTGGACTGAATGTTATCAACTTAGGATGCAGACATTTTAATTAGGGAGTAGTTCTATTTTACTTGATCCCTTGACTGATAATTTCATTTTATTCAAGGACAATCTTAGGACACTATAAATGATATATAGTAGTAAATGTATGCTCCTTAATCCCTGCAATCCCAGATACTCATTATTCCTTGTCCTTCTTTGTTTTACACAGGGTGCATATGATCATCTCCCACACTATTTTAAAATACAGTTTCTCATTTATTTTGTTATTTGTTGATTGTTGAGTGTCTAGTTGACCACAATTAGAATGTAACCTCTATGAGGACAAAGAGTTTCATTTGTTTTGTTAACTGCTATAGTGCCAGCACCTCAAAAAGAGCTGGCTTTATAGAAGATGGTCAGTACATATTTGTTGAATTAATAGTGTCAACATAAATAAATATAATTTGGGAAAGCACATATTTCAAATCTGTTTTAGAAGTTAAGATTTATCTTCGCTATAATTATATAAAGCTCTAATACAAGGATTGGCAAAGGTTTTCTTTAAAGGATAATGAGTATTTTAGATTTTGTGAGCTACCTGATCTTGTGATAATTATTCAATGGCACAGTTGTGTGTACGTGAAAGCAGGTATGGATGATATAAATATATTGACATAGCTATGTAATAATAAAACTTTATTTACAAAAAGAGGGGGCAGACCCAATTTGGCCTATAGGTCATAGTTTGTTGGCCCCTGGCATAATTAATCAAGTAGCAAGGCAATTGACATTTTATTTCCCTTTTGGACACAGTAAGGGAAATTTGTGTGATATCATTACAATCTCCTTTGAATGGTTTGCTCACAGGTTTGAAGCTTTTCATTTTTTTCTAGTGACATGGGAGCCACACATTAATATGCATAGGAAGCAAAAGCAGTCAAACATAATCAAACTATTGCTGGAACACACTGTGTGAAAAAATTTTTCCTAAACAAAGTTCAAAGTCATTCAAAGAATGCAGCTATTTATAAACAATTTGTAAAAACTTTAAACAAAAATGACAGTGTAAACTGCTTTTATTTCTTGGGTATGGCATGAATAAAAAATTACATATAATCATTACATAGCAAAATTACATTTGTGCTATTTTGAAGTATAGGACACGCAAAATAACGGATGTCACTATGGTGCTTTTAATATATTTCAACCAAAAACAAAACAAAAACTGAAACATCAAATAAAACAAAAAAAAAAAAACTTGACTTTATGTGCCTTTAGACCTTCACATTGAGGCTCTTTATCCTTTTCTGCCTTTATTGGTCCAACCTTTTAAAAAGCATAAGCTACATTCAGAATCTCTATTCCTAACTTTCAATTACCCTTCAACAGATTGCAATCTGATCCATGGAAATCACCCACTCCAAAGTGCTTGAGCACTACATCTTTCTCAAAGCCAAATCCAACAGTCCTAATTTTATCTTCCTTTGCCTTGCTGGACATCTTTCAACCTCTTCTTAAGACTCAGTTGTTTCTTTGTATTTTTTTTCTTCTTCTTTATTTTTTGGTGGTACACATACACCATGGAATATTATGTGGTCATAAAAAAGAATAAAAATATGTTTGTTGCAGCAATATGGATGCAGCTGGAAGCCATTAAGTGAATTAATTTAGAAACAGAAACTCAAAGAGAACATATTCTCATAAGTGGGAGCAAAACAAAGGGTTCACATGAACATAAAGATGGAAACAATAGACACTGTCAATTCCCAAAGGAGGAAGGGAGGAAGGGAGGAAAGGGAGCAATGGTTGAAAACTACCTATCAGGTACTATGTTCATTATTTGGGTGATGAGTTCAACAGAAATCCAAACCTCAGCATTATGCAAATAGACCCATGTAGCACACCTGCACATATCCTGTCAGAATCTGCTTTAAAAAATCAAACTCGTTGTTTGATGTCATTCCCTTTATTTTATGGCAATAGTAAACATTGTTGTGCCTTGTTATTCCTCATTAAGCATTGATGCAACACATTACGATTCTTTATCTATTAAATAGAATCACTTGGTAACAAGCTAAGCTCCATCATTTCCCTCAGATTACTACTTGTTATCTGTACCTGTCTCTGTGCCTTCAGATATGGTTTGCTCAAGATTGCAGTTGTTCACTGACAGATCTGAGGATCACACCAAAAGCATTTAACTCTGACTCCTGCCTTCTGCTATGCTGAGCTTCCCATACACAGAAGCAACATTCTTCTCTTCATTCAAATATTTAATGATACAGCAAACACTTTGAATATTTCATTTGTATATGATACTAATGAATAATAAACCCAATGCAACATTTTTTTTAGCCATTTTCTTGTAGGGAGGAAAATGATCTTAAACAGGTCACAGCAATGTAATATGATATTTACATCTAATTATTGAGGAAATGTGATGAAGGAAGAATACACATCTATTGCACACAATTAGGGATGGCTTCTTGAACACAAATTTGAAGTGGATCTTCAAGGAAATAATGGAAATAAATAGAATAAATGCTTTCTAAGTAGGGAAACAGCATACTAGACGAAGCTGCAGTGCATGACATCCAAAGAGGAGATGGATCTAGTTGGATAATAGTAATAAATATGTTTGAAAGTATTTTAGGCCAGACATGGTGGATTATGCCTGTAATCCCAATAGTTTGGGAGGCAGAGGTGGGAAATCACTTGAGACCAGGAATTCAAGACTGGCCTAGGCAATATGGCGAGACTCTGTCTCTCTAAACCAAAATTGGCAGGGTGTGAGCCCAGACGTCGAGGCTGCAGTGGACCATGCAATGTGCCACTGCACTCCAGCCTGAGTGAAATAGCAAGACTGTATCACACACAAAAAAAAAAAGAGAAAAGAAAAGAAACGAAAAGAAAGGAAAGAAGGATATATTGAGACATTGGGGTGGTAGAGGGGTCATAGTGGTGGGATTTTAAAATTAGGATATTTCTATGTTACCAGGACATTCTTTGCCATTTCTATTTTCTACTTTCAAATTTTGCATCCAGTCTTTGTCAAATAGTAATTTTAACATGTTGCTTTCTATGTATGATAAAACTTTCTTTGCATCATTATTTGTATGTCTTGCCTTCCCTGCTGATCTGAATCATTATTCAGGCAAGGATTCTCATTGTTTTTATTCCCCTTAAAGAATATATTTAGCACAGTCCCTCGAGTAGAGGCTCTACAAATTCTTCCTGAATGAAGGAGTCTCCCACTCAACTCTACCAATAAAAACATCATAGCCCCTTGCCTACTGCTTATGTTCAATTCACTAATGCCCAACAAATTAATCCAACTTCTCTCTCTTTGAACTCTCCCAATGTCAGGCTAGATGCAATGGAAAGTCTGCCTTTTACTTATCAGAATTTCAGGAGTGGCATCCTTTCCGTACAAAGCACCAACAATGAGTGTGCTCCGTGAGGATGTACTACTATGTCACACAGCACACATAAAGACTTCGTTTTCTGATTTAAAAAAATCTGGAAAATATGACAAACTATACTAGAATGAAGTGAATGGCTTTGCTATTTTGCACCACTAGTAGAAAGCCATTATTCATCAATTTTGTTCAATCCACCGAACTGTGAAGCTTTGCAACAGAAGCATCATTATGTGAGAAGAAGAGTATGACTATTATTTTAACAAAGCTTTTGTAGTTGCCATCAATAGATAAACCTTGAATTTTTATCTCTGTTAACTTAGTGGCATGAAATATAGGCCTTCTTTGCCTTCAAAGACTCTGACTTTATTTGAGATTCGCTATACACCCCATAATAATTAGGACTTGATCATGACTCTTGAGTAATGCTTTTGAAGGTCTACCATTAAAGGAGGCTTTTTATTTCTGCTCCACACAGCACCACACAAAATAAGCTGATGCTAGTGGTAATTATATCTAGTGAACTTAGTCACTGTGCAAAAGCCAGGCTGGGAAATTTACATGTAAATAACCTCTCTTATCGCTGCAATAGGCTATCTAATAATATACATTTTTGATTTTACTAAATTAATTATAAAAAACTGTTTTCTATCAAAGTGAACTTTTAAGGCATCGTGATAGAAATCAAAATAGTGTTTCCTTCTAGGAGAGATGATTGAGAGGGTGCATGAAGGAACCTCTCACGGTATTACTCTATAGTTTGATTTGGCTTATACAACTGATGGCCCATCCAGTTGGACATTTCAGATTAGAGCCCTTTGTACTTCTCTATTTTCTAATATAATTTTTAAAAATAAATCAAAATAGAAGCACCAAGAAATCAACTATTATTTCTGAAATTATTTTATGTAAGGCAACATGTGAAATTATAATTATTCAAAAAATATAGTTATCTAAAAACTTATAATCTAGAACATAAACTTTAAAATATTTGAATGCCAACTGAGATTTTAAGTATATTAGAAATATATGAAGATAGATTTATGTGGAATTATTAGAGACAGTATTTGGAAGGTTAAACTTTTATATGAAAGTTTCCTGAGATTAGATATGAGCTTTCAGTTTGTCATAAAACCCTTGATTAAATTCATATTTTTGATATAGCAACTTCTTGCACGTATGGAAAATCAGGTCATCTGTGAGGTAGAGGTAAATGCCTTAGCCATGTACTTTTAATGTTTTTAGCCATATTCCTGTCAGACTCATTAACAGCAACTTTTTATTTAGACTTATGTAAGGGATGATAATTAAATATGAGTTCTATTTTCCTGTCTTTAACTTAAAGCAGAATCATGTCTTCTGCCCATGATTCTTTTCCATTGGGTGCAACGTGTTTAACGAAAATAAACAAACAAATCATTTATTTAAAGATCACAGTATAGTTACTTCACATATTTATATACTAATATTCCCTTTACCTTGATTTAAGCTTACCCCTAACTTCTGTGATTAATTATGCATTTCTTTTGTTTTATCTCAAAAATATTGCCTAACTCTGATGGTTTGACTGTTCTCAGTTCCATCTCTTACTCATGCAGATATATTGCTCTTTACCTACTAATTGTGGCCTCAGTGAAAGCCACAGAGCTTTTAAAGTTTAAGTATTGTACTATGTTTTTTTGGGTTTATAAAAACCAGCAGCGTACAATATTTAAACTTCAAAAATCTGTTGAATTATATCTGTGTCAATGTCAGGTTCTTGGAGTTAATATTTATTTTAACACATTTGAGGTGGGATTTTCTCATGATTGCACCTCTAAGTATGTGCAAAGGGAAGTAACAGATGCTATACAACTGAGCTGGTAACCGCGACCAATAACCTGTGGTTTCTAGGCTCTTCTGGTCCCAGGGACAGCCAAGGAATGGCTGAATATTTCCCTTTCTCTTTCTGCTAGTCACTCAAAGTGGTTTTTCAAAGACGACACCCTTCTCTGCAAGCTCTTTCTTACTCTCAGCAAGTGAGTTTGTTCCCTACCGCAAAGAATAAAAAGAAATCAGTAAACATAAATGCTTTGATCTTACCTCTTTTCCTATAACGAATGTATTAAAAAAAAAATTCAACCATAATCTTTCCACCCCTATGTATGGAAAATGTTCCCCCTTCTACCAAAGTTAATTCCACCATATTTTGTCTTTGAGGGCTTCCTCCCAGAGTTAATCAATTTTTCCAATATCTTCAATATCTCCTCCTTATTGATTCATAAACAAAGTTATGTCCCATCTTGAAACATAAAATGTCTCCTAGATTCTGCTTCTCTCTTTAACTTACCACATTCCTGCTTCTACAAAAGGTAGTCTAAACCAGGGGTCAACAATATTTCTCCTAAAAGGCAGAGAGTAAATATTTTAGACTTTGCAGGCCACAAGGTTGTGCCTACTCAGCAGTTGTAGCATGGTTGTTTTTCTGTCCTCTTCTCTTGCTCTCCACTGTCACCATGGTCTGCCTCTTTATTTTCACTTCCCAGCAATTGCAATAGTCTCCCTACCTCTTTTTATCTCTCTTTGAAATTTTCTTAGTGCCCGACGTCTCCTTCTTCACTTTTTCCTCTTTTTTTGTTTTTTGTTTTTTTGACACGGAGTCTCACTCTGTTGCCCAGGCTGGAGTGCAGTGGCACGCTCTTGGCTCACTGCAAGCTCTGCCTCCCGGGTCACGCCATTCTCCTGCCTCAGCCTCCCGAGTAGCTGGGACAACAGGTGGCCGCCACCATGCCTGGCTAATTTTTTTTTTTTTTTGTATTTTTAGTAGAGACGGGGTTTCACCGTGTTAGCCAGGATGGTCTCGATCTCCTGATCTCATAATCTGCCCACCTCAGCCTCCCAGAGTGCTGGGATTACACGCGTGTAGTTTTTACTTTTTAACAGTGCCAGTGATATCCTTATAAATTGTAGATATTATATAAATCCATGCTTGTAATTAGTTAATGAATTATTCTTGTGGATAAATAGTGATTCAGCCCTGGGAAGAACAGGTGATACTTTCTGATCTCTTCCCCATCTGTGTATTCTACCTTCTCTCCAGACATCCCAAACTGCCCATTCTCCAAAGTCCTGTTTAATTACTCCTGGATGCTTTCTTACTTCCATATTCCTTTAACCTTACTGTTGCATCCTTCTATGATGTCATTGTCTACTTGCCCGTTCATCTTTAAATTCTCTATACGGGAAAGTGCAACCACTTAGATCTTAGTAAGCTTTCAGTGTTAGAATGCTCCCTTAGGTTCTGAACATCACTGATCATCTCATATGACATTATAAATTTCCAATGTAGCATATTATATACATGAACTTAAAGATACAGCAACAGTGATGTAAACCATGCTATGTTGCATCACAGATAGCAACACATGGCCCCAAGCCTCTCTCAGTATGGCACCTTGATTTGTGTTCAACTGTCCACACAGTTCCACAGCTTCAGTCACTAGATGCATCCTGTTTCTCAAGCCATAAATCTGGATATCATCTTCAAGTTTTTTTTATCTTTGTCATTCATCATGGTTATCCTCTCCAATCAATCATGAAGTCCCTCTGTCCAGCAATTAAACATGTCTCAACTCCATCAACTTGCACTGTCAGATGCCCAATTCAGACAATGATAATTTCTCACCTAGATTATTGTAATTTCCCACTAACTGGTCTCTCTGATGACAATGTTGTACCTCTTTACTCTCTGTGTTACAGACAGAATAATCATTCCGAAATGCACAGTGATATATGCCATTCCTTTCCAACATTTTCATATGTCTTATTGGGCCAATCGTTATTTGGTCCTGTTTCATCCATATCTCAACCTCATTCCTTTATCTTTATTCCACTTTCTGCCTCTCTATTTGCATTCTCTCAGAATCAGGGTTTTATCACCACCCACAGACTTCTACATTTTACTTTCCCGACTGCTTTATGTCAGAATCTTTGTATAAACCGTATACTCTGCTTACCGTGCTTCAAATATTCCTTCTTCCTTTTCTCTAACCACCCCTAACAAATGACCACATATCTTCTTCCTTTTAGCCTTAAATTATATATGCGTCCTTTTGTTGTACTTCGCTTTATTCACAGCTATCCAAAGCTTCACAAATACTGCTTTTTAAATAATGAATTCAAGGTTTGTGGCAACCCTCCATTGAACAAGTTCGTTGGCACCACTCTTCTAACAGCACATGCTCATTTTATGTCTCTGTGTCACATTCTAGTAATTCTTGCAGTATTCTAAACTTTATTATTATTATATCTGCTATGGTGATCTGTCATCAGTGATCTTTGATGTTACTATTTTAATTGTTTTGGCTCACAATAAAACATGCCAATATAAGACAGCAAACTTAATCAATGTTGTGTGTACTCTGACTGCTCCACTGACCAACCATTCCCCTTCTCTCTCCCTCTCCTCCGTCTTCCCTATTTCCTACAACACAGTGATATTCAAATCACACCAGTTAATAATCCTACAAGTGCCTCTATATATTCAAGTGAAAGGAAGAGTTGCATGTCTCTCACTTTAAATCAAAAGCTAGAAATTATTAAGCTTAGTGAGGAAGGCATGTCAAAAACCAAGATAGGCAGAGATAGGCTGAAAGCAAAGTCTCCTGTCCAGTTAGCTAAGTTGTGAATGCAAAGAAAAAGTCCTTTCAGAAAATTAAAAGTGCTACTCCAGTGAATACACGAAAAATAAGAAAGCAAAACAGCCTTATTACTGACATGGAGAGTGTGAGCGCTCTGGATAGAAGATCAAACCTGCCACAGCTTTCCCCCAAAGCCTAATCCAAAGTGAAGCCTTAACTATCTTCAATTCTATGAAGGCTGAGAGGTAAGAACGCTGCAAAGGAAAATTTTGAAGCTAGCAGAAGTTAGTTCATGAGTTTTAAGGAAAGAAGCTATCTCTATAACATAAAAGTGCAAGGTAAAGCAGCAAGAGCTGATGGGGAAGCTGCAGGAAGTTATACAGAAGGTCTAGCTGAGATAATAGATGAAGGTGGCTACACTAAACAACAAGATTTTTAATTCAGACCAAACAGCTTTATATTGGAAAAAGATGCCTTCTTGGACTTTCATATCTTGAAAGAAGAAGTCAATGTCTGGCTTCAAAGCTTCAAAAACAAGCTGACTCTCTTGCTAGGGGCTAATGCAGCTGGTGACTTTAAATTGAAGCCAATGCTCATTTACCATTTTGAAAACCCTAGGGCCCTTCAGAATTATGCCAAATCCACTCTGCCTGAGCTCTACAAATGGAACAACAAAGCCTGGATGACAGCACATCTGTTAACCGCATGGTTTACTAAATATTTTAAGCCCACTGGTGAGACTTACTGCTCCCCCCGCCCCCCCAAAAAAGATTTCTTTCAAAATATTGCTGCTCATTGACAATGCACCTAGTCACCCTGGAGCTCTGATGGAGATGTACAAGATTAATGTTGTTTTCATGCCTGCTTGCACAACATGCATTTTGTAGGCCATGGATCGAGGAGTAATTTTGACTTTCAATTCTTATTAAAGAAATACATTCACAAGGCTGCCATAGATAGAGATTCCTCTGATGGATCTAAGCAAAGCAAATTGAAAACCTACTGAAAAGGAATCACTATTCCAGATGCCAGTAGGAACATTTGTGATTGGGGGAGAAAGTAAAAATATTAACATTAGTAGAAGAAGAAGTTGGTTTCAACCTTCATGGATGGTTTGAGGTGTTCAAGCCTTCGGAAGAGAAAGTAAGTATAGATGTGGTGGTAATACAAGGAGAACTGGAATTAGAAGTGGAGTCTAAAGGTGTGACTGTTGTAATTTCATGGTAAAACATGAACAAATAAGGAATTGCTTCTTATGGATGAGCAAAGATAGTAGTTTCATCAGATGAATCTACTCCCAGTGAAGGCTCTGTGAACATTGTTGAAATGACACAAAAGAATTTAGAATATTATATAAATTAGTTGATAAAGTACCAGCAGAGTTTGAGACGATTAACTCCAAGATTGAAAGAAATTTTACTGTAAATAAAATGTTACCTAACAGCATCTCATAGCCCTAGAGAAATATTTCATTAAAGGAAAAGTCACTTGATGAGACAAACCTCATTGTCTTATCTTAAGAAATTGCCTCCAGTTGGCCGGGTGCTGTGGCTCAAGCCTGTAATCCCAGCGCTTTGGGAGGCCGAGACGGGCGGATCACGAGGTCAGGAGATCGAGAACATCCTGGCTAACAGGGTGAAACCCCGTCTCTACTAAAAAATACAAAAAATTAGCCGGGCGTGGTGGCGGGCGCCTGTAATCCCAGCTACGGGAGGCTGAGGCAGGAGAATAGCGTCAACCCAGGAGGCAGAGCTTGCAATGAGCTGAGATCCGGCCACTGCACCCCAGCCTGGGCGATAGAGCAAGACTCCGTCTCAAAAAAAAAAAAAAAAAAAAAAAAAAAGAAAGAAAGAAATTGCCCCCAGCCACCTCAGTCTTCAGCAACCACACCCTAATCCATCAGCGACCATCAATATCCAGGGAAGACCCTCCACCAGCAAATAGATCATGACTTGTTGAAGGCTCAGATAATCATTAGTATTTTTTAGCAGTAAAATATTTTTCATTAAGGTACACACATTGAATTTAGACATAATGCAATTACACACTTAATAGAATATGGTGTAGCATACACATAACTTTTATATACATTGGAAAACCAAAAAATGTGTGGGACTCATTTTATTGCAATGTTCACTTTATTGTGGTGGTCTAGAACCAATCCCACAATATCTCCAAGGATTTTCTTTATATCTCCAAGGATTTTCTTTATATCTCCTTCTTCTCATAAGCCTTCCCTGACCTGCCAAGGCACTTATATACACTTCTTATGTGTTCTTATATTATTCTTTACTTCCCTTTGTCAATTACATTGTAAGCATCTGATTATTTTTCTATATACCTCTCTGGACAATAAGTTCCATGAGGACAGGGGCTATGTCTTGTTCCTAATTTATATCCAGGGTCTAATACATAGTAACATGGTCAACATATGTATGAAATAAATGAATAAATAAACAAATAATTACAGTGTTGATGATAAATGAAAAAGGGGTTAGAGGGATAATAGTACACCATAAATATTTCAGGAAGAGGCTGCTCAAACTCTTTCTTCTCCTATCTGGTACAATAAAGGTCATGTAGATTAAATTAACAAACACACTGGTTATTTATTGAACACTGAATTATGTATAGAATTATGAACATATTTCATGCCTTTTGTAGGTTAAAATGTTTTATTTAACAACATAGCCCTTTTTGGGCTGGGAACAGTGGCACACGCTTTTAATCCCAGCACTTTGGGAGCCTGAGGAGGGTGGACAACTTGAGACCAGGAGTTTGAGGCCAGCCTGGCTAACATGGTGAAATCCCATCTCTACTAAAAATTCAAAATTAGCTGGGCGTGGTGGTAGGTGCCTATAATCCCAACTACTCAGGTGGCTGAAGCAGGAGAATCGCTTGAACCCGGGATGGGGAGTTTGCAGTGAGGTGAGATCATGCCACTGCACTCCAGTCTGGGCAGCAGAGTGAGACTGTCTCAAAACAAAACAAAACAAAACAAAACAAAACAATATAGTCCTTTTTATTTTAAAAAATCTTAAACTTTGTTTTGAGAACCATGTTCATTATCTTCCTAATTTTCCTCGTGGGTTTCTCAATATGGTTGTTTGAATTTTTCTATTAACCATTAAATGAAGGTATCTTGATAGTTTAAAATACAGAAAAAATTCTTAGAATGCAAAGAACACATGAAAAGAAAAAGAAAAAGATTCAGAAATAAGGAAAAATTTAGAAATTGTGTAGTGCTGTGATACAGTTAAAAGGTTTAATGTCAAAATAAACAAAACTGGTATTAATACAGTTTTCTATTTTTCAGTACAATTATTTGAACAAGCATAATTAGAGTACATAAAAAATAATTAGAAAATACAACAGTGAGGACTTTTCATTTGTGGAGTAATTTAAGATAAAATCAACAAAGCAGACATGTATACTGATGTAAAAGTTATTGTTTAAACACCACGGAAGCCAATTAAATGTTGTTAATAAAGTTAGATGTAGAAATCACCACATTGATGTCTCTGAAATTTCTTCCAAAAAGTGTACAAAGATAAAAAGAAGGACATAGATTCCCTGTTTGCTACACATGGATGTGTGTGTGTGCACATGTGTGTTCATATAAAAAGCTTTTACTGTTTAGTTTCAAACTATCTGCTCCCTACTTTTTTCCTATTTGGAAAATATTTTTAGTAAATCACCCTTGCTTTCTCTAGACTTGAAATATTTGAAAACAAACATCCTATATTGCTTTTTGCTACTCAATTCTTTCTCTCTAGTTTCCACTCATTTTCTCCTCCTCTCTGAGAGCAACAATGCTAAATGGGAGCAGATTATAAGTAAGTCAATAAAAGGCACATAAACAGAATAGAAAAGTGCTTGCCAACTCTATGCATGTGATTAGCTGACTAAAGAGAGAGTTGGCAATCACTGGTTCAGACTCCAAAGTAGAAGGAAAAAAATTATGGATATGGAACAGCACTCAGAAGATCTGCATTTTCTCACCATATCATTTAAAGTTTTAGGATAAAATGGTAATGAAGAATAGTAGAAGGAAAAAAATGTAGTATGGGGTGACATGACAATCAGCATGCAATACATCAGGAAGCTTGTCTCAGAGACTGGCTTTCATAAGGTTGAGGAAGATGTATATGATTGTAGATGGTTATGTGATCACCCAAAAATTCAAAACCCATGAAAACAGGCACGTATTACGTCTAACCAGGTATCCAAGGAATTTGTAGACAAGAGAAAACAGTACTGGTTTACCAAATTTAATCTTTTACTCTCTATTAGAGAACATTTTATGTATTATAATGAATTTATGCAGATTAAGGTGATTATTTTAAGTTCTAGGATACATGTACACAACGTGCAGGTTTGTTACAAATGTATACATGTGCCATGTGGGTGTGTTGCACCCTTTAACTCGTCATTTACATTAGGTATTTCTCCTAATGCTATCCCTCCCTCCTTCCCCACCGCGCGACAGGCCCCAGCGTGTTATGCTCCCCTTCCTGTGTCCAAGTGTTCTCATTGTTCAGTTCCCATCTATGAGTGAGAACATGTGGTGGTTGGTTTTCTGTCCTCACGACAGCTTGCTCAGAATGATGGTTTCCAGCTTCATCCATGTCACTACAAAGGACATGAACTCATCCTTTTTATGACTGCAAAGTATTCCATGGTGTACATATGCCTCATTATCTTAATCCAGTCTATCATTGATGGGTTAGTTCCAAATCTTTGCTATTGTGAATAGTGCCACAATAAACATACGTGTGCACGTGTCTTTATAGCAGCATGATTTATAATCCTTTGGGTATATACCCAGTAATGGGATGGCTGGGTCAAATGGTATTTCTAGTTCTAGATCCTTGAGGAATTGCCACACTGTCTTCCACAATGGTTGAGCTAGTTTACAGTACCACCAACAGTGTAAAAGTGTTCCTATTTCTCCACATCCTCTCCAGTACGTGTTGTTTCCTGACTTTTTAATGATCGCCATTCTAACTGGTGTGAGATGGTATCTCATTGCGGTTTTGATTTGCATTTCTCTGATGGCTAGTGATGATGAGCTTTTTTTTCATGTGCTGTTGGCTGTGTAAATATCTTTTTTTGAGAAGTGTCTGTTCATACCCTTTGCCCACTTTTGATGGGGTTGATTTTTTCTTGTAAATTTGTTTAAGTTCTTTGTAGATTCTGGATATTAGCCCTTTGTCAGATGGGTAGATTGCAAAAATTTTCTCCCGTTCTGTAGGTTGCCTGTTCACTCTGAAGGTAGTTTCATTTGATGTGCAGATGCTCTTTAGTTTAATTAGATCCCATTTGTCAATTTTGACTTTTGTTGCCTTTGCTTTTGGTGTTTTAGACATGAAGTCCTTGCCCATGCCTATGTCCTGAATGGTATTAAGTTTTAGTCTAACATTTAAGTCTTTAATCCATCTCGAGTTAATTTTTGTATAAGATGTAAGGAAGGGATCCAGTTTCAGCTTTCTACATATGGCTAGCCAGTTTTCCCAGCACCATTTATTAAATAGGGAATCCTTTCCCCATTTCTTGTTTTTGTCAGGTTTGTCAAAGATCCGATGGTTGTAGATGTGTGGTATTATTTCTGAGGGCTCTGTTCTGTTCCCTTGGTCTAGATCTCTGTTTTAGTAGCAATGCCATGCTGTTTTGGTTACTGCAGGCTTGTAGTATAGTTTGAAGTCAGGTAGCATAATTCCTCCAGCTTTGTTCTTTTGACTTAGGATTGTATTGGCGATGAGGGCTCTTTTTTGGTTCCATATGAACTTTAAAGCAGTTTTTTCCAATTCTGTGAAGAAAGTCATTGGTAGCTTGATGGGGATGGCATTGAATCTATAAATTACCTTGGGCAGTATGGCCATTTTCACTATATTGATTCTTGTTATCCATGAGCATGGAATGTTCTTCCATTTGTTTGTGTTCTCTTTTATTTCGTTGAGCAGTGGCTTGTAGTTCTCCTTGAAGAGGTCCTTCACATCCCTTGTAAGTTGTATTCCAAGTATTTTATTCTCTTTGAAGCAATTGTGAATGGGAATTCACTCATGATTTCGCTCTTTGTTTGTCTGTTATTGGTGTATAGGAATGCATGTGATTTTTGCACATTGATTTTGTATCCTGAGACTTTACTGAAGTTGCTTATCAGCTTAAGAAGATGTGGGGCTGAGATGATGGGGTTTTCTAAATATACAATCATGTCATCTGCAAACAGGGGCAATTTGACTTCCTCTTTTCATAATTGAATGTCCTTTATTTCTTTCTCCTGCCTGATTGCCCTGGCCAGATATTCTAGCACTATGTTGAATAGGAGTGGTGAGAGAGGGCATTCCTGCTTTGTGCCACTTTTCAAAGGGAATGCTTCCAGTTTTTACCCATTCAGTATGATATTGGCTGTGGGTTTGTCATAAATAGCTCTTATTATTTTGAGATATGTCCCATAAATACCTAATTTATTGAGAGTTTTTAGCATGAAGGGCTGTTGAATTTGGTCAAAGGCCTTTCCTGCATCTATTGAGATAATCATGTGGTTTTTGTCTTTGGTTCTGTTTATGTGCTGGATTACGTTTATTGATTTGTGTACGTTGAGCCAGCCTTGCATCCCAGGGATGAAGCCCACTTAAACATGGTCGATAAGCTTTTTGATGTGCTGCTGGATTCGGTTTGCCAGTATTTTATTGAGGATTTTTGCATCAATGTTCATCAGGGATATTGCTCCAAAATTCTCTTTTTTTGTTGTGTCTCTTCCAGGCTTTGTTATCAGGATGATGCTGACCTCATAAAATGAGTTAGGGAGGATTCCCTCTTTTTCTATTGATTGGAATAGTTTCAGAAAGAATGGTATCAGCTCCTCCTTGTACCTCTGGTAGAATTCGGCTGTGAATCCGTCTGGTCCTGGACTTTTTTGGGTTGGTAGGCTATTAATTATTGTCTCAATTTCAGAGCCTATTGGTCTATTCAGGAATTCAACTTCTTCCTGGTTTAGTCTTGGGAGGGTGTATGTGTCCAAGAATGTATCCATTTCTTCTAGATTTTCTAGTTTATTTGCATAGAGGTGTTTGTAGTGTTCTCTGATGGTAGTCTGTACTTCTGTGGGATCGGTGGTGATAACCACTTTATCATTTTCTAGAGTCAGAAATAAGTTCTCATGTTGCATATACCTATAAGAAGGGAAAGTACAATAGGATGAAAATATTGGAGAAATGATTGTTTAGGGAGTCTTCAGAAAAGCCAAAAATGGGACTCTGGCAAGCAGAACAACAACACTTAAAAAACATTGAAATAAATTGTAATGATCAGGAGAAGAAACAAATGCAAACAATTAATTCATATGAGAAAAATACCTGTAGCTTCTTCTCTTTCAATTATGAGGTTGCTTGAGGTTGGGAGAAGTGGTATTTCTCAGTGGCATATAAGTGAATTATCAGAATAACCTTAAGAACCAATAATTTGGCCATCTGTTCTACCTTCTTAGGATCTGGTTGTTTAATAAATAATCTTTCATGCACACAACCATATCTTAGAATGGTAATCCAAATGGCCAAATATTTCATCCCCTAGTGGGAATAAATGAACTATTTGTATTTGGATGTGAGTGGCAGTTTAAGCACTAACTTCCTGTTAATTACCTTTATATTCAGATTTATTTATTTATTGCCAAAAAAAGGCTTGCTCCAAATTTTAGAAATTCGTAAGTATGCTGGAAGAATGAAAACATGTCCAGAAACTTCTTACCTGAGGGACATCTGGAAACACCTATAACACTGATGTTAATAATAAAAGATAGCTTATTCCTCAACATAAGATGCTTTTGCTTCCATAAGAAGCACCAGCAAGAAGATTAAGAAGATTCTGAGAATTTCTAGTTTTCTTTAGAAAATCTGTCATGACTTGGGAGAACCTTCAGATAAAATCTGTCTACCTTCTACTATAGTCTACCTTCTGAGTCATAGCCAGATTCCATGGTACCATGCCTTCATACGACCCAGGGCATATATTAATCTCTGCAATGGTCAAATTGAATCCCTCAGTAATGAGTCTTGAGTTGGAGCAGGTATTGCACATCTTTCTCCCTGGATAAAGGAGTTGAGGGGATAACAATAGAGCTTTCTCCAAAGATAAACTTCTTACAGCATCTCCTCTTTCACTTTGCACTCTCAGTAATATAGCAATTGTGAAACTAGTTTTGTTTCACAATTTTGAAACTAGTTTTCACAATTTCCTTGGTAAGGGAAATTTCACATTTGCTTGGTAAACTCTATAGTTTGGTCTAACGTTGTGCTTTGATAATCATCATCACGTTGATATTGGATTACATTTCAATGATGAGTCACTATAAGATAATTTGACTGAGTATATAATTAATAGATTCAAAATAACAATCCTTGAAAACTATTAATATCCTTGAGTATATCCTTCAGAATTAAGTCCTGGAGAAGTTTGAAGAAACTGTTTTCTTTCCTTTTTGTCTAACGTCTAATCTTGTCATTAGGCATTTGCCACACTCCAGGGGCAGTGTAATTGTTAGTTTTTATTTATTTGTCTTTACATTTTTTATCCTGAAAACTTTTAAACTCATCTCCTTTTTAGTTCTTAAAACTAAATATTACATTCTTTGGAATGGAGTATGCTTCCTTTCATTACTTTTACTTCTGGATAACTGAAATTATGAAATTGCATTCATCATTTTCTCCCTTACATTTGTTTTTCTGTTTGGAAAAAACTATTACTTAAATGTTAATATGCATGCTATAATTTTATTTTCTTATTTCTTTTCTATATTCCTTCTCTTTGTTTATTGGTTCCAATTTTTAGAATATTTCTTTAAATGCATCTTCCCATGTTCTAACTTTTAAACTTTTGATCTTATTTTTTTAGTTTCCAAATTTTTTTTCTAAATTTTTTTAATGAATTTATATTATTATTCTCTCTCTACAGATGTTAACTTATTTGACTTTTTCTGTTATTTGCATTTCTTGCTTCCAAAAAATTTATTTTATATTTTTGTTTATTAGTTCTGATTATTGTCTTTTGCATTAAAGGCTCTCTCATTGATTTGATGACCTCTGACTGCTCATTCCTGTTTAAGAGTGAAACATTTAACAATTTGTTGGAAAATCCCATTAATGAGTGGAACTTACACTTTTCTGTTTTTCCCTGTAGGTTTACTGGGCATTTTGTTGCAAGGAATCCACTTTCATATCTGAAATCTTCAAAATCCTGACAGAGAGCCACAATAGAGTATGCCTGATTTTAATGACTTGAAAGTCAACTTGAGAAACAGTCCTGAGAATCTCAGTCCTCAAGATGTAGATTTGTTTGCCCTTAATCTCTTCTCAGCCCTCATTCTTAACTTTCCTATCTCCAAGTCTTGGGCATCTCCTAATCAATTTCTCCATATGGCATTCCTCTCATACCATGTCTGACTGTGTTAGGATAGAAGAGAAAATCTGTCCGCTCATTCCAACCACCCACTTTTCATTACTCATAATTTCTAAATCTCCCTGGGTTCTTCAGCCCTAAGAAGATTGCTTGTCATGATCTCCCTGCTATATAACGTAGAATCTTTCAGTTTTCTATGTTCTGCTAAATTAATTACTGCTTCTTTATTTGCTTTGCAACATGTAATCACTGTCTTTCATCAACGGTTATTCTCTTTGTCACTCTTCTTGTCCTTGAATGAACATAATTTCTCCATCTAATCTGATGCTTGAATTTAATGGAAGGTAGGGGTGGAGCAGAAATCAATGTGTGTTCTTAATCCTCTGTATTTAACAAGATGAATTCACCCATATTAGTTTGTTAGGGCCGCCACAGGAAAATACTACAGTCTGAATGAAATAAACAACAGATATTTATTTCCTCATGGTTCTGGAGGCAAGAAGTCAGAGATCAACATGTCCAGAGGATTAGTATCTTCTGAGGTCTCTTTCTTTGGTTTGCATGTGGCTGTCTTCTCCTCCCTATGTCTTCACGTGGTCTTCGCTCTGTGTGTGTCTGTGTGTCCTAATCTTTTCTTTAAGGAGTTATATTGAAAATAGGTACAGCTATGTTGAAATAGAGCCTTCCTTAATAATCTCATTTTAACCTAATTACTGCTTTAAAAACCCCTACTTCCAAATACAGTCCATTCTGTAGAACTAGGTGCTAGGGCATCAGCATACAAATTTTGATGAACACAATTCAGCCATAGCCCCACCTATGGTGAAATTAAAAATTATTTAAAAACTGAAGGCAAGAGATCTTAACAGGATATGTAAGACTTTTGTAAGCAGATACCAATACCACAGAAAGGGAATAGGAACATCTAGACAGGCATGTTGGACAAAGATTCAAAAGAGCATGGTCCAGCAGCACAGACCATCTGTAAGTAACTTCATGCGTGTATAAAGGACAACACTCAGAGTTCTTGAAAACCAAAGAGATCTGAGTGCAAATAGCCAAAAATCAATTCCATATGGAACAAACAGACAAAAAACATTACAGCAGCAATACAGGTAAATATAGAGCACCCCAGGATTTATTTTCAGGTTTATGAAACAGGGATCACTAACAGCACTGGAGAACAAAGTTAGAGTAGGAGAAAGACTGACTTGATTTTGTCACGGAGGATTTAATGTATAGCTGCTTAAGTTTCCAACATTCAGTAATACTGAGTGTATAAAAAGAGTTTTTGGTGACTATGAGTTTAGGAGGTCATAAAGGAATGTTCTACCAGTTATCCTAAATAGTTGATGTTATAAAACACTCTGTAATTAAGCTTGCACTGGTGGCACTCTAAATAGATATGTTAGGGGGCAACATAGTGAATCTTCATAAGTACGCCATGCCACCATAATAGTAACTTTTGTTAGAATATTTATTCTCTCTTGGATTATCTCCAATTGATGAATCATATCATTGTTTATCCCAGGAAAACAAATGATCTATGTTTATGGTAAGTTATAATCTATTTCTATAGCAACATTTTCTTTTATGTGACTTCAAGTTATTAAAATACTTAGCCAATGTAGTCTAAACTTTAATCCAATTATTCTATTTTTACAAAATGATAAATAACACAGAATACATACCTTTTTTTGACTATCATTGACAATATTTTACCTCATGTTAGAAAAGAATATATTAAAGGATTATTAAAATGGATTAAAGTACTTAATGGTAGCATGGCATTTATGCCTGCATCAGAGTTAACAAGCAAATGTAGTGAAAGCTGCCAAAATAGGAGTTTCAATTACTTATGACAATTTTGGTTGTCTAGCTATGAATAAACCTGTGAAATTGCACAAGGTGCCTTAGGAGACCATGGCCTGGCCTTCTATTAATCAGAAGAATGCCCAAGTCTAAATATTGACTGGTGATTGCTTTCCTCTCTGGGAGCATCTCAGGAGACTGGCACTATAAAAAAAGAAAACCAAGTTCACAAAACCCAGGGCTTGAAGTAAACATGAAATGAGAATGCAATCCTTTCTGAGAATCAAAAATCAATCCTTCCACTAAAAATGAAATATCTGTCTCCTATATAAGTAAAATGTCAAGACATAGATTTAGCTTTTTCACATATTTGCTATTAATTACTTTTATGGGATATATATACTTTGAATTCTTAGTTATTAATTCTAATTTGAATATTACTTTTTATTAATAGTAATTCAATTCTGCTTATGTAATTTCATGTATATATTATATGTGTTTCATAACTTTATACATAAAATTTATATTATGAATTCTCTCATCAAATGATATTCCAATGAATATATATTTGAAGTGTGTCAGCTTTTTGATCCACATGAAAATACATGTAAATATGCTGTAATTATAAATGCTTCCTCAAGTTTATTTTAGTTGGGAAGTCACAATGTAATGGGTTAAACAGTAGACTTCAATAGCTGAATATACCTTTCATTTAACCCTTAATGTGATATTGAAAGTTTTGTTTTTTACTTTTTTATGCCTTTTTTTTTCCCTGAAGATTACAGTTTCCCTTCCCTTGCTTATTGAATATTCATGAGTATTTGTGGAATAGAAAATATAATTTGCCATGCACTGTCAAACAAAATCTGCTAGTTATACATTATTGCTTTAAAGCTCCTACTGATATTGAACAAATTAACATATGTAGATAGATATTCTTTTATCAGAAAGTGAATGAAAGCAAGACATTTAAAATGAGACTTTGAATTCAAAATAGCTTTGGGCTCCTGGAAAAGCCTGAGAAAATTCACCTGAAAAGGGCTCTTAAACCACAAGCAAAGACTCTGTAGCTCAAAGGAGAGTGGGGAACTTCACCCCATTCATTCTCAGATGCAAAACACAATTACAAAACTTGACTCTTCTTTCATGACAATACGGTGGAATTAAAAAATAATGGTTCTAAAAGTGTAGAGAGCAGATAGTTAACTAAAAATCCTGAAGTTTGGGCTCTACCCTAAACATATGAAATTGACATAAAGGGTGTGTTGGGAAAGAGTGGGAGAGGTGGCAAATTCAATATATTTAACGAGGTACCTCTTGAGACACACCAACGTTTGAAAACCATTGTTTAGACATGTGGGTCTTTACTCTCTCATTTTCCATAATTTTATATCCAGATATTACCCTAAAATGTGACAACACTTACTACCTTCCAGAGTGCTGTTACTTTGCCTACTGTGCAGTTGATATTTACTGTTCGTACCTCATACACTTAAGCCCAACATTACAGTTTCCTCAAATTAACACCGATCTGTCTTCTAAAACGCATAAACTAGAGAACCCTCCCCCAATTCGGGTTCACTTTCTAGTCTCTTAAAATAATATTTTCCATCCAAGGCATAACCCTAGGGGGTATGCCTTTTATAATTCAGGGGCAATTCAGACCAGGAGGAATGGGAAATGAGTTTATTTTAAAACATCAGACCATAAATTTTAGGTCTCTCAGGACACCATGGTCTATTTTAAGTTCTACTACATAATCTTAATATTTACTCTGCCAACTATAGCTCCATCTTAATTCATAGGTGACCCTGAACTTCTCTTATGTTTAAAGAACACCTCTCAAAGAAAAATAGGATTTCCTCAGTAGAAATTTGAATTTAATAAGTTTTATAAGACAAAGAGATTGATAAAATAAGGCTAATTATATACCTAGCTCATACCTTAAGGGTTAAAATAAATTAATAGAAACTTAATACCTAGGTAGGCATTGTGCATTTTATGTCTCCAACAGGTTCTTTTTTTACAAAAATTCTCAGAGATTTTAATATGTTAATGCACATTGCAACTATTTATGTGGAGTATAGAGTGTGTACTTGAGTAGATTATTTTCCAAGTGTACTTGAGTAGATTGAGGAATTTGGACTACTATTCCAGGAAACACAGTCTAGAAAAGACTCTCCAAGATTCTTGGTGCTGCATAGATGTTAGGGACTCCAGAGAGTACAGAAAACACCTTGTGAAACAAAAGCTAAAATAATCAACTTCAAGTAAATGAGAAATGCTGTATGCTTGTCTCTTGTCCTGATTTCACTTATCATCAGTGGACATCCCAAATCTTAATTGTTGTAATGTATGTAGGGTTGTCAAATAGCATTTAGGCAATAGCAGTCTGGAAAATCTCTTTTCAATATTTCTTGAACTCTGTATTCCAGTGTTAAATTTTCCACGAAACAAAGAGAACTCTGTCAGCCCTATCATTGTCTAATGAAAATTCCTAATCCATATCAAATTCTTTTGTTCTCCACATTTAGCAGTAATCTGATGGTTGCTGGTTTAATATATCTGAAATGCAATGTGGAAAATATATATTGGTTCAGTTTGTCAAATTTCTGATCCTCTTTTTCAGGGCACTTCATAGCACGTATTTTCCTTGTGACTTGTCTTGGCAAATGATAAGTGAGCAGAAGTTCTATGTCACGTCTGGACAGAGATTTCAAGAAATGGTGCATAGGGTGTCATGTCCCCTTCCTTGGGTATTAGACTAACAACTCTCCAGACAGTGTAGGATCTGCAGGTCTGTTTCTCTGCATAAAGATAATAGATATGCCTTTATTGGCTCAGCCACTGAAATGAGGGGCTTGCTTTTTACATCTGCATGACAGACCCTATCCTGAGTCATACATTTTGATATCAGAAAAGAAAAGAAAAAGATGTCCCTAGAAGTTGCTAAAAGTTTTGTTTTCTTACCATTGTGTCATCTATCCATTAGGTAAAGTGACAACATCAACTTTCTTAACTTCCAAGCTAAGAACTTTAATGCTGAAGTTAACTAAAATTCCAGCAAGTAATAGAAACCTGAGCAGTCAAATATCAGGCACTCCTGATATTTAAGTAAAACATATTCTTAGGTAATATATTCCATTTGTGGATTACATATGGCCATTTTAAAATTATATATTCATTTAGCATATGTTATTTTGCGCTTTCTACCAGCAGTTGTCATGGGAGGTGCTCTATAATGCTGAATCACCTAGAAGTTTTCAAGAATTTTGTTCTCGAGACCCGTTTATGCTCAAACATTGTTGAGTGCTCCAAAAAGTTTTATATATGAGTTATTACCACAAATATATATTCAAAATTAAAACTTAGAATATTTAAACATTTATTTTGCAAAAATTATAGATTCACATGTTGTTGTAAGAAATAATACAGAAAGATCCATATACTCTTTCTCTATTTTTCTCCATTGGTAATGACTTGTAAAACTATAGTGCAATATCACACTCAGAGTATGGACACTAATACAGTCGAGATACAGAATATTTCCATCAGCACCAAGACACTCATGTGGCTCTTTCATAACCATGCCCACTTCCCACAATCCCCATCCTTTCCTTAATCCTTGAGAATCATTAATCCACTCTCTATTTCTGTGATTTTGACACATCAAGAATGTTATATGAATAGAAGTTATACAATATGCAAACCTTTGAGCTTTTCTTCAGTAAGCATAATTCTATGAAGATTCACCCAGATTGTGGTATGTATCACATTCTATATGTTGTTTATGATTGTTTGTGTGTTCATTGTTACTGCTAAGTGGTATGTATGTGCCACAGTGTGTTTAACCCTTCACCCACTGGCGGCCATCTAATCTCATATTTTTTAATTTGCATTTTCCTAACAGCTAAGATGTTTAATATATTTTTGTGTGCTTATTTTCCATCCATATTTTCTCTTTAGTGAAATAGATATATCTTTGTCATTTTTCCATTTTTAAATTGAATTGTTTTTACTACTGATGAGTTTTGAGAGTTGGTTATAAATTTCAGATACAATCCTCTGTCAGATATATATGGTTTGACATATTTTCTCTAAGTCTGTACCTTGTGTTATCTTCCTTTTAATGAAGTATTTTGAGGAACAAAGTTTTAATTTCGATAAGGTTGAGTGTTTCATTTTTTTCTAGCTTTTTTTTTTTATTATTATTATACTTTAAGTTCTAGGGTACATGTGCATAACGTGCAGGTTTGTTACATATGTATACTTGTGCCATGTTGCTATGCTGCACCCATCAACTATTTTGCCTACTGCTATGTCCCAAGATTTTCTCCTAGGTTTTTTTTGTTTTGTTTTATTTTCCTAAAGATTTTATAATTTTGTTTTACTTTTAAATACATAATCAATTTGAGTCATTTTTTGTATAGAGGTGAGATTTATGTTGATATTTACATTCTCAATCCATGGATGTCCAATTGATCCAGTACTATTTGTTAGAAAGGCTATCTTTTACCATTGAATTGCTTTTGTAACTTTGTCAAAAATCAATTGGATATTCGTATGGGTCTCTTTCTGGGTTCCCTCCTATTTTTCATTGATTTTTGTGCCTGTCTCTTCCCCGGTATTACACAGTATCATATTCTCCACCAGTACCTCTTACTTTACTATTTTTCAAAATTGTTTTAGCCATTCTGCTTCCTATAACTTTCCATATAAATGTGCACATAATCTTGTCTATATATACAAAACACATTTTGCTGAGATTTTGATAAGAATTGTGTTAAACATTTATGTCATTTTGGCTAGAATAAACATGATGACTATATTTAGTCCTCCAGTCCATCAACATGGCATATCTCTTCATTTATTTAAATCTTCTATGTTGTTTTTATCAACATTTTACACATGTATAAATCCTGTACATGTTTTGTCAGACTTACACCTAAGTATTTCTCTTGTTTTTTTCTTTGAGGAATTGTAATTGATCTTATATCTTCAAAATAATTTGCGGTCCATATATTTGTCATTAAAATACAGAAATACAATTTTTTTTTGTATTTTTATCTTATATTATGTAATCTTGCTTAACTCATTAATTCTTGGAGTTTTAAAAAATAGATCCTTTGGAATTTTTCTATATTGATAATTATGACATAAGAAAAATTGTATTTCTTCCTTTTTGGCCTACATACATTTTATTTTCCTTTCTTGCCTTATTACACCACCTCAAACTCCTAGCACTGTGTTAAATAACAGTTGTAAGAGTAAATATCCCTGCCTTCCTCCTAATTATAAGAGGAAAACATCCAGCTTTTTACAATTAAGTACAATGATAACTATAGACTTTACTTATTTATTATTTGAAAATATACCTTTTCATTTATCATGCTCTATTCCTAGTTTTCTGAGTTTTTTGCGGGGGGTGTGGGGCATGCATGGGTGTTGCATTTTGTCAAGTGTTTTTTCTGTATCAATTGATATGATATAATATTGATGTGGTATTTTTTCCTTTAAATTTAGCCTATTATATGATGGATTATATTGATTGATTCTCTAACATCAAATAATCCTTGCATTTTAAAAATAAACTCCTCTTGGTAATGGTGTACAATTCTTTTCATGTATTGCCGAATTATATTTGCTAATCTTTTCTTAAAGATTTTTTAGTCTCTATCCATAAGTGATATTGGTCATTAGTTTTCTTTTTTTGTATTGTGTTTATCTGGTTGTGGTATCAGAATAGTAGTGATTTTATAAAATAATTTGTAAGTGTTCCCTTCTCTTCTGTTTTCAAGAAGAGATTATGTAAAATAAGTGTTAACTCTTCTTTAAATGTATTGTAGAATTCTCCGCAGGAAACCATCTAAGCCTGAGAATTTCCGTTTAGAGTGGTTTTTGATTGTTAATTCAATTTCCCTAATCATTAAATGACAAGTAAAATTATATTGTATTAGTTGAGTGGTAGTATTTTGTGTTTGACCAGGAATTGTCAAATTTATTTGTGTAGAGCATTTTAGTAGTATTCTCTTATTAGAATAATTATTACTAGTATAATAAGAGAATACTACCAAATAATAAGTATAATCTTTTGTTTCATTTCTGATGTTGGTAATTTGTGTCTTTTTTTTTTTTTTTTTTTGGGTCAGTCTTGCTGGAAGCTTGCCAATTTTATTGAATGGCTTGAAGAACCAGTTATTTGTTTTATTGATTATTCTATATTGTCTCTCTACTTTCAATTTATTAATTTCTGCTAATATTATTATTCTTTCTACTTGCCTTGGACTTATATTGATCTTTTTTTTTTTTTTTTTTTTTTGTCTAGGATCTTGAATTGGAAAATAACATTACTAATTTTGGACTTTTCATCTTTTGTGATTTATATTAGCACCTCAAATTTCTCTCTCAGCACTACTTAACTACATAGCAAAATTTTGATATGTTGTATATTAATTTTTATTCTGTACAATATATCTTTAAATTTCTCTGAAGACTTACTCACTAAATCATGGATTATTTAGAAAAGTGTTGCTTAGTTTCCAAGTGTTTGGAGATAATCCTGTTGTCACTCTGTACTGATTTCTAATTTGATTTTATTGTGGTCAGAGAACAAACTCTGTGTGATTTAAATTCTTAAATTTGTTAAGGTTTATTTTATTGTCCACATAATTATCTGCCTAGATATATGTTCTGTGGGTACATTAAAGAATTGTATCTTGCTGTTGTTGGGTGGAGTGTTCTACAAATGTCAGTTAGATGTTGTTGGTTGATGGAGTGATTGAACTGTTTTGTATTCCTCCTTATTCTATCTAGTTGTTCTACCAGTTGTTGAGCCAAAAGTATTGAAATCACCAGCTATTATTGTGTGTTCGTCTATTCTTCTTTCAGTTTTTATGACATTTTGCTTTACATATTTGGCATCTCTGTTATTTAGTACATACAGATTTAGGATTACTATGCCATTTTGGTGGATTGAGCCTTTTTATATTTGTGTAACATCCCTCTCTGTCTTTAATGATTTTCTTTGCTCAAAAGACTACTAGTGCTTTCTATTAATTCATACTTATGTAATACACTTTTAGAAATATCCTTTAACTTTCGAATTGCCTACATAAATACGCTGAAGTGAATTTCTTACAGACAGAAGTAGATGACTCATATTTTTAAATATATTATGCTAAATTATTTTGATTGATGTGTTTAAGTTGTTTATATTTAATGTGATTATTTTACTTTAGTTTTATGTCTGCCATTTTATTTTTTGTTCTTTGAAGTTTATTTGTCTTATCTCTCCACTTCCTTTTTTCTGCCTACCTGCGCATTCATTTTCCATTTTAATTTCTCTACAGTGTTTTTGAGTGTATCTCTTTGCACAGCCTTTTTAGTTACTGTTCTATGTATTATACACACATGATTTATCGGTCTTCTGGTTTTATCATTTTAGCAATTTGAATGATAAAAAAAATTTTTATTTCCCTATATATTCTTTTGCCTCCCTGTTTATAGTATACTTATCTTAAATATTTCATTTACATACATTTCAAACCACAAGAGTATTATGAATTTTGTTTCCACCATCAGATATAATTTAGACAACTCAAGAGGAGACTAAAAGTCTATCATATTTAATTCTCTATTTTCCTTCCATGCACTTTGTTTTTTTCAAATATACTAATGCTTTCTTTTACTTTTTTTTCTGTTTAGATAATTTATGACACATTCTTTTAGAATAGACCCGCTGATGACAAATTCTCTTAGTTTTACTTTCTCTGAGAATGTTTTTATTTCCTTTTTATTTCTGAAGTATATTTTTTATTAGATCTAGGAGTTTGGTTTGGCAATACTTTTCTTTCAGCACTTGAAAAATGCTGGGCCACATCCTCCTGGCCTGCATGGTTTCTAATGAGAAATCACTACCATAGAAATTATTTTTCTTCTATAAGTAAAAGATTATTTCTCTCTGGCTACTTTCAATATTTGTTCCTTTGTCTTTAATTTTCATACATTTGCCTACAACACATCTTTGTGTGGATTTCTGTGTATTTATCCTATTTGAAGACCTCTCAGCTTCTTGAATCTGTATGGTTATATCTTTTGCAAATTTGGGAAGCTTTCATCCATTATTTCTCTGAGTACTTTTTTCAGTCTCATCCTCTTTTCAAAACTTCTTCTAATGAGACTCTGATAGCTCAAATGTTCAATCTCCTGTTATAGACTCACAGTGCCCTGTGGCTTTGTTTAGTTTTTCTGTCTCCTTGTTCATTGATCCTTTCCTCTGTCTTTTCCATTTTTCTGTTGAGCTAATCTATTTGAGTTTTGTTTCAGTTATTGTATTTTTCAGTTCTAAAGTTTTCATCTGGTACTTTTTATGTCTTTTATTTCTTTTTGATCATATTTTTTATGTGTACCAACCGAATTCATAATTGTTTACTGAAGTATTTTTATGATGGTTGCTTCAAAATATCTGTCAGCTAATTCCAACATCTCTGTCATCTTGGTGTATGCATCTATTGATTGTCTTTTTTAAAAATTCAGTTTGAAATCTTCTTGGTTTTTGATATTACAAGTGTCTTCCATTGAAACCTGGATATTTTCAGTATTCTGAAACTCCAGCTTTTATTTAGATCTTCTGTTTCAGTTTTTAGGTTTTTGTTTGTTTTTGACACACCTCTGGCAGGGAAAAGGGAGGTTTTGCCTCATTACTGACAGGGAGAATTTCAAATTCCCCACTCAGCCTCCACCTTAGGCAGACATACCTTGGATGTCTTCTCATCACTGTTGGGCAGGGGTGAGAGTTTCAGCATCCTATTAGGCTCAAGTAATATCCCCCTGCCTGGGGGGTGTTAAGACTGCCTCATTTCTGTTCTCTGTGGGGCCTCAACTGAAAATATGAGTTAGTAGTGAGGAATGTTCTGACTCGATGAGGCATTCTCTAGCATCATCCCAGCTTAGAGAGGGAGGGGTAGCTTGTTACTGTCAGGTAAGGATGAAGCCAGGTTATCTATCTCTAAGTAGTGATGAAGCTTCATTACCATCCAGTGGGGATGAAAATCTCAACTTCCTACTCAAAAGTTTCAGACATCAATCAAGTGGGGGAATTGGCATGGATGGCGGTGGGGACACAGGATTATTTTTCTGTCATATTTAGCTGGTACAATATGGTTATTATGTGGACCAAGCAGCCAGCTGCCTATTTCTTGTCCTATACATAGAACAAGTTCTGGTTACTGCTTTTTTTTTTTTTCTATGACACTTGGTTTTTCAAATTGCCATTTTCTTCAGGTCTAATTGTGGGATTATTATAAATTTTGGAATCATGATCACTGTACTTTAAAAAATTATTTAAACATAATTATCTTCAGTTCTTTTACCATATTTATAATGGTAGCTTTGTCATTTTTGTTAGCTAAATCCTACCTCTGGATCCCCTCAGAGACAGTTGACGAATTCTTGTTTTCTGTTTTTTGGGGCATATCTCCCATTTTTATTTCTTATCTGATAAGTGTTCTTGAAAACAAGATGATTTAAATACTATATTGTAACAACACTGGATTCTGACATTTTCCCTTTGAGGAGTTTTGTTTCTGCTTTTGTTTTCTTGTTTTTCTTTCTTCCTTATTTTATCTTTTTCCTTCTTTCTGTTTTCTTCCTTTACCTTTTTTTTTTTTCTTTTTTTTCTTTTGGTATTTTATCTGTCTGGACTAAAGCTGTGGCATCTGCAGTCCCTATCATTTTTGTGGTGTATGACTGCTTGTATTTCTGCTTAGGTGTGTTTATTTCATTGCTTAAAAATTTCAGCCTGTCTTCCTAGGGATTGCTTCTGTGCTGTATAGATAGGGAACTGCTAATAAGACCAGGCACATGTAGATTACTTGAGCCCCTTTTGTTCTTTCCTATGCACATAGATAGAAGACTGCCAGGAATAGATATGCGGCCTTCATATCCAGTTTCTCTACTTCTGTTCTATTCCCATTCTCTGCTTGTTAATTTCTTGTCTGTTGATCACTCTAACAGCCAGTAAACTTCCCCATTTACTAACCATCAAGAATACTACTTTTCCTGAGAAAGCTGCTGAGCACCATCTTTTTTTCTCTTTCCACTTCAAAGCAATCCAGTGTTCGTATTGGCAAAGCTGTTGGTCTTCATCTCCTGCCTCATCCAGGTAGATCTACCTTGCTAACCGAGCGGGGAGAATAAGAGCAACTGCAGTAGGAATTCTACAGATTCTCACTGTATTTCCCCATAGTTCAGCAATTCTTCCTGAATCTGTAGAATTCAACAAAAATCCTACAAATTTCCATCATATTTACCCAAGGTTCAGCAAATTAATGGAGATGTGTTTCTGAATAAACACATCTCATTTAATTTTTTCCCTTTAGTGGATTCCCTGAGCCCTGAACTGTTTGTTTAAAAAAAATTTGTCCAGTTTTATCATTGTATTCTCTGACCTTCTTATGTTACCATTACTGAAAGTTCTGCCTGTTGTACTTATATTTAAACTCATTTCTATTTTGATTGGATCAGGGACTGTCATAGTAACGAATAACCTGCTTTATAACATGTTCTATAAAGAATTGGTCATAATTTATCTAATTAAATATTGCCAGCGAGCAAAACTGTTATCCTTTTCATAGTCATGACCTTAGGTAATTTGTCTTTATATTACCAGCATCTGTCATGAGGTAGGTGCCAGACAAAAGGCTGCTGACCTGAATCTAATGGAAATGAAGAAAGGATGTTTATCATTGAATGCATGATAAAATCCTTGCATTCTAAAATCAGTTCCAGAAAATAAACAAGCGAATAAACAACAAAATCCCCTCTAAACCAGTGAGTAAAAGGATATTATCTTAAGAAAACAAACAAACAAAGTTTACAAAAATTAATTCAGCTAGTCTAATTGATTGGCTTTATCTGAATAATTTATGTGGTCTTTCAATTTCCTGCATAATTTTTTTTTTGGCTCAACTCTCATATACCATCATTTAAACTATATTTTCAATGTATATATGCAGATTAGTAAGTAAATTCCTTTTAGCAAAAATGGAAGATGAAGATAAATTATACCAAAAAAAATCCAAAACAAACAATTACACAAAGAAGTTTCAAAAATGTAAGGAAAGGTTCATAATTGTGCTAAAATTTCTGAGTCCATTTAGTAAAGTGGACTGAAGAAATAGATATCACCACTGCTAGAGAGAAGAAGAATCTGTGCCTACAGCCGAACTTGGAGGGTGCCTGATTTGAGGCCTTTGTGGCAGGGTGTCCACTCCAGCTGTGAGCACACACAATTCTCCCTTTGGATGCTGCTGCCACTGAACCTAATGTGAAGCTTGGCCTGTACTTGTAGATAACCTCAACACTGGCAATCCTCCAGGCCTAGATTTGGAAGCAAAACTCAGATGAGCCTCTGTCATATTATGTGAAAAATGAACTCAGGAATCTCCTTAATTAGATTTGATTCACTCTAATTTGAGAAACAGATGAAATGTCATTTTACATGTGAATTAGAATTGTTAATATATGTCAAAAATTTGTCTAGCAGTGACATTGTCAGCGGAAAGGAGGCTTATATTTGTTGAAATCAAATAACAAAATAAGTATTAAAATTTTTTAAAACTGACAAATCCTGTTTGGACTTTAAAGATGCTATCTCTTTGGGTTTATTTTTCAAAGTGAAGAGCTTGAAGTGGCTAACTTTGGTGGATATTGCTTGTAATCTCATCAAAAGAGAACAGAATAATTTTTGTTGGGGAAAAATATCTCTTGAAATTTTAAAGAAGGTTCTAGCATTCATGGGTGCATAGCTCATGGCAATCTCAGCAATTTCTGTGTTTGACTGTCTTACGGGCTGAACCCTAACAGACAATGCCTGAACAGAATTTGAACCAAGTACCAATGCTTACAGTGTTACCGTGATAGTTCTAAGTGACTTGTAATTGAGCTATAACTGTGATTTAGGAAAAAGGTTTTTCTGATATAGTCCATAAAGACAATAAATAAACATTTACTTTTAATGTAATCTAAGCCCTTCTCTCGTTTATTTAATTTTTATTTCCCATACTTAGAAAGTTTAATGTCAAAATTACAGCTAATAATCTCTCAATTTCTAAAAGTCAATCTAAAACTATCATTTGTTTAAAGGCAACTGCTACTTTTAGCACAAGGCAGTTGTTGGACATTTTTAAATAATGATATTTTAGTGAGTAATGCTACTATGTGACTTCTTATCAGTGTTGATTTAAAACATATATATTACAATAGTTTCATGGAACTAGAAAGAAATAGAAATGAAGGAAGTGGTAAGACTTTTGTTCTGTGCTATTTGCTTTTGAAATAGATCCATAAATTCTACGGGCGATTCTGAGTAAGAGTGGGATTTTAATAAAGGCAAATATGATTGAAATTGAAATTGAAAACTTCCACAGGATTTATCACAGTTTTTATCTCATAGATAATTAAAAGTTATATGTACAATTCATTATTACTATGAATATTATTTTTAAGAAAAAGTATGTAATCCAACTTTGAATTTGTGAAATAAAAATAGATAAGGCATAACACTTCAGCCTGACCCCTCATCTGACAGATTCACATTTACATGAATGGTAACGTAACTTTTTAAAACACAAAATTACAAGACAAATACTTTCTCAGCATTTCACTAGTCAGTGATGCTAACTGTAGCTTTAGGAACAAAATCAACCTATTTAATGAAATGCTTACTTAAACACCAACAGCATTATTACATATGTAACGGTTTGAAAATACTGCATTACACTTGGAAAATGCCCAGCACCAGTGAATCAATTTTCTATCTGCTTTGTAAAAACAACTTCTGCTTTATTGCTTTTTGGAAATAGAATTGAAGCAATGCTTCACAAAAGCCATTAAACACAACTTGTGACAAAATATAAGACTTCTGAGTAAACTACATTATTTCTTCATTTCTTTTAAATACCTAATGGTGTAATGAAAACTGATGAGACTATTGACACATTCACATTCTCAGTTATGATATCTGATCGCCTCAAATTAAAAACTTGAATTGTGAAATGAGATGACAGAGCAATCAACCTCATAAACAGCTTACTGCTGAATAATCCAAATTTTTAATTGGTCAAACAAAGTAGCATTTAGTGTTGGAAAATATTGAAGATAGTCTATAATTAGAACAGTTAACACAATGATGATTCTTATATAGCAGCAACACATTAAATATTTAACCGCAAGGAAAGAAAACAATTTTAAACTGGTGAATGAAGGAATAATCCTTTGGGAATTCTTTAGGGTGTTTTTAAAAATAGTTCCTTTAGAACCTAGTTGTCAAATACCATATTGTTAATATTGCAGAAATTAAAGCAAGGAAGAAAAAGAGCAGTGTCTTTTGATTTTGCATCATTTTCTAAGATAGAAAAATAAATATTGGGAAAGTATGGGTTTTTAAAAAATGCATTTGTCCAGTTGCTTTTAAAGGTATTTATGTGGTTGAAAAACTAGATTTTAACTAAAAAGACATGCATTATGTTTAAATTCTACGTTATCCTGTATTGTGGTTTCTAAAACCTTGCAAATATAATGAAGATTGTGCTTAGTTCTTTCAATGCCACTGGAGCAGGGGCAGAAGGACTCCAAATAAATCAGCTGTGTGAGTCTGTGGAGCAGATTAAGTATTGCCATGCTGCAAAAATTAGAATTAGTGTCAGTCTTATTTAAAAGCTTCCTGTTCATCGTCAACTCTAGATTGTTGGCCAAGATTAGACCATGAATCTCCTCAACACTCTCGTGAAATAGTTAAGCAAGGAGAAGTAGAGAAAGAATGACAAAGAGGTTAGGGGACTCTAGTTGTATTAAAGTATTAGTTGTTTTAGTATGCATTTAAATTGAATGATAAAACAAATATACAAATAAATACCTGGATCTTTTTACTCCTGTGATCATTAATAACAAGATAAATGTCAATTCTAAGTCAAAAAATGTGGTTTAATGTCAATATAAATTTTAAAAATATCCATCACCACTTGGATCAAAATTAGAATTACTTTTTTCTAAATTAGAGAAATAGAGCTCCATAATTAAACATCAGGTGGAATATAAGATAATGACAAATATAAAATAATGATTAAAAAAACTCTATTATTTGGAATCCAATCAGAAAAACAACTTTAAGAATTTGCAACAAGTAAGTGTAATGTAGAGGTTATGCTGAAGTTAGAAACCAAACAGAAGACATTGAGGTAACCCACTGAGCAACAACAGTAGGCAGACTGACCACTACAAGGTTGGAGGGAAAACAGGAAGAGGCATTGTTACTGGTGCTTAGAAGTAAGAGTTACCCAACAAAAGACTCAGGTCACTCAGTTTTGTGACAATTGAAGCCATGGAGTACAGAAGGCCCTTGTTCTCTAATGCAGAGGAAGAGAGTTGAGTTTTCCCTTCCCTCCACCTCAAGCTTCTGCCAATGCCTTCTATAGCTATATTTAGCCAGAAGGCAGCTGTTATAGCAACCTGAAAAATGTAGTGTGTGTGTGTGTGTGTGTTTATTGTTATGTTTTGTTTTGTTTTGAGACGGAGTTTCACTCTTGTTGCCCAGGCTGGAGTGCAATGGCACCATCTTGGCTCACCACAACCTCAGCCTCCCGGGTTCAAGAGATTCTCCTGACTCAGCCTCTTGAGTAGCTGGAATTACAGGCATGTGCCACCACGCCTGGCTAATGGTATATTTTTTTAGTAGAGATGGGGTTTCTCCATGTTGGTCAGGCTGGTCTTGAACTCCTAACCTCAGGGGATCTACCTGCCTCGGCTTCCCAAAGCCCTGGGATTACAGGTGTGAGCCACCGGGCCCTGACGAAAAATGTAGTTTTTAAAAATTTTGTCGATTTAACATAGAACAATGGTAGGAAAAGGTGGGAAGGACTCTCAGGGTAAACATATTCTGAACCCGGATACCTTCCCGTTACACACTGTCAAGGTTAACTATGTTGCTGATGTTGAACATCTTAAGATTATCTTACTACAGGGAACAAAGTGACATAAGCTCTACCTTTTTTTCCTCTTTGATTAGTGTATGAAAGAGTAGATGTTGACCTAGCTGAGAATGTATGAGATCTGCTTAAAAGTTAATATATTGATTATCTTGCTAATATATTGGTTTTCTTTATTTATAAGTTAGAGGTGCCTAATGGTTTTTTATGTGTATATGTATGTATGTAAATTTTGTAAATTTCTATTTGTTGCAATTTTTTAAAGAACAAAGGACAAATCAGCCTCTTTTGGGCTTGTAAATAATGTTATAGAAGTTTAAATCTTTAAAAGTTTAAATCTTTAAAACCTATTGTGATTTAAATAATCTATGCCATTAAACCACTCTAAAACAGAATTAGCATCGTATAAAATATTTTAATCAGAGTTTCTGAGCAAAAAATCATTAACTTATACCCTAATGACCTTCCCTCAAAATTATCCTGGAATAATATGAAGAATATCTTAGGAGAACATAGAGAGGCTATCCTAGTTAAATTTCTATGAGACCCCACATGCAAGGCAGATGGATTTTACAGATATAATCCAGGCAAGTTACTAAACAAATGAAGAAAAACAGCAAAAACAATTTTAAAAAAAAAATGCATAACCCAAAGTTACTATATTATCTGAGGTGTACAGTTTTCAACACCAAAAAATATTAAAAATCCAAATAAACATGGAAATGCAGCCTATTCCCATGGAAAAGGAATCAAAAGAAAATATCTGTGAGTTCACTCAAATTTTTGATTGAGCAAGTGGAAACTACCAAGCCGCTAACAAATATGTCCAACAAACTCAAAAGAAAAAAATATTTAAAGAGCTAAACAAAATTATTAGAACAATGACCGGCAATAAAGATACTAAATAAGGATATATTAATTAAAAAATAAAATTTCTGGAGTGAAAATTAAGAATATTAGCTTTTCAATAGCTAATTCAAGGTGGCAGAAAATCAGTTAACTTGAAAAAATTCAATATAAATTATCTATGTAAAGAATAGACAGGCAAAATTAGAGAAAATTAATTAGAACTTCAGAAACCTGTGAAAAAATATTAAATGTACTAATATATATCTGATAAGCATCTCAGAAGAAGAGAAAAAAATAGCGCAAAAAATGAAAAAGAATTGAAAATCATCCTGAATTTGATGAAAACATTAATAAATATCCAGGAAGCTCAACTAATCCTAAGTATGATACTTATAAGTAGATCCATACCTAGACATTTTATATCAAACTACTGAACACCCAAAACAAACAACAAATCCTGAACAAAGGAAGAATTCATTATGGTAAAGTAAAATATCAAAATGATTAACTACTGACTTTTTAAATTAAAAACAAGAGCTACCAGAAGACAGTGGGATAAGATATTTCTAGGGCAGAAAGAAAAATAAAATGTCATCCCCAAATTGTACGTCCAGCACAACGATTCTTAAAAAATGAAGACGAGATAAAGACTTTCTCAGATATGCAAAAATGAGTTTTTTGCTAGCAGACTTGCTTCATAGGAAGTAAAGGATATCCTCTGTGCTGAAAGGAAATGAAACAAGTTGCTAATTTAAATCCACAGGAAGAAATAAATAACACTGGAAATTTTAGTATGTGGGTTAATATTAGCAAATTTATAAATGTAGTCTTCTCATCTCTTAACATTTAAAAAAGAAATAGTACTGTGTCAAGCAATAATTAAGCTCTTTATTTCTGAATTGATAACATATTTAAGATCTAACACATATGGCAATAATAGTAAAAAGTAGGAGGAGAGCATGAAGTTATATTGGACAAAAGTTTCTACAGATATTACCAAAATTAAGTTAATATGAACTGATACATTATGATAAGTGAAAATCTATATAATAATCTCTAGAGCAGCTATAAATATATTAAAAATATCTAAAAAACATTCAGCTGGGAAATTAAAATAGTACACCAAACATTTATTTAATATGAAAGAAGATAGTCATAAACAGAGGAGTAAAAAAGTGAGAATAGACATAAAAACAAATAGAAAAATTACAGATGTAAACTCAGCAATATTAACAACTGCATATGTAAATTATGTGAATACCCAATCAAAAGGCAAGGATTATTCTACTTAATATAAGGTAAAATTCAACTATAGCCTCTATATGCTGTCTAAAAGAGACATTCCTTAAAGACACAAATAGGTTAAAAGTAAAAGAATGAAAAACAAGTACGTGTGTGTATGTATATATATGTAAATATATATACACATACATGTTTGTATATGTATGTGTATGTATATACATGAAAAACATGTATGTTTATATGTTTCTATACATAGTTTTCATTCTTTTACTTTATATATATTTTCTTTTAATTTAGATGTGTGTGTGTGTGTGTGTGTGTGTGTATGAACACTAATCATAGAAAAGCTGAGGCAATTATATCAGACCAAATAGACTTTAAGACAAGAAGAATCATAAATAATAAAGAAAGACATCTTAAAATGACAAAAACAGTCATATATCAGGAAGATATAATTGCAAAGGTCTATGGACCTAAAAACAAAACTCCAAAATACATAAAGTAAAAGCTGGCAGAATTGAAAAAAGAAATAAATTATTGAATAAAAATAATTGGAGAATTCAATGCCAACTCTTAATTGCTGATAAAACAACTAGAGAAAACAAATCAACAGAGAATTAAAAGATTTTAAATAACATTATCAAGAAACTTGAGATGACTTTATTCAACTAATCTAGAATCCTTTTTGAGAATAACTGAAACATTGTCTAGGACAGATCATATGTCAAGTTATAAATCTAGTGTAAATACACTAAGATGATTGAAATAATTAAAAGCATGGTTTTTGCCCATAATTAAATTAACTTAGAAACCAACAAAAAACTGGGATATCACCAAATTTAGAGATTAATCAGCAAATGTTAAAATAATACACTATCAAATAATAAACTCATAGGAGAAACTGGAAAATATTTCAGGTGAATTAAAATAAAAACATGTTAAAATTGATGGGAAGCAGCTAAAGAAGTACTTAGAAGAAATTTACACATTTAAATCTACATAACAGAGAGTAAAAAACTCTCGAATTAATTACCTGAGATTCTACCTTAAAAAACTAGAAAAAATGAGCAAATTAAGATCACAGAAGGCAGAAAGAGTAAAAGGAATGGTACAAATTACTACAGAAATCAACGAAACAGAAAAACAGCAAAGTAATAGAGAAAATTGTTGAAAATATAAATTGGTTGTTTGAGATGATCAACAAAATCAACAAACCTTTATCTAGAAGAACAACAAAAAATAAGACATAAATTACCAAAATCAGGAATAAAGTCATTATCACTAATGACTGATTTCAGATATTAAGAGAAATAAGGAAACATTATGAGCAGCAATTAGACACAACTAATTAGACAACTTAGATAAAATCAACAAATTCCTAGAAAGATACAAATGACTACACTGTCTCAGGACAAAATTGGAAATCTGAATATATTTATAACAAGTTAAAAAAATGAATTAATAATTATGAATTTTTCTGCAAAATAAATCCAGGTTCAAATGGTTTCTTTAGTGAATTTTGTCAAATATATCAATAATTAATACCAGTCTTTCACAAATTTGTTCAGAAAATAGAGAATGAAGTATCTCTTCCCAACTCGTTTATAAAACCAGTATTGCCTGATATCAAAGTTTGACAAAAACATCACAAGAAGACTGGAGACCAATATGCCTTATGAATATAAATGTAAAAATTATTAATCAAATTGTATTAAACTGTATTAGCGATATTTAAATAGGATCATCTGCCAAGACTAAGAGGTGTTAATCCCAGACTGCAACCTTAACATCCAGATATTGACTAAAGTAATAAACTATATTAATAGAATAAAGGACAAAAATATATGCTTATCTCAGTAGCTACAGAAAAATCATCTGAAAATTATGTGATAAAATCCAACACTGATTCATAACTGTCAACAAATGCAAAAAGAAGGGAACTTTCCAACCTTATGAAGGCCATGTACAAATTAACCAGCAGCTCATCATAGATAATGGTGGAGAACTGAATGCTTTACAGGATCAGGAAGAAGTAAGGTGCGCATTTGTTACTTCTATTGAACATATTACTTGAGCTTCTAGATAATTATATAGCCAACCACCATCACCAAATTATAGACAGTCAGGTTGGAGGGAAATAAATAAAAGTATCTTTATTGCCTAATGATATGATCCTCACATGGAAAATCCAAGTGTTTTACAGAAACAAAGCAAAAACAACCAAAATCAAAGCAAGAACCCCCACGAAACTACTAGGGCTAGCAAACATGCTTAATAAAATTATCAAGGTACAGAATCAATATAGAAAAATAAATTGTATTTCTGTATATTGGCAATGCAGAAAACCCAAAAATGAAATAAGTAAACTGCAGGGGCCTTTGAAAACAGTATGCTGAGAATAGATAGGGCTCAAGGACAGTATCTCCAATTGAACTTTTAATGAACTCCCGTAGGCGCCAAGAAGGCGGGCAGATAAGGAAGAGCATAGAAACAAAGAACTGAGTAGAAGGTTACATCTGGGAAAAGAAAGTTTGTTTTGCATTGCATTCTTTCTGCTGACGTGGGGTTTATGGAGTATAAATAGAGGCGGAGGCTCTGAGCGCGGCCGCCATGTTCTCTGTGTGTCTTTGTCTTTTGTGTGTTCTTTCATTCTCCACCACCCCCGGCACGGACCCCAACAGTAAACATTTCAATTTATAGTTTTGTAAAAATAAAATATATTTAACAACAGGAGTACAAGATCTGTGTACTGAAAACTACAAAACATTGTTGAGATAAATTTAAGAAGATCTAGAAAACAGAGACTTTTTTTCCCAATCATGTTTTGGGAGACTCAAGACTCAATATTTTCAGTATATAATTACTCACAGGTTGATTTATAAATACAATACAATGCAATTCCCATCAACATTCCAATAGTCTTTTCTTTTTGAAAATTGACAATCTCATTCTAAAACTTATTTGCAAATATAAAGAACTTAGAATAGCTAAAGAAATTTTGAAAAAGAAGAACAGATTTTGAAGAGTAATACCACTTATGTCAAAAGTTAATATAAATTCACAGTAATGAAGATTTATGGAATAGCTGCAAGGATAGTTATTTGGTCAACAGAACAGAATTGAAAGTCAGGAAATAAATCCTTACAGTTTGGTTCAACTGATTTCAACAAAAGTTTTAAAACAATTAATTAAGAATGGATATGCTTTTCAAAAGAATGGTACTAAGACAATTGGATATCCTAGTGGGGAAAAAAAAAAACTACCATATACAAATATTAACTAAAAACAGATTATAGCCCTAAGTGTAAGAGCTAAAAAGGTCGCAAAGGAGATTACAAAGGAGAAAATATTTTTGACCCTTGGTTGGGCAAAGTATACCTTTGGTTGGGCATCACACACACACACACACACACACACACACACACACACACACAAAGTATAAATATATATGTTGATAAATTGGAATTTATCAAAATTTAAACTGCATGTTGGGGAGTTTCCTAAAAAGTTAAACATAAAGCTACCCCATTACCCACAATCTACTCCTAGGTATCAAACCAAGAGAAACAAAATATAATGTCCACATACAGACATGTACATAAATGCTTATTGAAGTATTATTAACAAAAGGTTGAAACTGGTAACTTTCAAAATATCCTTGAACTGGCAAATATAAGAAAATATGGTCTATGCAATGGGATATTATTCGGCAAATGAAAAGGATAACAAACTGATTTACGCTTATATTGCTTTTCTGTTGATGCTGTAACACATGATTGATAATATGGCTTAATAAAACACAAATTTACTCTTTTGGTTTATGGAGATCAGAAATCTAAAATGGTCACACTGGGCTAAAATTAACTGGGCTCCTGAAATCCCTTTCAGGAGGTTCTAGCAGAACCCAAGAGGTCCTCTCCAAGGCACATTATAAGCAAAACATTAAAGGTCAAAGACAGATAATTTTTAAAGCAGCAAGAGAAAAACATTCAATCACATGTAAATGACTTCAATACCCACTTTTGACAGTGAATGTATTAACCAGACGAAAAACTAATATGAAAGTAATGAACTTGAATTACACTTTTTACAAAAGAGACCTAACAGAAATACACAGAACTTTCCATCCAACTGTGGCATATTACACATTTTGTTTATTCAGTGTGCATAAAACATTCTCCGGAATAGACCATATGTTAACTCAAAAAACAAGCCTTAACAAATTTAGGAAGATTGAAATTATATCTACAATTGTTTGAATTACAAAGCTATGAAACTAGAAATCAATAACAGAAGGGATCTTGAAAATTGAAAATGAAATAACATGCTCATGAACAACTAATGTGCCACAGAAGAAATCAAATTGGAAATTTAAAAATATCTTGAGACAAGTAACAGTGGAAACACAACATACCAAAACCTATGGGATACAGTAAAAGCAGTTCTAAGGAGAAAGTTTATAGCAATAGATGCCTACAGTTAAAAAGAAGAAAGGTCCCAAAGAGATAGTCTAACATAACACTTTAAATAACTAGAAAAAATGAAAACAACTTAAACCCCAAATTATTAGGAGGAAGGAAATAATAAAAATCAGAACATAAATAGATCAAATAGAGAACCAAAAACCATAGAATCAACAAAACTAAGAATTACTTTTTTTTGAGAAAGTAAACAAAAATAATAATCCCTTGACTAAGGAAAAAAGCGTGAAGACTCAAATAGAATAAAAGAAAGTGAATAAATGACAATAGACATCTCAGAAATTAAAAGGATCATAAGAGACTACTATTAACAATTATATGCCAACAATTTTATACCAACAAATTGGAAAACTTGAAGAAAATAGATAAATTTCTAGAAAAATACAACCTACCAATATTGAGCCAGGAATAGAAAGCATAAGCAGACCAATAAGAAACAAAATATTTTTAAAAAATCAAAACCTCCCAACAAAGAAAAACCCAGGACCAGATGATTTCACAGTTGAATTCTATAAAACTTTTAAAAAATTATACCCAATTTTTTAAAAGTCTTCAAAAAAATAGAGCTAGAGGGAGTACTTCCAAGCAGTTTTTATGAGGCCAGAATCACCTTGATGCCAAAACCAGACAAAGTTATCATAAGAAAATAAAACTAAATGCCAGTTTCTCTAGTGAACATAGATGAAAAATTATAAATGAAATATTAGGAAACCAAATCCAATGACACATCAAAAAGATTATACATCATAACCAGGTGTGATATATCCTTGGCATGCAAGTCTGGTCTAAACTAGGAGAGTCAATCAATTTGATACATCATATTAATTCAATGAAAAATCAAACTACATGACCATCTCAATTAATGCAGAAAAATCATTTGACAAAGACCAATATCCTTTCTCGGTAAAAGCTCTCAGCAGTTAGGTATAAAAGAAAAGTTTCTCAACATAATGAAGGCTGCATATAAAAAACTGACAGTGAACATTACAATCAATGGGGAAAGTTGAAAACTATTCCACTAGGATTCAGTCCAAGGAAAGAATGCACACAGAGTGGCAAGAGAAAGAAAAAAACGAAGTTGGAAGCATCAGACTTCCTAATTTAAAATTATACTACAAAGCTATAGTAATCAAAACAGTATAATACTAACATAAAACAGACAATAAACCAGTGAAACAGAATAGAAAACCCAGGAATGAATCCAAACATGTACAGTCAACTAATTTTTGACAAGGGCACCAAGAAGACACAGTGGGGAAGGGATAGTCTCTTCAATAAATGGTGCTGGCAAAACAGGATTTCCAGAGGCAAAAGAATAAGATCGGACCCTTATCTTACTATATCATTTTACCCTATACAGCAATCAACTCAAAATGGATTTAAAAACCTAAATATAAGATCAGAAACTATAAAACTCTCAGTAGACAAGGAAACTATACAACTCTCAGTAGACAGGGAAAAGCTACTGAAGATTGGCCTTGGCTATTATTTTTTGGATATCACATTATAAGCTCAGTCCACTAAAAGAAAAACTAAATAAATGAAAGTACATTAAACCAAAAGCCTTTTTCACAGCAAAGTAATCGATGAAAGGAAATGGCATTCTATGGATTGGGAAAAAATGTTTTCAAATCATATATCTAATAAATGATTAATATCCGAAATATATAAAGAACATGTAAAACTCAATATTGGAGAATAAAAACCCAATTAAAAAATGGGCCAAAGATCTGAATAGATGTTTTTCCAAAAAAGACAAAAATGACCAACAGGTATGTGAAATGGTGCTCAACATTATTAATCCTAAGTGAAATGCAAATCAAAACCACAATGAGATATTACATCATACCCATTAGAATAGTAATATTGTTTGGCTCTCTGTCCCTTCCCAAATCTCATGTTGAATTGTAATCCTCAATGTTGGGTGAGGGGCCTGGTTGGAGGTGATTGGATAATGGGGTGGATTTCTCCCTTGCTGTTTTTGTGTTGTTTGGAAGTGTGTAGCACTTCTCCCTTTGCTCTCTCTTCCTCCTGCTGGCCATGTAAGACACACTTGCTTCCCCTTTGCTCTTTCAGCATGATTGTAAACTTCTTGAGGCCTTCCCAGAAGCAGAAGCCTGTACAGCCCATGGAACCATGAGCCAATTAAACCACTTTCCTTTATAAATTACCCAGTCTCAGGCATGTCTTTATAGCAGTGTGAGAATGGACTAATACAGATAGCTATTATCAAAAAGTCAAAAGTAAATGTTGGTGAGGGTGTAGAGAAAAATCAACTCTTGTACACTGTTGGGAATGTAGATTAGTATAGCGATTATGGAAAATAATATGGAAGTTTCTAAAGAAATTGAAAATAGAACTACCATATGACCCATCAATCCTTCTTCTGGGCATTGACACAGAGAAAATGAAATTTTCACCACATAAAGATATCTACACTCCCATGTTCATTGCCATATTACTTATAATAGCAAAGATATGGAAACCAACTAAGTGTCTGAGAACGAACTAATGAATAAAGAAACTGTGGTACAATGGAATAATATTCAGCCTTAAAACGAGAATGTGATGTTGCCATTTCCCACAATGTGGATGAGTTTGGAGGACATTATGTTAAGTGAAATAAGTCAAACACAGAAAGAAAAATACTGCAGCATCTCACTTATATGGGAAATTGAAAAAAAAAAATTACATGCAGTTACAAAGCAAAAAGAGTGAATACCAGCGAGGCAGGAAGAGAAAATGGAGAGATGTAGGGTCAGAGAAGTCAAAGTAGCAGATATGTAGGATGAAAAGTCTCAAGATTTAACAGACAACATGAAAATTGTACTTAATAAAATTGTACTGAATATGGGAATTCATGCTAAATGAGTAGATCTTAGCTAACTTTGCCACAAAAACAAAAATAGGCAACCATGTGAGATGATAGACATGTTAATTTGCTTCACTATAGTAATCTTTTTACTCCCTTTATATATGCCATAATATCATGTTGATACCTCAAATAAATACAGCAATTTTTCAAAAAAAAATATTGTCATATATTAAAGAGGGCAGAAGTTTGTTTTCAGGGATTTGAATAGGACTCCCTTATAGGAAAGTTATTTGTAAGACATCAGAAAGAAAGAAAGTAGATTATAATTCAAATATATCTTAAAGTATAGTTCTCAATTTGTATACCCTATAAGATAGGGCCAATTATCATTCATCTATATATTTTGTTGTTTATAAATGTTGAGAGAAATTTTATTGACCCGTAATGAAGGAATAATATCTTGCCCTAGCTCTGAAAAGTAAATCATTTAACAAAATGAGAAAGGTTGCTTGAGAATACATTATGCCCAAAATTTCCACTTCCAGAAAATAACGATGATGACATTTAATCTTTGAATATTTATGTTGAAAAGCCTTTCAAGTATTTTAAGGAATCTGCTTCTGAAATTCTTCAATATGGAATAATAATGAGTAGGCAAATGGGAAACTCAGGACTTGGTGATAGGACTAAAGAAATGAATGTAAAATATGAAAATGTTTTATTCACACATAGCTTACAGTATTTAGCACCATATACCACAAATCTCAATAGACTTTTCTGTAACTTAAATTAATTTCTCAAAAATCACTTCAACGCTACATTTATCTCTTTTGCTTGGAGAGAAAATAAGTCGTTACCATCTTTTTAATAAAACACAGATCCCCAGACAATTGCTTAGCCCTCTGTAATTTACAACCTTTCTGAAGAACTCCAAAGCTGCAATCCATTTTGCCAAGGAGTTACTGCAGTCACAGCTACTGGCAGTTCTCCAAGCCATATAGGCAGGCACAGAGCAGAAGGCTAGATCTCCAAGGACCTGAACAATCTCCTTAAGAATTGAGTGTGTTGGCTGTACAATCCTCATCTGAAAAGTTCAGACAGTGACCATGAAATCCCCTGGGATTTTATCCTCCGTCATCACTTGCAAGACTCAAATACATTCCCACAGGCAAGGCAGTCAGTGCTCCTGTGTTCTAGTAACAAACAAAGGGAATCTGGCCTTGATTTACGGATAGTCACTAGTTTAAGTCTTCCTTCTATTCCAAAGCATTTAAGAATCTGTAAAAATACACACTTTTAGTGAGTGTGGAAAATAAAACATGTATGTATAATGTCTCAATATTTCAAAGGTGGTAATATTTGGAAATTTCAACCGTATCATCAATGTGTGTTTACCAAGTCATGTCTTTGTTCTCTTAACAGAGAACAGTTACCTTTGAAAGTGACCTATGGCAGTGAAAATTAATCATTTGGGGGAGAATATAAAGTGCAATAATGAATTTAAGAGTAAATACTTAAGTTGATTCTGTTTCAAACCAAACTAAAAAAAAAAAATCAGTTTTATTTTGATCTCTTGCTTTGCTTTTTTAGAAAAATAGTTAGAGAAATGGGTTTTATATTTTCATAAACACTGCTAGTATTTTCTACTTTTTCATAGAAATGCATAAGGTTAAGGAACCCATTTGTTCTTACACTATTGAAATACAAAAATAAATAAATAAAATTATTCAAACTCATAGCTAATTTCAAAATGATTGCAAACTGAATGCCAAAATAAGGAGGTAACTCTTCAGATAAAAAAGGCTAATCATGGTTAATTGTTTTCCTATTTATTCTGATGATAATAGTCATTATAAACTCATTTGAAGTATGCAGATGTAATATGCAATTACCACAAAACTCAGGTTTCCAAAACTCAAACAGAAGACTAAGACAGTATTGAGCTCTGTTTATTGGTAAGGCTGCCAAACTGTTTCATTTTCAAAGTGAAAATAAGTGTGTAGCTGTAGTTCAATCTTGTTTACATGCTCATATTTTCTCTTTATGTGTGCTGTTTTGATGACTATAGTCTAAATCAACCTGTTTATTTTTGCACAAAGCAGTGGGTGGCTGTCACTGTTGTCTGGACATTTCTGAAAAAATGGAGTTTAAATCACAAAGCATTCTAATTCCAGGTCTTTTTTGTCTTATAGTTGAAAAATATGACCCACTGGACATTGTAAAATGCACAAAGGCACGTAGTCTTCCTATGAACACACTTGGAGAATGTGTTGTACATTTTGTTAACAAGTGTCACATATTAAAGAAGACAGAAATTTGTTTTCAGGGAGTGTGTACTAAGAACTTCTTCTAATGTGAGTATGTGCTTAGATCTTTATACAAAAAGAAGTTGAGAATCTCTCTGTTTGAGATATAAGATGAAGTTATGGAGTTGACTTTTGACCTTCACATAACTTGGCACCAAAAACAAACAAACAAACAAAAAAAAACAACACTGTGGCTTGACATATTCAATCTGTAGATTCTATAACCTTTAAAATAATAGTGGGAGGATAAGTTGTTATAGAATTCTGTGAAAGGGAGTGACAACTCCCCCAGGGAGTAGTAATCTTTTCATTAAGGCTTTTCTCAAAATAACAAGACAGGCCTATGCTACTGTTTCTTTATATTGGAAGAACATGCTATTCAAACCTATTCCTCTTGCCTTTGCCACTCTTATGATCAGTGTGCTTTCCCAGGCAGCCTTAACTCATTGCCAATCACTTCAGTAATCCTCTTCTTAGCACACAAAAATTTCTCTACATAAAAATGTATTCTAGTCTCCTTTATCCCAATAAAGAGTTTCTACTGGCCTACTTCCCTCTCAGACTTCAAGCTTTTCTACTCTCATTCACCACTGAAATGGAAATCAATTAACTTCCAATATCACCTCAATGATAATTAATCCTAATTGCTTCTGATTTTGACATTTGCTTCCAGTTGCTTCCTAGGAAACATATTTGGTTCTCTGAATCTTTTCAGTAAGTCAGTCCAAAATTCAGCTCATCTTCACTCTCAAATTCCTTTATGCCTGTAGTTTAGCAAATACTGTATATAATGGAGCCTCGGAGTGAAATGCTGAGAAAATTGCAAAGGCTTTTTTTTCTGACATTCTTGAGTTGCAGAACCAATATCAGGAACCCTCTAAATTAATATAAAGAAAAGAACCCCTGTAAATATACAACGCTCTAGCTAAGTGGCAATTGCAAGCAGTTGAACAGAACCTTTAACTACTACACTACTGATCCCCAAATTAAAAATCATTTTAAGAAATAAAGCTGTTTAACATAAGGTAGGCATTAAAATATTAGTAAAGTAAGACCATATCCAGCTCTACAAAATATAGGCAGTTCCTGACTTAAGATAGACATATATGTGTTTTTTTTTTCAACTTTGCAATAGTATGAGAGTCATACACATTCAGTAGAAACCGTTCTTCAATGTATACAAAAATCATTCTGTTTTCACTTTTAATATATTATTCAAGAAATTACATGAGATATTCCACAATTTATTATGAAACAGGTTTTGTGTTAGATGTTGTTTCCCAGCTGTAGGCTAATGTAAGTGTTCTGAGCACATTTAAGGCAGGCTAGGCTAAGCTATAATGTTTGGTAGGCTAGGTGTATTAAAAACATCTTCAACCTACAATATTTTCAAGTCATGATGGGTTTATAAGGATATAATTCCATCATGAGTCAAGGGGGATCTGTAGTCACTTGGCATATATTGAATTTTATAATAGCAAATTGAAAATACAAATGGAGATAACTTCTAAAAAATAAAAGCATCTTGACATTTTTCATACCATCTAAAAAAAAAAACCCGGATAGCTTATTTGCAAAATTAGGGTTATTCAAGTATTTCCTCTCTATTAAAAAACAGTTTAGTTTAATGTGATCTTTTCATTAAAAAATTACTAAATATTTAAACTTGATTAAATTTAACCTTAGTGAAAACCTAATATGAAATAGCTCTCACCCAGGTATGTCATCTAAATACAAAATTGAAATATTTTAATTTTTAAAGGTGGTGTTAATTATTTCTCTTCTGCAAGAGAGGTATGACACACATAAATGAGATGCATTCTCTTCATGTCACAAATCCTTAGAATTTACTAGGAAGATGTCACCTTCTTCAATTTAACAAAATTTTGCCTTTCTCTTTTTGTTGCTTTGGGTTTTTGTTTGATTGCCATTGGTTTTAGGGATAATCCATATACTCAATTGCAGTAGTTTTCCTTAGCTTCTGTTCTTTGGTACAACTGTTTTCCTAGACGTGCCCTGCAACTATTGTGTTTGTACTTTTACGTTTACATATGTAGTTTCATGGAAATTGTGCCTCTCACCTAAAGTTATACAACTCAGGTTTGTATGACATATACTCAAATCTGCTAGTTTTAGATCTTAAGACAGTTTGCAGACCTCTGGCCTAGGAGAAGCTATTGACGTGATATGTCATTGGTTCGGAAATTTTCTTTTTTATTGAACATTACAGTTAATGAAAGCTCCTGCAATGATTGTTGTTTATTTCTTTGACTTTTTTTTAAAATAAATCAAGATGGTTCATACACACACACACACACACACACACACACACACACACACACACACAAAATTAGAAATTGGTATTGTTCATTCAGCTACTAGGTCTTATTTTAATTTTTAAGCTTATATGACAATTTTTTAACATCATTAATCAATCAATAAGAATGTCTTTTGTCCAAAATTCTTATACAATGAAATATCATTTGCTTACCTTCTAACTTTTCTGTGATTTAAATGTGAATGCACTTAAATAGAAAGTCCAATAAAATTTCTAAACATAATCTTTTAATTCTAAACAGTTTACTATATACATTTTGGTAAATGGTTTCAATATAAAGCTACCTAACAGCTCTCATGGAAGGTATGGCAGAAGGTTAAGAGAGCAGCATGGCTGAAGAAATAGGGTAAGTTATTTAGATACTAAAGTGCAGGGGGGGAAAAGAGCAGTGAGTGTCTCAGGCATTGAAAATAAGTTGTGTCTTTGCCATTATTTTCTCTAGAATTATAATCAACAGTGTCAGGTGAATTCATAAATCAAATCAATTAATCAATTAAATGAAAGCCATAGGACATAGAAGGGTCAAAACTATTCATCTGAGAAGTTTCCCTGCCTTATAGAACATGACTCTGAGTTGACTTACTGTAGAGAAGGAAAACTTTCATGCTTATAAGCATAAATCGTAAAATTGGCCTTACCTAACCCCCAAGGAAATCACTGAATAATCACAGTAAGAAATGAAACCCATGGGAGACCATTAAGAGCTTAAAGCTTACAGTTTACGTGTTCAAATTCATTCTATTTATGAGAATAATAGAGTAGAAATGCTGTAATTTCAATAAAAATTTCATATTGAAAATGCAAAGGTATGAATTTTATAATATACTAGTTAGGTATTAAATGCAAATATTAAGTGTAGGGTGTAGCTATTTTGGTCAAGCTCTCCTTTGAATCAAAAATGATACTTATCACATGACTTAACTAACAGCTTTTATAACCTCACAAATAATCCAACAGGAATATTAGAATTGACACAATTATCACATTTATAAATAATAATAAATTCACATGTTAGATTGGAAGTAGAATTAGAAAAATGTCATGAAATAGTCTGACGAAATGGTCAGCAAATTTAAACTTTTTGGACTTCTTTGGGTATAATTAAATTGATAGAAGGTATACAGTCTTATATTCCATTAAAGACAGTAGGAAAATTTCTAGCCATGAAAACATGACAAATATAAATATCACTTCAATAAAGTCAGAAGATGCTGAAGTATATTAGTTTTGCTACAAGGGACAGACACTCTATTTTAATGAGAATAGAGAAAAATTATAACTATATAAAATTTAATAAAATATAATAACATCAAAAACATTGTGGAATGAAAAGATATACCACTGGACTCCAGAATTGGATATCATGTTGGTGAGGATGTGAGCACAAAGAAGCCTGGTAAACTGTGGGAATAAAGATTGGTACAGCCATTATAAAAAACAGTGTGAACATTGCTAGTGAAATTAAAAATGGAGCTACCATATAATCCAGCAATCCCTCTTCTGGCATTTTACCCGGAGAAAATGAAATTACTACTTCAAAAGATATCTTCACTCCCATGTGTTTGCAGCGTTACTCGCATAGCCAAAATATGTAAAATAATCACTTGTCTGTCAACAGATTAATTGATAAATAAACTGTGGTACATATATACAATAGAATATTATTCAACCTTAAAAAGAACAAGATCTTGCCATTTACCACAACATAAATGAGCATAAAGGACATTATGCTAAGTGAAATAAACCAAATACAGAAAGAAAAATATAGTTGGTTTTTTTTTTTTTTTTTTTTTTTTTTTTTTTTTTTTTTTTTTTTGTATCCCTTGGTACCTGCAGGGAACTGGTTCCAGGACACCCTACAAATAACAAAATCTGTGGATACTCAAGTCTCTTATTTAAAATGGCATAATATTTTCATCTAACCTATGCACATCCTCTTATTTACTTTAACCCATCTCGAGATTACTTAGAGACCAAAATGTAAATGCTATGTAAATAGTGTTATTGTGTTATTTTTTATTTGTATTATTGTATTACTTTTCTTTTTTTAAAATTTTCAATCCATGTTTGGTTGAATCCATGGATGCAAAACCTCCAGACAGGGAGGGCTGACTGCGTTGCATGATGTTACTTACATGCACAATCTAAAAAACATTTCAAATATAACATATAGAGACAGAGACAGAACAAAACAGTAGTTACTGGAGTTACTGGGGGCAGCGGGGACGTAGGGAGAAAATTGGCAGATGTAAGTCAAAGGATCCCAAGTTGTAGATATGTAGGATAAACAAATCTAGAGATACAGGGAACAACATGAGAACTATAGGTAATAAAATTGTATCATATATGAGACTCATGCTATAAAAGTAGATTTTAGCTTCCTTTGCCACAAAAAAAAAAAAGTGGGGAACTATGTGAAATGATGGATATGTTTATTTGCTTCACTATAGTAACTTTTTAGTATCTATATGCATTCTAAAACTTTATGTGGTATATAATAAACACTATAAAAATTATAGTAGAAGACTCAGATGACCCAAATAATACTAATATAGTTATGCACTGCATAATGACATCTTCGTCAACACTAGACTGCAATACAATAGTGATCCAGTAAATTTATAATACCATATTTTTATTGTACCTCTTCTATGTTTATGTATATTGAGATATACAAATATATTTAGAAACACAAATACTTACCATTGTGTTACAGTATTCAATACAATAATATGCTGTACAGGTTTTTAGCCTAGAGGCCACAGGCTATACCACGTAGCTTAGGTGTGTAGTAAGCTATTCTATCTAGGTTAGTACAAGTATACCCTGATTCTATGATGTCTACACAATGACAATCACCCAGTGACACACTTTTCAGAATGTATCTCATTGCTAAGAGATTTATGACTTTAATAATAAAACAGGATAATTAGAGGAGAGGCTACAGGATTTTAAATAGTCTCTCTTTTGAGGAAGAACTAGGGTGACGTTCGGAAAGTTGTGTGCCTTTGGAGACTAGATGATGTCATGAAGACAAAGAATTTGAATGAAGCTGTATTTAGGAGAGAATTTCTGGGTCTGCTAAGCTACTAGTTCTCCCATGGCCTGTGTGTAGAAAATTGTTATGAATTGAGTTGTCTCCCCTGCAATATATGTTGAAGCCCCAGCCTTCAAGATCTCAGAATGTAACCTTTGGAAATAGGGTTTAAATCAAGATAAATGAGGTCATTAGTGTGGGTTCCACATCAACATGACTGGTGTCCTTGTAAATAGAAGAAATTTGGACACAGAGATAGACATGCACATAGTCTATGTGAACATGAAGGCAGAAATCAGGGTGATGCGCCCACAAGCCAAAGAACACTAAAGATTGTCAGTAAACCACCGTAAGATACAAGAGAGGCTTGGAACAGACTCTCCTTTACAGTCATCAAATAACAGTAGTGACACCTTGATCTTGAATTCCTAGCTTCTAGAACTGTGAGTCAGTAAGTTACTGTTAAGTCAACAGTTTGTGGTATGTTATGGTGCCATAGTAAGTTAATAGAATAACAAATTATGTAATTACTTTTCAGTGGTATCTTGCTTGTTCTGTGCATTACCATAACTACTTGGAAAAATCCATGCATGGAGAAAAAGCTGATGCTCACTATCCTGCTACTCTGTTAATATGGCCTTGATCGGAGGTTGCTCTACCTTCTCTTTACATCATGATAAGTAGGGAGTCAAAATATATTTGATTTTAGTTATGTTTCTCACTAGCTCTTTAACATTGAGTTAATCTTGTAAAATTTGAGTATTGGTTTTCCTATTTATAAATTATAAATTAGAAAGATAAAAAGATGTTTAATGTAGAGGACATATCAGGATTGTTTGGGTCACTTTAAAATACACATACATAGGCCTCAGCTCTCAAGAATAAAAATCAATATTTGGAATTCAGACATCTGTATTTTTAAGAAGTGTTTACAGTTAAACATATTGACAACTCTTCAATGAAGACCATTAGATTTAATATCTAAAATTGTTCTCAGCTCCAATTTCATTCATTCTATGATTATACTGTTGTGTCGTAAGTGATATAGACAGAGGTAGGAGCAAGAATACTCAAAAAACGATATTCACGTACTTATCGACAAAAAATATTTAATGTAAATAGGATTGTAAGCAGCCTTATACAGATGAATGTAGATCTGGCACAATGACTTAGAAAACTATATTTTTAGTTTGGAGCAATGCTAAAATTCAGAATTCTTGTATTTCATAATATTTTTCTTCCATAATCTTCCGGCAAGAGGATGCTTGCTGTTTTGTGGCAGTGACAATTTTAATGCAGCATTGACATATTTTCTAATTACCCTAATTTCTTTTATACAATCATATATTAAAAGCAGCAAGTTTATAAAAATCTTAGCTTGACAAATCGGAGTTCTTTCCGTAAATGCTGAGGGCTGCAAAATGAAATTTAGTATATATGAGCTCCTAGAAGCTATTTACCACTTTAACATTTAACAGCCATACATTAACATTTAAAAAGTCATAAAAAATTTACATCTATAAGCGATTTTACTTAATAGGTTAGCCATATGCATTCTATGCAATAGAAGGAGAACAGCACTAATAAAATGTATACTGAACTCAATAAAAGAAATTTATACAACGAGAGCTCACTTGATGATTAGAGGGCAAATTATAGGTTATATGTGATGGATTTATCTGTCCCTAAAAATTATTCTTGCCACATTGCCCCCAATAATTAGGAGTGACCATCTGACTGGAGGCAGAGGTATGGATGGAATGACCTTTCAAAGTTGCTTTGAGATGACCATGATTAATTTCAAAGCAACAGTAAATGGTAGAATAAGCCACAGATCTGAGAGTTGAAACCGTTTCAAGTTGAAATAATTGGGGCAAGTTCTTTTTCTCATTTTTTAAAACTCAGCATGTCTTTTTATGAAATATAAGATAAACAAATCAACAATTAATTTTGTGACAACAGTAATGAGAGGAAAACAAAATTTTCAAATGAATAAAGTAATGAGAATAAACCAAATCAGTCTTGCACAATTTATCTACGTCTTTCTCCTTTGAAATTGAAATGCACCCTGGTAAGTCATAAGAAAGTAGAATAATATTTAACTGCAAATTTCCTCCATGTAGCATTGTAGTGTACAAATCCATTTTCAGCCTTCGAGAATTCTGTATCATTTCTGTGAGGACTGATTAACAAAAGAACAAAATAATTTGAAATAGAAAATGGAAGCAAAGCAGATGGCAATAAGACAGTGAGGATTGTTATAGTACAAGTTTAGGAAAGAAGAAAAAAATAACGGTAAGAGGAAAGTTTTCCTGAGCTTTAGCACTGCTCTGTGATGATGAAAGAAACAGAGCTAGGGAGACAGAAATCAACAACTGAGGAGTCTTGTAAGCAGAAAGACGTTAAATCCCAAGTAAAGAAACAGACACAGGGGAAAAGCTTTTTATAATGTTTAGCATCTACAATAGACACATTTTGAAGTGTTTCCTTGATATAATCACAAATTGAGTATCAGACATAAGCTATTACAGATTGGTGAGTAGAAATCACTAGTGTAACAATTATTATTAATTTAAAATATAAAATTTGCCTAGTAGTCTTAATAATTTACAACTATTATTTTATTTTAGCATATCAACACTACACATACTAATGGATTTTATATGTTTACTCTTAACCTGAGTTTCCAAAGATTTTTATATAAAATGTATTTTATTACCTTGTAGAAATAAACTGTAACTGTTACATATTGATGATGGAAGGGCAAAATGGTACCATTTCTTTGAAAAGAATTCAACAGTTTTGTAAGTAAAATTAAAGCTGTACTTACCAAATGATCCAGAGCTTCTATTGTTAGGTATTTACCCAAGAGAAACGAAATCAATTGCTTACACAGAAACCTGTACATGACTGTTTACAGTAGCTTTATTCATAATAGCCCCAAACTGGGAACAACCCAAGTGTCCATCCACTAGTAAATGGATAAGCAAATTGTAACACAGCTGTACAATGGAATACGATTCAACAATAAAAGAGGATCAATTATTTATATATGCAAAAACATAAGTGAATCTCAAAATAATTATGCAAAGTAAAAGAAACCAAATGCAAATGCAACATACTGTATGATTTTGTTTATGTGTCATTCAGGAAAAGGCAAACTATAAGACCAGAAACCTGATCAGGAGTTTCTAGGGGTTTGGGGTAAGGAGAGGGAATTGGCTACCAAAGGCACGTGGGAAATTTGCTGGGATGATGGAAATGTTCCATATCTCAAATGTTATGGTGGAGACACAACACTACACATTAGTCAGAGCTCATTTAAGTATATACCTAAGGTAGGTGAATTTTATTGCATATAAATTATAATAAAATCAACTTGAATTTTTTTAAAAAAATGTGTTATATAAATAAGAAAGTAAGAATTATCTGTTATCTCACCACTCAGAGATATTTTCTGGCAAAATATTTTTCTAAATTTTTTTATGTTTATGAACATGCAGGAACTTTTTCTAACAAAAGTGGGGCCATACATTGTATTCTACAATAGTTGATAATTATTTCGAATTAAAAATGCATAGTACACATCTGTGGTTTTTTTTTAAAGCAGTTTCATAGCATAATATTCTATAGATGTATTATAATTTATTTATTTAAATGATTAGCATATCTGAATTGCTATCTTGAATTGTTTCCAAGTTATGTAACCATGAGTGAATATTTTCATATATACATCTTTACATGACCATATGCAATTTTCTGGCAATTTCCTTGGGATAAATTCCTACATGTTCACTTTCAGAATAGAGGTCTAGACATGTTAAAACTTTTGATACAAAATTGAAAATTATTTTTCACAAAGGTTCTATAAAACAGGAATCCCCAGCTCCCAGGCCACAGATCCGTACTGGTCCATGACCTGTTAGGAACCCAGCCGCACAGCAGGATGTGAGGGACCAGCCAGCAAGCATTACCACCTGAGCTCTGCCACCTGTCAGATCAGCGAGGGCATTAGATTTTCATAGGAGCACGAACCCTATTGTGAACTGTGCATGAGAGGGATCTAGGCTGCGTGCTCCCTTTGAGAATCTAATGCCTGATGATCTGAGTTGGAGCAGTTTCATCCTAAAACCATCCCCCCACTGCCATCCTGCTCATGGAAAAATTGTCTTCCACAAAACTGGTTCCTGGTGCCAAAAAAGTTGGGGACTGCTCCTATAAAACTACATTCCTACCAACAATATAAAAAACTGTTTACTTTTATGCCTCCCCTACAGAATACTATTATCATTTACAATACCTTTTAAAAGATAGGAAGTTACCGCTGACTGCAGTGGCTCATGCCTGTAATCCCAGCACTTTGGGAGACCAAGGCAGGTGCGTCACCTGAGGTCAGGAGTTTGAGACCAGCCTGACCAACATGATAAAACCCTGTCTCTACTGAAAATACAAAAAATTTGCTGTATGGTGGGCACCTGTAATCCCAGCTACTTGGGAGGCTGAGGCAGGAGAATGGCTTGAACTTAGGAGGCGGAAGTTGCAGTGAGCCGAGATCACGCCATTGCACTCCAACCTGGGCAAAAAGAGCGAAACTCTGTCTCGGGGTGGGGTGGGTGCTGCAGCAGGTGGAAGAAAAAAATAAACAGGAAGTTCCTCAATCCCTATCTACATTCATGAACAAAAATATACTGATGGTAAAGATCTAACTGAAATGTCTCCACAACTCACTTCTTATTCAACAGTAAATACATTATTCATTTCACATGTGGATTAGATGTTTAATTTTTTTTATAAATCTTTTCCTATGACCTTTTACTGATAGATTTAAATATTTAAACATTTCCCTCTTTCCTTGAAGTTTTGAGCCCATTGTTGTTCAGGTTCATTTTCCACTCTTTTCATAAAGACCTCTCTGAGCTTGATCACCCTACCTTCTGGCCTCCAGATGAGATTGAATAAGGGGAGATGTCATTGTCCTGAGGGCAGGAGAGGGAGACTGGAGTAACTGATGTCCCACTTTCTCAATACTAGGCCATAGTTGAGGCAAAAGATACTTCCTTCATCCATTAGCATTGCTCCCTTTGGGTGGCTTCTCTTCCAGAGCTATAGCTCTCCCTGCATTCTGGCTATTCTGCCCTCTTCAGGCATACCAATGGTTAGTTATTGCTATTCCCTGGGTCTCTTAACCCTTTCCACACTTCCGTAAAAAGTGTTTTCATGAAAATTAACTTCATTTAATGACTTGATTTTCTTTTTCTGTTGAAACCCTACATGATACAGGGATGAAACACAGAGCAATAACTAGAGCTTAAATAACAAATTCTATGCTAGGCCATAAACAAATAGGAGAGGATTTAGTCAAAGAAATTATGTCAGATCAATAGTCAGGTTATATTTACTACAGCCAAAGCCCTTGGAGGTATTTATGCAATAGTAAACACACAAACAGAATCATGAAAATTTATAGGAACTAAATCTAACAGAAGTACACAGGAGTGGATACAATAGCGTTTAGAAAAGAATGAAAGAAAATTATGTAAAATGATTGACTTGAGGCAAAACATTCTTAATAAATAGTTCTCTGTAGAAATGACAGATACAGCAAACAAAAATACAGGATGCCCAGTCAAATTTGCATTTCAGATAAACGGTGGATAATTTTTTAGTATGTTTATCTGAAATGCAAATTTAACTTGGCTCTCCATATTTTATCTGGCAACCCCATTCTTGTGCATAATTTATTAACACAGCCTATCATTTTCCAAAATATCTCATGATTTGCCTACCGAACAATCAACAAGGTGCAAATGACCTAGTGACACATGAGGCCAAGTGGATCAATAACTAGTGTATAGGAGACTAGTGTGTAGAAGGAAAGGTAAAAGGGAGCATTTCACTCAAACAACATGTTACAATGGGAGTGACCTGTTCATTGATGGAGAGGAAGAGAGAGAAGAGAGAGTGATTGTGCATATAGGGTCACTAATATGAATTCTGGGGATAAGTGTGGTCAGTGTCATTTCAGAACAAATTTTAACGAACAGGAAAATGTATGAAAATTCAATACATGACATGGAATTTAGATCAGAAAAAGGAGACAATGGAAGTGGTGGTCTGAGAACATAGATAAGCATGAAATTTAAAATCTGCATTAGTCAAGACTGTGGACACAAACAGAAGTAGTGATAAACATAAAAAGCAGCCCAAAAAGTAAAATACAAATAATAGTTGCTTGGAAGTAGGGACAACTGACTTGTACTTCTAACATGACCTTGAGTAAACCTCAGGCTCTATTACTTTAACTACAAAATGAATAGGTAGTTAGGTAGACTTTATTTTAAATTGCAGCCTTAAAAACCTGTGCTCAATAATCTAGAATTCCAAATGAAATTGAACCCAAGAGAACAATGGGTGAGGTTTTTCAGACAGTAAGGTCATGTGATTGTATTAGAATCAAGTATAACAGGTGACATTGTTTGGATGTCTGACCTCTCCAAATCTCATGTTGAAATTTGATCTCCAGTGTTGAAGATAGGGGCCTAGTGGGAAGTGTTTGGGTCATGGGGGCAGATCCCTCATTAATATCTTCGTGCTCTCTGCAAGGTAACAGTGAGTTCTCACTCAGCTAGTTACCATGAGATCTGATTGTTAAAAAAGACTCTGGGACCATCCTCCTCTCTCTCGTTTCCTCTTAAGCCATATGACACCCTCGCTCCCCTCTTCACCTTCTTCCATGAGTAAAAGTTTCCAAAGGTCTCAACAAAAGCTGAGCAGATGCTGGTGCCATGCTTGTACAGCCTATAAAACCATGAGCCAAATAAACCTCTTTTCTTTATAAATTACTCAGACTCAAGCATTCCTTTATAGTAACACAAAATGGATTTATATAACATAGCAGGCTTGAACAATACTAAGTTAGATAAAAATTAGATGCTGATCCTGGGATGTGGTTCTCAGCTGTCTGCTCTGTGCTTCCGTTCAAAGTGTTCTCCCAGTCTGGGCAGATCACCAGTGGAAGGTTTTCGTCTGTTTGAACAAGACAGGCTTCTAACACTGCCCAAAACTGGTAATCGTGGCACAAATAGATAAACCAGATGAAGAAATTCTATAATTTTAACTATGTGGTAGAGAAAGACAAAACACTAACTTATAATATAGTTGTTAAAACAGTAAAAAACTTCTACGATTAAAAACCTTGTAGACTAAAGGCATTGCCCAATTAGAATAAAAAGACAAGGAGAATGTTTCTGATCTCCCTTCGCCCTGTTTTCTCATATGGCATTAGGTTTTGACTCATATGCCATCTTGCTGTGTCCTTTCTCATATGCCATCATGTTTTGACTCAGATTTAAGAAGTAGGAAGGGGACCTGAGTTATACCAAAAACCAGCTGGGAAATGTGGCTTAAAGAAGATTTGAGCAAATGTCCCAGTGGATTGTGACAAGAGTTTCAACAAGGTGAAAGTGAAATTAAACCATAACAAAAATGCACTCCACTTTCTTCAAATAAATAAGTAAAGGAATTGCCTATTCCATAAAAAGGGAGGAGCAAGGCAAGTCACAGATTGTGGCAATGACAAAAAGATGGAAATATAACAGCAAGTTAAATGAGGTTTCCCATGAGAGACCAAGTAAAAAATAGCTACTATATTCCAAAGTGACATATCACACTGTAATGCAAAATTTTAGAAAGTCACCCCCAAACTGCTAAATCTTCCACCAACACCAATATTTCAAAAGGATCAGGAGTCAGAGATTGAGTGGAAGGAGTTTTAAAATAAATTCATTGGCAAGAGCTTTTCCGTGAATCTCACCTTCCTCGAGTGAGGAGTGGGAGATTCCTCATTCTCACCATTATCCCAAGAAAGAGAATTCTAAGAAAGCCTTCTGAGACCTTAAAGTGCATCCTGTGATGTTTGGGGAATCCAGAGATTTGGTATTTGATTTATATAAAAATCTGAAGGACAAGAGGTTGACCAGAGAAATCTATGGTTGCAGAGAGGACTACATTTTCAAAAGTAATAAAACTCTAGAAAATAATACATTGAAAAGATAGATGGATGATTTCCATGGACTAGAATTCAGTCACACACCACAGAGAGAAATTATGGGCTTATCTTTGATTCCATCAAAGGAGGGTCATTTAAATGTGTTAATAGACTTCAGCACAAAAATACAAGACTTATTTCTAGATGCCCACAGATTGTAGAAAGTGAAGGAAATTTCAAATTACAAGAGAAAGTATCACCCTCATCAAAGGAACCACAGGCAAGAGATCCCTGAAATATGGGTGGAAGTCTCTGAAGAAGACTTAGCCCATAAACTATGACTCAACTTTAAATATTTGATATGTCCAGAGAAAGGATAAACTAGTTCATGACAGTATCAGAAAAGTAGAAATCTTCATCTGGCCTTTTCCTTCTTTACATCTCTGCTCTCCAAATAGGGAAGAGTCAGATGTTAGATATAGAAAGATAAAGAGAAATCTATGGGGAATGAGGGGATAAGCCTATCAAACTCCGCCCCTACCTATGGACTTCCCAAGTACTGCAGAACTACACAGAGGAGCGGACTGAGATACCTGCACTGTTAAATCAAATTTAAAGTTTTGAAGTAACAAACCTCCCATTTTAATTGTTGATTTGAGAATGTTTTGCAAGTTTAAATAGGATTTGTTTTTTAAGCTTAGAGTAGCTGTAAAAGTCATGGAGCCCACCCAAGTTTTCAACATGTACAAGAGAAGAACTGGCTGTTCAGAGTTCATTTCAAAGAACAATAGAAAACAAAAATAGTGTTGTCTTATAATTACATCTCATAAGTCCTCTGAATCAACCTCCAAGTTATGTTACCTCTAGAGAAAAATTACTTCTGAATAAGAAATGAAATTTGTATTTTTATATTATCCTTTTATCAGTCAGGATCTTGGTACATTTTGATATGGCATACTCAAAAAGGTAATTGAAAAAGTGTAATGAATAAATTACTTACAAAATTGTGGGCAGGGTTAGGTAAAATGAAGAGGAATGGTTAATGCTAGCAACAGCAGAAAATTAAAACTACCCCTAATTAAAAGGCACAATAGAAAGAAGGAGCTACTGGAACGAGGACATATCATTGTTGTGAAGAGACACCATAGGAGCTGTAGTCTCTACTGAAAGAGATGCAGCCAATTCACTACAAAATAATAGTTAATGGTAAAACATTAAACCGCTTCCCTCTAATGGTGGGAAAAAAGTCGAGAATGTCTGTTCCCATCTGAGCTGTTTAACATGATTAAGTTTGTATTAGCCACTACAATTAGGCACGAAAAATTTATCAAAGCATAAAGATGAAAGGAAAAAGAAAATTCCTTATTTATAATGTGTTTTTTTTTCTATTTACACAAGGCTAGGGAATTTACAAAGCAACCACTCTGCCTCTTAAGTAAATTTAGCAAGTTTGCAGAATGAAGTCAATTTACAAAATCAATTGAATTTCTATAGGATAGTTGCGAATAATTTGAAAATAAGTTAAATCTATGTGAGCATGAAAAATCATGAACTACTTAAGAATGAAATCAATAAAATCAATATTAAAATACCACTGCACTAAAAACCACAGGGTGTTGCTGAGATCAGTTGAATAAGACCTAAATAAATTGATAGATATACAATATTCCTGAGACTCAATTTCACTAAGATGTCAATTCTTCCAAATTGTTCCATACCTTCAACTTAATCCTAATTATAATTCCAATAATATTTTTCAAAATACAATTTTACAAGTTGATTTAAACATCTATTTAAAATACCAAAAGCCAAATTAACCAAAACAATTTTGAGGACTATCAGCCTATATGCCAACTGTCTTTAAGATGCTGTGAAACTGCGGGGATCAAGAGAGCTTGACATTGGGATAAAGTCAGATAAGAAGTTAGATAGGACAAAACAGAGTTCAGAAATATATCCACACATTTATGGTCAATTAATTTAAAAAACTATAAAACATTCTGTACAGTTTTAGATTTACAGATTTTTTTAAAGCTATTACAGAGAAAAATAGAAATTATATAACTTACACCCAGTTTATTATTAACATTTTACATGGGGATGGTACATTTGTCAGACTTAGCTAATATTGGTGCATTTTATTAACTTAAACCATAATTATTCAGGTTTTCTTCGTATTTCCCTAATGCTCATGTTCTCTTCCGAGATTCCATATATGATAATACATTATGTTTAAGAACACAGATAAACATTACATGAAACTTTTCTTAAAAAAACATGAAAACAAGAAGACAGTAGAGTGAAACTTAAAGTATTGAATGAAAAGAATCACCAACATAGAATGTGTATCCAGTGAATTATTGTTCAAAAATAGAAGGGAAAAGAAGACTCTCAGATAAAGAAAATGGAGGAAATTTGTTCTCAGCATATCTGCCCTGCAACAAATATTGAAAGAAGTTTTTCATGTGATCATGTCCTTTGCAGGGACATAACGATGTTGGTGGTAATTATCCTTAGAAAACTAACACAGGAACAGAAAACCAAATACCACATATCTTCACTTATAAGTAGAAGCTAAATGATGAGAACACATGGACCCATAGAGGGGAACGACACATACTAGGGTCTTTGGGAGGGTGGAGGTTGAGTGTAGGGAGATGATTAGGAAAAACCACTAATGGGTAGTAGACTTAATACATGGGTGATGAAATAATCTGTACAACAACCCCTCATGACACAAGTTTACCTATGTAACATACCTGCATTTGTACCCCTGAATTTAAAATAAAAGTTAAAAATAAGTTATTTTAAGAGAAGACAAAGAGATAGGTCAGAAACTTAGTAACTTGGATCTACATAAAGAAAGAAAGAGCATTTGAGAGGATTAAGTGCAGTATACTAAAATATTTCCTTTTTCTTAATTGATCCAATAGATAACAATGTTGTCAAAGTAATAATTGCAACAATATATCAGGTGATAATAGCTTACAGGTAAGTGAAATGAAAGACAGCAATACTGTAAGGGACAGGGCAAAACATTGTGAATATTCTATTATAAAGTAGAGGCACTATCTATGAAGCACTATAACGTTATTTGAAAAGGGACTTGGATTAGTTGGAAGTGTATATCAGAAACTCTAAAATAATTATTTTTTAAAATTTAAAAAATGTATATAATTATTATTCTAAGAGAAGAGATTAAAAAAGAAAGAGGAAAAGAAAATTTTTCAAAAACAAAATTTAAAAAAGAAACAAAAGCAACAAATGGAAAACAGTTGCAAATTTTATGCTCCCTCAAAAATTTGTATATGAATGTTCACAGTAGTTTTACTGATAATAGTTAAAAACTGGAAGAGAATGGAAACCAAATCACAGTATGTTCATAAAATAGAATGCTAGTTAGCAGTCAAAAAGCACAACCTGCTAATACACTAATACATGCAACAACATGGATGAATTTCACAATATTATTTGGATGGCAAAAAGATAGACACAAAAAGTTCACACTTTAGGGTTTCATTTATACACAATTTTAAAACTAATAAAACTAATCTACAGTATCAGAAAGCTAAAATCCTTGGCTTTGGGGGGGATTGTCTAGAAAGTAACATAATATTACTTCTGTAAGAATGATGTAGAATGATACTATCTCTTGATGGGACTGTATTACATGGAAATATGCAGATATTAAAACTTATGGAATAGTATGCTTAAGGTATATGCAACTTACTTACAGAAATTTACCTCAAGAGAGGAAATAGAACTTGAAACAAGTATTGCCTCTAGTTTGGTGGTTTCAACCAAAAAAAAAAAGAGAATAATAAGAAGCCTTTTATTGGCTCATGGGATTGAAAATACCTTCCCTAGATTTTATTTTAGGAAAGGTTTTATATAGCAATAAATACAATGCTATGAAAAATCTGGTTTCTCTCTTTCTACAGAATTCTCTACGTTAGCTTCATTCTCAGGTTCCTTGGGGTGTTCCGCAGGCTATGGCAAGTTCTTTTTTTAAATCAAAATAAATGCCTTAGCTTGAGATTTTATAGTTTTATTCCATTCTATCCAGAAGGAAAGGGAGCCCCTTTCAAAAGTAATCTTAGAAAACAGAAGCTTCTGTTTCATAAAAGTCCCAGGAAATACCACTTCACATCTCATCAGCTCTGATCTGTTATGCCTATCTTTAGATGTGAGAGTAAGGTCAATAATATTAGAGAAAAATAAGTAAGAATAGAAAAAGTCTTGGCAGTGGGCAGTGGTGACTTGTGTCTGTAATCTCAGCACTTTGGGAGGCCAAGGCAGGAGGATTTGAGGCCGAGAGTTCAAGACCAGCCTGGGCAATATAGCAAGACCCTTGTTTCAACAACAACAACAACAAAACAGTTGACTGTGGTGGTGTGTGCCTATAGTCCCAGCTACTAAGGAGACTGAGATGTAAGGATCTCTTGAGCCCAGGAGTTCAAGGTTACAGTGAGTTATGGTTGTGACACTTCACTCCAGCCTGGGTGGCAAGACCCTGTTTCTAAAAAATAGGTTCTTGAAGAAATTCTAGGCCCTAATATCAGAAGGTTGAGAAGTAGGGGCTGACAGAAGAAATGTTGCTCTTGCAAATAATTAATTTATTGCTTTTCATGGTAACTCAGAGCATTGGTTTTAAATTCCAAGTCTAGCATTTTAATTAACATTTGAGTGTAACTAGGATGTAATTTAAAATTCAGGTGACATTGTGACCCAGTTAGGTAGTAAATAGTGGACTTTTGTTAAAGACTTACAAAGCAGGTGGATAGCAAACAAGAAACTATTAAATTATCTTAATTGCTGTATATGCTGGCAATGAATTAATAATATGATGATTATCAGGTCAGGTCAGGCACACTTTTCATTTTTTGAAGGAGGTACAATATAATCCTTTAATTAATTAGAGAGATTAAATCAGGTCAAAGTTAAAATGAATTTCTGAATGTAAAAATCTGTATGTTTTTTAGATGATTTCATTATGAGAGTCATAAAACCAAAGTAGAGTCCTGCCATTTTAACATCATCATTTTGCCTCCTACACATTCAGATTACATCTACATAAATCAAATCATACTATGATGAAATCCATACAAGTCCAATAAACTTCATTCATTTTGGTTTTTGCCATAACGTTCATCATCATAAATGATACATCCTTAACTACTTTTCCTAGGGAACTTAGAATACTGAAATAATTATTTTTGGTTATTATGATGTAAGAGAAGACCTTAGAAATGGCAAATGCCAGTCAGGATTTTCTATGACATAATTTGGATGCCATTGTATTCCATATCATAGTGAAGGAACATTTAAATTCTAAATCAGATGATGAGGCAAAAACTGGACTGAAAAATTGGAAGTAGAAAGAAGTGGTTTATGGTTTATTGGCCAGCAGAATAGAGGTATATTTACATGAACCAGAAACTAAGCTATCTTAAGAAAAAAGGACATTAAAATTTCTTTAATAAAGGGAAGAGAAACCGCAAGATCATAATCAACTGTTTTATAATATGCCACTAATTTCCTGGTTTATTTTCAAGTCAAGCAATTAGTTTTTTTAAAAACACACTAAATAGTCTCAAAATGACCATAAATTATTTGTAATATCCTGTCATCATCTATTCTAATAAAAGCTGAATATAACTCAGGATTCTGTAGAAAATACTGATGTCACTCAACTGTTAAGCTCCATTTGGCCCCCTGTAGTGTTTCCGAGTTTCTCAGCGGAAAAAAAAAAAATATACAAATGGCAGCATAAATCACCTTTGTGCCTTCTTCCAAGTTCTCCTCACTCTACATGTATATTCCTTGCTAGGATCCTGCCTATTCTACCATCTACAAACTGGAATTTAATTTAAAAAGGGGGAAAATTCTATAAATACTCCAGTGAGACACATGTAGGTTGTACCCCCAGCATCCATTTCCTGCTTCCCTCTTAGTAAGGGCCGCCCACATTTCCAACTCTCCAGATCACCATTCAGAGATGTAAATGTTAGGTAAATCTTGCGAATCAGAGCCAATGGAACTTAACTCTGTGTGCAGGGGCATTTGTGCTTTTGTGTGTGTGTGTGTGTGTGTGCGTGCGTGCGCTAAGTTATGACGATTGTGAGCTTTTTCCCTGTAGGATGGAAAAGCTCTACATATTTCTGTCAGACAACATGGAACTCAAAGAGGAAATTCTGAGGATGGTAACAAGCCTCAGAAATGAAGAAAATGATACTAGGTCTTTGATATATCAGTTGTTCTGTTGGGGTACCATTAAATACCCTCTTCCTTTTTTTCTGCTTACACAGTTTGAGTGAGATTTCCTATTTCTTGCAACTACATGAATTTAGATACATATGCATTCACAAACAATTGCATTCACGAAAAAATACCTTTAGATACATATGCATTCACAAAGAAACACATTTTTTCCCCTAGAGGAATGCTTTTTTGTTTAAAAAAAAATATCAACTTTTATTTTAGATTCAGGGAGTACATGTGCAAGTTTGTTAAATGAGTATTATGCAATGCTGAGGTATGGGGAACAATTCATCCTGTCACCCAGGTAGTGAGCACAGTACCCAATAGGAAGTTTTTCAACCCTTGTGCTTCTCCTTGTAGTCCCCAGTGACTGTTGTGCCCATTTTTTATTACCATGTAGACCCAGTGTTTACTTCCCACTTGTAAGTGAGAACATGCAGTATCTGATTTACCGTTTCTACATTAATTGACTTAGGAGGATGGTCTCCAGCTCCATTCATTTTGCTGCAAAGGACATGGTTTTTTTCCTTTGTATGGCTGTGTGGTATTCCATGGTATATATGTACCACATTTGCTTTATCCAACCTACCATTGATGAGCACCTGTGTTGATTTCATGTCTTTGCTATTGTGAATAGTGCTGCAATAAACATACAAGTGCATGTGGATTTTATTTTATTTTTTTGGTAGAATGATTTATTTTCTTTGATATATATACCTAGTTGTAGGATTGCTGGGTTAAAGGGTAGTTTTATTTTTAGTTCTTTGAGGAATCTCCAAACTGCTTTCCACAGGGAATGAACAAATTTACATTCCTACCAACAGTGTATAATTCTTCCCTTTTCTCTGCTGCCTCACCAATGTCTGTTATTTTTTGACTTTTTAATAACTATTCTGACTGGAGTGACATAGTATCTCATTATGGCTTTGATTTGCATTTCTCTGATGATTTGTGATGTTGAGCATTATTTTCATAAGTTTGTTGCTTGCTTGCATGTCTTCTTTTGAGAAGTGTCTGTTAGATGTATTTGGTGTTAGATGTATTCCTAGGTGTTTTTGTTTGTTTGCTTGTTTGTTTTGTTTTTGGTGGCTATTGAAAATGCAATTGCATTCTTCATTTGGCTTTCAGCTTGATTGTTGTTGGTGTGTAGAAATGCTACTGATACTGTATGTCAATTTTGTATCCTGAAACTTTACTAAAGTTGTTTATCAGTTACAGGAGCCTTTTGTCAGTGCCTTTCGGTGTTCAAGGTACAGAATCATTTAGTCAGTGAAGAGAGAGAGTTTGACTTCTTCTTTTTCAATTTGGGTACCTTTAATTTCATTATCTTGCCTGACTGCTCTGGTTAGGACTTCCAGGACTATATTGAATAGGAGTGGTGAGAGTAGGCATCTTTGTCTTGTTCCAGTTTTTAAGGAGAATCCTCTCAACTTTTGCCTGCTGAGTATGATATTAGCTGTGTGTTTGTCATAGATGATTCTTATTATTTTGAGGTATTTTCCTTTGATGCTTAGTTTGTTGAGAGTTTTATCACAAAGGGATGTTGCATTACACTGAAAGCTTTTTCTGCATCTAGTGACATTATAATTTTTTTTGTTTGTTTTTAATTCTATCTATGTTGTAGAACACGTTTTTATTTGCATATGTTGAATCAATCTTGCATCTCAGAAATAAAGCTTACTTAACCATGGTGAATTAAATCTTTGATGTGTTGCTGGATTTGGTTTACTAGTATTTTGTTGAGGATTTTTGTGTCTATGATCCTCAGTGCTATTGGTTTATATTTTTTCTGTTTTTTAATTGAGTGTCAGATTTTGGTCTCAGGATGATGCTGACTTCACAGAAATAGTTAGAGAAGAGACTCTCATCAATTTTATGGAATAGCTTCAGTAGAATTGGTACCAGCTCTTCTTTGTACATATTGTAGAATTTGTATATGAATCCATCTAATCCAGGGCTTGGTCTTTTTTGGTTTTTTTTGTTTGTTTGTTTGTTTGTTTGTTTTGGTTTTTTTTTTTTTTTGGTTGGGAGGTTTTTTTAAATTATTGATTCAATTTTGGAAGTCATTATTAGTCTGTTCAGAGATTTAATTTGTCCTGATTCAACCTTGGGAAGTTGTGTGTTTCCAAGGTTCTATCCATTTCTTCTAGATTTTCTAGTTTGTATGCATAGTGGTGTTCATCAGAGTCTCTGAGGATCTTTTGTATTTCTGTGGGATCAGTTGTAATGTCACCTTTGTCATTTCTGATTGTGCTTATTTGGATCTTCTCTCTCTGTTTGTTAGTCTAGTAGTCTATCAATCTTTTTTTATTCTTTTTTATTTTTATTTTTAAACAACTTTATTGAGACATAATTCACATACCCATCAGGTGTACCATTTAAAGATTTTTAGTACATTCAGATTTATGTAATCATCACTATAACCAATTTTAAAACATGCTCACCTTAGTATCAAAAATATCCACTACTGCATAGTATGGAGTGTACTTGTTTGCGAAACAACAGAAATTGACCTCACTAAATTAGGCAGGAAAGGAATCTGTGGGAGGGAATTACTAACATTTTTAGCATAAAGAATATCACTGGAATAGGAGGCCCAGGCTCGAACTTTCCTGCAAGAGTCAACTGCTATCAGTATCACATTCATCTCACTAGCTGTTGCCTCAAATAAATGTTCAAGTGCTTAGATTCCTGGACACTGCTTGGTGAGGGGAAAAAGGCATAAGAAGATACCTGTGTATGGCTGCCACTTACTGTGGCACCACAATGGAGATCTTCCCTTAGGGCTACGGAAAATAATGTATGACATTGTAAATAATTGGTAAGGAGATCAGAGGCAGGACAAGTGAGCTTAAATTTAAAAATTAAGTCTCCTAAACTTGAGATATGGAATCTCTATAGCATGTAGGGTTTAAAAATTGAATAAAACAACCTAAAATCTAAAATGGTATTAACATTTAGCATTTTAGGGTGGATCTTATTTCTAAATGTATTAGCTCTGGAGAAGTTAGGAATGGATCTAATGAAAATCAAAAAAGCATTTCAATGATAATGACATAAACAATTGTCATACATATCTCTAAATTGTTTTGTAGTTTGCAAAGCATGTTCACATAATCTGTCTCATTTGATTTTTATTCTTTTAAATGAACAAAAAAAGTATGGAAATAAAAGTATGGACTTTTGGTTTTGTTGATCCTTTGTATGAATTTCTGGGTCTCAATTTCATTTAGTTCTGCTCTGATTTTAGTTATTTCTTTTTTTCTGCTAGCTTTGGGGTTAGTTTGTTCTTCTTTTTCGAGTTCCTCACAGTGCAATGCTGGATTATTAATTTTATAACTTTTTAACTTCTTGATGTAGGTTTTTAGTGCTACAAACTTTCCTCTTAACACTGCTTTTGCTGCATCTCAGAGATTTTGCTATGTTGTGGTTCTGTTATGCATTTCAAATATATATATATAATATATATTTTAAATTCTGCCTTGATTTTATTGTTTATTTAAAAGTCATTTAAGGGCAGGGTTTTTTTTGTTTCCAGGTAACTGTGTAGTTTGAGGGATCTTCTTACTATTGATTTCTATTTTTATTCCACTGTGGTCCAAGAGTATGCTTGATATAATTTCAGCATTTTTGAATTTGTTAAGGTTTGGTTTGTGGCCAAGATGTGGTCGATCTTAGAGTGTGGGCCATATGCAGAGAAGAAGAATGTATATTCTGTGGTTGTTAAGTGGAGTATTCTGTAAATGTCAATGAGGTCCAATTGGTCAAGTGTCAAATTGAAGTGTAGAATTTTTTTTGTTTTCTGCCTTGAGTATCTGTCTAATGTTTGCAGTGGAGTGTTAAGTCCTGCACTAACATTCTGTGACTGCCTAAGTCTTTTTGCAGGTCTAGAAGCAATTTTTTATGATCTGGGTGCTCCAGTGTTGGGTATGTATTATTTAGGATAAAGTCTTATTGTAGAATTAAACTCTTTATCATTATATAATGTCCTTCTTTATCCTTTTTAAATGTTGTTGGTTTAAAGTCTGTTTTATCTGACATTAGAAAGTAACCTCTGCTCTTTTTTTATTTTCCCTTTGCATGATGATTCTTTCTCTGTCCCTTTACTTAGAGCCCACGGGTGTCACTACCTGTGAGATGGGTCTTTTGAAGACAGAGATGGTTGGGTCTTTTATTTATTGAACTTGTCACTCTGTGCCTTTTAAATGGGATATTTAGACTATTTATTTTCAAGGTTAATGTTGATATGCGAGGTTTTGATACCATCGTGATGTTACGTGGTTGCTTTGTAGTCTTGATTGTGTAGTTGCTTTATAGGGTCTGGGTGCTATGTCAAGTGTGGTATTGGTCACTCTCCTTTTGTTTCCATGTTTAGAGTTCTCTTAAGGATCTCTTGTAAGGATGGTCTAGTGGAAACAATTCATCTTATGGATGGTCTGAAAAGATTTTATTTCTACTTTGCTCCTGAAGATTAATTGGTGGGATATGAAATTCTCAGTTGGAATATCTTTTCTTTAAGAATGCTGGAAATACGGCACCAATTTATTCTGGCTTGTAAGATATCTGCTGAGATGTCTGTTAGCCTGATGGAGTCCCCTTTGTAAGTGATGTAAACCTTTTCTGTAGCTGCCTTTAAGATTTTTTCTTTCATGTTGACGTTGGAAAGTCTGGTGACTACATGCCTAGGGGATGGTCATCTTTTATAGTATCTCATGGTTGTGGGGGAGGGGTCTGTGAATTTTTTAAACTTTCATGTCAACTTCTCTAACGAGAATGGGGAAATTTGTGTGCTCTATTCCTCAAATCTGTTTTCTAAGTTGGTACCTCTCTCTCCTCTCTCAGAAATGCCAAATAATTATAAATTAGTCTATATAATGCCGTATTTTTGGAGCCTTTGCTCATTTTTAAAATTATTTTTTCTTTATTTTTGTCTGACTGGATTGATTGAAGAACTGGTCTTTGAGCTCTGAAATTCTTTCCTCGGCTTGGTCTAGTCTGTTGTTAAGGCTTTCAATTGTATTTTAAAATTCCTTTAGTTAATTTTTCAGTTCCAGAAGATCAACTTCTTACATTTGCAATGTCATCTTTCAACTCTTGGATTATTTTATTGGCATCTTTGGATTAGATTTCAACTTTCTCCTAGTCTTGTTACAGTTCCTTGCCATCTCGATTCTCGACTCCATGTGTCATGTCAGACATTTCAATCTAGTTAGGATCTATTGCTGGAGAGTGTGCAATCCTTTAGAGAAAATAAACACTCGGCCTTTTTGAAGTGCCAGAGTCTTGTGCTAATTCCTTCTCATCTAAGGTGGGTGGCTGGTGTTTCTTTTCCTTTTATAAATTGCTGTCATCTGGATTTTGTTGCGTTTTCTTTTAGGAGGTGGGGGGTGTTATATTCTTTTTTTCCCTTGAGGGTTTGACTGTTCTGTATGTTGTGTATAGTTGACTGGCTTCATTTCATCAGAGGGCCAAAGCCCTGTATGGGCTCCATAGTTGTGGCTAGCTTCCTGCATTGGGTTTCACCGGCTAAACAAATTTATTTTTGTTTGGTGGTGTCATTCTGACTGAAATCCAGTAGATGGCGGTTAAGAGTATGGACAGGCACATAAGCTTGCTCTTAGCAGTGCTTCTCTTGTATTTCAGTGTATACGCAGTAGTGCTCTGGGGAGGGCGAGATGATGGGAGAACAAGAGATGATCCTCTTACCAAGTCATTCCTGGAAGAGTCCTCTGCAATCATTTACACCATTCCCACATTGCCTTATCCGCAAGAGGAGCCCTGGTGGGCTGAACTCCTCCCTCCTTTACAGGTGGCCTGAGCTGATGGTTAGGTCACCAAGAGACCTGCAACTTCCTGGGGATTTCTTAGGTTGGTAGAGTCCTCTTAGCTTGGTAGAGTCAGAGCGGGTTATGGGTATGTCTGTGGGTTATCTGGTAATGCAGTGGGCCAAAGATAGAGGAATCCTGGACAGTATGTGGTGCTGTGGGTGTGTAGCTCATATGGCACCCACAGTCCAAAGTTTTTAGCCCATTAAGTGGCTGTGTGGTCTACCCAGCTTGCCCAGGGTCTGGGTCTCTGGACCGGGTCCCCCTCTGGTACTGCCCCAGGAGCAAACCCTCCCAGCAAGATTTGTCTCAGGCCTTCTGCAGCCAGATTGTTGGGCTGTTCCAGGTGTCCAGGACCTCAGGGCTCTGTTGGGCAGAAGCAGTGGCTGGATAACAGGCTGCACCCTTCCCAGACTGCTCTTGTAGAGGGAGGGTGCTCAGCTCCTGTAATGACACAGGAACGGGCACTTTACTCTTCTCTGTGTTCTGAGAGTGGGGACTCCTCCCTTGCTCAAGCTCTGGCCATAGATCTCAACTGGATACCCCTGGGCAGTGTGCTCAAACCCGGGGGAATTGGTACTGGTCCGGTACCAAAATTGCAAACTTGTCCTTTGCCTGCTGTGCCGTGCTGTGCTGGGGGTGCCGAATTGCTGCCAGTGCTCTGGCAAAACAGTTGGGGCAGGGGTGCTGTGTGTACCTATTGCAGGAATGGCCAGGCATACGGCCTTGGGAGAAGCTGGTGGACAAGGGGCACCTACATCAAATGTACCCTAGTCCCATGGAAAAGGCAGCCTTGCTCTTTCCTGGCCGGTAGTCAGCAGAAGCTGCAGCCACTCAGAGCAGATTGATAGCCTTAGGGGATGGGCATCTAAGGTTACATTTTGCTGCAGCTACCTCACACTCTGCCTCACCTTCTGGGCTCTACACAGGCTCAAGTTCTGCCTCTGCCTGCTGTCCAGGCAGTTCCCCTTGCCAACTCAAATGCCTGTGGTGGTCATGGGCTCTCCTGTAGCTAGGATCCCAAAGGTGTAAACAACAGAAAGTTATCTTCTCACAGTCAGGGAGACTAGAAATCTGAATTCAAGGTGTTGGCAAACTGAGTTTCTTCTGTGGCCTTCTCCCTGTGTCTTCACAGCTTCTTCCCTGTGTGTGTCTGTGTCCTAATTTTTTTCTTCTTGTAAAGATACCAGTCATATTGAATTAAGACCCACGCTAATAACGTAAATTTAATGTAATTAAGTCTTTTAACGCCCTATCTCCAGGAACAGTCACATCGTGAAGTACTGGGGATTAGGATTTCAACATATAAATTTTGGGTGGAACACATTTCAGCCCCAAATAGAAACCTTGTGTGTTAGAGTGTGCCACCTAAATACGCCACCCCATAACTCTTCTCAAAATGCTTCTTTTCCTTTATTAAGTTAACCACCCTGAATCACTTAATCACAACTCTACAAAGAATCAGCAGTGGACAAAGAGACGCAGTAACACTATCAATACCAAATTCTCGGTCAGGCGCTGTGGCTCATGCCTGTAATCCCGGCACTTTGAGAGGCCAAGGTGGGCGGATCACTTGAGATCAGGAGTTCAAGATGAGTCTGGCCAACATGATGAAAACCCATCTCTACAAAAAATACAAAAATTAGCCAGGTATGGTGGCATGCACCTGTAATCCCAGCCACTCGGGAGGCTGAGACAGGATAATCACTTGAACCCAGGAGGCGGAGGTTGTGGTGAACTGAGATCATGCCACTGCACTCCAGCCTGGGCAACAGAGTGAGACTCTGTCTCAAAAAAACAAAACCCCATATTCTCATAAACAGAGGTGTAAACAGATGGTTCAACAAAGGTGACTGGTGTATGTGTCACTATAATGCATCTGATGTCAGGAAGAATCCAATGAAACTCTGGAATAAAGGAATATAATATTCCAATTTTCTGTCTTTATAAAAATTTTCAGTGTTATTTAATGTCTACAAGAAACTTAAAAGGGCCAGAAGTTATCTATAAACATTATTCAAGGTTTTCTTGTTACAAGCATCCTTTAATGTATAAAAATAGTGTGTTCCAAAGATTCGCTTGTAAATTAGGTGGTATTTGGGACTCAGATTACATTTCACCATGGAAACAGTTTGTTCACTAGAGCAGTCACCCTGCCCTAGCCCATGAAACCATCCATGAAGCAAAAGGAAGTGTAATAGCAGTCAAATCTTACCACCATAGATCCTGATTTTCAAAAGGCAAAATGTAGTCAGAGTATCATTTGGGAAAACAATTTCTCTTTTATGCTTTTGAAATAATGTCCAGGATTTCCTATTTTATTCTCCACGGGGCAGTAAAAACAGGGATTCCCCTGCCCCGAGTTCGAGACCCTACCTACGAAGGACTTTATGGCTAAGGCAGATGCTCTGAGAGGGAGAAGGCATGGAGCTGTCAAAACCTAGGAATATTTCCTTCTAGAAGGATTCAAGGCTATGTCTTGGTCCCAGGGTATTTAAAATTCTAATTAAAGATGTTCCTGGAACCAGTAATATGCCCGGGAAGGAGAAGGTGTGTTTGGCTGAGACCAGTTCACCAGATTGTTTTGCATTTGTCATATATATGTTACATCATTTTTATTATTGTTTTTTAAGTCCATTACAGACAATATACCCTCTAAATACCTGCATGAGTAAACATTCCTCATTTCTTTCTTCATGCAAAGACAGACTGCCACTGCCTCAAAATCCATATAATGGAAGCTAATGTTCGGTTTTTCCAAACACTCTAATTCCTGATAGTGTCACTATTTCTAAGGGTTCACGGTTTCTTTTTCTTTTTTTTTTTTTTTCTTTTTTTTATTTTTGGTTTTGTTTTGCTTTTTTGAGACAGAGTCTCGCTTTGTCGCCCCAGCTGGAGTGCAGTGGTGCCATCTCGGCTCACTGCAACCTCCGCCCCCAGGGATCTAGTAAGTCTCCTACCTCACCCTCCTGCGTAGCTGGGATTACAGGCACCCACCACCGCGCCCGGGTAATTTTTTTTGTATTTGTAGTATTGACGAGGTTTCACCATGTTGGCCAGGTTGGTCTCAAACTCTTGACCTCAGGTGATCCACCTGCCTCAGCCTCCCAAAGCGCTGGGATTACAGGCATGAGCCACTGTGCCTGGTCACCTGGTTTCTTTTCTTTTCTCCTAAAAAGAAACATTCTTATGCCCTTCCCTTTATCTTCATTCTTCTCATCCTTTAGATAAAAATACAAAATATATAAATATACACGATAGGATTTGAGAAACGTTAGCCACTAAATTAACATTCAATTTGACTTATTATAAACAAACCAGATTGTCAGTTGGTTTGTCTCTTCACAAAGGAAGGCAATTTAAGACACTTGAGTTCAAGACATAAAAACGTCTATTTTTGAGAGAATTACTTCTAAAGGGCTTCTGGAAGAGGAGCAAAAAAGTGAGTAAAGTAGAAATAATGTCAGTTTTTCCTGAGAAAAAGTTCAAGAGAAGAAGTGTAAAGAGGGAAAGAAAATTTCAATGGAAATAATAGAAAAGGAAAAACATTTTATGTTTTTAATCATCCCTGGAATAATTATTTGTATGTTATTCGTATTTGTACGTTACATATAATATACATATATCAATTAAATACTACCACATTTTTTCTAAAACATATTTTCTGAATAAATGTTGATATGAATATTCAGAATGTTATTACTTATTGGTACTTTTTTAAGTTTCTGTTGTCTTCGACTACTTTAAGGTTACCTATTTTTTATAAGTAAGCTCAAATTTTTATTGAAAGTAAACGTTTAAAGTATGATCTAATTTATATCCCTGTCTATCTAATTCAAAGATAATCTTTAAAAAAATGTCTGAGAACCAGTATTGACTTCCGATGACTCAATTTTTTTATAAATCAAGATGCAACACAAATTCTACATTATCCTCAATAGGACTAGTTTCCTGGAATTCAATTATGACTAATATGAAGAACTCTACCAAAGTTCTTTCCATGACAAATTTTGTTAATTTGATCTTTTGGAACTTCTCTGTTCTCTTCTATTTATTTCTAATTTAATAATATACATTGATTAAAACCAAGACTTAAAGTGAGGAAAGACTTTACTTGGGACATATCAGCAGACTCTCAATATCACAAGGCAAAAGGTGAAGGGAACTAATATTTTTGAGGTCTGCTATGTGCAAACATGAAGATTCATTTAAAAAGTAATTATGCAACACTGTGTAGGTTTTGAAGGAGATTCAGTGAGAAAAACAACACATGAAAATTCCACTTATGCAATTTCACAAGTTTCCGTTGTAAGGGAGACATCTGTTTTATATGGGTAACCAGAGAATCTATAAGTCTGCCAGGCTTCTAGAATTTCCTTTATCTTTAATATCCTTATCAATTTACCCAAGAATTGTCTATGTAGTGATAAGATAAGCAACATTCCCAATATTTCTAAGCATCACAGTGTAGAAGGATGGGTGCATAGCTGAGCACATCCTGATCTCACCTTTTGCTAGTCACTCTTTCTTGAAACTCCTCATCCTGCTGAATTGTAATTTAGTTTACAATTTTGTCTGACTTAGTTTACAGTTTTGCATCTGATTATCTTCTTTTCTTACTCATTTGCCATTAACTTTTGGTTCTCAAAGCACGACTTATAAAAACAAACATAACTCAAAGGTTTCAAAATGCCTTTGAGTAGACATTAGATTTTACTGGAAGAATGATGGCAACTAGGAAGGATTGCAATAACAAAAGGCAGAAAGCAGCTTCCCACTCAACCTTCCGTCATTGTATTGACCTCCCCTGATCATCTCAGCTATAGGGGATTTCTTACTGGTAACTGTTCACTTGGTCTATACTATTGCTAGAACTTAATCTTCAACGTAATTTTCTTTCCCCATTTTTCCAGACCCTTCTCTCACTGTTTTCCTTTTGTTACTTCTGGAATCCTTCACTCCAGCTGCTCTCTTTCAAATTTAAATACTATATCACACTAAATATTATTTGTGTTCATGATCAGGATTTTTCTCAGAAATATCCATTATGATGTATTTCCTCTCAAAAAAGTATGTATCCAATAGTTTCCTTATATTTTCTTAGTACATGCAAGCAGCAACATTATATTTTTAATAGCTAATTTTATTTTCCTGTGACAAAATGTCTTAATTCTTTAAATTCTGATAGCCAAACTAACAAAGTAGTATCATTATTTCATTTTCAAAGTGAGGATATTAGACATCACAGAATAGAAACAAATTATCCAAGGTCATACATTTATTAAGTTACAAGATATTAAATTTACATTATGTTTGCTTGATTACAGAGCCTCTGACCCTGACTGCATAGTATTCATCAATATTTCTTGTGTAAAATTCAGAAACATATCTGCAGAGCTATTGTTATAACATCTTTAATATTAATACATTAAGTATTTTCAGGGAGAATAATAATCTTTAGTAAGAAATGTGTGTAAATTGGTGTTATTTTTGAATGTTAACATTAAAAAAAAATGAAACCTGCTTTGATTTTATGTTAAACATCAGTAGCAAATATCCCCTAAAACTTTGATCTGACAATATAATCCTAATGACATCCAAGGAAACCCAGTATGTTTAAGGGTGTGAAAATTTGCATCTTAAGTGGAAGCTCAAAAAGTTCAAAACTCCTCAACAAAAAAAGAAAAACAAACAAACAAAAAGATCCTTCTTGCTCAAATACTAACTCAGCTTCCTCTTATTATTGGCTTGGACATCCTGCAGATTAAACTGCTATTTGTGAAATTCACTGAGCCAGGGGTGAACCAAAATCTCCTCTAGTTCACACAATTCTGCTTTCAAGTTATCTTGTCAGGGAAGCTGACAGTCTCAATGATGTTACTTTATAGACTCCTTGGCAAAAATAGGATGTTGAAAATCTACCCATCAAAAACTAAACCCACAAAAGTTTGCTGTCCTTGGGTCAAAGAACATAAAATATACTTGATCTCATATTGTCTGAGATGAGTCTGTGAATATAAACTCTTCAGAGGTAGTGAGTTAGGAACAGTAAGAAATGGAAAAAGAGCCAGCGATTCCAACTCAAAGCAGAGTTGCTTATGCAAAAAAACAGATAAGCTAATATATAAACAAAAAATAAAATCCATCTGAAGCCTAGTTATATCTTGAATAATCGTTCTCTTACTTACCAACTTGTTGCACACTGACATGTTTGACTTAGGTCATTAAGAAAATGAAAAAAAAAAAAAAAAAAGAACATAAGATCCCCTCAAAGTTATATACAAATCACTGCCAAATTTTCTAACATTAGACTGAGTTTCAGAAAGCAATATTGCAAATTTGTGTGTGTGTGTATAGAAAACATGGCATTCATCCCAGTAGAAAAGGACTGTCATTATTAACCACTACATACTTGTTGTTTCTGACCTTTCCTTTTCTATCTAATGCTCATGTTGTCCAACTTGCATTTAGTAGAATCTTATCTTTACATATTTTAAATTATTAATCACAGTTCAGACCTAGCACTGGGTTATTCATGTTCACTGTTGAAAGCTGATTAAACATTGTGATTGGAGATACAATTAGTACTGTAACATCAGTACCACTGTCTTCTATTCTATTTTTTCACAAGTAAATTAAAACGATGTTTAATTATTATATTTTTAAGTATTTATTTTCTGGTTTAATAAGCTTTCTTGATAGATAACTGCACTGATTATGAGTGCATGATAAATGTTTAATAGCAGAAAATGAACTTAGTTGTAAGTACATTCTGTTTTCATCTTCTCAATAAGAAACAAATGCATATTTTTCTTGTCAGTTTCCTCACTTGTATTATTTATGTATGGAGACTTTTTAAAAGTGTGAGATTTCTTAGTAATATGCTCTCTTTGATACAGAGAGAAAAAATTGGATGTGAATATGTCATTTAGATATTGTGATATGCATGACCACTGTTGGTATACATATTGTGACTGTCATTTCCAAATGTAAACAGATTCCTGTATGTGCCTTTCCAGGACTTTTAGTGTAACAGTTGGTGGTCAGGGGAGGTTTGTGGTTATGCAGCATGAAAGATGGTGAACTCTAGACCAGGTTTGTCTGGACGCGTGAGTGGGTCCTAGTGATTATCAATTTAGCAGCAAGCATATTCCAGGAGGAGCCTCTTGACAAAAGCAGTTGAAAGGTGTGCGAACAGCAATTAATCACCCTGTTACTTACCTGCTCTGAACAGAATGTAATTAAACAGAGTTCATACCTCTCTACTTGCTCTTATCATGTCTTCAGACTTTCCAAAGTGCTTGAGTTGACAATTCGCTAAAGAGGAAAGTTATGCTAGGAGGAAAAAAGCAAGTGGGCTTGTATTATTACAATGGGACAAAGAATCAGGAACAATAAGCAAAGTAAGTGCATTAATATTATAACATTAGGCAAGACCAGAGCCCTTTAAATTGATCTACAAAAAGTATACAAATTAGCCAGGCATGGTGGGTTGTACCTGTGGTATCAGCTACTTGGTAGGCTGGGGTGGGAGGATCACTTGAGCCCAGGAGGTGAAGGCTACAGTGAGACATGTTCATTCCACCACGCTCCAGCCTGGGTGACAGAGCAAGACCTTGTCTCAAAAACAAAAATTGAATTTTAGGGAAATTATACATCTCTTATAATGCTGAAAAACAGCATCTAAGGCCACCTTAAAAAGATAGAGACAATTCTTGAATACAAGTTAGATTTTTATATATAGTACACTATTTGAGTGCAAGACACCATAGTTCTTAACTAAATCACTCCAATAAATAATCACTCCTGCTAACCTTTTCTGACTAAACCCTATGCTGAGATAACTATAATAATTTTGGGTTGATAAAATTTCTCCCAGTAAAATTACTAAAGATTCTTTTTAATATGTGGTAACTTAAATAAATTTTAGCATTTTTTAAATTTAATAGGCGTCTCCTATTTTCCCATGTATAACTATGTTTATAGTTTTCAGATTCAACTGATATGAGTTAAGAAATAATATACTTTTGTATATAAATGTTTTATATTTTAATGATAAATTCTCCCTCTGCTAACTTCTTTTATTAGAAAAGTATGTCTTTGGAATTATTATTTAATTCAATACATATTCATTGAGCAAAAACTCTTTCTTCCATGCTATATTACTGCTAGAGCAAAGTTAAAGAAAACACACAGTTTTTCTCTTTTAAAAAAGTAACATTTAACTTTAGGAAAGTCCCAGAACAAGCATGTAATGCATAAAGCACATGAATGAGAAAGCGAGTTCAGAAAAGGAGAAGAGTAATACAGTGTAGTTTTGAATTAAGAAGAGGAGATAAGTCACTAAACCTCATTGATGGGATCAGTGTGGGCTACGTAGTTCTTCATACAGCCCACATATAGCCTGACTGGGAATAGAATTAGGTTAATCCAGCAAATGTGTTTTGGGAAATGCTTGGAGAGCTGCGGCATATGATTATGAGAGAATGAACCTCAAGCATCTATTTCTATCTGGCTTTCCTTTCATCAGCTCCCACTTTCTTCAGGCATATGACAGAAAGCAGACATTTTGATCCTGGACTGTTTTTTATCATCAAGAGTTCTTCTCCATTTTTCCCTGCTCTGTCATGGGTCCCTGCTAACATTTCTGGAACAGCTGCACACAGCCATCTACATGAGATCTGTGCCTTCTCAGTGGGACGTGCCGAGTGGTTCACCGCTTCTCTTTGTTGATCTGTATATCTGTTCCATAGCACCATTTCCAAACGTTTTACTTTACATGTTATTCAAATTTCTTTGGATATTTCATCTCCTGTGGTAAAATTCCTTATAATTACTCCAAAACATCAATAAATAGGTAGTATAAGTATGTCTTTCTTATGTCCACTGAGACCTAACTAAGACATTCAGCCAGTTGGCTAGGCAGCCTGGCCATCTGGCTACTGGATTCCTTACTCTCTCCCAATGTACCTCCCTCTTTCAAATTCCCCCATGAGAATTGTAACCCACTTTTCTACAATTCAGACACGTATCCACATGTTACATTTGGATTTTCAATCTGGAATTTCCCAGCATATATTTATATGTAAAATGGGAAGGAAGAATAAATGATTGAGAGAATTATATAGAGAAAGAAAAAGCTTTAGCACACTATTCAGTAATTTATGTTGAAAACCTTAGTCACCCAGAAAAATCTTTCTACCATTCCAAATTGTAGGAATGTCAATGACATTTTTTTTCAGTGATCCGACAGAGAACTCTTGACCTAAATATGAGTATGCACACACATACACACACGTACACTTTCCCAAGGAAAATCACGGATTCTCAAAAATATTGAAGTCTAAACTCTGAAGGAGGAGCAAATATTTTCTTTTTAATTTTCTAGGCATCTATTTCCCACAGAGAAGTCATGGTTTTTATTACCACATAGAACACACACACCTTATTTCCTTTGATCTTCTGCTTTCTCATTTGGCTATTTATAGTTGAGTGGTGAGGGGTCATATCTTACACACTATTCACAAGTCTATCCAACTTCATACTCTGTCACTTTCCTCCAATACAGTCACGATTTAGGGCATTTTTATTTTTCTGAAAATGTAACCCTGTGTTCTTCTGAATGAATCTCTTTTGATTGTTCTGGAAAGATATCCATGGTTTAGTTGCCTATCCAAGATCCATTTGAGGCTCACCTTATCACTTACTAAAAGAACCATCCATTTCTTTAGGTGACCGTGTAGAAATCTGCAGTGATGCATCTTGATTGATTTCCCATTTCCCCAGCTTTCCCTCTAGTTAGAGGCAGAGAAATCACCAACTTCGACCAGTGAGATCTAAACAAAGAGTCTATTGTAAAGATTGCTGGGAACATTTGATTTCCTGACAAATGGGGCATATGTGGCTAATCTCCTTCTTCCTGCTCTTAAGCTCCCACTCAACAGAATGATTTCTAGAAAATCTGTTGATAACCCTGGAATGAGAGAAAATACCACTTTGAGAGATCCTTGGCAGTGTCTCAGAAGGGGGAAGTTAAAGAAGGATAGTTTCAGAGCTCTCAGGCCAGAAATTGGTGTCATTAAGGTGGGCCCTATCAGGCAGGGATGTGATTGATATTGGGCATAGTATGATAGCTTTCAATGAATGAACGCCTGGGGTGAGAGTCTTGAAGTAGGCCCTGATAAGCAAGAGTTCATCTCAGTAAGCAAGCATATAAAAAACATATTTCCTAGAACAAATAGTTCAATAATTGCCTAGTTTCAGGATTATTTAGCACAGAAATGAGAATATATGCTTTATCTTAGAATTGACAACCACAAAATAAAGGATAACAGATTGTCAGAATTGTTTATCATGGGATAGGAATGCATGTTGACTGTTTTCTCCCTACATTAGGAATATAATGTTTGCAGCTGCATCAGCGTGAAGCAACACGTAAAGAAAAGGCCACCAGAATCTCAATGACGGCTGCCCCCGAAATGTTCTCCCACTGAACCAAGGCCAACATCTAGCTCTGTCTAGAGTTCTTGTTATATGAGAAAGGGAAACCTCAAATTATTTACGGCAGTGGGATTAGGGTTTTCTGTTCCCCGTGAATGAATATATTCTTCACATTACACAGAAGACCAGGCATATAATTCTTGTTTAAATATTGAGAATGTTGTTGTTTGTTAAGTAATATTTTTAAAATTTCCTATTTTTCAAGCACAACTTGTATATTTCCTTGACAAAATATTTAGAAAGGCTTTAAAATCTCAAATATATGCTATCTGTCATTGGACTCTTTACAAGGTAACCACATCAATGTGTGTTTAATACTTCTGTGTAAACAGGAAAGTATAACATGTGTTGTTATAGGCTAACTCCTATGGCTGGGTTCATGAGCATAGGACCACTGTAATGCAGTATCACAGAGCCCAGTGCTCAAAAGGGGGCCTTGTGTTTGGGGTTTAATGCTATGTGGTCATTTTCTTGAAGTTCTTACAATTTTCATCTTTGAATTTGGGTTTTGCAAGTGAATTTCAATTGGACAATTGAATATATCTCATGGGGGCTGACAGCCGCATTTCCCATGAGATCCTGCACCCCACTAGCTCTGTACTTTCCTGGGCCAGCTTCACAGATGCCTAATTCTCAGACCCTGCCCAAAGATGAGTATTAGTTGAAAGTCCTTAAAGAGGAGAGCCAAAACTTCCCCAAAGAAGAACACATTTTAAAGTGCCTTTTAACTTTGAAAACCCCCTAATTATATCTTGGCTTTATTTTCCCTACCAAGTAAATCTGTTTTAATTTCTTAAATTAAATTGAATGCATTAGGGTGAGAAGATTGTGAAAATTCTCACTTGCCAGAGGCTTCCTACTTTACGCGTCACAATATTTTATAGTGTCTCAGCCCCCAGAAAAAGTATGCTTTGAAGATGTTATTAATTAGAATAGATGACTGTGTATGTGTGTGACTTATAATTTTGTAAGTCAGAAGTCTTTTGTATTATTTAGAAGTAAAAATGTAAAATTTCATCCATCTAAATCACCTAATATTAAGAAAAAAGTGCAGGTTAGTAAAAATGGTAAGCATATGTACGAGAAAGATCATTTATCTGTGGTAATGAGTGAGAATAAGCCATTAAATCAAAAGTTCAGAGAAGAGAAGAGAGGTGGCTTGACATATTATGGGAAATAGAAACCCTAGCCTAGACTGATGATAACATTTAGAACTGGTGAAATGATTTATTTTCTTGCTTTTTATTTTATGTGTATCTAATGTATGTTTTTTGGTTTGAGGTTACCACAAGGCTTGCAAATACTATCTTATTACAATTATTTTAACCTGATAAGAACTAACACTCTTTGCATAAACTAAAATAAAACAATAAAAACTCTATGCCTTAATTTGTCCCGATTTTTAACTTTTTGTTGTTTCTATTTATTTCTAATTGTACTGTGTGTCTTGAAAATTCCTGTAGTTGTTGTTTTTGATTGGTTCATAATTTAGTATTTTACTTAGGATAAGAGTAGTTTACAGACCACAGTTAGTGTTATAATATTCTGTGTTTTTCTGTGTACTATAATCTGTGAGTTTTGTACCTACAGGTGATGACTTATTGCTCATGAATGTCTTTTGTTTGATTGAACAGTTCTCGTAGGACAGACCTGGTATTGATGAAATCCTTCAGCTTTTGTTTGCTTGGGAAAGCTTTTATTTCTCCTTCATGTTTGAAGGATATTTTTGCCAAATAAACTATTCTAAGGTAAACATTTTTTTTTTCCTTCAGCACTTTAAAAATGTGATGCCATTCCCTCCTAACCTCTAGGACTTTTCCACTGAAAAGTCTGCTGCCGGATGTATTGGAGTTCCATTGTATGTTGTTTGTCCTCTTGCTGTTTTTAGGATCTTTTCTTTATCCTTGATCTTTGGGAGTTTGGTTGTTAAAAGCCTTGAGATAGTCTTCCTTGGGTTAATTCTGCTTGGTGTTTTCTAACCTTCTTGTACTAGATATTGACATCTTTCTCAAGGTTTGGAAGTTCTCTGTTATTATCCCTTTAAATCAACTTTCTACCTCTGTAACTTCTTTACCTCCTCTTCAAGACCAATAACTCTTAGTTTTGCCCCTTTAAGGCTGCTTTCTAGATTCCGTAGGTGTGTTTCATTAGTTTTTACCCTTTTTTCTTTTGTCTCCTCTGACTGTGTATTTTCAAGTAGCCTGTCTTCAAGCTCAGTAATTCCTTCTTCTGCTTTCCACTTGATCAATTCTGCTATTAAAAGACTGATGTATTTTCAGTATGCCTATTGTATTTTCACCTCCAGAATTTCTGCTTGATTCCTTTAAATTATTTCAGTCCCTTTGTTAAATTTATCTGATAGAATTCTGAATTCCTTTTCTGTGTTATCTTGAATTTCTCAACACAGCTATTTTGAATTCTGTCTTAAAGGTCACATATCTCTGTTTCTGCAGGATGGGTCCCTGGTGCCTTACTAGTTTAATTTGGTGAGATTATGTTTTCCTGGATGGTGTTGATCCTAGTAGGTGTTCTTTGGTGTCTGGGCATAGAAGAGTTAAGTATTTATTGTAGTCTTCACTGTCTGGGCTTGTCTTTAGTTATCCTTTTTGGGAAGCCTTTCCAGATATTTGAAAGGACTTGAGTGCTGTAATCTAAGCTGGTTCTACTTTCAGTGGCACCTCAAGCCCAGTAACGCTGTGATTCTTATAGACTCACAGAGGTAACATCTTGATGGTCTTGACCAAGACCCAGGAGAATTCTCTAGATTACCAGGCAGAGACTCTTGTTCTCTTTCATTTTTTTCTCCCAAATAAATGAACTGTCTCTCTGAGTTCTGTGCCACTTAAAGCTGAGGTGGAGTGACACAAGCACCCCTGTGGCCACCACCACTATGACTGCACTGGGTCAGACCTGAAGGCAGCACAGCACTGGGTCTCACCCAAGGCCTGCAGTAACCACTTCCTGACTACTGCCTATGTTCACTCAAGTTCTTGGAGCTCTAAGTTGCCAGATGACAAAGTCAGCTAGGCCTGTGTCCTTTCCTTCAGTGCAGCAAGTTCCCTCAGGCCCCGGGTGGGTCCAGAAGTGCCATCCAGGAGGCAGGGACTAGAGTCAGAAACCTTAGCAGTCTACCTGGTGTTCTATTGTACTGTGGCTGAGCTGGCACTCAAACCACAAGATGTAGTCCTTCCCACTCTTCCTTCCCCTTTCCAAAGGCACAGGAGCCTCACCTCATAGCCACCAACACCATAGACCACGGGAAGTACTGCCAGACTACCACTGATACACCCTTAAGGACCAAGTACTCTTAAGTCAGCTTGTGGGGTGAATGCTGCCTGGCCTGGTGCTCACCCTTCAGAGCAGTGGGCTCCCCTCTGGCCTGGGGCCGGTCAAGAAGCACCATCTGAGAGTCAAGTCCTGGAATCAGGGACCCTAAAGAACCTGCTTGGTGCTTTACCCCACTGTGACTGTGCTGGTACCTGAGGTGCTTTCCTTAAGCAGAAGGAGTTTTGCCCCGTAGCCAACAGTGCTGATAATGTACTGAATCTTACCCGAAGCCAGCAAGTCTCAGAGGCTCACCCTCGGCCGTTGATGTAGTACTCCGGTATTGCTGCTGGTTATTCAGGACCCAAGGACTCTTCAGTTAGCAGGTGATGAATGCCACCAGAACCAGGTCCTTCCCTTCAAGACAGTGAGTTCCTTTCTGGCGCAGGGTGTGTCTAGAAATATCATCCAGGAGCTAGGGCCTCACAATTCTCACCAGTGCTCTATCCTGCTGTGACTGAACTGGTATCTGAGATGTAAGTCAATGTTCTTCCCACTCTTCCCTCTCCTCTCCTCAAGTATAATATTAATTGAAGGAAGGGGTCTCTTTTGTAGCCATGAGCTGTGCAGCCTGGAGTTAAGGGAGGGGTAATGCCAGCACTCAATCACCCTAGCTTGTGTCCCAATTTGTCATGTGCCCTCCAGTCCACTGTCTTTGGGCCCAGTTCAGCACTAGCACTCACCAAAGAATTGCAGTCCTTGTGACCTAGAGACTGCCTTTCAAGTTTACTTAGAGACCTACAGCACTGTAGCCTTTGGTGGTGAGGTTCGTGGGAACTCGATTTCTGACAGCTGGCATCGAGAATTCCCCTATGGCTAGTGCTGGTTTAAATGCTACTTCGGTGGGCAGGTGTCAGCTGAGTTTTTTCTGGTTTTCCTTTCTGCTCTAACACGACGGCACGAAATGCAATGCATCACAAGTGATTTGAGTTTTCTGTAATTTCAACAGCACCTGGAGCTGTTCTTTGCCCCACCAGCACCTGGAAATGCCGTCTGCACCACCCTGCTGCGGCGGGGCAGGGAAGCTGTGGCATCTGTGAGGCAAGGCTATTTTTTCTGTCTCTTTCAGTGCTATGAAGTTAAAACCAGGTACTAGGAGTGCGAGTGCTCACCTGATTTTGGTTTTTATGAAGGTGTTTTTTTCTGTGTAGAGGGTTGTTAGCTTGCTGTCCTTGCAGGGGCAATGATTGATGGAGACTTCTATTCTGCTATCTTGCTCCAACAAATATCCTGAAATTTGGAAGTCATGGTCCCAGCCTCTGGTTTTCAAATGGCAACCATACAGACCTGGATCCAAAAAAATCTTCAGATAAGCCTTCAAAGATCACTCAATCAAGGACAATCATAACTTATGTAGATGACTATATTTGCCTAAATAAAAATGTTAAAGTTAAAACATTCTCCCACCTGGAAAAGTAGTCATCCATTTCCAAGTACCAAAAAACAGGCTGTACTTTCTTTCTTTTTTCTTTTTTCTTTTTTTCCTAATATTAAGTTTTGAGTAGCTGGGACTACAGACATGTGCCAACACTCATGGCTAATTTTTGCATTTTCCATAGAGGTGGGATCTTGCTATATTGCCCAGACTGGTCTAGAGCTCCTGGGTTCAAGCAATCTACCTGCCTTGGCCTTTCAAAATGTTGAAATTACAGGCATGAGTCACCACACTTAGACTTGACTTTCTTTCTTCATGCGTCTCCATCTTTTTCTTCTCAAAGTCAAAAGACTTAGAGGAAAGAGATAGAGATAATAAAAAAGAAATGCCAATATTTGTTTTCAGTTCTTTTAGCAAGCCCCTCATAATAAAAATACCTTTTAATGAGAGAAGTTACCACATATTGATTAGAACTATAAAAGTCTAACAGTCCTGCAGGTGTCACAATTTCAAATACTTATAAGGAAACTTACAGGCAAACTAAATGAAGGAAGCAGGTAAGATAGAGGACGTACATCAAGTAGAACTTGCTATCTCTGTTATTTCTCTCTACTTCCGAGTTATTTTTAAGTTCTTTTGCTTTAGTGTTCTGCAATTTATCTACATATGGCAGGATATATATTTAGCTTTATTTATTCTGCGCAAGATCCATTGTGAATCTGAAGAGTCGTATGTTTTTTGAAACTCCAGAAAACTCAAATTTAGTATCATTTTAAACATTGCTTCTCTCCAATCATACTATCTATTTCTGGAACCCCTATTAGATATACATGAGACTTATTTATTGTACTTAAAAATTTTTAACCTGGTTTTTATATTTTATATCTCTTTTTTCTGTGTAATGATTTTTCATCAATTTATTCAGTGCTACCTTTTATTTCCCTAATTTTCTCTTCAGCTTTATCTCATCTGCATTTTAACCATTCAATTTTTATATTTTAACAATTACAAGTTTTGTTGTCAGAAATTTTAACTTCCTTTTTTAATGCTTGTTTTTGTCATTTTTATACCATATTTTTCTTTACTTTTCTGCCCTAACTTTACCTTTTGGACCTCATATTTTACTACCCCTATTATTCCTACTCTCACTCAGACTTAGCCACACAGGCTTCCTTACTGTTTTCACAGTTACTACTTTGGGCCTTTGCACGTTGGATTTTCCCTGCCTGGAACATTCATCCTTCAGATATACAGCTGACTTACACCCTTACCTCCTTTAGCTTCAAGTACCCTTTTCTCAGTGAGGTTTTCTCTGATCTCCAAAGTATTAATAAAATTTAAATCGCACCTTTACCCAGAGCTCCCTACCCACCCCTCCTGCATTATTTCCATTCATAGCACATTTCAGTATAAAACATATTTTGCTTATTTTGCTTTTTAGTTGTCTCTTACAATTAGAATATAAATTTTATAAAGGCAGTGATAGGGGGTGGCAGTGGTGAATTTTTGTATTCCCAGTAACTAGAGAAATGCCTGACATAATTTGGTCCTTGAAAAATCTTAGTTAAGTAAAATAAACACATGTTGTTGAATGAATATTCTTCCTTATTCTTTCTTCTTTAAACCTTTAAACATAATTTCTAATCTAGTCTAATAATTCTATTATATGAAATTATTGAAGGTCTAATGCAGCTATTTGTGTTTTAGATGAATATATGTGTTGTGAAATTTGGGGTTATGCTATTGTTGTTTTAATCTGAAGAGCTTTATATCCAGTGGGGCAGAGGGGACTTCGCTCACATAATATGCATTTATATCTTATCTTTGTTTTTTTCTACAAGAATCTTTCAAGGTCTGGGCTGAGGATCTCTTCAGAGAGGTCTAGTTATTGATCCCAGGGTGCCATCAGCCTGTGATCATTTGTTATGTTCATTTCCTAGTTTGCTGGGATACTAGTGGAATTTTAACTATACACCCAGACCCTGGGAAATCCTATGTCTATGCTTTGAAAGCCACAGGTTAGTTTTTGTTGTTGTTGTTGTTCTTATTTTATTTTTTTCCCTGAGATCTTGAGGAGATACAGACCAGTGTCTCTATCTCTGTGGACTCCTTTACCAGGGGAAAGACTGGGAAAGACTGCTTCTCTTCCACTTTCGACTGATGATAAAAAGTGATTTTTGTTAAGGGTCAATTCTTGTTTCTTGTCTCTTGCATATTCAAAGCCTTGTCTCTCATCTGTCTGTGGCCCAGCTATGCAAAAAAGATGTCTTTAGACATTTTTCAACATTAAATTAATTCTGTGGAGGAATTCTGATATCTAGTCAACCACACTGTCAGAAAAGCAGTCTGGAAATTCTATCTGTGTTAGTTCCCTCCAGCTGCCAGAATAAAGTGCCACAATCTGGGTTGCTTCAAACATCAGAAACATGTTCTCTCATAGTTCTAGAAGCTAGACAGCAAAAATCAATGGGTTGGTAGGGCCATGCTTTCTCCAAAACCCATAGAGGAAGTTTCTCCCTTGCCTCTTTCAGCCTCTGGAAGCCTCACGAGTCTCCTGAATTGTGGATGCTTAACTCTCAGCCCTGTGTTCATTTTCACCTGGCTTTCTCCTCCCTGTGTTTCTCCACTTCTTCACATGGCGTTCCTTTTATGAGGACACCAGTCATATTGGTTTCGGGGCCCATCTTACTCCAGTATGACTTTTCCTTAGCTAATCATGTTTTCAATGATCTTATTTCCAAATAATGTCACATGCTGAAATACTCAGGGTTAGGACTTCAACATTTTGGGTAGGGGGGGGTATTGAGGGGAGAACACAATTCACCCCATAACATGATCAAAAGAAAGCAGATGCTCTTTAGCTCTCACCTCCTGCTTTCATGTTAAGATACGGGTCCAATGTTGTCAGACTTCTGTTGATCAAAAGAATCTAGAGATTTGACTTCACATTTAAAATATTCTGGCCTGTAAATATTGGCTGCCTACCAAAAATTTTAAAACATTGTCATTAAGTTAATATTTTGCTGGCAAAACACAACTACTGGCTAGGTGGGTTTATAGACTACTGATTTTCAATCTCCACAATAATATGAGGCACACTGGATTACTTATACAGTGGTTCCTTTGAGTCAAACTAGAGTGTTTTTAATATATTAAAGGACGATGGAGTGACTGAAAAGGCATTCAGAATAGATAACACATCCGTCACAAGGTCCAAAACCAAAATGTATGTACCTTTACTCATAAAATAGTTCCTTGGGCCACGACATAGAATTTATTCATCATTATTTTACACATATTTCTAAGAAATTGGCCAGGTTTTCCTGCTCAGAGTAGATTTAAATTAGGTTCAGCATGTGAGAAATTGGAGGGTTGTTGCTAGAGGAAAGTGCATGGATAAAAATGAGAAGTGACAGCCCTGACAGAAAGACACAGAAAAAAAGATTTTCGAAAGCAGATTTAAGAATTCCGAAAGTCATAGCAATCTGGCATCATTTGGTGCACTTTGGAAACCTGGAGGCATTACCATTATAACTTGCTGCAATAATTCATGTTCTAAACATCCACCTTAAACATTAGGAAAAAGTTTAAGTTATACTTTATTGAAGGGGGCAGAATAAAAAGAAATTGAATGTATTGAGAAAAGCTCTCGAGAGATATTCAGCCAGTATGCACCAGGACAGCTGAACTGCCAGCTAAAAATACTGAAATACTTCCACGTGGGTTGTAGCTGCCGCCCTGCACACCAGATTTCCCCCACCACAGGGGGTTCCAGACTGCTCCACCCCCCCGCCCAGCTCAGCAACTATAAGAACAACGGCTGGCCAAATCAGAGGCTGAAGGGCTTACTCTTCTAAGACTTTTGAAACTATCTGTTTTATTCCGCTACTTTTGCCAGCTACATTGTGTATTACTCCTACTGGTGCAAATATTTACCGAAGTAAATTTCTTCACTTTAATATCTCTATATATGACTTAGGAAATATATATATGTGACTTAAGAAAGAACAGGAATGTTAGAGAATAAGTCAGTCTGTGAACAAGTGGCATGTTATCTGAGCAGAGGGCATGGTGACTGAGAAAATGACTAGTTACCTTGCTTAACACCACTTAGTATTCACAGTAAGAAATTACCTGTCCTTGATTTGATTTGAAGGCAAACTTTCTATGACAAATTGACTACCCCGGTGTTTTACCTACAAAAAGAATGAATTGGTCAAAAGACTGAAAAACTCCTTAGTTACCTTGGAATTTATATTTTAGTCATAATTAGTAAATTAACTTTTGAATTTTATGTATCTCCTCTTATGAGATTAGTATTGGGGCAAGTCCTGAGAGATTTTTCCGTGACTTTGAAATTACAAGGATTTCATAAATCAGTTTTCCAAAGTTGAGGTAAATTCACCAAGTTAATGAGATCCCATGGGGACCTGGGAATTCAGTTACTGTGTCATCCCAGAGAACATCCCTCCGTGCTATTGTACAGGTTTAATTGTCTGTCCTATCGGAAATTTTATATGATGATTTTCTATAATTGTAAATATCTTCATAATGCAGCCTACCTTTAAGTATTATCTAAACTAAATTCAGTGATTACAAACTTGTTGTTAAGCAGCCATGAACAAATACTGATATATTTGCATTGCATCAATAGATTGTTTTGAAATATCAAATTTTCTAGAAATTCAAACAAGAAACCCTAAAATATACAGAAATCATCTTCACATGCTATTGATAATCCAGACAAGAGAGATGAATATTACATATATTTAAGTGAACACATTTTAATATAACAAATATAGATTGCATATATTTAAATACTTTAAATATTCTTCATTTACGTATTCAATCTATAAATCAGAAAAGTGTTTAATTCACAGTCTAATAGATAAGCACATACATTTTCGATGTGGAGAAATGAGCATTGGATTGAAATCGGAATACCTGATTTATATTTTTCACTTTCTCCCTAACACAATTGAACAATGGGCAAGACACTAAATCCCTCTGGATCTCTGCTCTTTCATCTGGAAAAAAAAAAAAAAAAAATTCTCCATTTGTAGACTATGATTGATTCCATCTCTAACATCTTATGAATCTTATGAGTCCACCTATTTCATTTTTCTGATTTAACAGATGAACAAACTAAAACATAGAGAGATGAAATGACTTGCTTATGCTCACACAATGTCCAAAGCGAAAATAAGAGGAGGTTTCTTTTTCCTAGTCCAGCCTACTGTTCTACTACCGTTGATAATTGTCAGAGGGGTATGTGGATGGTAGTAATCCTTGCAAGAATAATTTTCAACTATTGACAAAGAAAAAAAACATTCTAGTGATTTGGGGGAAAAAATGTAATTTTCTTAGTTGAATGTGTCACCATTTTAAGGAGTATATTTCTGGAGAGAGTTAAGTCAAATAAGTAATTATGCATTGTCTCACATTATATAAGAGCATTATACAAGTAAATTAGAACTGACAATAAAATAACTTCCAAGGAAGATCTTCTGAATGGCCCTTATTTCTCTTTTAAAATCATTGAAGCAAAATCACATTCCAATTCAAATATTCTGAAAGTCTATCCAGCCTGTATGCATTCCCCTGCAGCGTTTTTACTCTCTTCCTAGGTTTTAGCAAAGAAACATGTCTATTTACTTCTGTAACTCCTGTGAGGGCACGGAAATTCTAACTGCCATTATTTTCCGGGTAAGAATATAAGAAAAAGCATTTCATTTTTTTTAAACCCAGAACCAGGCTTCAATTTTCAATTAGAAAGGCGTAACTTATTTAAAAAGAATGAACAAAAGTATTTTTGTTTATAAAAATATTCCATTCCAAACAAATAAAAAATACAGGAAAATAACTTAGCCCTGAACCCCGTCTCATGTATCTCAATAATTATTTAACCAAAAGTTTCCAACAGATTGCTTTGCCTTTATTTCTGAGTCACTCAATAATCTTTGGCCCCATCATTGTGAGGCTTTCTTGGGTCTCAGAGCACAATGAAAGGAAAGAAGGAGATTTAGCACTGATTAATCCTGATTAAACCTAAAGGACAAACATTGTAAACTTGTTCCTTGATTTAATACAACAGCAGCATAAATGTTACTAAATAGTATGGTTATGTTTTACTATCTGAAAATGAAGTATGCTTTTCTTATTTCAAAAACAGTCTTCACCAAAATTTGGCTGAAAAATGTGACTTGGTGCAGAAAACTTATTTTTAAAGGACTATAATTGCACCTTCACTTTAGTAAATAGCTAGTTCTCTAAGTGGTTGGAGAAAACATAGTGTCCCTATTGTTTAATACTTTACTATATGCCACCCACTATACGAGGCTCTTCTGATATATTATTTATTTTTTACAACTAGCCTAGGAAATAACTATTTTTTATTACTTCTACTTTACAGATGAGTTAACTAAGAATCAAGTAATTAGCTTGCCTGGGTTTTCAGAGGAGGTATATAGCATATATGAGATTTGGATTTACTTTACCTATATATTATTTATCTAACACTCAGTAATAACAATTCCCAATAAACTCCCTGGTTAATATTGCCAAAGATTACCTTAAAAGATGATAATTCTACTAAGAGTAGTAACTAGTACTTTATACATCATATAGGCCGAACATACTAAAATCCTATGAGTTGGTTATTACTAGTATCTTGTTTTACATTGTGAAAACTGACATCAGTAGGCAGTAATTAACAGAAATGGGACTTGAAGGCAAGTAATGCTTTAGAAACATTTCCAAATATCTACTTTAGAAATATTCCCAAATATCTATACTATAGTGCTATCATGTTATAGAAAATAACTTTAAATTAAAGGAGTATACTGCAAACAATTACAAAAATTTGTTTGATGATTTAAGGCACACTTCCAACTGTGCTTCAAGGCCATTATTTATAACATTGCTGTGACAAAAGCACCGTGGAATCTCAGAAGTGAAGGCCAATGAGTCAGTCAATATTGGCTTCATTAGATGCAATTTTTCAGATTATTAGTTTCCTTTCCAACAAATTCCTGTGGTGAGCCTATTTATTATTTATTTCTCTTAGAAAATAAAATATATAAAATATATATTACTATTTAAGCTATGTAGTTGCTTCGTTTCAGATCAATCAATTTACATTTGAATTTCTTATCAAAGCTATGGAATCTTCATGTTTGCTATAATTTTTTTTCTCTTTCATGCAGACGTATAACTAGGAAGATCAGAAACCATGACAACGCTGTCTTACTCAAAGAAAGAAAATTGAACGTAATAATCCTTTGGTCTCTGACATAAACCAGTCCTATAGTGAGGTGTAAGCTGGGCCTTTCCCTGTACACTGTGTATCATTATCATTACAACGGTGTTTTTTGTTGACCAGGTATCTCAGAAGCATTTCACAAAATTGAGAAAGTTTTAGATGTTGTTTACAGAGACCCTCCAAATCTCAAATCACTGAGATAAATTTGAACTGAGGTGAGTTATGGGATGGAAAAAGTACTAAGCCATCAGAGATAATTATTGTTTGTAAAATCTCACCTAGAGTAAATATAATATAGAGTTGTAAAAAACAATTTTACAAGAATGTTACCAACTTCACAAAAGAGTAAAAACACCATTCTTTTTAGAGGCTATCACAGTGTCTTCCCTTATGAAGATCATTTTTTTAAATTAAAGGATAGTTGCTGTGTTGGAACAAGAAAAAAAAAATATATATGCTGAAAGAAATTAGAGGCAAATTCAACCCACCAACATATTTTCCTCTTCTGATTCTGAATCAGGAGCTGTGTGGAGAGAGCGGTCATCCTCAACATTTCAAAGGAGATGAAGTTTGTCTTTATCTGTGCTTTTACTTTCCCATTCGTTGCCTTCTTTGTTTTTATACTTTACTATAGCCATGACCGAATAGTAAGATTCCAGATTTGAAGTGAAGGGGATAGTTTTTGACAAATGATTGTTAATGTTATTAAGTGTGTTGACTTGAGTGGCGATCCAGTGAAATTATATTTGAATATGCACTCATGTTGAAGGATGTGAAAGGAATGTCCCCGGCACTCCAGCCTTGCACAGGCCTGGCTCTGTCCCCTCCTGCCCTTCCTCTAACACTCACTGCCTGTCCTGTGGTGCTTCCCTGATCCCACATGCCCCTGGAAGTACTCCCAATTTTCAACTTGGTCTCTATCCTGATAAAACATCTGTGAGACTATGAGAACCATCTTAAACTCTAACCCAGTAAATCACTAATCTGTACAAAATTTGATCATCTGTTACATTCTTACTTCATTCTTCATTTTACCTGCAGACAAATGGCCCTAGGCATTCTAGGTTTTCTGTCTATTTTTCTATTGTATCTACTTTTCTAAAAGGCATGTTTTGGATGATAACTTTTATGATCATCCTTCCTCATCTATAGACAGTGTTTCCAGTAATTACCAAATTATCGTCAGTTCCATGTCGCCTGGAAAGTTGTGTTTTTAAATTACTAATTTACAGATGCTCCCCAGTCCTCCCAAATGAACTGCAGCATGAGGCTACCTCACAGTATTTGTAACAGGCTCTCCAGTGACTACTGTAAAGGTTTCTTGAGAGTTCATACTTTAGAGAATTAAACCGCGTTGAAGTCTGACAGCCTCGCTTGCCACTGATCTGTGGGAACTTAGGCATGAAAACTAACCTCTCTGAGCTTCAGTTATTATTGTTATTCAGTATTGTAAAAGGAGAATTAATAATAATGCTTACCTCATAGTTTCCAGAGAATTAAAGAAAACAACCAAACCAAGTAAGGTGCTTGCAAAGTGCTTTTTACATAATACGTAATAAGATGAATAATTAATATTGAGAATTTCTGTGCTTTGTACTGTCCTAAGCACTTTGCACATACAAGATTAATATTTAATCTTCACAAAATTCCAATTAAGTTGAGGAAAGAAAGATCTCTGGTCTCCAGTGACTGGGGCTCCCCTTCTCATGTTCTTCCAGTGACTTGGCAGGGAGTTGGATTAGTTGGGCTGAACTACTTTACAGAAGTCGAATAAGGTCTCAGACTGATGCAGTAGCATTAGTGTTCCAAATCTCTAGCTGAGTTCGGAGGCTTCTCAAGGGCCTTAGGCCAGAAAGTCCCTTTGTGCTTAAAACATTAGGTGTCCTTTATCCACTTTTAGTTCAACCTGTTAAGTATGTAACTAGTGCGGGGGTCGAATTCCCTCCACTAGAGGGCTCTTCCACAGCCCTGTGGTCCTGGCTGACCTCCAAGGAGCAGGGGTTAGAGGCATTCTTGAGCACCATCCTAAACCTCTGTTGGAAAGTGCTTTCACTAAATCTCATCAGAATTTTTGCCATGCACCGACAGTGGGATGGACCACTGGGCACCTGCACAATAGAAGCAGGGGAGAAATTGAGGCACGGAGAAGACCAAGTCCCACACGTGATACAGCAAGTAAATGACACAGCGTGCAGATTAATCCCGATGGTATAGCTCCTCGTAATACTGTTAATGATGACACTTATTGGCATTATTCAGGTATAATGGGAGGCTTCAGATAAAAGTTTTTGGACTGATAGGGCCTTAGAGCTCTCTTCAAGTCATGCTACAATCTTCACTCTCACACACACACAAACACAAACACACTTTCATTAGAATTTTTACATAAGCTAGTACAAATTTGGGGTGTGCTAATTTTGTAAATCTAATACTAATTATTCTGCATTTTAACATTTAAAGATCATACAGTTGTCTTTTTTTAAGATTGGTGCTTCAATGAGAGTAAAAATACTTTCCCCATCTATAAAATTTAGAAGTTAATTTAAACTAGTGTTTTCCAAAGAACTGAAGAATGTCTGTTAACTGACAGAGTGGAGGCAGGAATGGAAGGAGAAGAAAGTGAGGTAGGGCAAAGTGACTGGCATTATTTACATTCCTAGCTCTGACGCTGACAGATTAGCCCACTAATGCAGGCCAATGGACTATCTTCATCTCTCTCCAGATCAGCAAGTGTAGGGATTTCAGAAAATTGGCCTTTTAGGCTGTATCTGAAGAAAGCATGGCAGGACAGGGTGGAAAAAGCAGAATATCCATGGGAAAACAGAATCCTACCTTTACCCTCCGTTTTTGATTCAATCACCCCAGACAGCAGACTCGGAGTTAAAAGAATATTCTAGTGTGGGTCAGAGTCTTGGCTCAGTCATTGTTAGCTAGTTGTACTTTGGCAAATCACTTCAACCTCTCTGCAATTCCAACCCTCTTTTGCCCCTATGGAAATGGGAATAATAATGCAAGCCTCAGGAATTTAGTGAGATTTAATTTTTTTTTTTTTTTTTTTTTTTTTTTTTTGAGACAGAGTTTCACTCCATCACCCAGGTTGGAATGGAATGGTGCAATCTCGGCTCATTGCAACCTCTGCCTCCTGGGTTCAAGTGATTTTCCTGCCTCAGCCTCCCAAGTAGCTGGTATTACAGGTGCCCACCACCATGCTCAGCTAATTTTTGTTTTGTTTTGTATTTTTAGTAGAGACAGGATTTCACCATTTTGCCATGTTTTCCAGCCTGGTCTCGAACTCCTGACCTCAGGTGATCCACCTACCTCGGCCTCCCTAAGTGCTGGGATTACGGGCGTGAGCCACTGCACCTGGCCAAAAGATATTTTGTATGTATACCACTCATTGCATGGTACTGTTTTACTGTGATTGACATGGTGCATAGAGAGACTGCAGAGAGGGTCTGCGAACTTTACTCATTCATTAAATTAAACTAAAAAATATTCTTCTCAGAAGGACCTAACTATATTTACCAACTAAGTCAATGAAGGCATTTGTGAGCATTATGAAAATACAATGTGAATAATGTTGTTTCCATACATTTTTCTATAAAGTGTATGGCAGTGTGGGAGAGAACAAATTTTGTTTTTCCTTCACATTGCACATTAGCAAATCCAGTGGAAAAACAATTCTGAAGATGACTTTGGAAGTCTTCTTGAAACGCTGTTGGTTAAACAAGATAACTTGCATTACAGTACTAGGAACAAATATTAATATCCAACTTTTTCAAGAAAAGTTCTGAGATCTCTTCAGCCTTTTCTGACTGCATGCACAGATGCAGTGGGATTCTCAGTGGAAGCAAATACCACAACTAAAAAATGGAATTAACTTAATGATATTGAATCTCTTTTCTATCTTAAGCAAAGTGACATTGAGATGATTATCCCTTTATTAAGAATGAATTATAAGTATTTTTTATTCTCACTGAATAATTTATTTTTGCACACCTATTTTTGAAACTATTTGATTTGGTATCACTTATACTCATTACTTTTAAAAATAAAGTAACATTTTAAATTTAGTTTTATAGCTACCTTCAATTTAAAGCAAAAAAAAAATTTCCTTTCCATCTTAGAACGTGATAAAATTTTTCCTTTGTAAGTAAGATAAAGACATTAGGAACGTAAGAGTGGAGATGGTACATGGAAGTGGTAAAGCATGTAAATATATTTTGAGTGTGTTTAGGAAAGGCGGGACTTCACAATCTTAGAGGTCCTTTCTTCCCATTTTAAGAGACTGTGGATTTTAGAATTTGGATGTAATGTAGGCTGGGGAACAAGAGAATATATTCCTCACACCTGGACCCCTGAAGGTAAAACATAAGATCTTTTCCCAGCTATTTTCCCTTGAAATGAAAATAAAGGCAAATTAGGATAGAGGTTCTCAAAGTGTGATTTTATTTATTTATTTTTATTTCATTTTGTTTATTTTTTTTAGACATAGGGTCTTGCTCTGTTGCCCAGGCTAGAGTTCAGTGGCTTGATCATGGCTCACCGCAACTTTGAACTCCGGGCTCAAGCAATCCTCCTGCCTCAGCCTGCTGAGTAGCTGGGACTACAGGCACATGCCACCACAGCTAGTTCATTAAAAACAAACAAACAGAACAAAACAACAACCAAAAAAACCATAATATTTTGTAGAGATGGGTCTCACTATGTTGCCCAGACTAATCTTGAAATCCTGGCCTCAAGTCAGGATTCTCTTATCTCAACCTCAAAAAATGTTGAGATTAGAGGCATGAGCCATTGCATCTGGCCAAAGTGTCATTTTAGAACCAACAACATCAGTATCATCTGGGAACTTACTAGAAATACAAATTATCAGGCCCTGCCTGTACCTGCTAGATTAGAATCTCTAAAAATGGAGCCCCAAAATCTGTGCTCTTATAAGCCCTCCAGGTGATTCTCATGCCTGCTGAGGCTTGATGACCACTGAATTAGGGAAGCATATATGTAACATCACTGACCATGAATGCAACTAGAAAAGTGGTCTTATACTGTTAAGTCTAGTGAAAGTCATCTTGAAAATGATCTTAGCCTAATGAATGTCACTAAATGTTTTGAGAAAGGGAAAGAGAAATTTTTGCTTAGAAATGAGTTCCTGTAACAGTAGAAGAAATCTCATTGGCAAAGACTTAAATTTACCAATTACATTAAATACTTTAATATCATTTTTGCTGGGGGAGACAGTGACATGCAAAACCAACATAAGGACATGTAAATTTACACCTTTCAGTGCAATGAAAAGCTGGAATCTATCTCTAAATGTCATAAACCAATCAGTTATACCTATAGTTGTTAGCTGGGCATTTGGTCCTCTTCTCTGGAAATCTCCTTACATACCCTTTCTGATGAGGAAGGTGTCTGGCTCATAGCCACTGCTAATGGGATCAGGGATGAACACCTAAGCCAATTAGAGTCTTTCAGCAGAGAGTTTAGAATTGGCACGCAGGCACTCAGGGTGTATTTGTAGAGGAATTAAGAGGCCATGGAAATTGAGGCTGAGGTGGCCATGTGTACTCAAAAGCAGAAAATGAAGGGCTTTTAGAGGAAGAGAAGAATACATGAAGTAAATACGCAGAGTATCTGACTGTGGAGTGGCATGGGATATGGAGGAGGGATAGGAAGAGGGAGTGAATGACGGAGATTGCCAAGCCCCTAATGGTTTCTAATTCCAGCTGCATTTTCTCTTCTTAGGTTTCTTGTGATAACTCAACATCCATCCAACAAATTGCCATAGTTTTTTAAATTATTGCTTGGATAGGTAAGTCTAAAGAAGTTTTCTATGAAGTTTGGTAAGTTTACTACTTATCAGTGAATATCAGTATTAATTTAAAATATGAATATAATTTTGATTAGCTATTGACTGAGACCAATGGCCAGGATTTGGTGTTGAATACCAAATTTCCTCTCTAGCAGAAAAGAAATCTTACAGTATGAAGAATAGGAAATGTTGTGCTATGTGGCAGTTAAATTGATTTCCCTTTATTAACTAAAAGGAAAGGAATAGAAGAATTTAAATTTATAGACCAACCAGTAAGAATTGCAATGTTGATTAATCAAAGTCAAAAAGCTAAGGCAGTCTTTCAAAGGATGAATGCAATACTGCAAGACTAAGAAAAGCCTGATAGGCAGGCACTAGGGTAAGCACCAATGAAACATAGGACAGGAGTCCTGCTCAGCCCTCCCAAGCACAAGTGCCAAAGGAAATATTAAGGATGGTTGCAGCTGAGTACAAAACAGGCACTGGGCCAAACACTGCTAAAACACAAAACATGTTGGACAAGCCTGACCCTAATAAAAAGGTAGGCAGAACGTGACATAGGGCTCCAGCACAGGCCTTTTTTACCTTAAGCAAGCAATTATGCATCTGGCTCTGAAGTTGCCCGTGATAATTATAGAAGCAGAAAATTGATAAAGGCATTTGGGAATAGGAAGAAGAAACTGAATTTTTAAGCTCCCAAGAGGTGATTATAAACATATCTCCTTGTCATGTGCTTTAGCAGAAGATAGAGAAATAATAGCTTGAAAAATGAAGGCCTATTGTGAAGCTAGGATCCATCCACTCAGCAGATGTATTCTTCCAAATAAAATGTAATAGTTCCAATAAATTCATTTGGGCTGACTTGGGGAATTTTTTAAAAATCACTTAAAATATGTGGTTACCTTTATACAATTTATTTACTTTCTATTTCCTTTCCCCTTATTATATATACCCAGGGGAATGAATAAGATTAACATTCTCATGTTTAGATGAGAATACTGATTAACTGGCTTAACGTATTCATTAAGTATCTCATTCATCATTGTCTCTCACTACACAACCCTTAGGATTTCCATTATAAATTAGCAAAATTATAAATAATTAATATCTTGGATTTCAGGTGACTCTATAAAAAAGGAAACCCTCTGTTTAAGATGGAAAGGTCCACAGTTACATCACTTACTACTATAAAACTAAAAGATTATTTGTATCAAGAAGAGAGAAGAAAATGGAAAGTCTTCAATTATTTTTAAGCCAAATGATGTACACTCCAGAATGAGAGTTCCTGGAAGGCTGACAGTAAAGTGAGCTAGGGTTGCAGCTTTAGAGAAAGCCCAGGTACATCCCAAAAGTTCCTTTTGTACTCAGATTTTCCACCCCTTAATCAATATCTAAAACTTCACCCAGGACTATTCCTAGGGTATCATGACTCAGGGATTATCCTGAGATTTAATTGAAATCTTCTTTCTATATCTGTCAGTGATTCATAGAGGCATTTTGCAGAAACTGAAGACACCAGGTATAATTGGGATATTTGTTCCCTCCAAATCTCAAGTTGAAATTTGATCCCTAATGTTGAAGGTGGGGCCTAGTGGGAGGTGTTTTGGTCATGGAGGCAGATCCCTCATGAATGACTTGGTGTTCCCTTGTCCCCAACCCACAGTAATGAGTGAGTACTCTCTCCATTAGTTTATCTGATAGCTGACTGCTTAAAAGAGCATGGCACCGCTCCTCACTCTCTCTCTCTTTTTCCTTCTCCCTGGCCACATGATGTTTGCCCCCCTTTCCCTTCTGTCATGCGTGGAAGCTTCCTGAAGCCCTCAGCAAAAGCAGATGCTGGTGCCCTGCTTCTTGTTCATCCTGCAGAACTATGAGCCAAATAAACCTCCTTTCTTTATAAATTACCTTGCCCCAGGTATTACTTTATAGTGATGCAATACACTAAGACAATATCCAAGATTCAAATGCATGCACGCACTATGTTGTAAGCTTCCTTCTAAGAGCCATATAAGATAGGATCATTTATTTAACAGGGCTTATTCTCCATCCGTTCTTACACAGACTTGTCAGTGATTCTCATGTCCTCTCTTTTCTCTCACCACTCTTGTTGGTCATTTTATTTATTTTTTATTGTAATTTTTATTTTTTGAGACAGAGTCTCACTGTGTCACCCAGGCTGGAGTGCAATGGTGTGATCTCAGCTCACTGCAGCCTCTGTTTCCTGGGATCAAACGATTCTCCTGTCTCAGGCCCCCAAGTAATTGGGACTACAGGCAAACCCCACCACATCAGGTTTTTTTAATTTTTTTAGTAGAGTTGCGGTTTCACCACATTGGCCAGGCTGGTCTTGAACTCCCGACCTCAGGTGATCCGCCTGCCTCAGCCTCCCAAAATGCTGAGATTACAGGCGTGAGCCACTGCACCCAACCTTGTGATCATTTTAAACTTAGTCCACCTGAACAAAATGTGGACATGAGCATTAGACTAGCTGGCCAGCCACGGAATCCTCCTAGAAAAAGTCAGCTTCCTGTATTGGTAGAAGACATGAAATTTATTCAGAATACAGTAGAAAATACAGTAGAGCCCCAGGAAAATTACAATGTTATTGATAAGCCAACTGGAAATTTCAGCTTTGCTGACAATATGTCAATTTCCATTCAGAGACTTTAACATCATAACAATTATCACTTTACTATTTCTCTTTCTAAATAGGCAATTTCTTGCATAGTATGGTAATATGTACTCAGATATCTTCAATTTTCTTACAGTTTTTGCTTGAACTAAAAAGCTGTAACATTTTATTATGTTGATATATTAACTCTTAACTTGGCAAATTACAACCAAGAGGAATCATACATAATATCCTATGGATTTTTTATTGTCTTCTTGTTAGATTTGGGAGTTTAGGAAGATCTATTTAACAATTGCTGTGAGATGAACAATGCATTTTGAATGTCAAAGAAAAAGAAGTCAGAATTGGAAAAGGCAAAAAACAATTTTATTAGCCTGAAGCAAACTAGAACTGTCCCCATTATGTATTTACAATAGCACTATTTAATACAGGTAGCAGATTTAGCTTTAGGAGTGATCATGCTAGAATCTAGCTGTTGTTAGCCATGTCTAAATACTGTCATATAAAAATCTTTACTTAGTTAATTATATGTTATACTTTTTTTCCAAATACACTTTTTGTACTATATTTTTATTGTACAAATTTATTATATTTTGCATGAATTTTTGAAAAAACTATAGACTTACAGGGGAGTTGCAAAAATCGTGCAAAGAGAATTTTCCTGTACCCATATTTCATCTTTCCCTGTTTGTTAACATCTTTGAAAACCACAGGACATATGTTGAAATTAAAAAATTAATCTTGGTACAATATCGTAAATTCCAGAACTTATTCAGATTTCACTAGTTTTTCAAAGAATGTCCTTTTTTTTCTGATTCAAGATCTAATTCAGAATCCCATATTTCATTTAGTTCTGTGTCTCCTTGGTCTCCATCATTCTGTAACAAATATTAGTTTCTTCTCATATTTTGTGATCTTGATACTTTTGAAGAGTGCTGGTTAATTTTTTGTGTAGAGCACACCTCATTTTTGGTTTTACTGATGTTTTCTTTCTCTTAAATATAGGTTATGGATTACTAGAAAGTATACCACAGAGATGATGTGCTGCTTTTTTTCCCCAGAGCATTGTAGTAAGTGGTATATAATGTTCATATGCATTAATGGTGATGTTAGTCTCGATCATCTGCCTGAAGCAGTGTCTTTTAGAATCCTCTGCTATAGTCATTATTTTTCTGTTTGTAATTACTAAAAGCCTTGGGAGAGATACTTTGAGACAATACAAATATCTTGTTTATGCTTAAACTTTCACCCACTCATTTTATTATCCATTGAATGACCTTGTTTGATATAAATATTACTATAAGGTTTAATGGTGATTTTATATTTCTCTCATTTCTTTTACATGTGTTCATTGGAATTCTTCAACAAAGAAGAGCTGTTGCTCTTTCTTTTTTCTGAGACTTCTTTCTTCATTTATTTTATTAACTTATAAATATTATTGTATTTTTTGGAATATAATCAATGCCATCATTATTTATTTTATTTTCAGTTGTTTCAGCTTTGACCACTGGGGACTCTGTCAGGCTGACTTCTGTGCCCTTTTGATATGTTTCTCGTCATTTTGTTTATTTAGTTTGATTTTCCATATCCTTACTTTCTGGCACTGCAAGATACTGTAGGCTTTTCTTGTATTTTTTCTACCCCAGACCTGGAATCAATCAGTTCTCCCAGGACCCCTGGCTCCTTTTATTGGAAAATGGTATTTAGAAATCAATATCTGGGTGTTTAGTATGCTCATTGCTACTGGGCCAAAGGTTTTCATTATTGAGTTTTGATGAAAATGATATTGCTCAAAAATCATTCCTAAAATATCTCAACTCTCAACAGAAATTTTGAAATATGATGAGATTTTAATGTAACACTTTCTAATGGAAGTTAATAGATACTGTGCTTTGGTGGGTTTCCATTGTCTAATAATCAAAGCACATTAACAACACATCCCCTCTCTCAGAGATTCACTACGTGCATTACTGAAAAATTGGGTCAAGACTTTACATGCTAAATAAACTTATTTGCCTTTGTTAACCCAATTATGTCTAAAGTTAATTATTTTTCTTTTTTCATAGTGCTACTACAACCATCCAGCAGAAGAGTCAGGGTCAGTTGAATACCATATTAGGAAACATAATTTTAACTAAAGATTTCCTCTTTTAAATGTTATCACTAGTTAATGAGTTACAGGATATAAATTACCTTGCTTTCGGCTCTTCATGTGACTAACCTAGCACAGTCATCAGGAATAACTTCATTGAAGTCACTGAAAACTGACATTGGAATAAGGAGCCTCTGCACTGTCTTCTAGTTTTCCCATGCATTCCTCTGCCCCCACGACAGCATACATGTGTGCACGCACACACAGACACACACACCCCTACATACTTTTCTTTCTCTCTTTCTCCCTCCCTTCTTTCTTTCCCTTTCTTTCTGTCTTCTCTTTCTCTCTCTTTCTTTCTTTCTTTCTTTTCTTTCTTTCTTTCTTTCTTTCTTTCTTTCTTTCTTTCTTTCTTTCTTTCTTTCTTTCTTTCTTTCTTTCTTTCTTTCTTTCTTTCTTTTTCTTCTTTTCTTCTTTCCTTATTTCTCTTTCTTCTTTCTTTCTTCCTCTTTCTTATCTCTCTCTCTCTTTCTTTCTTCTTTTCTTTCTCTCCCTCTCTTGCTCTCTCTTTTTCTTTCTATGAGATATATTGACAACTTTTCCGATCCTCATAATATAATCCTGGCTTGAAAACTGCAATTTCCTAGTACCAGGAATAACACTATTTCTAAAGCCAACCTATATTTTAAAAGTGAGAACTCATCTCTTTTATATTCTAATATGTCCTTTTGTTGGCTGTTGTATTCATGCAGCATTAGTCTCTTATTTTTCTCGTGTCTCAATACGTGTATACAATAGTTCTGCAGGATTCTCATGCTTTGTGGTTTATCCATGAATGTCCAAGCACTGTCTCTCTATCTTCTCCTCTTCATGTCAAATTAGACTCTTGACTTTATATTTAAGATGGTGTAGTTATCTATTTGGAAATCAGTGCTTTTCATATTACCTAGTTTATTTATTAGATAAGAGAAGTCTATTGAAGAAAAATGATTTAAGATATAAGGATATATTTTATAGCAAAAAACCCAAGTCACCATGAATTGTGGATTATGTCAAATCATTATCAACAAAACTATATAATTAAACCAGCAAAGGAGCAGCACCACCACCAACACAACTAACTCTTAGAATTGACCAGAGTTATCCAAATCATAAATACACATACACACTCTCTTGCATGATAGAAGACCTAGAGTTCTTATGCAACATTTATTTGTGCAACCAGTATTTACTGAGCACCTAGTATGCCAAACAGTATACTTTCTAATGGACATTCAAACTTAAACATGATACAGCTCTAGCCCTCAAAGATTACAGTCAAGTGGTGGGAAATGAAATGTAAATCTAATTTTGATCTGGTGTAAAAATAATAATAATGTTACAAGAAATTAGGGGAGTACAGAGAACAATCATCTAATACAACATTATTCAGTATATTAGTCAGCTCTGGCTGCCATACCAAAAGATGACAGGCTAGGTGGCTTAAACAGCAGCAAGTTATTTCTCACAATCTGGGAGGCTGGAAGTCTCAGATCAAGGTCCAGTTGAGTTTAGCTTTTAGTGAGGACTCTCCTTCTGACTTGCAGACAGCCACCTTCTTGCTGTGTGTTCCCATGGCCTTTTCTGTGTGTGCACAGGGAGAGACAAAGAGTGCTCTCTTACATTTCTTCTTGCAAGGATACTAATGCTATCAGATCAGGGCCCCATATTTTATGACTTCATTTATCCTTCATTACTTCCTTATAAGGCCTTATCTCCAAATATAGTCACACTGGGGGTTAGGGCTTCAACATATGAATGTTGGTAGAAACAGAAAAATTAAGTCTATAACACTCAAACTTCTTGAAAATGTTAAGTTTTTTAAAAATAAATGGTAATTATGTATTTTATTAAGCTTAGGAAACATGAATAGGGAAGAAAAATTGAGTATTTTGCTCATGTAAATATATCCATTAATTACTCATGTCAATAAAACATTTAATTCATTTAATAATTTTAATTTGTAAGGCACATTCACTTTTTTGTGGTGATTGTTCTACCAACAAGATTGAGGCAGTTGGGCCAATATTATTGCACGTAATTTTCTGATAAAAGGCACAGGGATATACTGCAATTTGTCCAAAATTGCACCATGCATTCACAGTAAAACTTAGATAAATTACTGGTTCCATCCTACGATATTTCTTAATAACCAAGAAAGCCTAAGTATAGGAAATATTTAAAATAAAAGATAGCACAAAAGGCATCATATATTCCTTGGTGGTTCAATGTCTTCTCTAAGAAAATAATTGTTCACTTCTGGCTTCTAATATGGCATGTGAAGAGCTTAGAAATCGTTACTTCATCCTACCAACAACTAAAAGGCTGAAAAGACAGAAAAATCAACACGCCTTCTTAGATCTATCACAGAAAGTTTCAGAGAAGAAAAATAATGTAAGTTAAACATTAGGAAGGAATACTATGTATTTGATTCTCATAAATGTGATAATCTAGAAGAAATGGACCAATATCTTGAAAGACCTAATCTGTCAAAACTCACACAAGAAGAAATAGGCAATCTGAATAGGTTTATTTCTACTAAAGAAACTAAATTGATAATTAATAACTTCACAAAACAGAAGGCACCACACCCAGATGGGTTTGTTGGTAAATTATACCAAACATTTTAAGAGGAAACAATTGTCCACAATTTCTTCCAGAAGATGGTGGAAGCAGACAGAATACTTCCTAACTCATTCTATGAGTCTGGCATTAGCTTACTAACAAAATCAGACATTGCAAGAAAAAAAAAAAAAAGCTGCAGAACAATGTATTTTATGAACATACACACAAAAATCCTCAACAAAATGTTAGCAAATTGAATCCAACAACGTATAAAAAGAACTATACACCAAGACCAAATGGGATTTATCCCAGGTTGCAAGGCTGTTTCAGTATTTGAAAATCAACTAACACAATTTGCCACATCAACAGACTAAAGAACAAAAATCACATAATCATGCAAGCAGATGCAGAAAAATATCTGTTACATGATTCAACACCTGCTCATAAAAAAATAAAAATAAAAATAAAAAAAATCTCAGCAAATTAGGAATAGGGGGGGAACTTCTGGCTTAAGGAGAGTGTATAGGAAGTGTTAGGCAGGGTATTGGCACATTAAGCCAAACAATTTTTCAAGGGTAGATAACCTGCTACTGAGAAAACTAAGAGACAGCCCACATACCAACAGGATAAAATAAGATAAAATAAGGTGAGTAGAAAAGTGCAGTTCAGGGGATGCATGAAAATCAGGTAGCCCAGTCAGTACTTGAGCCTAGTTTTCTTCTCTTCTCACAATCTACTGTCTGTGTATGCGACCTTATCCTCATTCACGACTTTACATACTGTCTACCTACCAATATTATTTATACCTCCACACCAGACTTTTATTAGCCACAGACCCAACTACCTTCTTGATTTCTGCACTTGATTATCCCACAGGCTTTTTAAACTCAACACCTCAAACTGAACTCATCACCTCTTCTCTCTTTTCCCAACCAGATCCATCTCTCAGTGAATGACAACTTCATCAAAATGATGCTCCAATCATAATAATTACTAAAATGTTTGATCATTTAATGTTTGCCAAGTGATGTTTTAAGTGCTTGATGTCATCAGCTTTTAGAACCAAAACAAACATAATCTTGTTTTAAACAACAATGGGAGCCAAGAAGTTTTCCTGTGACTGGTGTTTCCAAGCACGCATTTCTCTCTCTCTCTCTCTCTCTCTCTCTCTCTCTCTCTCTCTCTCTCTCTCTGTATATGTGTGTGTGTGTGTGCATGTGTGTGTGTGTGTGTGTGTGTGTTTATCCAGAAATTTAAATGTTTTTCCAAATATAATATCCCCAAAAAAACCTATCAAGAAATTAGGCAAACTATAAAACTGCTATATGTCTGCTGTTACAATTAAAAGAAGTAGAAAGTGGTTTGACAAAACCCATTGATGTCACATTGAAAGAAATACCCGGGTGCACTGACACTCAGAGTTGAAGAATAAAGCTGGACATTTCTGGAAAGAGATGTTGATGATCTAATCACTCAGGTTTGATCATAGTTTTTGCTATGTTATAAGTATTCTTTCATGAGCCTGTCTGCTGCTAATGGTGAGACCTTCTTATAAATAAAATAAATATTAATAAATCTACATTGTATATTTTATACAAATCCTATCTGTGGTATTCCAGGAAGTGACAAGTTTTAGAAGAAAAATAAGTCCTTAAATTGGCAATTTAGAAATGTGATTATGCCATTATGCCATTACCTTTGCTGAGAAAACAGAATGTGAGGTTATTTGTATACTACCTGAGAGTATCCACTGGTGACTTTTTGTGTTTAAACATTTGCTTTAGCCTACAGTTATTTGTAAATACCTTAAGAAGAGATGCAAAGAGAAGCTGATGGTTATATTGTTGGAGACTACTCTGATATGAACCCAAAACAGATAGAAAATCTGAAGTAACAAAAGTAATATTGATTTCCACAGCAAACCTAAGTTAGGCAAGCACACAAATTATTTTCATAGTTAAAAAACAAGATTACATGAAGCAACGTAACTCTAAGACCTATCTTGAAGATAACAATGCTTGTGTGCTTTAAAATTTCATTTTAAGAATACCATTTAAATATTAAATACTTGCTTTTAAATCTTAACATTATTATTTGACATTTACTTTGTTTTAATAATTTCTTCTTTTATGAAATAGCTCTATCAGGTTAGAGATCAATTTGGATGTTATTGAAATATTAACTCTTGTCATAATATGCCAGTTTATTTTAATAGTAGAGCATGCACTTTCATTATTTTTAAAAATTACATGAAATTTTTAGTATAGCCTAATTAAAAAAAAATTCAGTTTGTTATAATAACATAATTATGTAAAAACATGTAAATAAATTTTCATGAAAAACAAGGAATAATTATGTTTTTAAGAATTCCCCATTGGGCATGGTGGCTCATGCCTGTAATCCCAGCATTTTGGGAGGATAAGGCAGGTGGATCACAAGGTCAGGAGTTCAAGACCAGCCTGACAACATGGTGAAACCCGGTCTCTACTAACAATACAAAAAATTTAGCCACGTGTGGTGGCACACACCTGTAATCCCAGCTACTTAGGAGGATGAGGCAGGAGAATCACTTGACCTCGTAGATGGAGGTTGCAATGAGCCAAGATCATATCACTGCACTCCAGCCTGGGTGTCAGAGTGAGACTCCATCTCAAAAACAAACAAACAAACAAAAATTCCAAAGAATTCCCAAAAATTTCTGAATTCCAATTTCTTATTTTTGAATTCGGAATATTAACATATTACAGGAATTTGAAAACATTACCTGTTAAACTATTCTGGAATGGCAAGTTTCCCACACGTGTTTAAAAACACTGAGAAAACAACAAAAACTAGCTCTTGCTCCTGGAAGATAAGACCAAACTAAATAGAATAGTTAACTCTCCGAAGAGCAACCACTGGTTGATCAAGGTAAGCCCTCTTCCTTGTTAGGCTGGTCAGTCCAAAGCTGTTATGTCCAATCCCAACTAGTAACTCGACTTGAACAACTCACCTAAAAATCAATCAATTCGGGCCCTGAAATTATATAAATATCTTCTTCAGGCAACCATGTTCTGACAAAACACTAAGTTTGGTCAAGGTGATATTCTCCCTACTGTGATAAGTCTACTAAACTGAGCTTTGTTTGATCAAAATGTTTTCTTCGGTAGTGTTTCGAAGATCAGAAGTTGACTGCTATATAATATTTGCATATGCACTAGGAAAGAACTAACATAATTCTCATTGTATCTGTGAGTATTAAGGCATAGAGAGGTTAAATAACTCACCTCATGTCTCACAGATCAGTGGAAGAGTCAGGATTCCATACTATTTCTCTTTTTCTATCATGGTATATCTAGTCGCCTAAAACATGTTGAATTTTTTTCAAACTATAGCTCAATTTCACCTATTTGTTTGTAACTCTTTCCTTTTGACTCACATTATTATAATATTTTACTTGAACTAGTGCAATTATCTATGAACTGATCTTACTTCCAAGCTTGTCCCCCTTGAAATCATTCTCTAGCAGCCAGCCAGGATGTCAGAATCATCTTTGAATTTGCAAACTAGATACTAGCTTCCTCTACTTAAAACATTTTCAGTGGTGTTCTACTGAATATACAATGGACAACAAAAATAAAGTAAGAAACACACACACACACATATATCACACTACAAAATCTAAATACTTAGCAAGATTTCCAAGCCCTGCTTCAGCTGACATTTGCTACCTCTCCAGGACTATACCTTACTAAACCTTCATAATTTTCTCTCCTTCCAACAGAGTGATTTTCTTTCATTTATTCAAATATATGGCTCCTCTTTCCTATCCCAGAGTTTTGCAAAAAATGGTTCTTCTACTTAGAGTTCCTTTACCTTCTAGGTCTTTTAAAATCATTCCTATCTTATCCTTTAGGCCTCTACTCTAAAACTTTTCCAGAGATTATCCACATTACTTCAATATCTAAATCAGGAGCTCTTGTTAAAATGTAATCAAAATGTTACCTTTCCGTGATAACATGTGTTACAATTTGCCATTATACCTTTATTTTAATGACCATTTAATCCATATTTTTCTTCCATAAGACGATCATTTCTACTAAGTCTGGTGGTAACACTTTTGTTCATTACTGCTGTTATAGTTTGGATGTTTGTCCCCTACAAATCTAATGTTGAAATTTGATCCCCAATGTTGGATGAGGTGGGTACCTAGTGGGAGATATTTGGGTCATGGGAACTGATTCCTCATGAATAGCTTGGTGCCATTCTTTCATGGGTTCTCACTCTATTAGTTCTTGGGAGAGCTGGTTGTTTAAAAAGAACCTGGCTCTTCCTACCCCCTCTCTTCTTGCTTTTTCTCTTGCCCTATAATCTCTGCACATGACAGCTCCCCTTCACCTTCCAACATGAGTGAAAGAATCCTGAGGCCCTCACCAGAAGCAGATGTCAGAGCTATTCTTCCTGTTCAGGCTGCAGAACTGTGAGCCAAAAAACCTCTTTTCTTTATAAATTGCCCAGTCTCAAGTATTTTTTATAGCAATACAAACAGACTTATACAACTGTATTTTCAGTATCAATACAATATCGCTACCTAAAAGCAATGTAGTCACTAATAGTTGAATTGATAAATAAATACATGAATGAATGATAGCATACAAGAATAAAATTTCAGAGACTACTAAAATGCTGCGCTAATTTATCCAGGGTAAAGGTGAAGGCTGTATAACTGCTAGTTGGAAATAGCAGTGCTTCTAGGTCAATGGTTTTCAACCCTGGCTGGGCTCTATAATTATATGAAAACTTGAAAAAATTCATTTCTCGGGTACCACAGAACAAGATTAAATGTTTTGGTGAAAGGCTCAGGAATTCAGAATTTTTAAACAATTTCCAAGTTAATTCTAATGTGGCTAAGATTGAGAACCATAGTAAGGAGCATGGAAAACTAGATATTCCCCAGAATCATGAACACTGGGTATGCTAAAATCATATTTTAGTTCTTGGAGGGTCATAATACCAATCAAGAGAACATTTAAAATACTAGGGTGAGTTAAATGTATACCACATTTTACTTCATCTCTCTATTCTTCAAATAATGACTAAAACATTGGCTGAAACTCCCAATTTCATGGCTTGTTAAATCCAGATATTGACTAAGATTTTACTACGTCTCTAACCTTCCTCTGTTGCCTCTTCTTCCTACCCTTTGGTTCATATCCATTGCCCAAATTCTGTTTCACAAAATGCAGTGCAAGCTTCTTGATTTCACAAGATACAATAAAAAAAATTCAACTAAGCCATACATTTTATGTATTTAAACTATCCAGAGATTTTGAGCATTGCAGAAAGCACAGAATTGTGCCCTGCCAACATTTCATGCCCTGAACCCTCCTGAATTTCTTACTTCTGATACTTTACACCTCCATCCAAAGGCAGTCCCATTGAAAGGGTTAATGTACCTCCAGTCTACTGCATTATTTTGTTAGTACCATGAAAATTCTGGTAATACATAATACTGCAATACACACACACACACATACACACACACACACACACACACACACATTATAGTGCCTTCCTGAGAAACTAGTTTAGCTCATTGGCAATTATTTCTGTTTCCTGTTGGTACATGAGATGAAGATTATTAACAGTTACAGATTGGTACATTTGGACTCATGGATGAACACTTCCTCTTATTTGTTCTCAATGAAGGATTTGGAGGGATTTTTCTCTGATGGCCCTTTAATGGCCTTTCTGGCTTATCCTGGAGTCCAAGGTAAGAAGAAATGTTCTTGTCCTTTCCTCCAGGTCAATAGTTTCTCATATCATGGAAACACAGCCAGTTGAAATACCATGTATTTCAGAAACCCAGTGAAAGAGGCAAAGAGATGCTGGTATATGTCTCTGGAAATGTCATAGGTTATATACAGCAGTTTAAAATTTAAAGGTAATCCGGGAGACAGGCTGCTCAGCCTACTCCTCTGCCACACTTCTTCCATAATCAGAGACGTTCTAACCCCTCACAAAGGATATGAGCATCATCAGATGAACACTTAGCCATATCTGCTGTATTCCTCCATGGATCTTGCATCTTCCCTGGGGAATGGAGAGCTTCAATTATTTGGATGTCAAAGAAGTTCAGCCCTCAGGTCCCGCCATAATTTCCCAACTTTCATTTTTGGAGGTCCAGTAGGGAGAACTTCTCATTTTCAGATTATCACCTGATACTAGGGTACCAGGAGATCTTCTTCTTCTCTTTCTCCTTCAACTTTACCACCCATCCTGAGGTTTTGGGTCTCTAGGACTATCCACCAAGCTTCTCATAATTGTCTCCACATTGGAAGCATGTTCGTGAGTGTGGTCACTAAAATGTGGCTCAGGTTTGTACCGAAGAATTCATTAAGCAGATATGGCAACAGACATATGCCTATGCCCTGAGAGCTCCCTGTTAGGAATTGGACATTAATTCCTTTCTAAAGTAACTCCATGACCCTCAACGTGTATTCAATGTTTCTTGCTAAAATCATGCTCTTAGATATTATTCCCTAATGGAACGTAAAGTTTATTTTCCTTCGACTTTCTACCAAAGTTGCTTGGTTAACAGTCACAATTTGGAACTAGATGATGGAAGTAGAGAGTAGCCCCAGCCCTCTTGGTTTCCCTAGAAAAGCATGACTGCATGCTTTTTTACATATCACTCCCAAAGCAGTCACTTACTCACCTTAGCCTGATTTTGAAAAATACTATCTTGGTTTTTGGATTTCTCTAAAAGTGTCTTGAATCTTTGTGTTTAAGCAGAACTTTTCTTTCTCCTGTTGATGTCAACTAATCTTCATGTGTAAAGCAATCCACAAAATGGAAGTTGTTGTTTCTGAACCCTTTCTTTTTTCATTTCAAAATTGGCCTCACTTTATAATGCATTCATAAAGTTTGGTCTTAATATGTTCATGGCAAATGTCTCCTATAGCTCCTTTAGCCTTCATGGTTTCTCCATGGCTGTTGTTAGGCTCTGAAAAGCCTGGGTTGCCTCACACCCAGACCTGCCACCATGTGTCCTCTCTTTAGGAGACCAATAAGAAGTGAGGCTGGCAAAAATTACTCTTTGCACCATGTGGTGATTATTACAGAATCAAGTAAATTGTGATACGTGTGTGAAATTATCTGCTGAAAATACAGATCAATCTCAGAGGAGAAATTTAATATTAGGAGATAATAATGCATTTTCAGCTTAGTTTGTATTTTTCTTTTTTTCTACACAAGACACTTTAAAGCTCTATCTTTGTAAGAGTTGTACCGGAGACTCTGCCCATTGTTTTTCTGTGTTCTTCCTGCGTTCAGGTATGTTCCCTTACTCATGTTTAGTTTACGTGCAAATTTCTAGTTGAAATTATGACAAAATGAAACCATGGACACATTGAAGGCCAAGAGTGAAAGGTGACAACTTTGGTAGATGACCTACTGCAGAGAGACAAAAGAGAATTTGGAGTTTTAAAGTCTGTTATAGATACCTCACCTAAGAAGTGACATGTGTGTTTCAAGGTCAGCTTAAACTCTGCTCTGGAGGTGGGGGCAGCAAGCCAGTTGAAACCCAGGAAAAGAATAATTGACTACATTACTCTTTTCTAGTCAACATGATCAAGGAAAAACAGACTCTGCTCAGATCAGTACTGATGCAGGGAGGCTCCCAAAGAGACATCCATTCTGTCCAGAGGAAACACCTTTGCTAAAGATACTGATCCTTTCTGGTAGGAGGAGGATATAACCGATTATGCACAGGGAAGGAGCTAGCTTAACAGACTTGGGATACTTAAGGCAAACATCCCAGACACTAACATTCTTCCTATATAAAACCTACCCTAAAACGACTCTTCGTAAGCCTGCAAACACTGTCTCATTTATTCCTTCAGGCTTAATGTATTATTTCTCTCCTAATTGTGACCATGAATTAGCCTCTGCCTCTTTGGTACCTTGACTTTAAGCAAAGCATTTTTCAAATATCACCTGGCTTAACCTTCTCATCATTGTAGGTTGACGCTGATCACATGTAAATTAAAATTAAGTTTATCAACATGTCTGGAGTTATAGATACACTCTGTCTCTACATCTGTATTAATATTTCTCTTCTGATAGATGGAAATGTGTGTATATATGTGTGTGTGTATAATATATATGTGTGTATAATATATATGTATATAATATATATAATAAATATGTATATATAAAAAATATATATATTCCAAACTATATTTTATGATAAAAGTTCTCCACAATGATTTTTTCTACTAGTCATTACACATGCTGGGTTTTATATTCTTTTTTGTAAATATGTCTTCAGCCAATTCACATGTAATTTGTTAGTCGTGAGTTTCTTGTCACATAAGTACAAAGGTTTTTTATTCAAGATCAGATTTTTACAAAAGATTTTTCTGGTGGAATATTTGTGTGCTTTATTAGCCTGAGACCTAACTTAAAACCAGTTTTTCTTACAATGAAAAGAGTTAAATAATATTTTCTCTTAGATTATTTTACTGCCTCTACTACATTATGGACCTACTGCTTTGGCATGATGATTCACTAAATATTTCAACTTTCCGTAAAGTGATTTGAGGATTTTAAGCCACAGGAAACAGATGCTTTGTCTCTAGGCATAATGTTCTTGGAATAAGAATGTTTATTTTTATTCTCAGTTACTGATTATATTCTTTTACTGATTAATATATTGTTTCATTTTATTTTCTATCATCTTCTTCATGATCATTGCCATTAAATGATAATCATTAAGGGTTTCCATTTAGAAGTTTACAAGTATTTAGGCAAAATTCTTTGACTATTCCCCCTGTTCTCAAAAGGTTAAAGTACATAAACAGATGGCATTAGTTTCTATGGCAAGTAGCAACAAGAAAGTTATACAAGGAACAGGAGAAAAGGATTTAACAATCAAATGATAACTATTTAGGGCTCCCATGCAAGTGTTGCATAGACTGGAAATAGGACATATGTGGTAAGTGGTAAAAACAGATTTTTTCTAATCCAAGTAAGACATTGGTGTGAATATTTTAATCTTTTCTAATTGGCACCAGTTTCCATGACCTAATAGGCATGGTGTGATCCACATTGGTCAGTTGAGTGAGAAAGCCAAAGTGACTCCATCAGCTGTGCCAAGGCTCCTCCTCTGGATGGAGAAATATAATCAGATCAGTTTTTATTACAAAGATATTTTGAGAAAGCTTTGGAAAGAAGAGGATATTTTAGGTATAGAGGATACTACTTGAGTAATTGAGCCAAAGAAGGTACAATGAATCATTTTGAAGTATTTTTTCTGTTCAGGATGATTCTTGATTGACCTTAGCTCTCTAAGTGGGGAAAACCAAAGCCATATTTGTATTTTATGAGCACCTGATCATATGACACAGACTAAGAGTGGAGGTTTAAATAAAATGAGGAAATTGGCCTTTCTTTTCCAGAAAACTGAAGTTAGCACTAAGATTATCTGTCCTTTCATTTTGTGACATTCATAACACATAAACTTGTGAGTCACTGAATGACTATCCCATGCCTTCCAGGTGGATTGAGTTCAGAGGGGAAGAGAGACCCCAAACCATAGAGAGTGGAGACTACAGATGAGAGAACAGTACTACTTCAAGTGCCTGATATCTTTGCATTTCCAGGTTTCATTCTTCTTTTATCTGACCACACTCCTTTTATTTCACGAAGAAAAGTAGGGTTTGTTTCTTATAACAAAGAGTTTAAATATAAATATGACACAGATGAATTAATTGTCACAGGAAGAAAGGGAATAGGCCAGGAATCAGAAAAGAAAGAAGCATAATATATCCCTAGTTATAGGTCCTATATTTATTTCTCATTTACTTTCTAAATGACTTTCTTAAAATGCCACTGCAGTTTGGTGCTGTCTTTATAACTATATTGGATATATGCAAATATTGGATTTCGGAAATCAAAGCTCTGTCTATATATAAATAGATATGGCAAAGAAACATTTTACTTAGCATTTTACACTCTGTAGTGTGATACAATTAGACTTTGCAAACAACAGCAAACAAATGATTTGGCAAGGGAAACACAGTCTCATGTGCTTGAGCATCAGCATCAGAATCAGCTCTGGCTCCTGTCCTCTGTCTTCATACTCGACTGCTCTGTTAAACATTCACTGAATGGGATTTCTGAGTCTAAAATCTTTTTATTTCTTTTGTTTGTATCAGATTACCTCTTAAGGCACTTTTAGTACTCTCTCTTACTTGCACTGACAAGGGGCAGAGCATCAAATACATGGTTTACAGACACTCAATGATGATCAAACCTTCTAGGATGAGAAGTAAAATTTCATGGAAGTCGTAGAATATCCCATCATTGTGGAATTTCACAGACTTGGGTTCAACATTCACCAGCAGTGTGATCCTGTGGGAGTGATTTAACCTTTCTGATCCTCAGCGTTCTCATCTGTAAGTGGGGATAATGATATTCATATGATAGGCCTGTTAGAATTACAACAAGGTAACACATGCAAAGTGTAGGGCATGGATTCTGTCACATCATAGACACAAAAGCAAGGCGTATTATTATTACTTGCTAGAAGGAAATCCCTTAACACTCTGATTCTTAACTTAGTCACGTTATTGATGACCAAAATCCATTTGTACTCCTTATGTACGCAGAAGCTTTCAAACTTTATTTCCAGCAGCAGAGCTGCACTCAGGTAATAAGTCAGCTAAAGGATTTTTTTTTCCTTGAATGAATTATGCTTCTGGTGTGCTAAATTTTCTCAAGGCAGTCAACCATAAAAATTATATTATGTATTTCTCTTGTGTAACTTGTGTGAAAGTAGAGTTTGTCAAAACTGGCTGCTCAGCATTTAATGAGACCCTCCACTGCATTTGATCCGAAGTCAAGCTGTATATAAGGACGGTAAACAAGAAGGTCGGAGAGGGGAGCTCAAGCTAAGGAAATCATGTTATAAATAATAAATGGAGAAATTCTTAAAACTAAAATAAAATTGGTGGAAAAATTCAACTAATTGTCATCTTTTTTTATAAATGAATGTCGAATTTGCTTTGTGTGTGCCAAGACCTGAAATTAAAGAACTTCATTTCCACTGAAGTCCTTAATACTCATTGGTGAAATATGAAGCAGGTGTCTCTATGACCTCTACCTAATTGAACAGGAATGTCATGGGGAGAAGAGTCATCAATCTTTGGATTGTCTTGGAAAAAGGTCCTGAGGATTTTCAACAAATGATCATGTTACATGTAGACTAAGTTAGAGTGTTACATAAAAATTAAGATATTAAATACTTATAGCACCCTGCCTTCTATGCATCTACATTTAGATGGATGGAGTTTACAATTGAGTGCATAACAATGAAGGTTTGCTTTTTTGTCTCTAATTCATTGCAATATTAAATGATATTTTATTCTGGAATTTATTAAAAGATATTTAAAGATTCTGAGTTCATCTTGTTTTCCAGCCACCTTGATTTGAGTGTCAAATGCTCATCCACAGTCTGCTGATTGCTTGAAGACAGAGTTGCAGTGCATACTGCAGTGTTTCTAAGTGGGTTTCTGCCTTTTGTAATCATTGCAAATTACAAATACCATTTGCACAGAACATGTTGCACTGCATCAGGATGACCACCTGCTTGTCTACCTGTCCTATTATATTATGAGAGATTTTACTTCCTATTGCTTGTTTTATCTTCATCATCTACGACCATTTTCGGTCTAACTCTTTAGTACATTACTGTATTAGCCCATTTTCATGCTGCTATAACAAACTACCTAAAACTGGGTAATTTATAAAGAAAAGAGGTTTAATTGACTCACAGGTACACATGGTTGGGGAAACCTCAGGAAACTTACAATCATGGTGGAAAGCAAAGGAGAAACAAGCACTTTCTTCACAAGGCAGCAGGAGAGATGAGGCAGTGAGAGTGAACTGCCAAATACTTTTAAACCATCATTCACTAGAACAGCATAGGGGAAATGGCCCACATGATCCAATTACCTCCCACCAGGTCCCTCCCTTGACAGGTGCAAATTACAATTTGAGATGAGAATTGGGTGGAGATATAGAGACAAACCATATTATTCCACCTCTGGACTCTCCCAGATCTCATGTTTTTCTCACATTTCAAAACATATCATGCCTTCCCAACACACCCCCATATTCTTGATTTATTCCAAATACTAACCCAATAGTCCACAGTACAAAGTTTTATCTGAAGATAAGGCAAATCCCTTCCATCTATGAGCCCATAAAATCAAAAGCAAGTTACTTTCTTCCAAGATACAATGTGGGTACAGGCATTGGGTAAATTTTCCCATTCCATATGGGAGAAATTGGCTTTAAAAAAGGGGGCTACAGGCCCCATGCAAGTTCAAAATCCAGTAGGTCAGTTATTAAATCTTATAGCTCCAAAATGATCTCCTTTGACTCCATATCTCACATCCAGGGCACACTGATGCAAAGGGTGAGCAAAGGGTGGGCTCCCATGACCTTGGGTAGCTTCTTCACGGGCTGGCATTGAGTGCCTGTGCATTTTCCAGGTGCACAGTGCAAGCTATCAGTGGATCTACCATTCTGGGGTCTGGAGAATGGTAGTCCTCTTCTCACAGCTCCACTAGGCAGTGCCTCAGTGAGAACTCTTTGTGGGGGCTCCAACCCCACATTTCCACTCTGCATTATCCTAGTAGAGGTTCTCCATGAGGGCACCACTCTGCAGAAGATTTCTACCTGGCATTTTCACACATCCTCTGAAATCTAGGTGGCGGCTCCCAAAGCTCAACTCTTATTTTATGTCTACCTACATGCCCAAAACTATGTGGAAGCTGCCAAGGCTTGGGGATTGCACTCTCTGAAACAGTTGCTCAAGCTGTACCTTGGCCTCTTTTAGCCATGGCTAGGGCTGGAGTGGCTGGGACACAGGGCACCATGTCTCGAGGCTGTACAGAGCAGCAGAGTCCTGGGCCTGACCCACAAAACCATTTTTTCCTCCTAGGCCTCTGGGTCTGTGATGGGAGGGGCTGCCATGATGATCTCTGAACTACCCTGGATAAATTTTCCTCATTATCTTGGCTATTGGCATTCAGTTTCTCTTTACTCATGCAAATTTCTGCAGCCAGCTTGAATTTCTCCCCAGAAAATAGGGTTTTCTTTTCTACCACATTGTCAGGCTGCAAATTTTCCAAACTTTCATGTTCTGCTTCCCTTTCAAACATAAGCTTCAATTTCAGATAATCTCTTTGTGAACACATATGACTGCGTGCTTTCAGAAGAAACCAGTTCACATCTTGAATGCTTTGCTGCTTGGAAATTTTTCCTGCCAGATAGCCTAAATTAACTCTCCCAAGTCCAGAGTTTCACAGGGGCAAAATGCTTCCAGTCTCTGCTTAAAGCATAGCAAAAGTGACCTTTGTTCCGGTTCCCAGTAAGTTCCTCATCTCTATCTGAGACCATCTCAGCCTGGACTTCATTGTCCATATCACTATCAGCATTTTGGTCAAAAGTACTCAACAAGTCTCTAGGAAGTTCCAAACTTTCCCATTTTCCTGTTTTCTTCTGAGCCCTTCAAACCATTCCAATCTCTGCTCCTTAACCAGTTCCAAAGTCGCATCTACACTTTCAGGTTATCTTTATAGCAGTACCCCACTATCCCAGTAACAATTTTCTGTACTAGTCCATTTTCACACTGATATAAAGAACTGCCTGATACAAAGTAATTAATAAAAAAAAAAAAAGAGGTTTAATTGACTCACAGTTCCACATGGCTGGGAAGGCCTCAAGAAACTTACAATCATGACAAAAGGCAAGTGAGAAGCAAACACTTTCTTCACAAAGCAGCAGGACAATGAGCGAGAGAGAGGAGGGAAGTGCCACACTTTTAAACCATCAGATTTTGTGAGAACTCTCTATCATGAGAACAGCTTGGAGGAAACCTCCCCATGATCCATTCACCTCCCACCAGGTCTCTCCCTCAACACATGGGGATTACAATTTGAGATGAGATTTACAGAGTCAAACCATATCAATTACCTCACCATCACTTACCTGATTTTTTTCCAACAACTTTTTCCAGATCACCTCACCTCTTATCTTGCTTTCCTCCACAACAGAGTGACTATAGCCAGCAAATAGGGATATCCCTTGTTCGCACAAATTTCTCTAGTAGTTACCTATGGTTTAGGGAAAACTAAATCAAATCTTGCATTGAAATACTATGCAAACTTTGTTAATAAGAATGATTATCTGATATTTAAATGTATGCATTTATTTCAACTGTGTTCTAGCAATGTGACGCTTGTACCTCCAGAATCTCCCATTTATTTTTCTCATATAATAGCTGGATAGAGAAGTAAATAGCGGAAAAATAAATCGATAATATATAAGCTGTGGGACAGCTCAGGACTATAGCCCTGAAGGCAGTGTTCTAAGCATGGCCTGGATTACTTATTGCTAAAGCAAGTTTCTTGGTCCTAGTTCATAATCAAGCCTGGAATTGAGATATCTTTCTGTTGTACTATGATACTGCCAACTTTAATACACTCCCTGGTGATGTTTTTGTTCACTATGTGTAGAGAACTATAACCTTAGGCCATTCAGTGGGTATTGGAATGGATTACAGAAATAGAAATCTATGGTACTGAACTTGGTAGCACATGAAGGCCCTACATGTAGTCTTCTCAAGGCTAATAACAAACATAAAAATTATCTGTGAAACTTCTGTAACACTTATCTGTGATACATGTACTAAGCAATATTGTAAGATTGATTTTCTTACTGTGGGTTGTTGTCACAAAGTTTTGAAAGCCCTTGCTTCAGGGAAGTAGTATGTGAAACGATCTAATTCTAATATCTAAATGTAGATATTTATGCATACTTTTTAAAAGGGTGAGCATAGGTATGGTCAGATGGATCAGTATTGAGTTGCATCCCTCTTGCATTAAGTCAAGGCCCAGGGGAAATGTACAAACCCTCGCAATGCTGAATCATGTGAAGCTATGGACCAGGGCTACGTTCCGCACACATTAGAGCCCTCAATATACATTATTTCCCATCTGTTGAGTCTGAAATATTCAAAAAATTAATATTTTGATGGAAAGTAGACTAGTAGGGTTACCAACTTATCCTTGTTTTTCTAAGACTTTCCCCATTGTAGCAATGAAACTCCTGTTTCCTGGCAACTCCCTCAGTTCCAGGCAAACCAGGACAGTTGGGTTACTCTATGCGTAATGTAGTAAATCATCTAAGCTGTTTATATATTATTCAAACAAATTTTTACTTGCAATTCCAACATAAACCAGTTGCATTTGAAGGTGCTGTGCTCTAAATAAGGAGAGGTGCCAAAGCCTTTCCCAACTAACCCGATGCTGTCATAATCATCCCTAACTCTTGTCCAAGGGTTCTATGAGGATATATGATTACATCATAGCCTTCCTGCCTAGCCTTCCTGCCTATCTCTCTTATTGGCTAGGGTTTACTGATTACGATATTTTCTCTGATGCTAAATTTCCTCATCTGGAATATGAAAATAAACATTTTTAGGAGGGCTGTGATATTTAAATTTCTCCTACTTGAGGCCAACTTGATTTCCAAACCACTTTTATGACAGTATGCACCACAGACAGTGAAATCTCTTTAGTGCTTTTCTCTGGAAAATAATTACAAAGCATAATCGTACCTCCTAACTTGCTTGCCTTGCATAGATTTATATAGTAGTATTTAAAGACTGAAATTTTAGTAGCAAATGCAATAGTAATACAAATGTCAAAAGAGTTGTAACAGATGCTTACATTTTAGTATCTTGATTTTGAGTTGTCTTCAACAGAAAGATCAGTGCTCTTTGTAAGTATTACACAGTAATGGAAATAAAAAAATGACCAGACAGGCAAACCTGTGGCCAAATCACAGACTAATGGAAAGTCTTATATTGTCCATAAATTCTAGAATTTGAAGTTTTGGTGCTGACATATGTGTGTTACTCATAAGAGTTGGGTTCTCACAGGAAACCAGTCATTTCACTTTTACTGCCCTTTTCTAAAATGCAGATGCTGTGGGTTAGTATCATAAACATACAGATTAAAATATTGTTAAAAGTAAAGACTTAAAAATACAGATGGTCGCCAATATACAATAGTTCCACTTAGGATTTTTTGACTTTATGATGGTGTGAAAGCCATATGCATTAAGTAGCAACCATATTTCGAGTTCTGAAGTTTGATCTTTTTCTGGGCTAGTGTTACACGGTGCAATACTCTTTCATGATGCAGGCAGCGGCACTGGGGCACAGCTCCCAATCAGCCACATAATTGTAAGGGCAAACAACAGATGCTTTGCAGTATTCTGTGATGCCAGATGATTTTGCCCAACTAAGGCTAACACAAGTGTTCTGAGAACGTTTAAGGTAGACTAGGATAAACTGTAATGTTTAAGAGATTACGTGGACTCAAGGTGTTATGGACTTACAATATTTTCAACTTATGATGGGTTTATCAGGATATAACCACATCATAAGGCAAGGAGCATCTGTATGATTAACTGCAAAAAATTTCAAAGTGATTCTTAGTGATTACAACTTCTTTAAAGAATTTTAATTTAATAGGAATGGTCATAATTTCAGAGTATACATTTATCTTTCCATAGATCAATATCATTTATCTTGGTCTCAATGTTGTATATATGTCCATATCAAACTTGTGCTTCCTCTAAATTCTTTTTACATTCATAAAATTTATTTTAGACTAAAACAAATTAAAATAACCTTGGCAGAAATATGTAATCCAGAGTATGGTTCATTTTGACTCTTGAAGGTGGAATATGAGAATGGTGAGAAAAATACTCACCATGGAATTAGCAATAATTTTAATCATTCTCCTCGTAGAAACATCTGGCTGAGGCCCAGACACTTTAGGCCCTCCTTTTAAAATGGGAATTGATTCCTGGAAGGAAACCAACGTTGTCCACAATAAAATCTATTGCTTTGTGAATGAATTGAATTAGTATCCTCAGTTGAATACAAGGAGAGAAGATAAACCTGTGACTATGAATATGCTCCACAATCTCATAGAATTTTGTCCATTTCAACCAAATGGTTTATAACCTTCTTAATTAAACAAATTGTCAGCTGCAGGAACATGCTGAAGCTTGCCTAAAACTATTCCTTTGGATACAATTTTAGGCCAAATTAATTTCCATGATGGTTCTTCCACTTGTGTGACACTCATTGCAATTCATGGACACACATGTATCATCTTTCAGCTCTGTTCTCAATGTTGTGTCTGAAAATGACTTTCCGCAGCTCTTCAGTATTCCACCAGGATTCTAGACAAAGAACAGTTAATCTGTGCCCATTTGCAGACAGTCACCTGGGTTACTTTTCTCCCTGTTTCCTCTCTGCTAACAGTAGCTTGGACAGTGAGTTCTGCAGCAATGAGATATTCTTAGACAACCTGACTTGCTGGTGAGTCCCAAGGATGGGGATAGAGACATTGTAATATTTGGGGTCTTCAGTGTAGGTTGCCTTGACGGATTTCAAAAAGTGATCTCATGAAGGCAAAACATTATTAAGAATTATCTGTTCTTTGCTTTGAATATCCCAGTGTCTCTTCTTTAAAAAGATTACATCTAGACTTAGAAATGAGGGCAGCATGTCATTTCCTTGAAAAAGAATATGGATCTGTACAGAGGTGAGTAAATTATCATGGTGGTAGGGGTGCACTAAAGGGAATATAATAGTGTTAGCAGAGAAAGCAAACATGTAGGCAGGGTGATGAATGAGTGGTTTATACAGTGAATCACATTTGGCTTTTGACACTGACCAGAATTCATTCTTCAAATAGTCCAAGTTTTATCCATCAGTTATCTCTTTCTTTTTTTTTTCCATAGGCCTTTCTCACCTCTCCTGGGCAACCCTGCTTCCCTGACCTTACACAGGGGAGCCTCAGGATAAATTGAGATCAAATAACAGAAAACACACAGAATGAAAAACAGAAATAACCAAACAGCTTCCTTTATTTTTTATTAGAAAAATATTTTACTTATAATTTTACAGCTTCTCTTTTAATTATTTCTAATAGTTTTCAAGGGAACACTATATTCTCTTGAAGATAAAAAAAAATGCAACTTACAGTTGTTCTATAATTCTATTATCCACACTTTGTTCTTTCTGTGTTTATTTCACCCTATGTAGCACTGGCTTCTCATACATAGGACCTTCAAAGTTTCACCTTGAGAACCACTTGCCCAAGACAAATTAGCACAGCAGGAAATGATAGTTGCTCTGAGTGACTCAAGAGGAAAAATATACATTATTTTTCTCTAATCTGCTGAAGCACATTTGACTTGATTCCCACGTCGATTTTCATTTTGACAAGATAGATAGCAAAGGAAGCACAATGGTATAGATTTGGGCATTTATTCCCATTTTCAAGGCACAAGTGGAGAAATCTTCCCTGGTTGATGACTTAAAGTGTCCTGTCAGTCTGTTCTTAAGTATGAAAGTGTTCGGAAATCAGGATGCTGTAATGTGCCATTGCAATATCCCGCTAACTCACTGGGCTAAGCAGTACTTTGAGGTGTCAAGGGCAAAGAACTCTAATTCAACTGCCGCTGATTTGTTACATTTACCAATGAGAAAAGGCACAGTAACGCTGGAGGGTTAATTTTTAAAACTACCTTCGAGCTCAAGAAGGGTTGAGCCCTTAGGGTAGGAGACATAGATTTGTCATCATCCCTTGTCACTTTCTTTACTCGTTGGAACAAGGCATGCACTGGCAGACACGCTTCCTTGAGAGCTGAGCCTGGAGTCTGGGACCAGAAAAGGTTTTTGCCTTTATGAAGTCACATATATTGTCCTGACATCTTATATGATAAGATTATTTGGTTTTCAGGGAAATTTTAACCATCAAAAGAAAGTTGTTGGTTTATTTTCAGTATTATCATTATTATTATTTTTAGAAATTCTTCCCTTCTTCAGGCTAAGAAAAAAAATAAAATTGTTTTTGAAAAGATTTTAGACTTCCATGCATGGATGAATAAATTTTTGAGACAAAAAACAGAAAGGAAACACATCAGATTATGATTTTGCATTTGGAAAGAAACATCCGTTGTTATTTTCTGAATTCAAAATCTACATTTCTTGGGTGATGGATATTACATAATACTGGATTTCATTCTCCAAAATGTCTAAAACCACCATCTGGGGGCGAATTTTTATAGCAGTGTCATGTGCCATAGTTTTGAGATCATATGCCTTAGCTTTTTTATTTAACAACCACAAACTATAGTTATCAGTCTTAATGGTCATCTTGCTATATACATGTGGCGAAAATTAAAGTGGAGGGAAGGAGGATGACTATGTGAAACTTGATCACAACTCCAAAAATCACCTCAAAATTATCAACTCAAATTGAAATTAATTTAACAAATTTCATTTACACTTTCATTATATATGAGACTTTAGCAAAAGCTTATGGAAAAAATCAAAAATCTCTCTCTCTCTCACACACACACACACACACACACATACACATATGCATGCACACACAAATATAAGTAACAAGGCAAATTCTATTAAACAGGTAAGTATACTATTTTGAGGCTATGAAAGAAGAGAAAATTAGATGACTGAGAAACTATAAATAGAACATTAATTATGAGCAGATATAAATTATTCATATGAATTTTTAAAACTTTAAAAAATTTTGGAACACATTTAGATTTACAGAAATGTTTCAAAGACAGTACAGAGACACCCTTTATATCCAGATTCCCCAATGCGAATATCATTTATAACAATGGAGTATTGGTCGAAACTAAGAAATTAACTTGATATGCTACTATTAACTAAACCACAGACTTTATTTTCATTGACAGGTTTTTAAATAATGTTATTTTCTGTTCTGGGATTTAATACAGAATACACCATCACATTAAGGATATAAATTATTTTAATTCATAATTTGCATCCTTAATGGTGATCCTTGATAGAGATGGTGAAGTAAGATAACATTGGGTTCTAGGATCAGAAATACCTAATTTCAAATTCTTGTTTTGTCAATTGTCTCCCCATTGTAACAGTAGTCATGTAACTAAACCTTTCTAGGCCCCGGGTTGCTCAGTTTTGAAATAAGAACAATAATAGTAGCAATTTCTGCATTGTTGTTCTGAGTGAGGACATGTATTTGAAGTGTTTAGCCGGTGTCTGACCCTAACATTTAGTGATTGTTAGCAAACATTATGTTTGATTATATTGATCCACTTAAAAAATGAAATTGTGAAAGTAAAATGATGTCAGAGATTTTAAAATCTGTATATGATGCAAGAATAGCAGTGCCTTTTACATTTCAAATTGACGTAACATGTATTACAGCTGGAATAATAGTAAAGAGATATTTTAGAGGAACTCTGTCTTGATTTGGATAGTAACAAGTGAATAAGCATTGGATAGACAGGAGAGAAGGATAAGATATTTTAAGTACGCATGTAAAAGAACACACTGCAAATCTAAAGAAGGGGCAGGAGATGAGTTTAGAAATAAAAGTAGATTTATGAATATGATTAGTTAGGGGAAAGCTGGAGAGGAAATTGGGACCCGTCTTGATGGGCCTTGAATGTCAGGGTAAGAGGATTTGACTTGATTCTGTAGGCAACATGATTTCATGAAGTGGGCAGAAATTGTTTGCCATGGGATGGGTCTTTCTCAGGGCACATTAACTCTCGTTAATAGCCCATAAGAGAGATACATAAAGTACTGAAAATATTTTTTAGATGATGTAGCAATTGCTGGACACATAGACAGGTACTAAATTAACACTTAAGTACTTATTCTCTGGAACATTTAAAAGTAATTTTTTGCTCTTATGCAATAATCACATGAAGCATTTCTGGATCAATTTTCATTTGGAAATCACCCACTTGGTTAATTGCAGATAAGATGTCAAAAAATCTCTAACGGCTTATTGAAAATGATATTTGGGCCTATATCTGTGGGTTAATATGGGTTAATATGACAAATGTTTGTCAAGATCTATGTTGGTATTGTCTCAGCCACGACTTTTGTATTTGTCATTTTAGGTACAACTGGGTGATAACACAGATATTTCAAGATATAATATATGTGCGTGAATATGCTTGACTATTAGAACCATAGCATAAAATAGTGAGAGGAAATTATAAAGATAATTTGTTTGGATTTGGTGTCAAGAGGTTCATGTCCTGGCTCTATAACTTATATCATCCCTGTGACTTTAACATGTCTCAGGTTCTTTGAACTTTATTTTTTTTCGAGCTGTCATCTAGAATTGATAATATATAATAACAGCTTCTCAAACTTAATATAAGTATCGAGTTAAATTTTAAAATGGGAGTATTTTATAAAATGCAAATATTATTACAAATATCAGTCACTATTTTATGATGCTATTTCAAAATGCTAGAAATTTCTAGCATTTCTAGCATGGGGTCCAAGCAGTGGAATAATTTATATCTGTGAATTTCCTTTTATCTTAATAGTTTTAACTTTTATGCCAGTTTTTCATTTATATAACCAAAGAGCCAATGGAATAATATGAATTTACCCTGAATGCTTTTTTTTCTCTGTGTTCATTTCCAACTAAAGGTGACATACAGTTGTGAAATAACAAAGGAGCCAAATACTGGTGACAGAAGGGAAATTAAAAGATTGATTCATCCAAAAAAGGCAATAGTTAGGCTTCTTCCCATCAAGCTGACTGCAATATCTTCCCTTTACCTTTGGGTTCAAAACATAGCCCTCTTTGACATCTCATAAACATTTCCTAATGATGTTCTCAAATGAGATAAAGGAGTATAAATGAAGTAGTGAGCCTCACCCATGAGGAGAATTGAAGAGCTCTTCAAGAAAATCTACTTCTGAAGATATGGATTCTAGAGTCAGGCAGTTGTCCCCAATTCCCAGAAGTTCAAACTCAGTGATTAGCACAGAAAGCCAGAACTGATAAATGATTTGTAGAATGTCCCGGTTTTTGGTGAAATTTCTTCAGATGAATAAATGATTAAAATGGCTCAATGAAAATCACACACAAAAGGGTGAAATATAATGACTATCTGATCTGTTAAAAGGAAAAAGCTTTTAAACTAATCGATCTTTTCCACAACAATTTATGTCATAGTCTTTTAAGATGATCCCATCTTAAATGGGGAAGTGACAAAGAAATATATATCTAATATACTTGTTCAATGGATAGATTTTCAGTACCCTAAGAAAATGCATTTGAGAGCCTTCATTTTTAAAGGGGACTACACATTAGATGCTTGTGGATGATCTTATGTTTAGTTTTACCCTTGTTATTGCTAAGGGTTAGAAGGTAGGAAATTGAGACCAAGACTTTTTTCTTTGGGCTTGATGGGCAATTGTGTAGCAATCATTTAACCTCCCTGTGCTTCATTGACAGCATCTCTCAAAGGACTACACTAATGTATGTCACGCTAATGCTTGCCATCCATCTACTTCATGGGCACATTACAAGGGTTAACTAATAAGGCTGATAAGCACTTTGCAAATTCAAAGTACAAAGTAGAAGTGCTAAGTAAGCTAAATAAAAAGAAGAGACTCACCTGATGGTCAACCAATTTGAATTTTCAATGATTTATGGATTTAATGAATACTTTCTTCTACATTTTGAAATAAATTAAAGCCATTTTAGTACATTTTAAAAAACTCATTTCAGAAATATAGGAATGGACATTGTGTGCATCATTTCTAATGTGAACAAAAGGTTTTATATTACTCAGGTGTTTTCAAAATATACTACTGTTGTGTATCACTTTTTGGAGGAGTCATAAGTTGTTTTTTTGTTTCTACCATTTTGTTGTGTGGAATATGTCATAATGACAAAATAATAAAATAACTGATCAGAAAACCAGAATGGCAAAGTACGAGTTTCCATTGACTTCTAGGGAGAAATATCTCAACCACGGGAAAGAAAGATAAACTCTAAGGGAGAAAGTGATTTATTCCATCTTGGCTTAATATTCAGTCCTAGTCATACCTACTTCAGCTGTCAGGAAGAAGACTAATTAGTGCCAGTGGTGATGGGAGTTTTTGTGATGCCAACTTTTGTCCTTTAAGAACTTGATTAAACCTAAAATAATTTCCCATACTCTGCAAAACAGAATGCTTTGACGATGTCTCAGCCAAGTCACAGATGAAACCATTTCTGTCAAACTTTGACGTTATAGTTACTGTTACAGTAGGTAGCTAGCCATGCATGAGTGGGGCAGGAGGGCACTCCCCTCACCCACCGGGAATGTCAGCTGACCACCAGGTGATGGTCAGGCAGTTGTCACACTGCCTCTCTAAAATAAAAATTGGTTTCAAGACAGTGCCAGGGAAAGGTAGTTTCCCAATAGATAAAAACACCTGTAATTGATAATCAGCACCTTTTAGGAACTCGGCGAGTGAGCTCAAGCATGCATACTAAGAGGCAAAAATGTCAGAGTATGACCTTCCAGGGGCATTCCGCTAGGAAAGGGAAGAATGCCTCAGGTGAGCATGCATATGACTTCAGTAAATACACTGCACATGCTCACATCCCAAGTGCTAGCAGGCCACCACGCATGTGGGCAAGTCACCCTGAAGGAAGAATCAAGCAAAAGGGATGCAGGACCCCAGAAGCATGCCAACATATAAAACCCTAAGTCAAAGGTCAGATGCTGCACTTGACTTCCAAGATACTTGCTTGGGCCTCTTCCAAGTGTATTTTCCTTTCTTTCTTTCCTACTCTAAAGCTTTTTAATAAACTTCCATTCCTGCTCTAAAGCTTGCCTGGGTCTCTTCTTCTGCCTTATGACCCTCAGTTGAATTCTTTATTCTGAGGAAGCAATAGTTGAGGTTGCTGCAGACCCCATGCAGAATTGCAGCCGGTAACTTGGATAACTTCCACTGGTAACAGTGATAGCTAAAGCTGGACAGCAAAGTGCAGAGTAGGGTTATTATGTGGAATAATAGAGACCAATGACACTTTGTCATGTGTATTAGTCAGCTCAGGCTGCCATAACAAAATACCACAGATTGGGTAACTCAAACAATAGATATTTCTTTTCTCACTGTTTTGGAGGGCAGAAGAGCGTGATCAAGGTGCTGGTGAATTTGGTTTCTGGTGAGGACTGTCTTCCTGCCTTGTAGATGGCCATCTTCTTGATGTGTACTCATATGGCCTTTCCTCTGTGCTTGCTCAGAGAGTTAGTAAGCTGCGATGTCGCTTCTTTTTCATGAGGACACAAGTTATATATCCTGTTAGGGGCCCATTCATATAACCTCATTGAACCTTAATTACTTCCATAAAGGCCCTCTCTCCAAATACAGTCACATTAGTGGTGGGGGCTTCAACATTCAAATTTTGGAGGGACATAATTCAATGCATAACACTATAATACATTAGAGTATTGAGACCCACACATTCTTTACTTGACTATTCTAGACACTTGCAGAACCACAGTATTCCTATGTACTTTATGTGTTTGAGACTAAGCATAAAACCGTATTCTTCCTCTCTGAAGGCTCTCAAGGAGAATCTTTCCCTGTTTCTGGTGGCGGCTGCAGGTGTTCCTTGGCTCATGTCTCATCACTACCATCTGACTCAGTCTTCAATATAACCTTCCACTCTGTGTCTCTTCCTTTTCTATAGGGACAACAGTTTGCATACATAACAATCTCTGTCCTATTTGAATAACAATGACCCTGTTTACATTTTCTATAGGGACAGTAGTTTCCATATATAACAATCTGTGTTCTACTTGAATAACAATGATGTAGTGAAGAACCATATATTTTCATCAGTCTGCAATCTCTGAAAGCAGTTGTTGAGAAACAGTTAAAAAGTGTCCCTTATAGCTCTCAGGACCGGTATTAGAGCTAGTTGGAAAAATTGAGTGATATGACTTTATGGCTATCCCTTTTCTCCCTCTAATGAACGACATATATTACCTGATTTGCTTGAAATTCAGCCAGAGAAAAATTCATCTCAGTACCTAATTCTCAGACTAAAGCAAGACTTTTTACATGTAAAAATGTAATTCCCTAGACACCTTGGTGTTGAGTTAAATTTCCAGATGTCAGCATCCTCATTTCAACCCAAAAGGTGTAAGCATACAGAATCTCCATCCCAAACTTGAAGCCAGTAAGTGTGGATGGATTCGTTTTGGAGATTAATTGTATAATTTACTTAATTGCTTAAGAGTTTACAGTCCTGCATTGGTTTTGGTGTTATCGTTGCATTTTAAAAGTTGTATTAGCACTCAATATACCCCTTTCATTATTCTAATAAGGAGAAGGAAACAGAGTTTGCCTAAAGAGTAGAAATGCCAATTCAGCCCAATATTGGAAAAAGGTCAGACAGTCAGTCACTTGGGTGGACAAAATAGTGGCACAATCCTACAACACAGAGCTGTAAACCAAAAATACAATTCTAAGGCCCCCAACCATCTGAATGAACTTCCTCCTCAGCCAGGGCACTCTTAAAATTGAACCTGAAAGACTGGTTCAGGCCATGACCAGAAGCAGAGGTGACACATGCCTCAGTATACCTCCCTGGCATTAATATCAACAGATCTTAAGTCTGAAAAGAAGCATTTACAGTCTATTCTCTCTAAAGCCTGCTACTTGAAGGCTTCCGTCTCCACACAATGAGAACTTCGGACTCCACAATCCTTTATCTTAATCCAGTCATTTTATTTCTATTGATCCCAGGTCTTTAGATAAACTCAACCCATTGTCAATCAGAAAATTTTTAAATCTACCTATAACCTGAAAGCACCACACACACTGCACCCCCCACTTCAAGCCGTCCCATCCTTCTAAACCAAACCAATGTATTTCTTAAATGTATTTGATTGAAGTCTCACATCTCCCTGAAATGTATAAAACCAAACTGCAGCCTGACCGCCTTCGTCACGTGTTCTCAGAACCTCCTGAGGGCTGTGTCACGGGCCTTGATCACTCATATTTGGCTCAGAATAAATCTCTTCAAATATTTTACAGAGTTTGACTCTTTTTGTCAGCACATCTCAGAACACATCCAGTAGCCAGCAATCACATTTGTCTCACCAGTGGTCATTTAGTTTCAGAACATAATAATCTGTCAGATTCAATTAAAGCTAAAATTTGAATGATATCTATTTAACTGTTTTGTAATTGTTTAATTTCTAAATACTTTCTTCTTACATAGTTAAATACTTAAATATAGAAAGTGTATGCTTAGTTTTTGTGTGTACATTTAGCAGACTCTAGTTGTTCAAGGTTTACAGAATAGGTGAATGTGTTCAATATCACCAGATTTTGGCCTATTTTGACTTTTTCATGACTCAAGAGGAGTTATTCAGTCATAGAATGATTGGAAAGTTCACCACCCTCTCCTCAAAGGAGAGGAATTACAAAAATTCATTTTACAATTCAGATCTGTGTTTCTTAAGGTCTAGTTTTTAGTTGCTTACCATTCGGACTCCAGATGTAATGCTCCACTGAGACTTTCAACAAGGGCTATGACGAGGGAAGAACACAGAGAGGAGTTTTTGCTAAAGGTGGGCAAAAGTTGGGAAACAGAGTAGTTGTACATGAGGGGGACAGTGGGAATCTTGAATATTAGTCAACCTTTATTTATCAGTATAGTGAGTAGTGAATTGTGATCTTCTTAAAAGATATATCTACACCCCAGAAACTTTCATTTGGAAAAAGTATCTTTGTAGATATAATTAACTATCTTGTGATGAGATAATCTCGGATGGGGTGGTCTCTAAATCCAATGGCAAATATTTCTGTAGAAAAGGAGGAGACAGAGTAGAAGGTACGGTGAAGACTGGAGCAGAGACTGGAGTGATGCAGCAATGAGCCAAAGAATGCCTGGAGCCACCAGAAGCAGGGAAAGATTCTATCTGAGAGTCTTCAGAGACAGTATGGCCCTGCTGACACTAATTTTGAATTTCTGATGGCCGGAACTATGAAAGGATAAATTTCTGTGGTTTTAAGCCTCCACGTTTGTGGCAATTTACTGCAGCATCCTTAGGAAACCAATGAAGTCAGTAAGCTAGATCAGTGATTTGCTAGTGGAAACCCCCATGCAGGAGCCACGGGTGATAGAGACAAAAGGAAAACTGGGTGCCTCATCCATGCACCCACCAGTCTTGTAGAATCAGAGTCCTCATTGATCGGTTAACTGCACAGGTATCAAATGCACAGAAATTTTGACTTCCAGTAGATGGCCTCCAGAGGAATTACCAGAGTGGGCATGCATTTGTTTCATATTTCAGCTTTGCTTTTTGCTATCTATCGCTAGTGTCTGGATGATTCAGTAGAAGTGTAAACCCAAAATATCCTGTCTGCAATCAACAGATAACAAACCAGCTTCACTGAGCTGCTTTAGTACTTACTAGGGCAAAAACCAAGGACAGTATCAGAGATAATAGGTAAGAGAATATGTATAGGAAGGTAATATGTGATATGGATAGCTACCATAAACTTAGCTTAGCAAGGAAAGTATTTTATAAACTGAAAAATATTGATCCTTTGAGGTATCATGACAAGATAGATGGATTTGAACTTGGTTATATGAGCTTAAGAGTGTCAGAGAGAAGAAATCTCTTTAGATTAATAGGAATATCATTTTGAGGTCAGTGGCAGGGTGTATTATGGTAATCCAGGCTATCAGCTAACTTGTTCTTGTATTCTGTGGTTCTGCTTTAAGATAGTGGGGAAACAATGTCAAGAGTACTCTGTTGAGGAGATCTGGTAATTAGAGACCGTTTGGACAAAATGCATGCCAAATTTTTATTCACTAACTCAAAAGAACATCCTTTGTGCCAGGCCCTTCTTTAGGGCTTGAGAATATACTGAGGAATGACGCATGTAAATGACACACTTAGGTTCCCTCCTAAAGCTATCTCTACATCTATCTTTCTAGAAAAGTAAATTTCTGTCTAAAACAAAAACACAGAGTAAATTTGTGACCTTCAAGTTTTAGATTATTTGTTTAGTCCTGTGTAACTGTTGTTTCTGGAGCCCACTTTTTATTTTATATCTCTTGTTTGCCCTCTAAAAGAATAAAAAGGCCACTGGGCTTACTCTTCTCCAGGAATTATCTTAAAGCCCATGAAAGTTCCACATCATAGCCCAACTATACTACTAACACTGCCCAGAGAATGCAAGAAAAAGAGTTGTTTTTGTCCACAAATTTTATCTGACCTAAGTAATAATACCTTCCATTTGTCTATAACACTTTTATATTTTTTAAGGAGCTTACACAGTCATTTCATTTCATCTTCATACAGGGTCAAATTTCAAGGCCAAATTGTTCTCTACATTGCCAGCTGGCTCCTTGAATTGCTGGCTTTGACTTCCCAGTGTACCGCTAAATATTGAGCAGGGAAGTTAAACAGGAATCTCTAGAAACCATATTTCTGCCCTGGGCAATGGTAACTCACATTCTCCTACAATTCATTCTTCTCATATGTGAACAGAAAAACAACTTTTCCTCATCAAGAGAGACCTGATTTGGACTTGGCGTATTAGAATATTGGTCTGATTGGGCAACATAAGTAAATGTAAACATGACTTTGGAAACGATTCTGTTGTAAGGAATACACTTGTAAATTTTTCCATTGCTCTGTCCTTTGAAAGGAAAGCAGTGATCTGAACTTTCAACCGTCATTAGAGGAGTAAAGGCAAACATCATGTATCACACACATTTAGGGAGCAGTTTCCCGTAACATCTTGCAACGTACTTGGATGTCCTGGATATGAGAAGAACAACGAGAAGGTCAGAAAGTGCCAATTGTTTTACAGAATAGTTTGAGTGAGTGTCTTAAAGTTATAAAGGTAAAATGCTACCAATTTCTTTTGTATATTTCAACTTTTAGAACCCAGCTATCCCATTACTGGGCATATACCCAAAGGAATATAAATCATGCTGCTATAAAGACACATGCACACATATGTTTATTGTGGCACTATTCACAATAGCAAAGACTTGGAATCAACCCAAATGTCCATCAGTGACAGACTGGATTAAGAAAATATGGCACATATACACCATGGAATACTATGCAGCCATAAAAAAGGATGAGCTTGTGTCCTTTGTAGGTACATAGATGCAACTGGAAACCATCATTCTCAGCAAACTATCGCAAGAACAGAAAACCAAACACCACATGTTCTCACTCACAGGTGGGAATTGAACAATGAGATCACTTGGACTCGGGAAGGGGAACATCACACACCGGGGCCTATTATGGGGAGGGGGTTGCGGGGAGGGATGGCATTGGGAGTTATACCTGATGTAAATGACGAGTTGATGGGTGCTGACGAGTTGATGGGTGCAGCACACCAACATGGCACAGGTATACATATGTAACAAATCTGCGTATTGTGCACATGTACCCTAGAACTTAAAGTACAATTAAAAAAAAAAAAGAAGTAAAACTAATGAAAATGGAAGTAGAGATGGCAACTGAAGTACGATTTACTTTCTGCATTGCTATATTTTAAGGACTCTCTGAGTACTTTAAAATGGACAGATTTTATAATGTTTTAAATGAACTAAAATATTTCCCGTATTTTTTTTCCAAAAATTAGTAATATACATGGAGATAAAATGTATTATTTCCAAAGAAGTTAATTGTTTTCTCAAGATAATTAAAACATTATTAATTTATGTTCATGGTAGAGAATTACAATATTCAGAGAAGATGATACATATTCAAGATACAAAACAGATTTTAAAAATTCATGATTTTAAAACATAAATGAAATAGAATAACCTTCAATGTAGAATATATGCACAATATTTTTTAAAGTCTCACAATACAAAGGCTATGAAATTAAACTAATATCCAATGTACATGCTATCTCTGCATTGGATATTTGCTGCGTAAACTCTCTAAGATGTAGTTCCCTTTAGGATTAAGAAATAGATCAGAGTGTGGGAAAACAGACTTCTCTTCTAATTCTTGGTGGGAGTGTAAAGCATGATTTTGCAATCTATTTTAGTAACAAAAGTCAAGGTTTTAATAATTATCCATAATTATAATTCCTAACACATAGGAATTATGCTTTTGAGAAGTTCATTATAAAACAATCCAAAATATAACTAAAAACTAGAAAACTTCTAAATACCAAACAACAGGGAATCTCTCAGCACATTATAGTATTTATCATGTAATTTTGTAAAAAATATGGTACAGCATGAAAAAAATTATTTCAAAGACATATGCTTTGAAACAGAGCAAATGCTTTTGACATAATATTTATAAAAATACAGGAAAAAAACTGTATGAACAGTGTGACCACAAATACAATATTTTAACAATTTATGTTTGTAAGGATAGTATTATGAATAAATTTTGAAAACTATCTACTTATATATCTTTTATTATTCAAGTGCTCTTATTCCCTAACCTATAAACTACTATTTAAAATCTGGGAAAACTGGTTTTTATATAAAGGAATTCTTGGAGAGTTAAGCTGAGGAGTAGTGGAGTGGTGTGAATGAAGGTGGCCCGTTTTAGCATATGTTAAGTAAGTGGACTTCTGAAGTACTGTTTTAAATCTAGTGGGATGCCTGGGAATTACACTTTCTTGGAAATTCTCTGGTAGTGGGAAGCAATGGTTTGTAGTGGCCTTTTTGTGATTGTGACTTGGCCTTCACTTATCAAAGAATGACTATTACTTCAGAGAAATGTTCCTGGTGGGAATAGTCATCGACTATGTGATCTCCATAATGCAAGAAGAAACTGGGTTGAAGGAACTTTCTATTTGCAATACTTTCTAGATAACTGTTCTTTTGACTTTTGAACATAAAGCAAGCTCTCATCATATAGAAAAAATTCTCTGATTTATTATTATTATTGTTTCAAGATGGAGTCTTGCTCTGTTGCCCAGGCTGGGGTACATGATCCAGTGGCATGATCTTGGCTCACTGCAACCTCCTCCACCCGGATTCAAGTGATTTTCCTGCCTCAGCCTCCCGAGTAGCTGGGACTATAGTCACACACCACCACACCAGCTAATTTTTGGTTTTTATTTTATTTTATTGTATTTTTTTAGTAGAGATGAGGTTTCACTATGTTGGCCAAGCTGGTCTCGAACTCCTGACCTCAGGTGATCCAACTGCCTTGGCCTCCCAAAATGCTAGGATTAGAGGTGTGAGCCACCACACCCAACGTTTTGATTTATTATTTAAAATGATTTATTTTATATTACTAAATGACTTACATATAAATAAAAGGCTTACTAATTTAAGCTAGTTAACATTTCCCTTATTATCTAAGTCACAATGTTTCAGGATATGAAGAGAATCAAGTGAATAGAGGAAGAAGGTAAGAGGACCCAGGCTGAAAATCCTTAGCTGTGTAGGTGGAGGGACATCACAACGTTTTGATTTAGATGTTTTTATATCTTTTCTTTTTAAAGGGCTATCACAGGGCATATTAGGTTTACTATTATAGAGAGCAGATTGAGTGAGAATGTTGAAGTAGATTCCACATCCAAATGAGATGATTGAGGAGAGGTCACAAAGGAAACAGACCAGAGTTGGCAAAGAGCCCTAGGATTGGTAAGTGAGGAACGGTTGTAACCTCTAATCTTGAAGCCAAGAAGGAGTCATTGCTTGGAAATCCAAGAAACCTAAAAATCATAGGAGAGGGCCACCTGATAGTAGATAGAAGCTGTGGTCTTTGACAGAGGAACATTGTTGACTGCTGAGATTGATCCAGGAGCTATTCAGTAGGATGGATAATCTGACCTCACTTTCCCTCATGCTTCTCACCGACCTATCCAACCTGGAAGAAAAGGCAATCTGTTGATGAAATCCACAAAGGGTACCCTCAGGGGCACAGAGCAAGAGGAAGAAGGGTGAAGAGTGGATCTGAAAAATGAAATGATTCAACACACAGGTATTCTTAGTGGGGATACTGTTTTCATTTAATCCACCCCTTTCTTGTTTAGGTTACAGCTGTAAATATGACTAAAAAAAATTTTTTTTTAACTAGGAAAGAGACAATAATGAGAACCTTACGGGAGAATGTTAAAAGTGAAGTAGCTGGAACTTTGTCTATTTCAAGAGTCCTGTGAGCAGGTTGGATCTCTATGGATACAAGTGAAAGAACCAGAAACTAGTGGGTTCTTTTTTCATAGAGACATGGTAAGACTCTAAGTGGAGGGAGAATATTTTCAAGTCCTAGGTGACAAACAGTGGCTTAAAGTTGGGGACCAGGGCCTTCTTGACCACTCTTGTGGGAACCACATAAAGCACTTTATGTGCTTTCATAGTCAACAGGGACGCTCAGGGTCCCTGTTGACTATGAAAGGGATAAACAGACTCATCAGTGAGACTTCACCAAGTATCTTGGACAAAAGAAGACAGAATATGGTAGAAGGAAAATGTCAAAAGATATTTGATAACTGATTTTGCCACAAAGGAACAGCAGCCAGACTATAACTCCAAATCACCTGAGTTAAAAGCTTGAGAAGAAGAGTGGTGGAGAGAAGTCAGAAGTAAAGGGAGGAGTGCCCTCAGTCTAGAGGTGATTTGCCCTCGAACTTAGATCTCATACTCTGTCTTCACCAGGGATCAAAGGGCTGACCCAGGGCTGGATTATACATTTTAGCCAAAGAAGAGTTGTAGAGGAAAGATGATGTTTGCAATAGAGGAAGGAGGTCTACAACTTTGAAATTTCTGTTAAAAATATTTGTTTGAAATATTTTCACTCTAAATTTTCCCCTTAGCATAGCATTGGTTGCTTTTTCAAAGTCTTTCTCTGACAAGTTAGTTGCTAAACCTTTTAGGGCTCTTATGTGTCACTCTTCGGTATCTCTCAGTTAAGACATTTTGATGGGTCTAGCTGCCTAAATTCAGGTTGGTATCAATCCTTATTCCTATAATTGATTCATGTATAATAAAATTGACCTCATTCAATAGTCAAGACTGGTGAGTCTTGGGACATATGGATATGATTTTATTATCATCAATTTTAAGAATTAAATGGGTGTAGCATGCTAAATCCTTAATCAATTTATATAAATGGTTTTGTAAATTCAAGTGTTATTACTTATCCCGGCCCGTGGGATAGTCAGAGCAGGCCCTGGAGGAGGGGGTGGGAATTTGGGGAACAAGAGACACAAGAAATGGAGACAAGACAGTGCTCTGATCAAGTCTCGTTTAATGGCGGTAATGCACTGCCTTATATACACTTGGAAGGGAAGGGGTTGGGCTAAGGCGGAAATGATCTCATTGCCGAGGGCGTGGCCAGGTTAGTTTCAGTTTCTCCGGTCGGACATCATGTTGCGCTTGCGCTATTAAGTAACAATTTTCCCGGGCGCGGGAAAAGTGAGTGAAGAAGAAGCAGGAAGAGCGCCATCTTTAATGAGGTATTAGTACAGGGGAAAAAGGCAAAGATAGGGAGAAGGTGTGGGGTGGAAAGGAATATAGCTCAGGCGTTTAATCCTCAATTATTATTCGCTATGGCTGGGGCGTGCAGCTCCGGACAGGTCCCCCTTTTTATATTTTTATGACAAGAAAAACCCTTCGGGAACTGCACCTGTCTTAGGTTGGGTCAACTCACCCCCACCTTCTAGGCCCGTCATGGGATAAGGCAGCAGCAAGGGCGGCCCTCCTGTCTTAGGCTCCGATGGAGATAGTGTCCTCTTACCCATCATTGACTGTCCAGTTCAGCACACAGGGGAGGTGGTCTTATTAAGGTAAATAAGACTCACCATTTTCAGTCATCTCAAGGCGATGATAATGGACCTGTATAGGTTTGGCCTGGAAGGCCTCAATTTGTTGTCTGACAAATGCCATAAGCTTATTAAGGATTATAGGCCCGAGAGTGAGGAAAAGTAGAAGAGTGAGTAAAGGACCAAGAAATGGCAGGAGATAGGGGAGAAGTCCATCGAGTCCAGTCCATAGTGGATTGGCGGCCAAGCCTTTTCTGCGCTTTTCTAGTTCTTCTTGCAAAGTTTTTATCTTATCTCTGACGATTCCGGTTTTGTTGGCGTAAAAACAGCACTTTTCCTGTAAAGCCAAACATATCCCTCCCTGTTCTGCCGTTAACAAATCTAGACCTCTTCTATTCTGGAGAACTACTTCAGCTAACGAGTCTACTTGGTCTTGTAAATCTTGTATAGTACTGGATAAGGTCTGTACATCTGAGATTAATTGATTGGATAATTTAGTATATTGGGTTAATGAGACTCCTAGGCCTGTGGCTCCTGTAGTAAAAGCAGTGGTGATTCCTAGTCCAGCCAACAAGGGAATAAATTGTATGGCTCGTTTCGGTCTATAAATAAAATGTTCAATAGCGGGGATGGGGATAGGTTCATCTCCAGGGATGATATCAATGTCGGGGAGAAGAGTGGCCAGAACACAAAGCCCTGTCCAATTTGTAGGTAGATACGTATATGCCATGTTGTTTCCACAAACGAAAACTGAGCCATTTATAGCACACAAAGGGTTGGTGGCATTGATTATGGAAGTACAGTTGCCAAACACAACATAGCCTAAATCAATTTCTTTAGTGTTATTATATGATGGTGAAAAGAGGCAAGAGGAATTAGAAAACGTCATCGGTTGAACTAAGGGGGGGGGTAATAGGACAGGAATTATTTACTAAGGATTCATTTGAGTAATTGACATAGGGCAATGAAAGGTTAGGTATGGCTAGAGGAATAGGGGGGCCCATTTTAAGACAAAGCCAAGAATCGTGGGCCAGGCTTGTATTGGACATTTGAAGTAAATTGTAAGTAGCATTGAGGATATCAAAGGTTTGGGCATCGAGCTTAAAATTATCTCTAAGCTCAGGCAAGGCTAAAGGGTGATATTGAAGTTCAGGATATGGAGCTTTATGAATTTCTTCTAATTTTTTCTGGATGGTTTTAATTCTTGCAATATCTAATGGGCCTCCTCCATCAGAAATGTGAATGGGGCGGTAGTGCTCCAACAAACAGGCTTTCCTTTTTGGCCGTTACAAGGAGATTGTACAAGTTTATTAGTGGATCCTAATACTTGTACGTCATTAATGCCTCCAGTTTGTGTTTTTAGTAACGTGGCCGTATAATATGTTCTATTGCCTGATTTGCATTGTTGATAGGAGGTATAACAGGAACTATGTACAGAAGATTGGAAAGAGCTACAAGGGCATTCTAGGAGCGGCCCGCTAGGTGAGGTATCTCTTGGGGTAGACTTACATTTCCATAACTGGTTTGGCATTAGGTAAGCTGTCTTGCCCGTGCAGGTCACCTGGGTGATTCTATCTGACGGAGGTTCAGATATTTGTCCCCCTCTGCAGTCACAAGGCTGGCCGTATTGTTTTCGTAATAATTCTCTTGCCTTACGAGGGTCACCAAAACCTGCATAGACTGTCACTATGTTGTATAGAGCGATTATTCTCCAAAGGAATTTCATGTTAGGCTTCATTTTCTGAAAAACAAGAAGGAAAGAACTTCTCAGGGAGATTTATCTTCCCTGGACTGACAATGGTTATGATTTATTTGTCTTACCAATCTTTCAGGCAGCCATCTGGCTGCATCATTTTTTTGTGAGAAGATGCATACTGAGCCTCTTCCCCAAATTAAAACTGGATCGGGGCCATGCCATGAGCTATCGAGTGGATCTTTCCATTTTACCATTGCAAACTGTTTTTGAGATTCAGGATGCCAGAAACGGTCGGCAGCCGATTTTCCATGACTGTCCAAATTTAAAAAATTAAGGATAAACAGGGCATGATTGAGTATGTTTCTGGGGGTACCCTTCACGGGGTACCAGCTCCCCCCTTTTAATTTTGTGATAATAGTTTTTAATGACAGATGAGCTCTTTCTACTATACCTTGTCCTTGAGGATTATAGGGAATGCCTGTGGTATGTTTAATTTGTAGGGTATTACAAAATTGTAAGAAGGTTTTGGCTATATAACCGGGGCCATTATCTGTTTTGATTTGTTTGGGTATTCCTAAAATAGAAAAGCAGTGTAATAAATGAGCTATGACATGTTTGGTGGCCTCTCCTGTTTGGAGAGTTGCACTGATGAATCCACTATAAGTGTCTATGCATACATGGGTATATTTTACTTGACCGAATTCTAAGTGGTGAGTAACGTCCATTTGCCAAATTTCGTTGGGGATGAGTCCTCGGGGGTTAACTCCTAGATGGGGAACAGGTAAATATGTTATGCAGTTGGCGCATTGTTTAACTATTTGTCGAGCTTGTTCTCTGGTAAGTTTAAACATAAGTCTTAAGGTTTGGGCGTTTAAATGATGTAAGGCATGTGCTTTTTGCGCTTGTTGCAAATTGTCTGTAGTGACTGTGGCTATGGTTTTTGTTGCTGTGTCAGCTGTTGCGTTACCTTGTGTTAGAGGTCCCGGTAATCCTGAATGTGCTCTAATATGCCCAAGAAAAAAGGGAGTAGTCCTTTTTCGGATAAGTTGTTGACATTGTAAAAATAGGTTAGCTGTGTCTGAAATATGTTTAATTTGAGACACGGTCTCTAAGAGGGGTATTGAATGAGCCAGGTAGGCGCTGTCTGTATAAATGTTAAGTGGCTGACAAGGAAAAGCTGATAGTGCTGCAATCATAGCTTGCAATTCGACCAGCTGAGCTGATGTATAAGTGGTCTGGAATTTAACGACTACATTATTGTAAGTGTAAGCGGCAAGTCCTGTGGAAGATCCATCAGTGAAAATTAGTAATGCGTCATTGAGAGGTTCTTTACTGGTAATATGGGGAAATACAAACGCATGAAGTTTACAAAATTGAATAAGTTTGTTAGGTGGGTAATGATTGTCAATCGCGCCAGTATAAGAAGAGCAAGCAATTGGCCAGGCTTCCGTATTTTGTAACAGCCAATGGATGCGTGATTGAGTGTAGGGCTGTATAATGGTAGAGGGTTCTATTCCAAAGTATTTTCTACTGTTTTCTCTTCCCAAGATAATTAGATCAGCTATGGCATCATAATAAGGCAACAAAACCTTTTTAGGGGAGGAGGGTAGGTGTACCCACATAATGGGATTGTTCTGCCAAAATAGGCCAGTAGAGGTTATTGTTGTGTTAAAAATAAGGAATATTAATGGCTGAGAATAATCAATACCGGTAACAAATTGTGTTGCAATGGCATGTTCTACCCGTTGGAGTGTTATTAATGCTTCTTTAGTAATGGACCTGGGGGATTTTGGATTACAGTCTCCTTTTAATATATCGAAAAGAGGTTTTAACTCTCCTGTGGTGAGCTTTAAGTACGGTCGAAGCCAATTTATGTCTCCCAGTAATTTTTGGAAATCATTTAAAGTTTTTAAATGATCACGACGTATAACGGCCTTTTGATTATGATTTTGGGTCCATTAATCTGGAAACCAAGATAAGTATATGGATCTTGTAATTGTACCTTTTCTGGGGCTATTTGTAGTCCGGCTGCTGTTAACTCTTGTTTGAGTTGGGCGAAGCACTGTAAGACTTGTTCGCCAATTTCTCCTGCTATTAAAATATCATCCATATAATGTATAATATACATTTGTGCCCATGTTTTTCTGACTGGCTCTATAGTGGCAGCTACATATTTTTGACACAAGGTAGGACTATTGGCCATACCTTGAGGTAAGACTTTCCATTGATAGCGCTTCATTGGTTGTTTAAAATTTGTAGATGGAAGACTAAAGGCAAATCTTTTCTGGTCAGCAGGGTGAAGGGGAATTGTAAAAAAGCAATCTTTAAGGTCAATAACGATTTTAAAATATTTTTGAGGAATCGCAACCGGTGAAGGCAATCCTGGTTGTAAGGCACCCATAAGGATCATAGTGATATTTACTGCTCTTAAATCTTGTAAGAGTCTCCATTTACCAGACTTCTTTTTAATAACAAAAATAGGTGTATTCCAAGGGGAATTACTTTCCTCAATATGTCCTGCTGCTAGTTGTTCCTGCACTAACTGTTGGGCAGCACTTAGTTTATCATTGAGTAAAGGCCACTGATCAACCCAAACGGGCTCATCTGACTTCCAAGTAATGGGGTCAGCGCACCTTTCAGGTGCAGGTATGTCAGTGGCCTGAGCTAAAAATTTCCAAACCCCTTTTTATCAAGTTGTCCTGAAACCAGTATAGGCTGTGGGATACCGTTCTCTCCTTTTCCAAGACCTTTACCAGGGGTGTATCCTTGAGTTAACATTTGTGCAGTAACTATATCATTTGGACTACACATTATAATTTTCATTTGAGAGAGTAGATCTCGCCCCCAAAGGTTAACAGGTAGGTAAGGGATGACAAATGGCTTAATGAGGCCTGAATTGTTTTCTTTATCTGTCCATGTTAGGTATTTAGAACTTTGTTTAGGATTACTGCTTTGTCCAATTCCTCTCAAGTGAGTTAAAGTTTCTGTAGTAGGCCAATGAGAGGGCCAATCTTCCTGTTTAATGATAGTTACATCAGCCCCTGTGTCTATTAGTCCAGTGAATGCCTTCCCGTCTAACCATAAGGTTAGAGAGGGTTTTTGATTTGTAATTGGTTGCACCCAATATATATCTGATGATCCGAAACCTTTTATATTTCTATTAGAGTATTGGATATTATTATCTGTTTTAACCAAAGGTAGCAGGAGTAACTGAGCTATTCTAACTCCTTGAGGGACAGTAATAATACTATCAATAGCTCTGGCCATAATTTTAATTTCTCCTTCATAATCATTATCAATAACTCCAGGGAGGACTTATAAGCCTCTCATGGTGACACTACTTCTTCCTAAAAGTAGCCCAAAAGTGTTAGGTGGTAAGGGTCCATATATTCCGGTATTTAAGGTTTGCGGTCCCATTTCAGGTGTTAGTATTGTGTGGGAGGTGGAACTGAGGTCCAATCCTGCACTTCCTGGGGTTGCTCTACTAAGTTTTGAAATGGATTGCTGTTGCTGGCTGGAACAAAGCTGACTGCCCCATATGCTTGTTTCGGGGCCTGAGGCTGGCCCCTCATCCCGTTTCCCTGCCTGGGGGGTAAAGGATTTCCTTGACTGTCAGTTTTAGATTTACATTCGTTTGCCCAGTGCCTTCCTCTTTTACACCTTGGGCAAAGGCCTGGGATTTTTGCTTCTGGACTCTTATTTTGGTTTTCACAGCAATCTTTTGCAAAGTGTCCCCTTTTACCGCATCTAAAACATCCCCATTTATCTTTACCTTTGTTAATGAGGAAATCTCTTACTGTTTGGCCGCTAAAAGCAGCGGCCATTGCTAGGCCTTGTTGATATGAGGGCCCAATATCTGAACAAAGGCGAATGTATCCTGTTAAATCTGTTTTCTTTCGATAAGGTCTGATTGCCGCTTGGCAGGCGGGGTTAGCATTTTCATAAGCTAACTGTTTAACATAATCTACACCCGTTTCTGCATTTCCAAAGATTCTACCTGCCGTGGTCATAAGTCTATGCACAAAGTCTGAAAATGGCTCATCGGGTCCTTGTTTAACCGCTGTGAGCGAGGCCCCTGGATCTCCTTTAACGGGAAGTTTTCTCCAGGCTTTTGTAGCAGCAGCCTGGATTTGTGAGAACAGTCCAGGGTCATATTGCATTTGGGCCTGAGTGTCTGCATAATTACCTGAACCAGTTAACATATCAAAATCCCAACCATTTCCTGCCTGTTGATTTCTTTTAGCTGTATCTCTACAATTTTCAAAGAACTCTGACTTCCAAATTAAGTGGTCTCCCCCAGAAAGAACTGCCCTGACTAAGGTATTCCAGTCTGTAGGAGTGAGCCAATTCTCAGCTACAGATTCCACCATAGCAAGAGTATATGGAGCAGTAGCCCCATACTGAGAGGCAGCAGTCTTTAACTCTTTTATAATAGTAAAATCAAATCCAGTATGATGCCTCCAAGCCTGTCCCTGTTCATCTATGGTTTCCGTGACCGGAAAAACGTCTTTGGGGGAGGAGTCTTCTCTATGTCGGCTAGCAACTAACCCCCCTCTTGGAACATGTTGTCCAGGCTGCTGAAGTGGGCGCAAGGAACCCTCCATAGCATCTGAGTTAGGTATTTTTTCATTTCCTGTTTTTAGCTTTTGGAGCCTAATTATCAATGATTGATGTAACTCTTCAAGTTTAATCTGTTCTTCTAGTTGAGCAATTTTTTGCTTTAATTCTTCTTTGGGATCTATTGCTGCCATAACAATGGGCGCAGAAGCCTCATTATGTGTCTTATTATATGGGGGTGGGTATGAAGTAAAGGGAGGCAAATCAGGGTTGTGATATTTAGCCACTTCTTCCTCTAAATCATCCCAATTTATATCCAATTGATTAGGCTTATTAATTTCCTCCTCCTTTTGAAGCATCTGTAAAATTGGGTATTTTTTTGGTTTGTTTTCGTGTGGTATTTCTTTATCTGTTACAGAAGGAGACTTCATTTCCTCATGATCACTTTCGAGGGAAATGAGATCTTCCTCCATATCTTGCGGAGGCTTTGTGAGGTTAGAGTGGGAGCTAACCTTTAAAATATGCTCTGTCTGAGCGACCGCAGCCATGACTTGCGGATTGGCCTCCTTCTTATCTATTAAATCTCTAATGAGGTTCCAATAAGAGAAGGCGGTTACAGGAATTTTTTCTGGCCCAAAAGTATTATAATAGTCCTGCAAACAATCCCCTACTCTACGCCATCTTTTAATATCAATAGTTCTTTCCTGTGGGAACCAAGGGCAAGTGTCTTTTACAAAATCAAAAAATTTAAACAAATCATTACCTTTAACCTTTACTCCTCGTATCTTTAAAGCCTCTTTTAATTGTCCTACATATATTTGATGTTGGCTTAATTCTTGTCCCATTTCGGACACGTCACTTACCTTCGATCCTGACGCGGCAGGTTCCCGCGGTGATCGGAAGAGTTTGACTCCTTTTGTCTTCGTTAGCGGTCGACCGTCCTTTGGCGTCCTCTTCCTCATGGAGTCCCTCGTTTCCAGGTCCCTGTTCGGGCGCCACGTATCCCAGCCCGCGGGATAGTCAGAGCAGGCCCTGGAGGAGGGGGTGGGAATTTGGGGAACAAGAGACACGAGAAATGGAGACAAGACAGTGCTCTGATCAAGTCTCGTTTAATGGCGGTAATGCACTGCCTTATATACACTTGGAAGGGAAGGGGTTGGGCTAAGGCGGAAATGATCTCATTGCCGAGGGCATGGCCAGGTTAGTTTCGGTTTCTCCGGTCGGACGTCATGTTGCGCTTGCGCTATTAAGTAACAATTTTCTCGGGTGCGGGAAAAGTGAGTGAAGAAGAAGCAGGAAGAGCGCCATCTTTAATGAGGTATTAGTACAGGGGAAAAAAAGGCAAAGATAGGGAGAAGGTGTGGGGTGGAAATGAATATAGCTCAGGCGTTTAATCCTCAATTATTATTCGCTATGGCCGGGGCATGCAGCTCCGGACAATTACTTTAGTGTGAATGCGGTCATTCACGATACACACTATATTAATTTTTTTGGAGGAGGAAAAGAAAGGAAATAGGGCTGTATATTTTTTACATTTTCTACACAGTATCAAGGAACACAATAGAAATTGAAAGCAGGGTGACACTACTTGAAAAAACAGCAACTATTTTAGATTTATCATATCTTTGATGCTTATTCACATTCATATTCCAGATTTCTCAGTCACCTTTCTCATTATTCTGAGAAGTCAGGCAGAAAAAGAAGAAAATGAATGATGAGGTAAGAGTTGGTGAAATTGGGTTTCTGAAATTCCCTTCATTAATGGGTAAATATATCTTTCTCTTATCTCAGGAAAACATATCAGCACCTAGGTTTGAGTGCTTGAAATATAGGAGGAGATCTATTTAACACATTGCTGGGAGGCATCCACTGAACAACCCAGATGCTTGGTGATGCTATTCTCACAATCTAAAAATGGCAGAAAATGCTTGACATTACTGCTGTATAAATCTATCAACTCTGTTGTGTCTTGATCCTTATTTTGGAAAGGAAGTAATTGAGTTTTTAATATCATACAGATTTTATACACTTTTTTGAGGTAAATATATTAATTCATATATTATAACCATAGTAGAATTATTTATTCTTTTTTTCCTTCTCCATAGGTTCAACTGAGTTAATCATTTTCTAATGTGCACTCTGACACAACATATGTTGTAAAACTGCTGATTCTTTTCAAATTGGATATGACAGAGTAACAAGAGTAGAAGAGAAACATCTGAACTTTATGAAATAGTTGGTTATGGGAAAAGGTAATTTATGTTACATAATACTTACAAAGCATTGATCTATAATGGGATTAATTTGGATCAAATTAATAATTTTTAAAAAGTATTTTTTAAAACTACGTGAATGGAAAAACAAAGACAAGGACAAAGAGATTTTATTAATGTTACATCTATTAGTGAATATGGTTCTCAAATTACAAAAAGTTCAAGTTTCATAGGCCAAATATATATTGATAGGTGGATCAGTATATCTTCCATCTGAATGAAGAGAAATAGTGCATAAGGGAAATGGAGCATAGGCTCCACTTTGTAGTTTTGTGTATAGGAGCACATTTGGAAGCATAATTTAGCTTACTAATTCTAGAGGCTATGTTTTCAAATGTATTTGAGAGCAAGGAAATACTAGTTCCCTAAATTTAAAGACCTCAAAAGACAAAAAAGTAGCTAATATGCTATTTTTTCAAATATCAAGTTTATGATGATGTAAAGTCCTCTGAATATATATCTAATTTAAAAAATATATATTGTTAGCTAAGGATCCTCCAGCCACTCTGTGTTAAATAAAAACATCAAATTCTTACCATTGAGGCAGTTTTTATACCTAGCATACATAGAAATATTGCCAAAACATCACTGATCATTTTTGCCTATTCAATATTTTCTCTTCTCCAAGTTTTCAGAAAATATTGAGCATCATCTCTAAACTGGCAAATTTCTTTTTGATGTGGGATGTGTGTGTGTGTATCTGTGTGTGAGTGGGGGGGTGTGCATGTGCACACATGTGTCATACATGGTAGGTTCTACTTTCTTTCAGACCTGTACTTGCTCCCTTTTTCTGGCTTATCAAGAGAATGTACAGCAGCAATACAAAATAATCTCAAATAAGAGATTTTCTGTCTCCTATAAGGTTTAGGAAAAGGGATGAGAAAAATCCTAACATTTTAGTAAGCTTTGAAACCCTGTGAATGTTAAGAATCAATGATAAAAGTGAGATGTGGAAAAGCAAATTTTATCAAGGCATCTTAGGGACTCTGTGGACACAGGCTTTGTCAGCCTCTCTGTCTCTGTTTCTTTCTGTCCAAATCATTTGCAAAAACAGAAAGATTTGGAAAATCTGTATTTTTTAATATCTAAAAAGTGAGAAAATGTATCTGTTATAATCTAATTTATTTTCCCCCAACGTAGCCAGGTCTCTAAATGTGTGTGAATGAATTAATTGTTTATGTATTTTAATATGAGTTATTAGAAAAGTTGTGATAGACTTGAAAAAATGTTTTGCAAATCTTGGCCTAATAACCACCTCAAACATGTAAAAAGGGTGACAATTGAAAAAGAAGGCCATAAAATAAAATATATTTAGGTAAAATTGCTGAGATGTGCAATTTTTTTCTTTTGTCCCCTCAAGTAAAGTAGGAGAAATTACAAAGGACTGCTCAGAAAACCTGCAATATCTATCTATCTATCTCTCGGTATTTTTAGGAGATAGAATCTTAGTTTTTAGAGTGTCTTGACAAATTTCAATGTATGATGCATAGGCTATGGCTAACCACAGAGAATAGTGGACAGAGACAGAGAAAGTTTGGCCTATATTGATGTTATGGGCTGAACCGTGTCACCTTAAAACTTACATGTTGAAGTTCTAACCCCCAGCTTCTTAGAATGTGACTGTATTTAGAGACAGGGTCCTTAAAGAAGGAATTAAGGTTAAATGATATTATTAGAGTAGGCCCTAATTCCATACAATTGGTATCCTTGTACAAAGAGATTGGGACACAGAAACACAAAGGGCAAAGACCATGTGAAGACATAGGGAAAATGGTCATCTACAAGCCAGAGAGAGGCCTCAGAACAAACATATAGTGCCAACACATTGATCAGGGAGTTACAACCTCTAGAATTGTGATTGTGAAGCATGAATTTCTGTTGTTTAAACCATCCAATCTGTGGTACATTGTTATGGAAGCCCCAAGATACTAATGTAACTGAGAACTGGCTAAACTCCGACTTCAGATATGGGAAAATTATATGTGGATATTTTTCATGGACCAATATGGGCCCCATGGAAGAGAGCAGACTTGGTGACATTTTAAATCCTGTCAACGAATAATCACTGAAGGGTCACTGCAACCCAGCAAAACAGGTAGACTGAGAAATGTCCAGGGGCTGAAGGATGAAATTAATCCTCTTCATGACATGTTAATGCAGAAGGGACAGTGTCAGCAAAACCCTGGAGAAGCAGAAACTATTCCCATGAGAGAAAGAACCAGCTTAGAAAATCTACTAAACTCAGAGGAGGCCAGAGTGAAATGACACCAGTACCCAGCAAGCAATACATTTCCTGTAACTTACCTTGCCTCATTTTTCCAACACATCCTAAAACACTGAAGAAGTCAAAGCCACAGTTTGAAAGGTGGTGGAGAGGTGGAGGAAAAAGTTCATTTCTGACCTAAAACATTACCAAAAGGAAAAAGGGAAAATAATCTTAACTTTATAGTTTGAAGATTTTGTGATTAATTTAAATTGAATATTTTACCTACCATGGCAATCCGTTACTGTGTTACTAAAAAGAAAGACCTAAGGCTGGGTAATTTATGAAGAAAAAAGATGTAATTGGGTCACAATTCTGCGGGCTGTACAGGAAGTATGGCACCAACATCTGGTCAGCCTCTGGTAAGGGTCTCGGGATGCTTACAATCATGGTGGAAGATAAAGGAGGAAACTGGTGGTATTACATGCTGAGAGATGGAGCAAGACAGAGAACGGGGTGGTGCAAGACTCTTTTAAACAACCAGATCTTGTGTGAACTAACTGACCAAGAACTCACTCATCATCAAGGGGATGGTGTGAAATCATCCATGAGGAGTCCATCCACATGATACAATAATCTCATACCAGGTCCAACTCCAACATTGGGAATTACATTTCAACATCTAAATCATATCGTCCTGCTCCCCCACCCCATCTCATATCTTTCTCACATTTCAAAATACAATCATGCCTTCACAATAGTCCTGAAAAGCCTTAATGCATTCCATCGTTAATTCAAAAGTCCCAAGCTCCTAGTCCCAAGTTGAAAGTCTCACCTGAAGATGAATTCCTTCCACCTGTGAGATTAAAAACTAATTATTTACTCCCAGGATACAATGGTGTTACAGGCATTTGGTATACATTCTCATTTTCAAAAAGATAAATCAGCCAAAAGAAAGGGGCTACATGCCCCATGCAGTCTGAAACACGGCGGGGCAGTCATTAAATCCTAAAGCTTTAAGATGATCCCCTTTGACTCCATGTCCTGCGTCCAGGGCACACTGTTGGACGGGGTGGGCTCCCAAGGCCTTGGACAGCTGTGCCCCTATGGCTTTGCAGGGCACAGCCCTCATGGCTGCTTCCATGGGATGGAATTGAGTGTCTGTGGCTTTTCCCAGGTCAGGATGCAAGCTGCCAGTGGTTCTACCATCCTGGGGGCTAGAAGGCAGCAGCCTCCTTCCCTCAACTCCACTAGGCAATGCCCTAGTGGGGACTCCGTTTGGGGGTCCAACCCCACATATCCCCTCTGCACTGCCCTAGTAGAGGTTCTCTGTGAGGGCTCTGCTCCTGCAACAAGCTTGTGCCTGGGCATCTAGGCTTTCTCATACATCCTCTGAAATCTAGGTAAAAGCCAAAAAGCTTCCCTCATACTTGCATTCTGGGCACCTGCAGACTTAAAACCAGATAGACGCCACCAAGGTTTATGACTTGAACTGTCTGGAACAGTGCTCTGAGTGGGGCTCTGGGCCTGATCTCTGAAACCATTATTTCCTTCTATCCCTCTCTGCCTGTGATGGAGAGGTTATCTTCAAGATCTCTGAAATGCCTTCAAAGCCTTTTTCCTGTTTTCTTGGATATTAGCATATGGCTCCCTTTTAGTCATTCTAACCTCTCTAGCAAGTGGTTGCTCTGCAGCCCTCTTGGATTCTTTCTCTTTTACATGACCAGGCTGCAAATTTTCCAAACTTTCATTCTCCATTTCCCTTTTAAATATAAGTTCCAACTTTAAGTCATTTCTTAGCTCTCATCTGATCATAGGCAGTCATACTAACTCTTGAATGCTTTGCTTTTTAGAAATTTTTTCCACCAAACACCCTAAAGCATCACTCTTAAGTTCAAATATCTGCAGATCCCTATTACCTGGACTTAATGCAGCCAAGCTTTTTGCTAGTGCATAACAGATGTGACCTTTACTCTGGTTCCCAGTAAGTTCCTTATTTCCATCTGAAACCTCATTAGCCTGGCCTTCCCTGTCCATATCTCTATCAGCAATCTTGGTTACAACCATTTAACCAATCTCTACAAAGTTCCAAACTTTCTCTCATCTTCTTCTCTTCTTCTGAGCCCACCAAATTCTTCGAACCTCTGCCCACTACCCAGTTCCAAAGCTACTTCTACATCTTCAGGTATCTTTACTGCAGCACTCTACTCCTCAGTATCAATTTTATGTGCTAGTCTTTCCTTGCACTGCTATAAAGAAATACCTGAAGCTCGGTAATTTCTAAAGTCAAGAAGTTTAAATAGCTTATGGTTCTGCATGCTGTACAAGCATGACATCAACATTTGCTTGGCTTTTAGTGAGGGACTAAGGAAGATTATAATCATGGTGAAAGGCAAAGGGGGAAGCTGCAGTATCACATGGTGAGGTGAAAGAGGGAGCAAGAAAAAGGAGGAGGTCCCAGACTCTTAAAAAACCAGATTTCATGTGAACTGAGAACTCCCTCATCACCAAGTGCATGATGCTAAGCCATTCATGAGGGTTCCACTCCCGTGATCCAATCACCTCCCACCGGTTCCTACTTCCAACCCTGGGAATAACATCTCAACATGAGATTTTGAGGGGACAAACATCCAAACCATATCACCTATTGAACCACTTGGGAAAATAAAGGTGATCAACAGTCTATTATTATATAGAAGTGACTTAAAAAGTGATGGAACCAGAATGAGATCTTATCCACAGGCAAAGACATGGGTGAAAATAAAATACTTTCTGCTTTCCCTCTGTGGAGTCCTGTGTATGAAATGTAAACGTTATGTTAAGTGCCTATTTTGAGGAAAGGCAATGCTGAAGATAATACAGTGTTCCCAGTAAGTACTTAGTGTAAGCGAGGCAAAACTTTACCTCTATCAGCATTTTCAGCTAGGCTTAAAAATTAAATTGACATAAGATAGGTCAACAGGAGAAAGGCATACATTTTACAGGACACAGGAGCCCTCATAAGAAAATAAAGACACAAAGAATTGACAAAACCTAAATTTCAGATGGGGTTAAAGTAACAAAACTGTGTGAGGAGACAAAAAAAGTTAAGAATTATTTTAACAAGGTCAGTTTGTGCAGAATTTTCTCAGCTATGACATGCCTTGGAAGAATTCTTTTTTCTCCTGGTACTGGGAGGGCATCTTCCACATGGGAGGTTTTATCTCCTGTTTTCAGGAAGAAAAGGGAGATTAAAATGCTCTTCTTGGATTTGCTGTTTTTCAAGTGTCTTTATCTCAAATGAATCCTTTGTCAAAGTGGCATGCTTTAGGGTGGTATATTCTGCCACCCTTCATTAAGAAATTCTTGAGAACTGACAGGAGCTACTAGGCTCTTTTGAATATATTATGCCACTTAATCCCTTTAGAAGTCCAGCAAAATCTCCATTTTATAGTAATATACATTCAAGGTGACATCTTAATTGCCTGCAACATATAAAGGAAGAACATTTGATCCCTGGTATAACTGCTACATAGTCCAGACTTTCAACTATGCCAGATGGTATTCAGTATTACCCTCTACCACTTGGTAATGTCTCAATTGGCATTTGTTGAAAAGAAAATAATATAAAATTTCTTACTGATGAAGGAGATTTATCAAAACTTTAACAATTACCCATAATTTGGCTACTTTAATTAGGGTAGAAATTTTAATGATACACCTTTGTTTATTTAGCAATATGATACCCATTGTAATTTATTTAAATAATAAAGCACAACTTTTAGCTTCAAAGGCCTCACAGGATAGTAGAGGAATTTTATGATGAGAAATATCTAAGTAACCGCTTGGATCTTCCCTAAAATGCTTCTTTGAGGAGTAGGCTTGTGTACTAAGACAAGAAAACTTTGAAACTGGTTAGGAAAGCATGGAATATTTACCAAAGCACCTGACAAAATACAGGATAGATATTAGAAAGTCTAGATATTCAAAGACGTTGGAAAATATTTTAAAAAGGAGAACTAATGGGTTTATAGGACAGTATAAATATCTCAAGGATTCATATTTGAAATAGAATATAGTTCTTATGCTTTTCAAAGGATCATTTTCTGTTGAATTAATATATGGCTTAGGGTTAGAAAAGTAATTTCATCTTTGACCTCTTTCCCTTATATTCTTTAGTTTCCAAAGCTGTAAAATGAGGTCATATACATGTGAAATATTTCCAAACACATATCCATTTGCAATCCAATAAAACTGAGGCTGAAAAACTACTATAAATGCTCTTGTATAGCAGTATAACAAATGTCTATTAATTTCTTTCAAAATTGTATTTCCTAAATTGTGTTCTGAGAAATTATATTGATATAGTTTTTGTGTTTGTCCACACCCAAATCTCAGGTTGAATTGTAATCTCCAGTGCTGGAGGTGGGCCCTGGTGGGAGGTGTTTGGATCATGACAGTGGATCCCTCATGGCTTGGTGCCATCTTTATGACAGTGAGTTCTTGTAAGATTTGGTCATTTAAAAGCGTGTGGCACTTCCTCTCCATTCTTTCTTTCTTGCTCCAGCTTTCACCATGTGACATGCCTGTTTCCCTCTTCATCTATCACCTTGAGTAAAAGCTTCCTGAGGCCTCCCCAGAAGCTGAGTGATGCTGGTGTTATGCTTCCTGCACTACTTGCAGAACCATGAGTCAATTAAACTTCTTTTGTTTACAAATTACCTAGTCTCAGGTATCTCCTTATAGCCATGCAAGAATGAACTAATACACCTACGTACTTATAAAGGCTAACAAGTTTTATGTACCAAAAATGCACTAAAAGATTTTAGGGTCAATAATTTGGGAAAAACTGAATTAATCAAAATTAAACAATTGCATTTATTACAGAACATTTAGAGTATTTAACATACTAATGTGAACTGTGAAGTTTCAAGAGAGGATGTCCTGTACAGCTTTTCTAAATATAATTTGCGCATGGAAAAGGTTTTCATAAGAACTTTCAACATCACAAGGGATAAATGTAGCTTGAGTCAGAGTATTTAAAACAACGTGTTAATGTGGAAACAAAAAAGTACATCAATGTGGAAATATCTGAACTATTGAGTATATTAACTAAAGTGATAGTCTTACATTCCATAAATTATAAAGTACTTCACTAACCTATATAAAATATCACTATCATAACACAACCTCTGCTGAGGGTGCAAGCCAAATTATTTGGAGATCTTTGGGGCTACAATGGCTGATAGTATCATGATGTCCAAGCTGAAATGAATCAGACTTGTGAAATTCATAATAGTTCTTTCAGTTTTTAATAATTAAAACTATTGTTCAACAATTTTAATAATTATAACATATCACTCTTTGCAAAACTATGACAACAGTGAAGGTAATGAGATGTGAAACACTTATCTTACATGCAAAATTTAAGAGCATGCCAAACCTCAGTAACCAAGAGAAATCTTATCTTAATGCAGCATTTTAAAAAATCAAAAATAATCCAAAAAATCTGTGGTGGACAAAATGTCAAAAATTGTAGTAAAGATAAATCCAGCATTACTAGATTTTCCTTTTGCCTCAGGCTTCAGTATGGTTCCTTGGTCCACTGGTTCCTTGCCATAATTTTATCCATAATTTAGTTAGAAATTATCTGTATAAAATTTCAAACATAAAACTGTTCTCATAGCAAATAGAATAACATTTTGTTTGGTTCGTCATTAGTGGTCTGATTTAATTTTATTATTATAATATATGGGGAAAATACAAAAAAATACAAAACACTAATAAAACTCTTTGAAAGTTACAGAGAAAAAAAATGACAGTTTCTACAAATCAAGCATTGTCATTGATTTTTTTTTAAGTTTCCTTTTGTTTCAAAGGCTCTTTCCCCAAAACAATTATTTGTATGTTTGCAAAACAATACTTAATAGGGAAATATATTTATGCTTGGGGATAAAAATCTACTTATCAACCGGGATCCATCTTTTATGGTAACAATTATTATAAGAGCTTAAATTAAACATTTTTGACAGAGTATTTAGCTATTTGGTAGGTAGTTAGAATACATGGAAATTTCCTCCAGCAACATTTGGTGCATCCCTGGTGGCATTAAAAAAATTCTAGAACCTATCTAGGGAGTCATGTGAAATTTGCTCACTAGGAAAATCTGTTTTGTGCAGATTGTGTATTTATTTGAGCAGTAAAACAGATGCAGAGTATATTTTGCCTTGCACTATTTTTCCTTATGTTTAATTGTAACTTACAGCCAGAAAGAAGATATAAAATACAATCAAATGGGAGAGTAAAACACATTCAGAAAAGCAATTTTGATCATAAGCATGTGGTATCTATAGAAACTGTTATGTTGGAAAAGGGTTTGCCATTTCAGTGATCGAGTTAATGAAGGTATCATTAGATCTCTATTTTAACACAGCAATTTGTTACATATTACACTTTATGCAGCTAAGCTGTTATATTGCTAATTTAGCTTTTAAGAATATTAAAATCAGAAATTCTTTTATTTTATACAGAACAAAAGGAATACTGAATATTTGGGATAAATATTTTTTTCTGTTTAGAAACAAGCTACAATATTATGGGGAGATACTTTGATGAAGAGATTCCTCAGTAAGAACTGTGAGTTCTGCCTCCTTCACGAAAGCAGGCATGGTCCATGAGGCTACCAGACCCAGCTATGTCTGGGAGAATATACAGGTGTTAAATTAGCTAGAGGAAATGTTCTCCAGGTCCTGAAGGTTGATGCACCATATGGAATATTACAGCATTTCTTAAACAACAATAAAAAGCAAGTGAAATAGGGGCAGGAAGACAGAAAGAATAATAAAAACATCTAGGTAGTTCAACTCTAAACTATTTTCTAATCATTCATAAGTTTCTATATACCATAAGAACAGATCTCTGGGACTATGGATTAACTAATGCTTTATTCAGTCTGCATGCACAATTCTCCAGATTCTGTCATAAATTATCTAAACCATTATTGAGAGAAAGTCTTTCTATACCATAGACTCTGTGTGTTCAAGGTGGTGGTGCATTCCAGTTTGAGGTCCCAAGCACTGGTCTACCAATGATCTTCGCACCCTTATGACCACTATACCAGCACGAAGTAAAAACTACATTTTATCATCCTCTTTGTCTTCCTCAGACCAAGCACAATGATTTTTCTATAATGCTAAATATAGCATTATATTTATATTTATATATCCTCCTTCAGATTAAGCTCTGTTACACCAATCACCTTCATTATTTTCTAGAGAACATTTGCAGGTAGTTTGCAGTTGGATTTTCCAGTTAAATGTAATAGCACTATCCATCTAATCAGTTATATGTAGGTATCACAGGCTTCCCCATCCTCAACAAAGGAATGTATTTTTAGGAAAATCGAGAACTATATTTTCCCATCTGTGTCTTCATTTCAAAGGACTACTGTAATTTTTTTGAGACATCCTAATTGTTATATATATATTTTCTCTCCATTTGGTGCCCCTTTGAAAGAAGGCATATTCAACAAAAGTCATCAAGCGAGAGAATTTATATCAGCAAATTATCTAAATTCAGCCATCAGGCCTACATGCAAATGAGAAGCAGAAAGAATAAACAAAATCACACCTTTCAAATTCAAAAGATCCATGAGACAATATGTCTCATATCAGAAGTTTAATCCTACCATTACTCTCTCTATTCATGCTCAGATAATTTGGCTTTTTCTCTCTCCCTCTCTCTGTAATATTCAGTTGACCACTTTTGTTTCCTCTAGTGTGCCTTACCATGATGGCAAATCCAATGTTCTATTTCTATAAGATAAAATTCACTCCTCATTCTTCAACAAGCTCTATCAACATTTTACTTAATCCAAAATGGTCTTCAGAAAACTCTATGTTAGATAGCCACCATAAACGCAGGACATACTGATTGGAGTTTTGATTTACTGTCCTAACTATTTATTTTTACTGCACAAAGGAAACACTTGTTCCTTCCTGTTTTGCATTTCAGAAGAAAATTCGGGATGGTCCAAATGACAGACTCCAGAATGATTCTAGATATTATGGACCACATCTGTAACAATAACACACAACAAACTTAGGACTGAAAATGTAGCTAATAAAGAACTATACTTATTAATCCAATCATTTGCTGTGTCAAGACTGGGTTAGAATAAAGAGTGGATCTGAAGGGAAAATGAAAATACCCAGGACACCAGAAAATCAAGAGTAAATGAAAAACCAACAAATAAGAAATAATACCCAGGGAACCTTGGAATCGCAGAGGATTAGTGGGTGAGACCTGCGGGGAATGAAAAAGGATGGGAACCTAACTCCATTTTGGATGACAATCCCTTCTACTATTCAACACATTTTGTAATGATGCCACTTCAGTTCAAGAGCGAGATTATATTACTGCTCATGACCCTGAAGGCATGATCCATGAGGCTACAGAACAGTTGTTTTTACACAGAAAAATAGGATCAATGTCCTTACATAAGACACACCAAATCTGTGGCTTTAATGTTAGAAATTTATATCCTTACAATTCTGGAAGCTGGGATGTCCAAGATCAAGAGGACAGCAGATTCAGTTTCTACTGGGGTACCCCTTCCAGTCTTCTTGCAGGCAGCTGCCCTCTTGTGCATCTTTGTTTCTCAGATTTTAAATGAACTACTCAAAGAATCTGTTACAGACTGAATGTTTGTGTCTTCTCCAAATTCATATGTTGAAGTCTTAAAACCCAGGGCAGCTGTGTCTGGAGATAGAAGCTTTAAGGATAAATGAAATTATAAAGGTGGGGCCCCAATCCAATAGGATCAATGTCCTTATATAAGACACACCGAAGAGCTCTCTCTCTCTCTCTCTCCCCACCTCTCTTTCTCTCTTTGCCACATTAGAAAGCACAAGGCAGCTGCCTGCAAGAAGCCAGGAAGAGGTCCCCCAGCAGAAACCAAGTCTGCTGTCACCTTGATCATCGACATCCCAGCTTCCAGAATTGTAAGAAAATAAATTTCTAACGTTGAAGCCACAGATGGGGTTACACATCACAATTCCGGAAGCGGGGATTGTGGGATTTGTTCTGGTAGCCAAGCTGACTAACACAGAACCAGAACACTCCAACTCTATATTCCAAAGGAGGAGAGAAAAAAAAAAGTTAAGGAGAAAAAGAACCCCAAAAACTCTTAACTAAAATTTGGATTCGAATAAAATATCCTCAAATCAGAGGAAACTTCCTAGAATAGGCAATGCCATGAGTTTTAAAGGATGAAAAAGAGTTTAGTTAAGCAAAGATGAAAAAGAAAGTCAAGTCATGAAACAAGGGCACATGAAGAAGACATACAGGTGAAAAACATCATAATGGTGCAGAAATGCAAGGAGCTGGAGAAGAAAAAGATTTCAAACTAAAGGGCAGGTGGGATGAGGTCATTGGGGGCAGATCAGATGCCTACAAATTATTTTAAAATTTGCAATATACATATCTAATTAAAATCCTCCTTTAAAATTTGCTCCCTATATGTGCCTCATCAGAATTGCTTATTTGGAAATAAGAGCGCTTATTAGGAAATATACTATTTCTACATGGTTTCTATTATTTTAAAAGGATAACACAAGTTGACCTTTCTCCCAATTTTTCTATTCATTTTATGAGACAAACAAGCCTTGGCACAGAGGAAGGTGAGGTTCAGACTTTTTTCTATGCAGTTCTTTCAACAGACATCAAAAACTCTATATTAGAACATATGATATATAGGAGTGTAGGGAGGGTACAAACCACAATATAAAATAAAGTTCAAGTTAATTTATTCTCAGTCTGGAAAGTTGGCCAAACTTCTGATTCTGGATTTTTTTATTTTCAAAAAATATAGTCTGTGGCATTAATTTCTAATAATTGTGTATTTTAACATATGAAAACAAATAGACCAAAATGCTCTGTTAAGGATCAAACAAATAAAAATGTCTCATATATTTATCTAGAGGAATGGCTCCTTCTTCAAGCAATAGGTGTGCTTATTTTCTTGATTAAAAAATCAAGTAAAATATTTAGCAGTATGTTATGTATGCTAAGAAATGCATTTGCACATTTTGAGATCTCTGCATTTGAGAGGATTTAAAAATTAACGACTGGTCAGGCAGCAGTCAGGATACAGGTGTCATTTCTTCAGAAAGCCTAAAATTAATCATAGTTGCTCATATGGTCTTCAAATCAATTGAGTTATGTGTATTATTAATACTACATGTGTTATGCTTAATTGCTCCTTAAAATATCTTCAAAAATATGACACTGATTCAGCATGGAAACAAAAATGTGTATGAACATAAAAGTATGGCAAAAAAGCAGATTGATATTTGATCAAAATAAATTCATGGCAAGATAGCAGAAAAGTTCCTTTGTGATGGGTGAATAAAAGTTTCAAAACATGTATTAACTAACTAAATCCTTTAACTATTAATTTTCTGATTTTAAAATAATTGCTGATTTTATATGTCTATTTTAGCAGCATCAGAATTGTATTATTACATAGACATATGGTTAGGTTCATTTTCTGTGTTTTTAAGAACAATTATGTATAGTAAGATCTATTTTCTAAGTTTCAAACATGGTCTCAGAACACTGTAACATTGGCAATATTTCTCGGGTTTGCATGAAGAAACAATGCAAGCGATGAAATAATAGTTTAACCTGTGAATCATGTTGGTAAATAAAATCAGACTGCTAAATGAAAAAAATATTTATTTGTTCCTACTTTCTTTAAAATTAGTATGGTTGTATAAAATAAACTTGTTAATGCTATGTTTTAGGGTTTATAATATATGGAGATATAGTGCATATACAAACAGTGAGATGAAGAATGGCACCTGAGTGTTGAATAGGCCTAGGTTGAAAGGTTTCTGCATTTATGCAGAGTGATAAAATATTAATTCTAAGTAGGCTGTGAAAAAAGTTAAGGATGTATGTCTTAATCCTTATAACAACCAGTAAAAAATGTCAAAAGGAATAGAAAAAAAATGCCAAAAATAAAATAATTTCTAATTTATTAAAGAGAAGAAGACAAGAGAGGTGAACAAAATGAAGAAAAATCAGTGAGATCAAACAGAAAACAAGTTCTTCTTTTGAGTTAAATCCAAACATAACACTAATTATGATGAATTTTAATAAACTAAAAACTCCATTTGAAAGTCAAAGATTATCAAAATAGATAAAAAACAAGATTCACCTGTGTGTTGTCTACAAGAAGTATAAAGAAAGTATGGACATACAGAAACTGGAAGCAAATTAATAGAAAAAAAATATACCATAGAAATGGTAAGTGTAAGAAGATTGGAATGGCTATGTTAATATGAAGCATAATAGGCTGCAAGATAAAAGAGTATTACCCAGATAAAGAGAGGGCATTTCAGAACCACAAAAAACAGGTCAATTCATCAGGAAGAAATAGCAATAATAAATGTTTATATTTCTAACAGCCTCAAAATACATGAAGCAAACTTGACAAAATGAAAAAGAAAAATAACAACTTCTAAACCACGGGAAGATATTTTAATGCCTCTCTCTCTCAACAATTAATTAAACAATCTACCAAAAAGTGAATAAATAAAGACGTAGAGCATCTGCATACCATTCACAAATGCTTAATCTCATTGATATTTATAAAATATAATATGCAAAATCTTTAGAATACACATGTTAGGCAAGTGCATATGGTGTGTTCACCAAGAAGCTGGAACATAGAATAATTCTCAATTAATTTATAATGATTAAAGTCACATAAATTATCTTCTGAGATCACAATGGTATTATAGTAGGAATAAATAGTAGTGAGATGTTTAGGAAACCACCAAATATTTGAAAATTAAATAATAATTGGTAAAATAAATCTATAATAAATAATAAATCTATTGGTAAAAGAAAAATATCACAAAGGCAAATAGAAAATTTTTCAAGCTGAACAATAGTAAAAACATATAAAACTTTTGGGGATACACATAAAATAATGCTTAGAAGTAAAATTTTTGTTTTAATTTTGTTTCATTTAAACAAAGAGAAGTTTAAAGTCAAGGTTCTACTCCATAAAAAATAGAAATGAAACTAACCAACTAGAAGAAAGACAATGAAGAAAATCAACCTTTTTGTTTCTGGTTCTTTGAAAATAGTCAACAAAATTTGTAAACAACTAGCTGAACCCATCAATAGAAAACAGAGGACAAAAATCACTAATATTAGGAATTAAAGAGGAGTTGTTCCTACAAGACCCTACAGATTAAAACAATAATAAGAGAATGTTATGAAAAATTTTGCCAACATATTAGTAATTTATATGAAAGTGATATATGGAGTTGTAAAGAAGAAATTCATATCCTATATAATTATGTATCTACTACAGAAATTAAATACACTAACCCATAAAGAAAACTCTAGGCTTGGATGATTTTACTGGTAAATTATACCAAATATTTAAGGATGAAATAATACTAATTGTATACAAACTCTTTCAGAAAATACAGAGGCAGGGGAAGGTTTTTTAGGGAATTTTATAAGGACAACATTACCAAAACCAGACAAGACCTTAGAAAGAAATAAGTCTACAGATCACTAACATCGTTTATAAACTTAGACATAAACACCCATGACAACGAATTAGCAAATCAAATACAACAATGTATATTTAGAAAAATGATAGCACATAAACTAAGATCTAGTGCATAGACTAAGTGGGATTTAGCTCAAAAAGCAAATGTTAAAGCATTTTAAAAACCAATCTAATTTATCATAATAATAGAATAGAGGAGAAAAGCCCTGTGATCAACTTAATGCAGTAGCATCAATTAAAAATGCATTATCTCTCAGAAAAGTAGTAATTAATAGTAACTTCCTTATTCTGATCAAAGAAATCCTCAAAAAACTTACACAGGCACAGAAACACCATCACAGAGTTGCTATAGTAACATCTTTTTGAATTGAAATGCTAACAACAGAGATATAACACTTGAAATAGACTCCAAGTGTTCATTTAGTTCGTATTAGTTTGTTCTCACACTGCCATAAAAGAACACCTGAGACTGGGTAATTTATAAAGGAAAAAGGTTTAATTGACTCAGAGTTCCACAGGGCTGGGGAGGCCTCAGGAAACTTACAATCATGGTGGAATGCAAAGGGGAAGCAAGCTTGGACCTCCTCACATGATGGCGGGAGAAAGAAGAATGATAGCAAAGGGTAAAGAGCCCATTATAAAACCATCAGATCTTGTGAGAACTCACTGGCTATCAGGAGAACAGCATAGGGGAAGCTCCCTCTGAGCCAATCACCTCCCACCAGATCTCGCGCTAGACACAGGCAGATTAGGGAGATTATAATTCAAGATGAGATTTAGGTAGGAACACAGCCAAACGATATCACCATACCTCACAGTTTTGCTTTGTGCACTATATGTTAGTCTACTCTTGAGCTAGCAATTCAAGTAGAAAATATGATACCTCTATTCTTAACTTAAAATATCTTAACTTCAAATACCTACCCTCTACTTTTCCTCATCTGTACAATGGGAATAATAATAACATTCATCTCATGATGTTTATATAAGGATGAAATGAGTTAATTTATGTGAGATGCTACAGCACTTGGTGCATAGTAAGGGCTTTGTGTGTTTTTTCTTATAAAATGTACAATAACTATCACATGAAACTGTTAATTGCTTTTCATATCACAGAACTTGGATAAGAATCCCACATAATATCTGTCAGTCAGATTGCTGACATTTACTGTCTCCTAACTGGTATTATTTTGTTGAGATTTTTCTCCACTTACACTGATGTCATTTAAAATGACTACTTTTATTTTTTGTAATATGGGTATCTCCCTAGCAAACTTTAGTGTCACCACTTCATATATTCATAATATTTACATTTAGTTGGTTCCAATCTGTCTAAGGTGTAAAAAATCATTTTTGTGGAACTCAATATAATAGTCGGCCTACTTTCAACAGTAGCTGATTGAGAATATTTCATAATGACAACAAACCAGTTTTGAATATAAGTGAATTTTGATGAATTATTCATCAAATTATGAGTATTTGAATAATAGAAGAGCATTGGGCTATTATAAGTGCTTACCCATGTCATACAATAAGTATACGATGTAAGGATTTTTATCTGGATCTTGTAGATGAGAAAGAAACTAAGAGAGCTTGAGTCATGTATTTGGGGTCTCACTGATAGTGAGGTTATAAATTCAAACTCAGGTCTGCTTGATTCCAGATACATTGATAGCTTGTTTCTCATAGTAATGTGTCAGACATATTACTCAGTAAGTTTACAGCCAAGACATGCTGCCTGTGTAGCACCTGGACAATAACGGCATTCCCCAGGTGCCTGTGTCACAAACTCTGAGAACTGGTGTTTTGCACCACTCAGCACTGCATGCTTTATCTGGCTATGAATTATCCATCACATTTCTACAATAACACACATGGCTCCCACTTCATTGACCTCCTGCAGCTTGGCAAAAGTGATCCCTGAAAGCCTGCTTACTTCTTAAACTTTTGATGAAACTAGAATACATCCTTCTGAGCTGGCAGGATTACTTACCTTTCATTTCTTTACAGCAGGTTTCATAACATACCTTGAAACACCCCAGTTCATTATGTATTTTGTTTGGAAATTAATTGCATCTTAGCAGCAGGTCCATCCTTCACCATTGATTATTTCCCTCCCTCTATTTTTTGGGATTTTTGTTCCAGTCATGTTCGTCTTTAACTAATATTTTTATTTTTTTTTTTAATTTCTGCTATGTAGACACACCTTGACAATCAGAAATGCACACTTACATTCTCAGCTTGACAGTATGCCATATATGCTTAAAGTATACAACTTTCTTTTCCTTTTCAAATTGGAAACACATAATTTTACTTAAAAACTAGTGCAAGTAACTAATACAAAAGAATTTAATCTAGAAAACATAAGCTCTGTTACCTTTCACTCTCACTTCTATAATAGGTAAATGCACATTTAAAATTGGATATTATCAAATTGCCATCTTAAGAATTTATATCTATTTCATTAACACCCACAACAGATGAATGTGCCAGCTTCCACATACGCTAACTGTATGAGTCAGGGTTCAAATAGGAAAACAGGTATCTCTACATTTATTTATTTGTTCATTTGAGACAGGGTCTCACTCTGTTGCCCAGGCTACTGTGCAATGCCATGATCACCACTCACTGCAGCTTGGAACTTCTGAGCTCAAGCAATCCTCCCACTTGAGCCTCCCTAGTAGCTGGGACTACAGGCCTGCACCACCACACCTGGATAAATTCTTTAATTTTTTGTAGAAATGGGGTCCCACTCTGTTGCCCAGGCTGGCCTTAAACTCCTGGGCTCAAGGTATCCTCCCGCCTTGGCCCCTCTACATTTAAAACAGGAAGTTTGTGACACAGGTAATTGAAGAGTTGAGAAACCAAACCAAGTGTGGTGAAGTGATTCTGGGATTTACTAATTAGAAGGCTTATTGTTAGAAGGCTACTGCTATTACTCCCATGTGGTATGAATTTATGGTATGCCAAGCTGGGAATTAAGGTGGGTACATGTGGAGTGGTAGCCTTGGTGAGAGGAGAATTTTGTCACTGACATTATTTAGAATTGCTAGCACATAGGTATAATAAAAACAGAATGGTTGTTACTAGGTTTCAATATGATTTTAAAATTATCTTCCTACAAGGTACTCCCTTATAGCCCACACCCACCACTCCAATGTTTTGCACTGGGTATGACACTGGTGGAGGGACAGTGGGAAGATGAGGTGTTACCAGAGCCAGGAAGCTGAATTTATCAGCTAGAAACAAAGCCAAGGAAGCAGTGTTGCCAGTCACAGCCACTACACTAGAATGAAGGGGGTAAAAAATAACTTGACTTACTCTTTTGATTCAACCTGCAGTCTTCCACTGGTTCATTACTTTGTCAAAAGTGGCTGGAAGGCAACGGACATTAGCTGGATAATGTGCTCTGTAAGCGCCAGCCCTCCTACCGTGAAGAACACAGAAGAGAATTAGCAAAAACTGGAGTGAAGAGTACATAGGCAAATAACCAGTAAACGCCAGACTCTAGAGATCACCAACTGTGTCAATATCTTCCACTCTAGCAGAGAAATGAACATCATTTTTTTTCCTGTGACTGGTAGTTGGGTCAAATGATTTTAAATGTCCATTGCTCATTTGTTGTCCTTTTCTTCTGAATAGCCAGCTTATGTAATTAGTAAATTTTTATATTGGGTTATGTGTAAATCTTTTAAAAAATGTCTTGGGTAGAGTTTCTTTATCCATTCTTGATAATAACTCTTGTTCATATTTGTAACAACATGTTACATTATGTTTTGCCTTTCACTTTTGTCATATGCTATTCAGAAGCTTTAACTTATTTTGTGATGTGTGACAATCTTTGTTATTATGTCCTTCTTTGGAAGGTCTCCTGTAACCCAATATTATAAAAACTGTCTTCCTATATTATTTTTATATTCTGATGGCTTTATTGTTCCTGTTTAATTTTTTAGTCCTTGTAAAATAGATTGGGGACCGTGGTAGTTAAAGCTTGAAATTAATTTTTCTTTTCTAAACAACATAAAGTTTTCTCAACATGACTTATTAAGTAATCTATTATTTCCTCACTTACATGAAATATTACCACTGCCATACTTAAAATGTGTTTTAAAAAGTAATCTTAAACATAATTAAACAAATCTGAAACTAAAACTTGATTGCCTATTTTTATGAAGGTAGTAGCTTTAATCTTTGGGGGATTAAAAATAATTACAAATAAGCCAGCATGCCTTGAATATAATAATGGTACCTGATTTCACCATATCATTTCTGATAAGCTGGCTAATGTTTTTGTCATTGCCATTGGTTGCTTTGTCGGTCTTCTTTATCTTTTCATTTTTGCATAACTGACCAAAAGCTATGTTAGTGATTCCCTGTGGCTCAAATATAAGTAAAATACAATGTTGTTCTAGAAAAAATACATTAAACAAATGTTAAAAATTCCTATGGTGATTTAAAAGATGTTCTCAGCAGCTAACATGGTAGTCAATGAGAAAAAAAATGAAAGCTTTTCTCTAAGATCAAGAAGAAGATGGGAGGTTCAGTTTTGGCACTTCTATTGAACATAATACTGAAAATCTTAGCCAGAAAAATTAGGCAAGAACATGCGGTAAAAGGCATCCAGATTGTAAAGGAAGAAACCAAAGTTTTTCTATTCACAGATAGCATGATCCTATATATAGAAGACCTTAAAGATTCTACATACACACAAAACCAAACCAAAATAAAAAATTCTGTCAGAACTAATAAATGAATTCAATAAACTTGTAAGTTGAAAAATAAGTACACAAAATTGTGTTTTTATACAGTTAACAATGAACAATCCAAAAATGAAATTAAGAAACCAATCCCATATACACTGCAAAAAAAAGTTCTCGAATCCATATGGAATCTCAAGAGACATCAAATAACCAAAACAATAATAAAAAGGAACAACTCTGGAGGACCCACACTTTCTTACTTCAAAACATATTTCAAAGGTACATTGATCAAAACCATAGAACTTTGCCATAAAGACAGACATATAAACCAATGGAACTGAATAGACAGCCCAGAAATAAATCCTCACATATACAGTAAAATGATTGTCAATAGGGTGCCAAGACCACTCAATGGGGAAATGACAGTCTCCTTAAAAATTGGTACTGGAAAAACTGTATATCCATATAAAAGAATGAAGTTGTACCTTTATCTTATATCATATACAAAAATTAACTCAAAATGGATGAAAGACCTAAACATAAGATCTAAAACCACAAAACTCATAGAAGAAAACATAGGTAAAACCTTCCTGCAATTGGATTTGGCAGCGATTTATTGGGTATGACATTAAAAGCACAGGCAACAATTTAAAAATAAATAAATAGAACCACATCAACGTTTAAAACTTTTGTGCATCAAGGGATACAATCAACAGAATTAAAAAGCAATCCACAGAATGGAAGAACATACTTTCAAATCACATACCTGATAAAGAATTGATATCCAGAATGCATAAAGAACTCCTACAACAAAAAAACTAACAACCAATTTAAAAAGGGACAAAAAAGTTAATATATATTTCTCGAAATAAAATGTATAAATAGCCAAAAGCATTTGAAAAGATGTTCAACATCACTGATCATTAGGGAATTATAAATTAAAACTAAATGAGATACCACCTCCTATCTATTAGGATGACGACTATTAAAAAACTACAGAAAATCAGTGTTGGTGAGGAGATGAACAAATTAGAATTATTCATTACTGTTGGTGGGAATGTAAAACAGTATAGTAACTATGGAAAGCAGTATAATATTTCTAAAAAACAAAAATAGCCTGGGCACAGTGGTTCACATTTGTAATGCCAACACTCTGGGAGGCTGAGACAGATGGATTACAAGGTCAGGCGATCAAGACCATTCTTGCCAACATGGTGAAACCCCATCTCTACTAAAAATACAAAAATTAGCTGGCATGGCAGTGCATACCTGTAGTCCTAGCTACTCAGGTGGCTGAGGAAGAAGAATTGCTTGAACCTGGAAGACAGAGGCTGCAGTGAGCTGAGACTGCACCACTGCACTCCAGCCTGGGCAACAGAGCGAGACTCTGTGTCAAAAAAAAAAAAAAAAAAATCGAAATAGAATTACCATATGATTCATCATTTCCAATCCTTAAATAAATATTTGTATACCCATGTTCATAAAGTATTATTCACAGTAGTCAAAACATGGAAACAACTCAAGGGTCCATCAACAGATGAATGAATAAACAAAATGTGTTACATAATGACAATAGCATATTACACAATGTTAAAAAGAAAGGAAATTTTGACACATGTTACAGCATGTATGCACCTTGAGGATATACTAAGTGCAATAAGTCAGTCATTAAAGGATAAATATTGTACAATTCCACTTATACGAGGTACATAGAGCAATCAAATTCATAGAGACAGAAAGAGAATGGTAGTTCCAGGGGTGGGATAATAGGGAATTACTTTTTAATGAGCACCACATTTCAGTTTTAAAAGATGAAAAATGTTCTGAAGATGGATGGTGGTGACAGTTGCATAACAGTGTCAATTTACTTAATGCCACTGAATTGTACACTTAAAAATGATTAAGATGGTCAACTTTATGTTACATGTTACATGCATTGCCACAACTTAAAACACATTTGAGGGAATAATTGAGGAAAACTTCCCCAGCCTTGCTAGAGATCTAGACATCCAAATTCAAGAAGCTCAAAGAACACCTGAGAAATTCATCACAAAAATATCAAAGCCTAGGCACAAGTCATCAGGTTATCTAAAGTCAAGATGAAGGAGAGAATCTGAAGGGCTATGAGACAAAAGCATCAGGTAACCCATAAAGAAAAACCTATCAGATTAACAGTAGATTTCTCAGCAGAAACCCTACAAGCTAGAAGGGGTTGGGGTCATATCTTTAGCCTCCATAAACAAAGTAATTATCACCCAAGAATTTTGTATCCAGTGAAATTAAGATTCATAAATGAAGGAAAGATAGTCTTTTTCAGACAAGAAAATGCTGAGAGAATTCACCACTACTAAGCCAGCACTACAAGAACTGATAAAAACAGCTCTAAATCTTGAAACAAAGCCTGGAAATACATGAAAATAGAATTTCCTTAAAGCATAAATCTCACAGGACCTATGAAACAGCAATACAATGAACGAAAATCAAGGTATTTGGGCAATAAATAGCACAATAAATAGAATAGTACCTCACATCTCAATACTAACATTGAATGTAAATGGCCTAAATGCTCCACTTAAAAGATACAGGATAGCAAAATGGGTAAGAGTTCACCAACGAAGTATCTGCTGTCTTCAAGAGACTCAACTGGAACATAAGAACTCACATAACCTTAAGGTAAAAGGATAGAAAAGATATTTCATGCAAATGGACACCAACAGCAAGCAGCAGTTGGTTATATCAGACAAAATAAACTTTAAAGCAATAGCAGTTAAAAAAGACAAAGAAGGCTATTATATAATGATAAAAGGATGAGTCCAACAGGAAAATAACACAATCCTCTCTCTCTCGCTCTCTCTCTCTCTCTCTCTCTCTATCTATCTATATACACCTAACAGTGGTGCTCCCAAATTTATAAAAAGTTATTACTAGACCTAAGAAATGAAACAGACAGCAGCACAATAATAGTTGGGGACTTCAATACTCCACTGACAGCACTAGGCAGGTCATCAATACAGAAAGTCAGCAAATGGACTTAACCTATACTCTACAGCAAATGCACTTAGCAGATATTTACAGAACATTCTACCCAACAACTGCAGAATATACATTCTATTAATGAGCACATGGAACATTCTCCAAGATAGACTATATGATAGGCCACAAAACAAGTCTCAACCAATTTAAGAAATTCAAAATTATGGCAAGTAGTCTCACAGACCACAGTGGAATAAAGTTGGAAATCAACTCCAAAAGGAACCCTCAAAATCATGTAATTACATGGAAATTAAATAAACTTCTCCTGAATGATCATTGGGTCAACAATAAAATCAAGATGAAAATTTAAAAATTATTTGACTCAAACAATAATAGTTACACAACCTATCAAAACATATGGTATACAGCAAAGGCAGTACTAAGAGGAAAGTTCATAGCATTAAGTGCCTACATCAAAAAGTCCAAAATAGCACAGAAAGACAATCTAAGGACGTACCTCAAGGAACTGGAGAAACAAGAACAAATTAAACCCAAACAAGGCAGAGGAAAAAAAAATAACCAAGATCAGAACAGAGCTAAATGACACTGAAACCAAAAAACAAAGCAAAATACAAATGAAACAAAAAGCTGATTCCTTGAAAAGATGAATAAAAGTGATATACCATTAGCCAGAGTAACCAAGAAAAGAAGACAGATGACCAAAATATGCTCAATTAGAAATGAAATGGGAGATGTTACAACTGATACCACAGAAATACAAAAGATCTTTTAAGGCTACTATGAACACCTCTATGCACCTAAACTAGAAAACCTAGAGGATATGGATAAATTTCTGGAAATATACAACCCTCCTAGATTAAGCCAGGAAGAAATAGAAACTCTGAACAGACAAAAAACAAGCAGTGAGATTGAAACGGTAATTAAAAGGTCACCAGCAACAACAAAAAATGCCCACTACCTGATGGATTCACAGCTGAATTCCTATTAGATATTCAAGGAAGAGTTGTTACCAATCCTATTGACACTATTCCACAGGATAGAGAAAGACAGACTCCTCCCTAAATCATTCTACAAATCCAGTTTCACCCTAATACCAAAACCAGGAAAGGACATAACAAAAAAAGAAAACTATAGACTAATATTCGTAGAACATAGATATAAAATCCTCAGCAAAATACTAGCTAACTGATCCTGAGAGCATATCAACAAGGTAATCCACCATGATCAAGTGGGTTTCATACCAGGGATCCAAGGATGATTTAACATCTACAAGTCAATGAATGTAATATACTACATAAATGGAATTGAAAACAAATATCACATGATTATCTCAATAGATACAAAAAAAAGCATGTGACAAAATCTAGCATCTCTTTATGATTAAAACCCTCAGCAAAATTGGCATAGAAGGGACATATCTTAAGGTTAATAAAAAGCCATTGATGACAAACCTATAGCCAACTGTATAATGAATGGGGGAAATTTGAAAGAATTCCCCTTGAGAACTGGATCATGACATAGATGTCCACTATCACCACTTCCTTCTATTCAACATAGTACTGGAGGTCATGGCCAGAGCAATCACACAAAAGGAAGAAATAAAGGGCATCCAAAACAGTAAAGAAAAAGCAAACAGTTACTGTTTGCTGATTATATCATTGTATACCTAGAAAACCCTAAAGACTCACCCAAAAAGCTCCTAGAACTGGTAAATTACTTTAGCAAAATTTCAGGATACAAAATTAATGTACATAAATCAGAAGCCCAGCTATACACCAACAGCAACCAAACTGAGAATCAAATTAAAAACTCAACCCCTTTTACAATAGCTGCAAAAATAAAATAAAATCCTCAGGAATATACTTGACCAAGGAGGTGAAAGACCTCTACAAGGAAAACTACAAATCATTGCTGAAAGAAATACTAGATGACACAAACAACTGGAAACATATCCCATGTGACATGTTTTGTTGTCTCCTCATCTGAATCTCATCTTGAATTCCCACATGTTGTGAGATGTGGGAGGGACCCAGTAGGAGGTAATTGAAACATGTTGGCAAGTATTTCCTGTGCTGTTCTTGTGAAGTGAATAAGTCTCATGAGATCTGATGGCTTTAAAAAGAGGAGTTCCCTTACACAAGCTCTCTCTTTTTGCCTGCTGCCATCCGTGTAAGATGTGCCTTGCTATTCCTTGCCTTCTGCTATGATTGTGAGGCTTCCCGAGCTATGCGGAACTGTAAATCCAAATCAACCTGTTTCTTTTGTAAATTGCCTCATCTCAGGTATGTTCTTATCAGCAGTGTGAAAACAGACTAATACACCATGCTCATGTATGGGTAAAATCAATATCATGAAAATGTCCATATTGTCAAAAGCAGTCTACAAATTCAATGCAATTCCCATCAAAATAGCACCATCATTCTTCACAGAATTAGAAACGACATTCCTAAAATCCGTATGGAGCTAAAAAAGAGCCCACATAGCCAAACCAAGCCTAAGGAAAAGAACAAATCTGGAGGCATTACATTACCTGATTTCAAATTACACTGTAAGGTCATGAAGTCAGCATGTACTGGTATAAAAACAGGCATATAGACAAATGAAACAGAACAGAGACTGGAAATAAAGCTAAATACTTACATTCAACTGATCTTTGACAAAGCAAACAAAAACATAAAGTGGGGAAAGAGTACCCGATTCAACAAATGGTGCTGGGATAATTGGTAAGCCACATGTAGAAGAATGAAACTGGGACCTCTTCCCTCACCTTATAAAAAATCAACTCAAGATGGATCAAGGACTTAAATCTAAGACCTGAAACCATAAAAAAATCTAGAAAACATCATTGGAAGAACCCTTCTAGACATTGGCTCAAGCAAAGACTTGATGACCAAGAACCCAAAAGCAAATGCAAGGGTAAACGAAGATAAATAGATGGGACTCAATTAAGCTAAAAAGCTTCAGCACAGCAAAAGAAATAATCAGCAAAGTAAACAGACAACTTAGATAGTGGGAGAAAATGTTTGCAAGCTATACATAGAACAAAGGACTAATATCCAGAATCTACAAGGAACTCAAACGAATCAGCAAGGAAAAAAAAAAAAATGAACAATCCCATCGAAAAGTGGGCTAAGGGCATAAATAGACAATTCTTAAAAATAAAATATACAAATGGCCAACAAATATATGAAAACATGTGCAACATCACTAATTATTAGAGAAATGCAAATCAAAACCACAATGTGATACCAACTTACTTCTGAAAGAATGGTCATAATTTAAAAATCAAAAAAGATGTTGGTGTGGATGTGGTGAAAAGGAAACACTTTTACACTGCTGTTGGGAATGTAAACTAGTATACCCATATGGAAAATAGTGTGGAGATTCCTTAAAGAACGAAAAGTAGATCTACTATTTGATCCAACAATCCCACTGTTGTGTATCTACCCAGAGGAACAGAAGTCATAACATAAAAAAGATACTAGCACCTATTTATAGCAGGACAATTCTCAATTGCAAAAATACGGAACCATCCCAAATGTCCATTAATCAATAAGTGGATAAAGAAAATGAGGGGATAAATAAAATATATACATACTATGGAATACTACTCAGACATAAGAAAATGAAATAATGGCATTTGCAGCAACCTAGGTGGAATTGGAGACCATTATTCTAAGTGAAGTAACTCAGGAATGAAAAACCAAACATCATATGTTCTCATGCATAAGTGGGAGCTAAGCTGTGAGGACCCAAATGCATAAAAATGGGTGAAAGGGCGGAATGGGAAAGAAGAAGAAGAAGAAGAAATGTGTTCACAAAATCTTTGACACTGATTCCATTAAGAGACAGAGCATATTTTCCCTCCATTTGACAATATGCTGGCCTCAGTGAGTCACTTCAACTATTTACAATGCTGCAGAAGTGTTGCTGTGTTTTTGAAGACTAGTTAAGAAAAGACAATAAAGGTTCCTCTGAGCTCTGTCTTTCAGGACACTCCCCCCTTGAAACCTTGCTGTTCTGCTCTGAGGAAGCCTGAGCTACATGAAGAAACCGTGTGTAAGGGTTCTCTGCCCAATAGCTGGGCCTGTGAGTGAGAAATCTTTTAATAACTCCAGCCTCAGACACTGAGTGTAGTAATATAAGAGACTCAGCTGCTTTTGCACAGTCAACTCCCAAATCATAAAGTTAATATTAATAAGTGAGTATTGTTTTTGTTGCACACCATTATGTGTGTGGTGATTTGTCGTGTAGCATTAACAATCAAAACAATTGCCAAGAGCACAAGCTAAGAAATCAAAGGGACTAGTACTTGGATTTAAGCTTAACGATTTCCAGCTACATTACTTCAGAACTGTTGCTTTAAATTATGTGTAAATTGAGAATAAAAGTATCTATTTCATAAAATTGGCTTGGGTATAAATGAAATGTACACAAAGTATCCTTCACAGGATCTGGAGCATAACTAGCCCTTGGCATTTTATATAGTGCTCAATATTATTGTCATTATTATAAAACTTTGAGTGTACCCTAATTAAAATAATTTACATATACATTTCTATTAAAAATTCCCAAGTTCTGTCATTCATTAATCAAAGTTAAATATTTCTTCTGATATTAATGTTGACTCCCAAATACAGGCTAGATTCCCATTCTAGTTGAATATTGGCTTTTCAAATATAATTTTTCTATATGTGGAAGGCACCGAACTAAATTATATTGTGTAGATTTTCTGTCTGTATTTTCCACAGAATGTTTAGAAGTCCCTGAATGTCCAAGAAAGCAATGCCTTGCTCTTTGTGGCCATCCCAACTTTATGAGAAAAATCTTATTCCTCTTAGCATTAAAATGTATATATAATTAGACCTTCACCCATTTTAAAATACCCACTGGCCATTCATCTAAAGTAGAAAGGAAAAGGGAAAAGATTTCCTCTGGAGCAGTTACATGGTTGTATATGTGGATCATTGTCAATCTCATAGATTTTGAGGCTTGTAAACTGCAGAGGCACTGAAACTATTGCCAAGTATATAGAAACTATCTTTGTAAACAAAATCTCAGAAGATTGAGGAACTTCTTTACAAACTCCATACAATGCAATGTGATGCAAATGGATCTATTTCCTGCCATTTCTTCTGTTAAAATATGAGATGGTTACTATCACTTTCTTTACAAGTGGGAAAAAACATCTATAAGGAACTCAACTATAAAAAGTGTAATTACCAGCAAATTTTTCTTTAGCATAGAAAGCACTGTTTTCTGATTTCTTGCTCATGATAAAAGACTAGAAATGAAACAGTTTCTGTGTGGTTATGTAAGATGTTATGCCTAAAAATCCCATTAAAAATGCCAAAAGTGCATGGGGATTGTATGCATTCAGGGAGTTCACATTGTTCATTATACCTCTCAGACTTCTGTGTCAAAATTTTTAGCACACAAATGATTCTTTATTATACGATCTCAAATACAGGATCTCAGCTGCATTGCAAGATAATTTTATTCTGTTTCAATATTAGAGTTGAGAGTCTATACCACAGTAAGAGAACAAGGAAGTTCCATTTACATTCCAGAGGCAATATTTGTAAACTCAAAGACATTAAAAAGAGAAAAATGGCTGAGAAGCTGTATTCATCCTAATAGTGTTTATGTAAGTCTGGTGAAACACATTTACCTTTAAGAGCCACATAAATGCTTTGCAAATATCTGTAAAGTTCAGCAGAAAGCCTCAAAGCCCTCGCTATTTTTGTGACAGTGATAGGTGAACGATAAACCCCTTTGCTATGTAAGGAACTTTTAAGCAAGAATAAAGTCTCAACCTTTAGAAAATTATCCTTTGCAGACATTCTTTGCTGTCACTAATATGTAGGTTATCGCATTGGCCAAATTTCTCCTCAAGGTATGGCAGTCCCACATTTTCACTGCTCAGCTTGTTCAGTACTATCCAATTAACAGCTATTTCTCTCTTTTCAGACCTTTTCTTACTTGATGTTAGTTTCTATAGCAGAGTCCCACATAGTCAGCAACCCTGCAGCAATGATCAAGAAAAGGGCTCCAACAGCTGGTGTGAACATCCTGAAGCCAATTAGCTCATGGTTCGTTCTCCCATCCTCCATCACAGCAAATGTAGACTGCCCGCTCTTGCCTTTATCCTACAGTCCTGGTCATGCTTCTTGTCTTTTAGGACATACAAACTACTATTTCCTTTGTGTTCTGCCTTTAAACTTGGGGATGGGAGAGTAGAGAAATAAGGTGAGGGTGCTAGAGGCTATGATCAAGAGATGTACATGGTAAGAGAGGACTGCGTTCTCTAATCCCTAGAAATTGCAATATTTAGCATTGTCTCTAAAGATTGAGATTGCTATGAGGATCATTATTCAAATAAGCTTTTGGAAGAATGATTTTGAATATTTCAGCTAGCTTTATAATAATGCAATTTTTTTTTTTGATTTTTAATGATAGATTTTGCAAACATCCCTGAAAGCCCTTCTAAATTTTAAGTCAAGCAAAAACAGTCAAAAATATACTTAGCATTTTGGGTGATTAGTAGATTCATTTTTCATGGTCTAAATTTGGAAAAGGGTTACATTTTTTGTATATTAATATTTTCATAAGTGAAATCTCCCTACATAATTAATGTTTTATGTATATTTTGTGTTTATGTCAAACAAAACTAGAAAAGTCTTTTTGTTAATACTGCCATAATCTAATACTCCACCTGTGCAGCCCCAGGGGTTTAGATTTTTTCTTTTACTCTAGGAATTCCTAGTCAGATAAAATGTTTTATTACATATGTAGGTTGCCAAAAAACCATATTAATTGTGCCAAAGGCAACGAGGTTAGGTGGTCATTTTCACTTCTCAGGACAGCCAATCTTAATTCCACATGAATCTCATAAAGTTGGGGGAAAAAGACACATGTTCCCTTTCCTGCATAATACTTGAGGGTAAGGTGTGCCCCTGTTTTCTTTCTAGCTGGTGTGGTAGTGTCCTCAACTTGTCTAAACATAATATACCCTGACTCCATGATTAGAAACTTCAAGTATATTGTTTTCACTTCTGTTTCCACATTCAGCACAGATTTATTAAACTTTCCATGCATCAAGATTGTAAGTACAAGGAGCCGGTGATACAAAAATACATAATTCCATTATTGAACAGTTTGTGATCTAATGAATTCTCCAATAGTTTTGGCTCCAAAGGTCTAGTTGCTCTCACATCTTTTTTATTTGTTATTGTTGCTGTTTACAGGTACATAAATGATATATGAATGCTCATTTTAAAAATCTGAACAAAAGAGAAGTGTATACTATGAATATTAAATGTTCTCTTCTACTTTGACCGACACCCTATTCCATATCCTTCTCTTCCCTAAAACTAGCCCCTTTAGCATGAAGTACATTGTTCTGATACTTCTTGATACTTCTCCTTAATGCCAAGACATCCTTTTTCTAGGCATTTGCGCATCTATTACTGGAAATGACATGTAAAAATGAAATTTTCTAGGTCTTAACATTTTAACTGAAGACTCAGTCTTAATTATCTCAAAGCCAATAAAATGGGGTTTCAATTCATGGCAAATTATAAGTTAAACTTTTAAACCATTTGTAAAGAGAGTGGCTATATCTAGCTCAATGATCGGCTTATCATCAGTTACATGACAGGGTATACCCTCTTTTTTCTCAAAAAAAGAACATAGAAATCATCTCACAGCATACCAAATATCCCTCTAAAGAAATTCATATTCTCCAATTCCTTTAGAAACCTAATGGATTCTTACCATTCTTTTATATATTTGGAAGTAAATAATAGGCAAAACTTGGGATAAGCAGTTTTAGAACTTGGCCTTTTGGAGTCTAAGACTATGGTCTGATAAAAACCAGAAATCACCGGGCATGGTGGCTCATGCCTATAATCCCAGTACTTTGGGAGGCCAAGGCAGGCGGATCGTCTGAGGTCAGGAGTTTCAGACCAGCCTGGCCAACATGGTGAAACCCTGTCTCGACTAAAAATAAAAAAGTAGCTGGGTGTGGTGGCAGGCATCTGTAATCCCAGCTACTGGGGAGGCTGAGTCAGGAGAATCGCTTGAACCTGGGAGACAGAGGTTTCAGTGAGCCAAGGTCATGCCACTGCACTACAGCCTAGGTGACAGAGTGAGACTCCATCTCAAAAAAAAAAAAAAAAAAAATTGAAATCTCAAGAGCTGAATTTTGAGTAGAATTGCTTGAGAAAGACAGATTACAGAGAGATGTATATTTAATACATACAACAAGGAGTGAGAAAAAGACGTGTATTCTTCAGATATATACTCTGCTAAAGGAAGAAAAACATGGCTAATCTTTAATGAATCCCTTCGAAGTGTATTTCACACAGGATGAGATGACCACTACAAAGGGATGGAGCTCAGAAAATCAGTGCTGAAGAAACAGATATACAATAAGGTAAAGGAGGCATTGCCATTACATAGAGCTTCAGCCTGAGCCCCTCACCAGAGAAAATCTCCCAAGAAACATGTAAATCAACTTCATGAGAGAACTAGCCAGCATTGTCAATGTGATACACATATGCCAGCCAATAAATTAAGACTTTTTACATCCCTCACCTTCTTTCCCTCTTGCAACTCTACAGGAGCCAAGGAGAGCACACGAGCAGGGGTAGTAGATGAATGAGGTGGTGAAAAAGTGAAGCAGACCTAAATGTTTGCCTTTCTAATGCAGGTTTAAAAATTTAAGGAGGCCCAAGTTGGACTGAAAAAAATATTTAAATTTAATCAAAGATAGAAACTTTGCATTAGGTTAGACTAGATCATTTAATAAAGGAGACACAGGTTACACATGAATCCTTGAGGTTTCTCACAAGAGCTATGGGATCTGCCAAATATTACATCCACAGGAGGGAAGAATAAGTGGATGAGCGGGCTCAATGGAGTATCATGAGGTAAAAATAAGTTGTTTTCTTTTTATATTCTATTGATTCCAGAACATTCAATAAACCAATTACATAGATAACATGTATACTTATTTTGTTTGGGGATATGAGGCAAAATATTATTTTATAAATATGTATAATCTAATGATGTTTTTTATGTATAGCAATATCCAATGATATATATGCATATATATATATAAAATCTTCATTTAATTTTCTTTTGTGAACAGTTATTCTCAGAAATATTGGCAACTCAATAACAGCCAATTTACCATACTTTTTAGTGCTTTTCAACATTCAATATTCAACATTCAATAGTATTCATGTCAGTGGGCATGTCTTCAATTCCAACTAAGAGAAAATCAACTCAAAGTAGGTTACTAAATAATAAGGGACAATTATCTCACCAAAGAGGATACACAAGAGAAGGCAACCCTAAGGTTGATAGATTTGTCAGTTCATCAATGTCCTTCAAAGCCCAGGGTCTTGCCATTGCCTTCCATGCCACATTAGCAAGAATGTGTGGTGCACAAGTTAGCTCCAGTAATGGTTACAAAATGGCCGCCAGATATCAACCCAGACTTGACCATATCCACCAGGAAAACATTTCTTCTTGTTCATCTGTTTGTTTTTTAAGTTCATGAGAACTTTCCCTAGAAGCCCCTCTCTTCATACCCCATTAGCCACTTGTAAACCAATTCTTCCCAGTTAATAGAATTACCATGTTTAACTCAGAGTAATCAAGATTGATCATTATGTTGAGGAAAAAATTACCTTCTCTGAACAAAAAAGCTGTAAAAGAGAAGGCAAAGGCCTGCAAATAAAATAGAGCTTTGCTAGTATCCTAATCTATATGGGCTGCTATAACAAAATGCGATAGACTGGATGGCTAATTTAAAAAAAGAAAAAGAAAAAGAAAAACAGACATGTATTTCTCATAGTTCTAGAGACTGGAAGTCTGAGATCAGGGTGCCAGCATGGTCAAGCCCTGGGGAAGACCCTATTCCAGGTTGTGTACGCCCATCTTCCCATTGTATCCTTACGTGGCAGAAAGAGGGATAAAAAGTCACCGGGGCCTCTTTTACAAGGCCACCAATCTTATTCACAAGGGCTCCACGTTTATCATCTAACCACCTCCTAAAGGGTCCACCTTCTAACATCATCACATTGGTGACTAGGATTTCAACAAAAGAATTTGGGGAAGGACACAAACATTCAGTCTATTATAGTCTGCAGTAAAGAAAAATTAAACATTATTATGTATAGTGTCAGAAAGGGGACTGGCAATAAATCAATGATTCACTGAAACTTTGAGGAGAGTTAACTATAGGAACCATTTACAAAGGTGTGAGTGAGGCTTAAAAATCCAGACAATAGACATTGCAGAACCTTGTCGCTCACTATAGCAGGGAGCTGTTACCACCTCAGGCCTGAAGAAACAAGGAAAAGAAAGTTTTCTACCAGAAAGGGGACCTGACTGAAACTGTGGCCTGTATGAGAGAGAAGCATCTAACCCACAGTAACTTAGCAGGGAGGGAGTCAGTATAATAAATATTTAGCCTTATTCTAATCATCCTTCCACTTACTAGTGAGGCCCAAACAGAAGCAAAGGTCTGTGGCTGTACTCCATAGACTTTAGCTTCCCAGGTCCAGACGAGATAGACATAGGTAGAGAGTGGAGATCTGGAAGAGAAATGGAAAATATCCAACACAGATACTAACAATGATAATTACTACTAAAATTATAGTAAATGTTAACAGAAAAACTATTTCGTATCAGAAACAGTGTCTGCTATAGTACTTAGGGGCAATCATTCATTCAAAGCTCCATCCAATTTTGAACGATTATAAAAATGCAGCAGTTACCCTTTTTTTTTTTTTTACGTATGTGTGTGTGTCCAGATTAGTAGAACTGCTGAAACAAAGAGTATGCAAATTTAAAGTTTTGCTAGATTTTGCCATATTGCCATTTAAAAATGTTAAACCAATTTACACTTCATTTTTAAAACTTGCCAGAACTGGATTAAAAATTATTCCCAAACTGGATGGGTAAAACATGAATTATTTTTGTTTTAATTTGCATTACTATTGAGGTTGATATTTTTTTCATATTTTTATAGAGATTGAACATCTTTTCATTTTGGCCACTTCACATGCTTTCATTGAGTATATTATCTGCCTATATTTTTTGCCCAGTTTTTTAATAGGGTTGTTTTTTCTGTTTTGTTTAACTATTATCTGTTAAAAATATTTATTCTTAATGTGTCACTTACTCTATTTTTTGTTGTTGCTTATTCTTATTTCTCTTCATGAAACTTTTTGCAGAAATTTTAATTTTTATGTGATCAAGTCTGTCAGTCTTTGATTTTCTGTTCAATTTGTTGTGTTGCTTAAAAAAGTATTCTCCCCACAGTTCTATAAAATTATTCTTTCATATTTGACCAGTTAAAAATAATGTCGTCAACCTTTAGCTATTTAATATTTAAGGGAATTAATTCTTGTATTTTTGTGTATAATGTAAATTGGACAACAAAGAGTTTTCCCTAATGGAAAATCAATCACTGTATATAAATGGCATTTATAATTTCCATACATATTTAAAAGTAACTTTTTCATGAATCTGCTTCTTGGCCATTTCTCTAATCCAGTTGTCTATTTCTGTTGCTCATATTACAGGTAATATAACTCTTCTGTGATCTCTGAAACAGCAGTTTTTAGCGATTTCACTAGTCCAGCTGTCTATTTCTTGTGCTCATGTTACGTGTCTGATTGCTATAACTTTGTAGTATGTAATATAAGATACTTATGTTATATAAGATACTTATTTAATTTTTGTCATCAATTTTTTATAATTTTCTTGGTTATGAAATTGTACTTTTAAAAGTTAATGAGGATCATTTTCCAAATTCTACAATAATCTTATTGAACTTTTAAATTTATGAATTATTGTTAATAATTTAACAATATGTGTTAAATTTATGAATTATTGAAAACACAATTAGTACTTTAACATTCACTCTGGCACCGTTTTTTGTGTCTTTGATATTTTTCCCTGGAGGCTTGAACATTTTCTCTTTGGTGTATTGCTAAATCTGTTGTAAATTTTTTCTCAATTTGAAATGGTGTCTTTTTCTGTTATAGTTTTTTCTTCACTTTGGCTGACCTATATGTAAATGTTTATGCATTTTAGTTTTATTTCTAGCTTTTATATTGAGTCACAAATGATTTTCATTTTATTTTATCTGATTCTTTTGGATTTTCTTAAAGAAAATTTTGTGGCCTTTTGTTGAAACGGGAGAGTTCACTGATCCCCATCGCAGGACATGCGACAAGGGTGTGGCTCACCTGTTCAGTTGCTGCTTAAGTGTTAATCAACTCAATGGACTTCTGCAAGGGGAGAGGGGCAGTGCAATAGCTTTCTGTATCCCTAGCTCTTGTCCAGCTTCCCGGAAAAACGGGTCACACACAGACTCGAAAGATGAGTGCAGAAGTTTTACTGAGTGGTGGAAGTGGCCCTCGGTGGGATGGATGGGGAGCTGGAAGAGGGGCGTGGAGTGGGAAGATGTTCTTCCCTGGATCCTGGCTATCCAGCGGCCAAACCCCTTTCTGAACACCCCCAGCCGAACTCCTCTGGGCATTTAGAGGTTCCTCCTCCTCTCTTTCTCCGCTGTGTTGCTCCACTGTCCCTCTGCTTGCCTGCTTGTTTCCGGGTCTCGTCTTTCATCTGCTTCTGGAGCCTGGGGTTAGGAGTTTATATGGGTACAGGATAGGGGAATGTGGCAGTCCAAAAGGCAGCTTTTTGGGTGAAAAACCAGAAATGCCTGTTTCCATTTAGGGCCAGGGATCTTCAGGCTTGAGGGTGGGGCCTTTGCTGGGGAACTGCCCTATTTTACCAGTGTTTCCCTCTCCTGCCCATATCACAAATAATAATAATTCTATTCTCTTTTATTTTTAAACACAAATTTATCTTAGTTTTTAGAAATGCTTATTTCTCTCTCTCTGTCTCTTTTTTCATTCATTATCTGTAGTAAAGTGTTACAGTCATGATGGGAAGATATTTTTGATGTTTTCATTAATGAAATTCTCTTGGTAATTCTCCACTACTACAGATTCTGATTTTTAAAAACTTTATTATTTATTTTAAAACAACTTATCCTTCTTAGTTTACTAAAATGTTGGCAGATTTATGTAACTATCTGAAGTCACTTCTAGACTTCAGATATTTACAAAATATCAGACATCAGAGAAGAGTTACCTCGTTGTCATTATCATCATTGTCGTCATTATCAAGTAATAGTAAAATTACTCTGGCATAGTGGCTCACACCTGTAATCCCAGCACTTTGGTATGCCAAGGCAGTAAGAGCACTTGAGCCCAGGATTTGAAGACCAGCCTAGACAAAATAGTGAGCCCCTGTCACAAAAATGATAATAGTAATAATAATAATGAAATTAGAATGGTGAATAAGTAGAGAGATGTTGTATATGTGTATGTAATAACACATTTAATCCTTACAAGTAATTTCTGAAGTAGGTATTCTTATGAGCTCCATGTTACAGATGGGGAAACATAGAAAGTGCTGGAGGTGGGAAGTGGTTTCCATAATTATGGTTCCAGTAACCATGCCCTTAGACACCACAGTTTGTTGCATAGACTGTAAACTAATTAAAAAGGTAGGTATGAAGCTTTCTCCTGTTAGCTTTTAAAAAAAATTTTGGACATTAAATTGCGCTTTTTATCTTTTATGGACCAACACTTAGGGAAGTCTTCCCTTTTAAGAGCCACGCTAATCACTGTTAGAGATTGATTCGGCACTACCTGGATTAGTCTTGGGACTTTCACATTGGGCAGATTCTTTCCTAGCACACAGATTAGAAATATAAACAGCTCTGTGAAGTTCCAGAGTAATCAGGTATCTTCTGGCCACCCAGGAAATCTCCCATTGATTGATTCATGTAAATTTTTTCTTATCTGACTTTTTGATGATTGATACTTCCTTATGTGAATGCATAACCACTTTAAGGCTTGGGAGTTAGTTCCTTGATATAAGCCTACTTGATTTAAGGGCAATTCATGTTCCCCACAGAGGTCCTCTGCAAAAAGATGGCCAACAGCGGAGCTCATTTATACATACAACTGAATAATCACGTATGGCTTTTTAGAGAAAAATGAAAAAGAACAACTACCATGTATTAAGTACTAGTCACAATCTTCCTGTGTTTCTACCTCTTTGAGTGCTACAATACTGTATAGTAACAGTGTATAGTAACAGTAACTAGAGAGTTTCCATACCAAAGACTGAAAAGCAGATACCTTGTAGGTTCAATACACTTTCTTCAAATGATATTTTATGAAAGCAGAGTAAATACGCAATAAGAGGTCATGAATTATTTTATCCCTAGGATGAAACCAGGTCCTGTCAAATGTGAGTGTTCCATAAATATTTATTGAGTAAATGTGTAAATAAAAAAAAAAATAGAAAGTCAGGTTTGTGAATTTCTAGTCATAACCACTCTAGTGAGAAATGGACATGTAACTCTTATTCACCCCTGCCTTTTCCAGCAGAATCTAAATTAAAATGGTAAATTTCCATTCTGTAAGCCATCTTGTTTATATCTGCAGTTGTTACATATTTCCTACAAAACGGATCTCATAATCTGGTTGTAAATAAAATTCTTCGAAAGTATTTGAGCTGTGCAGGTGCAAGACCTAATAGAACACCTGTCAGACATGATGTATCTTCAGACAAACGAACTCACTTATAAATAACTTCAGTTTTTAGATTTTTGTAAAGGAGGTTGCTTTAAAGTAATTGAAATGTAATTAGGCCTGGAGTACAGAGATTTAGAATCTAGTCTTATATTTTTCAAAAACTAGATAGTTAACAGCAGGCAAATAATTAAATTTGGTTTAAATTCTGATCTTGGAATTCTGATCTTTAGGGTATCTGTATCATTGAAATAATATGATTATGAAAACATGTGCCTTCTATCCAAATAACTGCGTATTTCTGAGGTTTAATGTTTTAATTTTTTGACATATTGTTAATTCTACAGCTATCATGAGAACACATTTTGATGAAGAGCATAGCATCTACATATAGCATTATTTCTGAAGAAATACAATTGATTTTATGGCCATCTGCTCTATAATATAGTGTTTGGAAGTGCAATTTTGTAAGAAGTATAGCTTGCCTAAAATAGCAAAGTACCACATAGCTTAAAAAATAATACCACTTTGCAGATTTTTGGCCTACACACTGTGTGGGGTTGCAATATATTTTTAAACGTTGATGCATGTGCTACTCACACTTGCTTATACACTCCAGCCACAAGTGACCACTATTGCCAATGACTCTCTCCAAAGCTAATAAAAAGTAGAAAATGCATCATTAAAATAATTGGCTGGGTGCAGTGGCTCACGCCTGTAATCCCAGCACTTTGGGAGGCCGAGCAAGGTGGATCATCTGAGGTTGTAAGTTCAAGACAGCCTGGCCAACATGGTGAAACCCCATCTCTTCTAAAAATACAAAAATTAGCCAGGTGTACATCTGTAATCCCAGCTACTCAGGAAGCTGAGGCAGGAGAATTGCTCAAAGCCGGGAGGCAGAGGTTGTAGTGAGCTGAGATCGTGCCACCGCACTTCAGCCTGAGCAACAGAGTGAGACTCCATCGAAAATAAAGAAATAAAGAAATAATAAAATAATAATCACCTAACATGTTATTAAAACTAAATGAGGTCGTCTCTCACTCATAACTAGAGAGGCACATGCTGCACATCCCTCCTAACCACCGAGGCAACTTGGCAAAATAAAGTTCACTGCATATTCATTATTATAATATCAGAGAAACTTTCCAGTGGGAAAGATATTTTTTAAGCTTACTATAAGAAAGGATGACCTAGATGTTTTGTCTCACGTCTCTTACAGAAAATGTACAATATTACATTTAGCTAACAGAAGATGAAACGAAGTTGACAAACTAAATATGACAAATGTAAAATGTGAAACTAAAACACTTTTAGAAGAATGACAAAGGCAAACAAAATCTCAGTGGTCTTTTGAGAGATCTGTGCTACCACAGCAAAGAAAAAGTAGGCCACTCTAACCAGATTTTCAGCATATCCTGTCATATTACTATAATTATGAATCTTTATATCTAAAAATGAGGGAAAGTTACTCTAAATCTACTTTTTATCTGAGTAGTTTAAAAAAGTAATTTATAGAAAAAAGGGGAGGGGGATTCAATCTTAGATAACTGATATTGTCTCAATTATTGCATGAAAATCTTTTTTTCTACTAAAGAAAGTCATACTAAAGCTTTCACTCTCTTAAAATCAATTCTGTAGTGAAATTTAATTCATAATTTATAATGGGGTTTCACTTGCATTTATCCTGACTCTCAGAACTGTTAGATAGGTGAAGTATTAATTAGCCAGTTAAAAGAAGAAATTGAATCTAAGAGCATATACATGGAACTTGCCAAAACATGACTTTTTAGAGACAGGACCAAGTTGCTTCAATATTGAAAAGGAAGAATGTGAGTATATTAATATCCTCATGAAAAAAGTCCTCTAAAAGTTCTACAGATGTTGTCATTCCATATTAAGGAATCTACATGCAGTTGAGCTCCATCCCTCTACAACTAAAATATAATGTTTTCTTCTGGTTACATTATTTTACTCAATTGCTAAACCTTTATGGATCACCTGCTTTTTTCAAGGTCATATTTTATATCCTAGATATGTAAAGATGAACAAAATATCAGTGTGTGAATATTTGTAAACTTATATTAAAAATCACATTGGCTTGCAGTGAGCCGAGATCGCGCCACTGCACTCCTGCCTGGGTGACAGAGTGAGACTCCATCTCAAAAACAAACAAAAAAAAAGTCACATTGTACCCTGTACATATGTACACTTATTTTTTGTCAGTTACAGATTAAATTAAATTTAAAATACAAAAGCCAATATATATACAGCTCACCTGTCATTTAGGAATATGCTTATAGTTAAATAATTTTAAAGCTACAAGCATTCAGGGAGCACTCTGTATGCATACACAGCACTTAAGATGTCTACTAGAAGAAGCACATCACCCAACTAAAGGTGACAGGGGACACTTTAGCCCAATGACTTATGGGAACATATATAAAATGATATAAAAGTTGGGGGCAGAGTGGCAGATTAGGATATAAATCCTATATGCCTTGGACAAGAAGAAAAAATACAATTATATAAATGGGTTCAAAAAGAAGGGGGCAGAATTAAAGTAAAAGAAGCTCCTTTTTAAAAGCATATACAACTACTCAGGAGGCTGAGGCAGGAGAATGGCGTAAACCCAAGAGGTGGAACTTGCCGTGAGCCAAGATCCGGCCACTGCACTCCAGCCTGGGCGACAGAGCGAGACTCCATCTCAAAAAAAAAAAAAAAAAAAAAAAGCATACACAAGAGGTTGACATCAAAGGATATCATTTAAATCTGTGCTATCCAATAATAGATGCTTAAGGGCATTAATGTCATTCTAAAGGTCAATCTCATAATGGTAACTACCTAAATATAAATACAAACTTTGAAAATATCAAAATATTTTTTTAAATCTGAAAAAGCAAGAAAATTGCACAATGAAATAATAGCATAATTAAATAGTAAAATATATAAGATAATAAGACAAGTATGACAAAAATACCAATTAAAACAGAAAGGATATTTATGTATTAAAATAGATGAATGCTAAATTAGTGGGTGAAAATTTGATGAAGGACAAAATATATATAATCATAATGTATCTCCACAAGAATTTTTTAAAATTAATAACAGGAAAATGAACTAATCCTATAATAGGGAAACCTGGAAGATACTACATTAAATGAGTAAATAAAGTTAGCATTACCAATAATCAGCCAAACTAACATAATCTGGTATCTCCTTATCAGAATAATTCAAAGAGAAAAATCACAACTGTCATATTTATGCTAAAAATCCAGTAATCTAATTGTAAGTATCAAACAAACCTAACTGAGGGATAGCATACAAACATTAGCTGATACTCTTCAAATATGTCCATGTCAAGAAAGGCCAAAAAAGGCTCAGAAAAAGTTTTTAAGAAACCAGATACATATCTACTAATGTATCATCTAGCAGCAGAAAATTTTTAAAATTTGTTCCTCTTCTTTCCTTTTCCCGTATCTTTTTGTTTTCCTTTTCCTGTTCTCCTCCTTCTCTTTCTTTTCTTTCTTTTTTTTATCTTTTCACCTTCATATTCTTGTACTACAAAGATATTATTGATGCACCTTTATGAATGGATATTATAGATTGGATGATAGTATTATATCAATTTTATATTTCCCAATTTTGATAACAGTATTAGACTATTTTTATCCTTAAGTGATATACAGTGGCAGCACAGGTTTTTCAAGCAATTGTGATGGGAAAATTGGATATTCACAGGAAAAAGAATAAACCTTGACCTAAACTTCACTTCCTATATAAAAATTAACTGAAAATGGATTCTATATCAAAATGTAAAATGTGAAACTCAAACACTTTTAAAAAACAATTGAAAATATTTATGGCCAAAGGTGTGCAGAGACTCTTAGACATGGCTTCAAATAAAATTTTAAAAATATATATTGGACATTATCAAATTTTAAAACTTTTTGCTCTGCAGAAGGAGCTGTTAAGAGAATGAAAAAGGCCAGGTGCGGTGGCCCACGCCTGTAATCCCAACACTTTGTGAGGCCAAGGCTGGCAGATTACTTGAGGCCAGGAGTTCAAGACCAGCCTGGCCAACATTGTGAAACATCATCTCTACTAAAATACAAAAAATTAGGTGGGCCTGGTGGCACACACCTGTATTCTCAGCTACTTTAGAGCCTGAAGGACAAGAATCTCTTGAACCCATGAGGCAGAGATTGCAGTGATGCAAGATGGCGCCACTGCCACTCCAGCCTGAGCAACAGAGTGAGACTGTCTCAAAAAATAAATAAAATGAAATAAAATAAAATTTTTATAAAGAGGGTGAAAAGAAAAACCACAGACCAGGAGAAAGTATTCATAAATGTCATGTTTTCAAGATGGAAGAGTTGGATCCAGCATATACAAATAACTTCCTAAATTCAATAGGAAGAAAGACCCTACACCAAAGAGGACATGTGAACAGCGAATATAGACAGGAAAAAAATGTTCAGAATCATTAGCGATTAGAGAAATGCAAATAAATGTAACATAAGGTAAAAGGTCTCGCCTACTTGAATAGACTTTAAAAAATTTTAAAGATACCAACTGATGAAGTACAGGTGAGAAAGTGGAACAGCTACATATCTCATATACTGATGGAGGATGTAAAATGCTACAGCAACTTTGAAAAATTGACAATTTCACATATAGTTAAACATACACAGCCTGTATGATCCAGCAAACATATGTCAGGACATTTCTCTAGAGAAATAAAAACTTAATTTCACACAAAACCTACACATGAATTTATGTAGTTTTATTTTTAATACCCCAACCTTCAAGCAACTGAAATATCTTTCAACAGGTTGGAGGTTAAACAGATTATGGTGCATCCATACCATTATACTATTCAGCAATAAAAGACAATAGATTTTGATACACATGAAAGTGTGGATAAATCCGAATGGCACCTGATGAATGAAGAAAATAATAGTCAATCTCAAAGAGTTATGTGTTATATAATTGCATTTCTATAAAAAAGATTAGAGAACAAATGGATTGTTGCAAGGGTTAGGATTGAAGAAGGTATGACTATTGAAGGATAACACAACAGAATTTCTATGTGATAATAGAACAATTCTCTATGGCAAATTCAGTGATGGGTACTAAAATGTAAATAGTACATGTGTAATAAAAAGGTAAAATACAAATACCAATTATATTTGAGTGATTAGTGTTGTATCAGTGTCAATCCCATGGCTCTGACAATGCTATATGGTTATGTAAGGTATTGAGGTCAAGAGTTTGAGACCAGCCTGACTAACATGATGAAACCCTGTCTCTAGTAAAAATACAAAACTTAGCCTGGCCTAGTGGCAGGTGCCTATAATTCCAGCTACTCAGGAGACTGAGGCAGGAGAATCGCTTGAACACAGGAGGCGGAGGTTGCAGTATGCCCAGATCACGCCACTGCACTCCAACCTGGATGACAGAGCGAGACTCTGTCTCAAAAAAAATAAATAAATAAAAATAAAAAATTGGAGAAATGGGGTGAAGTATGCATAGAAAGTCTGTATTCGTTTTGCAGTTTTTTATAAGTCCTAATACATTTCAAACTAAAAGAAATTAAAGAAGGAGATACGGGAGAAAATGTCTCTACACATGCTGGTGCTGCAAAGATTTTGACAAAAAAATCAATACCCATTCCTAATTTTTCAATATATAGTAAAGTAGAAACTTGCGCGTGTGCGCGCACGCACACACACACACTTTTCTCAGTCCTAAAAGTGGCTAATTCATTTAACAAGTGAAAGAAAATTTTATTAAATACATGCTATCTCAGTGTGTAAAGATGCCCACTAACTCCATTAGAATTTAACGTTTTATTGGACATATTATTCAAAGCAACTAGAAAAAGGAAAACAATTACATGCCTAAAAACCAGCAAATAATAATTATTTTCATTTGCAGATGATTTGACAGTTTTTCTAGATAACCTAAGAAATACAATGATAAAATTTTCACAATGATAAAATAATCTAAATAATCTAAAATTTGTGTATAAAAATCAGTTTTTATATGTATAAATATGGCCAGTTAGAAGATGTAAGGGGAAAGTTCCATATATAATCAGTATTAAATATTTGTGAATAAATTTAATTAAAAAATTGAGAAATTGACAGAGAAAATCTCTGAAAAGCACTTTGAAAAGACATAAAGTTAAATTTAAATAATATCTTATGTTCTTAGATATGATGGCCAAATGTTATGATTAAATATTTGTGTCCTAAAATTCATATGTTGAAACTCTACCCCCTAATGTGATAATATTAGGCAGTAGGGATTTTTGAGAGGTAATTACAATTAGATGAGGACATGAGGGTAGAGCCTCCATGAATGGAATTAGTGTCCTTTAAAAGTCCTGAAAGCGTTTGATTCCTCTCTCTGCCATCCTAGGACACAGCAAGAAGACTTCTGTCTATGAACTAAGGAAGCAGGCCCTCACCCAGTGCCTTGACCTTGGACTTTCTAACATCCAGGACTGTGAGAAAAGAATCTCTGCTGTTTAAGCTACCCAGCTTATGATATTTTGTCATAGCAACCCTAATGGACTAAGACACAGAACATTATACAAATGTCAATTATCCCCATATCAACATAAAAATTGGATAAAAAGAAAGACTTTGGGAGATAAATAAATGAAATTAAAGTATATGGAACAAACATTCAACAAAAGCCAGGAAGGCTCTGTAAAAGGATATTAACGAGGGGAAACTAGACCTACCAAATAACAAAATATACTTTAAAGACTCAAAAATCGGAGTAGTATGAAACTGACACATAAGTTATCAGACGTGTGGAAAAGACAAGAAAGTTTTAAAAAAGAATCCATTATATTATAACGTTTTAGTAATATGAAGAAAGTCACACTGATACGAGAGTGGGGCAGGGAAGTGCTGGGTAGAGGAGGGCGGGGTTCCTGGCAAAGGCTCCACCCTGGGGCCTGTGCCTGCCCACTGACCTAGGTTGAGTACAACAGCTCCTGTTCTGTGGCAAAATGTTGCATTTTCCAAGACCAGCCTGGCCTGCCACGCTCCCCATCCATGCCTATAAAAACCCTGAGACCCTAGTAGGCACAGACACAAGTGGCTGGACATAGAGAGAAACACACTGGTGGAAGAACACGCAAGCAGCTGGGCATCAGGAGGAACACAGCAGCAGAAGAACACACAGATGCCAACAGGCCATTGACAGCAAAATGACTCAGAAGCCAGATGCCAAGAGAAATTCAGCTGAGTGGTCGGAGGAGAGCCCAGTCACTGAATGGCCCAACTCCAGGGGAAGTGCACCTTCCCACTCCATCCCCCTTTTTTGCTCCCCCTCAATCTGCTGAGAGCTGTTTCCACCATTCAATAAAACCTTGCACTCATTCTCCAAGCCCATGTGCGATCTGATTTATTGCAGTCCACTAAGTCAAGAACCCCAGGAGACAGTAAGCCCTCTGTCCTTGCGATAAGGCAGAGGGTCTGATTGAGCTAATTAACACAAGACACCTGTGGATGGCTAAGCTGAAAGAGCATATTGTAACACACACCCACTGGGGCTTCAGGAGCTGTAAGCACTCAACCCTAGACACTACTGTGGGACCTGAGTCCACGCTTCCAATGACCTGCCCGTCTGCATTCTCCCCCTAGGAGTCTGAGCTGTAGGGCACTGAAAAAGTGAACCACTCCCTCTGTGGCAAGCCCCAGGAGGAGGATAAGGGAACTTTTCCTGTTTCAACATCTTGTCACTGGCAGGGGGGAGGTGAAATATACTTTCATACAAATTGGTGTCGGGATAACAAGACATCCTTTGGAAAAACATAAAAAGGGACTCATACTTCAAGCCATTCAGCCAAACTAACTTCAAGGAATCCAGAGATCTAAATGTAAAACAAACAAACAAAAAACTGTATACGATCCACAATAAAACAGAAATAAACTCATTTGTAACCTGAGAGTGGGAAAATTTTCTCTAAGTGTGACTTAAATTCAGAGGCAATAAAAAAAATTTGTGATTGTATATGCAAACGCAATGTAGGCAAAGTCAAATATAAATGATAGAAGAAAATATTTCTCCCATATATGAAAGATAAAGTCTAATCTTCTTAAGTTATAAAGAACTCTAAAATTGAGAAAAAGCCTAAAAACCTGATAGAAAATGGGAAAAATAAATAAACAACTAATTCCTAGGTATACATACTCAAGAGATAGGAAACATATCCTCAGAAAGACTTTTACATGTGTGTTTATAGCAACATCATGAATAATAACCAAAACCTAAAAATGAGATGTCAATCAATGTGTGAGTAGATAACATGATGTGGTACATCCATACAACAAAATAATACTAACCAGTATCAAAGAGCAAATTTTAGAGTCATGCCAAAACATGAATGATTCACAAAAGTGTTATGCTAAGTAGAAATGAGTAGACACAAATTACTACAAACTATATGATTTTTATTTATATGAAATATCCAGGAAAAAATAAAACTGTAAAGACAGAAAACATGAGTGGTTGCCCATTGCAAGGTGTGGCAGTAGAGATTGACTGTAAATAGACAATGAAGATACTTTGGGGATGTATTCTAAATCTCACACATGATAATGACTGAAAGATTGTATACGTCTAACTAAACTCATCAAACTATACATTTATGATGTATAAATTTTATGACAAGTAACTCAGTAAAAATAAAAATTTAACTCATTAAAGCTGTCATAAATGTATCCTCCAAACACTGTAAGTTTTGTGAGTAATAAATTTTCTAATATGGCAATTATCAACCAACACAATTTAATTAGTACTTCAAATGTATATGTAAAGAAGTTTGCCTTCTGAACATGAAAGGAAAGAAACATATCTTTCTGAGGATGTTTCCTATCTCTTGGATACACATGCAAATGAATTGTTTTTGTCTTTTTCCCATTTTTCTATCAGGTATTTAGGCTTTCCTTTATGAATTTTAGGTTCTTTCTACACTCCAGGGACTTAAAATATTATTTTCATGACTCATCTTATTGATTTAATTCTCTCAAGGGGGAAAGAACTTATTTTCAAAGTTCAACTTCTATATAAGAGGTGCTGGCTTCTTTACATGCATTATTAAGTTAATATTGATAATGTCTGTTCAAGATACAATTACAGTATTCATTATGAATATGACCTCAGAATACTAATTAATTTGTTCATGGTTAGATACTCAGAAGGCAGAAAAACTGGAATGTGAACTGAAGCTTCAAAGCATGTGCCTTTCTTTGTTTTGACTTTCTTTCCCCTTAAATATAGAATTGAGATCACCTTGGTCACACAGGTAAACTATCAGGATGGACAACTGAGGCCACCTATGTTAATGTGTCTTAACTGCTTGCTTCAGGAAATTACGATAAACCAATTTATCTGGGCAAATAGTTTGCTTCAGGGCAAAAATCTCTTCTATGAAGACAATATATTGCTCACCTTACTTTTGCAACTTACTTCTAAACACTGCAAGACTTTTGATACTGTTTAATTCAATACTAAACAGTTATATCACAAATTTTCTCCATCCCAGATAACTCCATTCCTAGAAAGATTCATCTTAAACTATTCTAGCCCAGACCCTAAACCTTAATAAATATTATACAATGACCACTCCATTCTGAGAAACTATGAATCTTCATTAATGTTATGCTACATTCTCCCTTGCTGAAGTAGGCTGTGTTTGTACGACAAACTTGGGCTATTTAAAATGCATGAGACTTTTCCTTTGTGGCTTTTGTTGTTGTTGTCTGGTCTTTGAGAGTATGATTCAAAGACAGATCCCATCTCAAAAACTTCCATTCGCTGGATTTGTTCGGTCTGTAATTGGATCCAACCAGTCATTAGGGTGGGAACCTGAACCATGAGGTGCACCAGCAACATAGCTGACCAACCATTGCCATCCATCCCTTTATGATGTCTTCTCACTTTAGTCTATGTCTCTGCTAGGTCTGATTCTATTTTCTTACATGTATTAACATTCTAATTCTAACTTCTATCTTTCTTTCTAAGTTGGCATAATTTTACCAATGATAATTTAAAATTATAGTAGATGCTTTGTGAACTTTGAATATAAATAGTGTTTATTTTAGATGTACAGACATCTCTTAAAAAGGGAGAAAAATTTGAAGCATCTAGTGATCTCCATATATTCATTGATATGAGGAAGTTCTAAAGTAATTTTACATAATAACATTGCATCCTTAAAAGTTCCTTTGAACAAGGCAAGTTAAATCTGTGGATATTTACTATTTAGGCTCTCCCTTTAGGTTCTCCACGCTGTAAACTGAACCTTTACACCACTCTTGCTCCCCTTCCACTACATAACCCTCCATTACATTCTGCCCATACTCCTTTCAGACCCACCTACTTTTAGTTCTGGCTGGCCAGACATTTACGAAGATAAACTGCCTCTGAAAGTTATTGCCATTCAGAACAGAGCAGGCCCATTGTGATCGATCTTAAGCCCTGGTCTCAGTCTGAGCCAAGAGTCAATGTGAAAGACTTCTAAATCCTAAACAAAATAGAAAGAAATTTACAGACTGAGGTAGAATAGACCAAGAAATATGTAATCAAACCTTCCCAATATCAATTGTTTTATATTCTATTAAGAACCTCATAAGCAAAAACTTTTGTGGGAAGAGAATAACTAAGGTGACTTATGAGGCCCGGAGGCCTTAGAAAATGTGTAGATGTTGCCTAAGATACTTAGGTGGCTATCCCCAAAGTATTTTCTGTGAAACAGACTGGACCCTAACAAAACTGGTGGAAATGTAAAGGTTCTTTGGCATTTTTAGAAGGCATCCAGGAACAGATTCTTAAGGTAAAAATAATCATTTGGTGGCCTCTAAGAACTAGTATAGAGACTGGGCATGATGGCTCATGCCTATAATCCCAGCACTTTGGGAGGCAGAGGTGGAGGTGGGAAGATCACTTTCATCCAGGAGTTTAAGACCAGCCTGGGCAACATAGTGAGAACCCTTCTCTACACAAAATAAAAAATTAGGCCTGATGTGGTGGCTCGTGCCTGTTATCCCAGCACTTTGGTAGGCTGAGGCAGGCAGATCACTTGAGCCCAGGAATTCAAACCACCCTGGCGAACATGATGAAAGCCTGTCTCTACAAAAAATTAAAAATATTGTCTGGTCATGGTGGCATGCTTCTGTAGTCCCAACTACTCGGGAGCCTGAGGTGAGAGGATTGCTTGAGCCTGGGAGGTGAAGGCTTCAGTGAGCCGACATCACACCACTGCACTCAGCCTGGATGACAGAGCAAGATCCTGTTTCAAAAAAAAATAAAAAAAAATAAATACTATCATGGATATTGCAGGCTAACATTCCATTGAATTCTATCAACTAACTAAACAAAGCCTTATCTTAGTAAATTAGTACTTGCTTTAAAATAACCCCTGATATCACCCAGGTTTCATACATGGGCCAACAGATAGCACCTTAGAAAAAGAGATTGCTATGTAACGCTTGGAAAAGGAGAGAAACTGGGCTTCAATTTGAGGTCCAAACTTTAAATACTCAGAAGGATTTCTGAACTAGTTTTCCGTGTCTTCTGTCAATTTATTTTGTGTTTTATACATGACCTAGAAAGTAGGAAAAATGTTGCATAGTGTATTAGTCAGGGTTCTCTCAGAGGGACAGAACTAATAGGATAGGTATAAAGTGGAGTTTACTAAGTATTAACTTACAGAATCACAAGGGCCCACAACAGGTTGTCTGAAAGATGGTTAGGCAGTCTGAATCCCAAAACTGAAGAACTTGGAGTCTGATATTCAAGGGCAGGAAGCATCCAGCAAAGGAGGAAGATATAGACTGGGAGGCTAAGTCAATCTCTCTTTTTCACATTTTTCTGCCTGCTTTATATTCACTGGAAGCTAATTAGATTGTGCCCACCAGATTAAGGATGGATCTACTTTCCCCAGCCCACTGACTCAAATGTTAATCTCTTTTGGCAACACCCTAACAGACACGCCCAGGATTAATACTTGTCATCCCTCAATCTAATCAAGTTGACACTCAGTATTAACCATCACACATGATATGATTAAAAGACTGAGAGAAAAGCTATATGATGTCAAATAAGCAGAGAGAAAAACAAAATAAAAGGCCTCACTCAAGAAGTTAATGAGATTAGGCAGGCATTCAAAACAGAGCATGTCTACCTTTAATAATATCCTATTGAGTTAGAAAATGTACCATTTTAGGATAATAAGATTGAACTTGTACCCTAACAGATATATCTGAAATTTGGAATGCTACTCAAAATATATGGGAAGCAAATCATCAAAGTGTCAAACTATTTTCCAGAGTCAGGATACCATTTTGCCTTCCTGTTCACCAGGTATGAGAGTTCCAGTTGCTCCACATCCTCACACGTATTTGGTATTGTCAGTTCATTTTCAAATTTCTACTTAAGCAATTCTAAATATATTTTAAATGCTATAAGCAATAAATAATCTAAATATGTGCCATAGTATCCCCACTTTAATTTTAACATGCATTTCCCTAATAAATGATTTTGAATTTATTTTCGTATGGTTTTTGCTACCTATAGAGTAATACTCCCTTAAGTACAGGGAATATGTTCCAAGACCCCAAGTGAATGCCTGAAATCATGGAGAGTATTGAATCAGGTTGCCATCAGTAGGAACACATTTCTGTCCTTGTCAGTCACCCACAAATTTAGTGCCTTTTCCATCTTAGCTAGACACTTTTCACCCAGTGGTTATAACTGTTGCAGTCTGAGGTGTGACAACAAAATTAACACAAATTTATTTTTTCTTCTTCACAACTTCCTGGATAGAAGTTTCATTCTTACCATAGATCTTAGCAACTTCAGCATACGATTTTTTTCTTTCCTCATTAACTTGAAAACTTTCACCTTTCCACTTAAAGGAAGCACTTTATGGCTTCTCTTTGGTATATTCAAATTGCCAGCATCAGGACTTTTGCACTTAGGAGCCATTATTCAGTAAAATAAGAGTTCCTTGAACACAAGCACTGCCATGCTTTGACAGTAGATTTGATCATTGAGAGGATTAATAGGAACGAATGTAGACAGCGTGGATTATCTGGACAAAGGAGAATTCACTTCCTGGGCTGGACAGAGCGCACAGTGCCAGATCTCATCAGGCTACCATGCTACCCAGAACAGCACACAACTTAAAGTTTTTTCCAGCATTGTTTGTTGAAAAGCCTTTGTTTTAGTCCATTAAATATGGTCTTTGAACAATCAGTTGATTATATTTCTATGGATCTGCTTCTGGTATTTATTTCTTTGATACATGCATCTACCCTTTCATCAAAATAACACTGTCTAGATTACCATAGATGTACAGTATAAAATATACTTGTAAGCCTAACTTTCCCTTATATTAAAACCTTAAAAGTTTGTCCTCTTGACGTTTTCTACACAATGTTCTCTTACTTAGTTTTTCCCTGCCTAGTTTCTTTACATGAAAATGAATTGTTAAGATTACCCTGCATTACTCCAAGATGCATTGAGGAAAGCTGAACCAAGACGAACCATCCTTCATTTCAGGAGATGAGTAGGAACATATTGAAAAAAATTGCAAGCAACGGTAGGACCATATGGTGGGGGAAAGGAAAGAGGAGGAAAGTTGTCATTGTGGATTGGTGTGAAAAAAAAGAGGTAGGTGTTCTTTAGTGTGTGCAATATGGACCATCAGAGGAACAGTACTGTGGTGAAATATTGTACTCTCTGACATCTCTCTTCCAAGGTTCATCTGTTGATATCTAACCAAGCAAGTTCATAGTGCGGATAAACATGAGACACATAGGATGCAACAATTTCTTTGAATTACATATTAACCAGAGTTATTTTTCTCATGTGAAAAACACCCATGAAATAGAAAAGCTGTCTACGTTTTAAACGGTTCTTTTTCCGCAAACATAGCAGCCAGATTTCACATCTAAAGTCCTTCTGTTCCACTGATAAATGTCCCTTTTCAGAGATTTTCCTTGCAGATGGCCATTCTGTCCCTTCACCTATCCTCAAAAGCAATAATACTAGCTGCTGATTTTTCTTCTAAACTAAATATATTTAGCTGTATTTTTCAGTACTTCACACTGAGATTATAACTCTGAGTCAAGCTAGAGTGTTTCATCCCCTTTATTTTGCATGAGTCACTCCATTTTTGTATTAATCTTAAGGCAATTTGGAAGCAGTTTTGCAATCACTTTGCTTTTATGATGAAAGATTTTGTGACAGTTTTCAAGGAGACATTTACAAATGTCCCCTTTGTGTTTCTTCTTCTTCTTCTTTTTTTTTTTTTTTTTTTTTTTTTTTTTTTTTGGCATTTAACCTTATTCTCTTGAATTAGCATGACTTGAGTTTGAGCACGGACTCCTTTTCTGCTGAGTCAATATCTTCAATTTGGAACAATTTAGTGTCCGGACAGTCTTTTCCTCATTTGTTGTGTAATTCTTTAAAAAGATGCTGCTTTTTAGAATTCCAAAGATTTCAAATTGCTCAAATTTTAAAATCAATGATGTCTGATGACCACTGGTTATGGACCCTGCTTAAGTGCTGAATCTTAAGTGTACTGTAGGTGTACATGTGTGCTAAGTTGCTTGCATCCTGGCAAGTAGAGCACACACCTAATTCCACTGATTTTTTAAAACCCTGTACAGATATAACAAAATGGCCAAATAAAATATACCACTGGGCTATAAACCTCTAGCGGTCTACCAGTTTACAGCTCTTGCAGAGTGTTCCATTACCATTAGGATTTTAAAAGTCAGTAAAGATATAGCCCACCTGAAATACATAATTTGATCGAGAGACCCATATTTGTTTAGATGCAGTATCTCTTCAGTAGTTTTATTTGTGTACTTATTCCTTTCTCCTCCTTTTCCTCCTTCCTTCCTTCTGTCCTTTCCATCTTTCTTTCTCAAAAAGCACATTTGGGGTTCTAGATGTAATGTTACTTGCTCTTCCCTTAGAAGTATCTCAGGATGTCATTATCTGTTCTGTTCTATAACTTGTTCACAGGTTCAAAATTGTATAAATTGAGCCACAGACAAACCTAAAGAGTCAGTTCAATACATAGGACAAATGCATGAGCACAGGCACACACACACACACACAACACACATACACACAGGAACACACATACACACACATAGGAACACATACACTCTGAGAAGCATTAAATTGGGAACTGAAACATTGTTTCTAATATAATTTAAATCAAACAATATTTTAAAAATCTTCAATATACCTACTTACACTTCAAAACTAACTTACTGAGCCGGGCGCGGTGGCTCAAGCCTGTAATCCCAGCACTTTGGGAGGCCGAGACGGGCGGATCACAAGGTAATGAGATCGAGACCATCCTCGCTAACACGGTGAAACCCCGTCTCTACTAAAAAATGCAAAAAAACTAGCCGGGCGGGTTGGCGGACGCCTGTAGTCCCAGCTACTCGGGAGGCTGAGGTAGGAGAATGGCGTAAACCTGGGAGGCGGAGCTTGCAGTGAGCTGAGATCTGGCCACTGCACCCCAGCCTGGGCGACAGAGCAAGACTCCGTCTCAAAAAAAAAAAAAAAACAAAAAAAACAAACTAACTTACTGAATATTTCTAAAATGTCAATAATTGTTACATTTGGTTCTACAAATGGAAACCACAGCTGATCTATCACATTGCCTACTGGAAAAGGATGTTCCACAGTATTAGACTTATAAAAAATAAAAAGTTCTTCCTGGTTTATCATCTCAATGGTTATATCATTTTTTAAATTTCCTATCATTGATACATTTTCTTGGAGTATTCAAGCTGTGTTCATCAAAAGGGCATATGATATCTTTGAGGAACCAATTACCGTAATACCTACTATAAAGTAAGTGTATGAAACAATAAATGATTCCTCCTCTAATTTGGGATCAGAATTCCTCAAAAACTTCTATAGACATGTTAGAGCCAGGCCTTTACAATTTGTTTTAATCCTAAACCAAATTAGGGAATTTTTCTAAGAATAAAAATACACATTAAATTATATTACTGCATAACAATTTAGTCCTGAAGTCTTATGCTATGCCTATTATTTATCTTTAAGCCTTAAAGAAAAATTTTGTGCCTTTGCCCTGAACTCTCTGATCTTGAATTTCCAAAATAAATTTAAGTGGCTCATAGAGGTAAAGGTTGTATTCAGCTGGTATACGACAGAGAGAATATCTGAAGATGAAGTGGCTTGCTGATTGAAGCAGAGTCAGGGTTTGGATAGGACAGGAAACACTCAAGGAGTTACCTTTATGGTTTGGACTTGAGCAGCAATTTTTGACTATTAGTGAAATTCATGACTAGTATTTGTTCCTATTTTTGTGCCTTTTGCTTAGGGTCACAACAACTATCAAAATGGTATTTTCCAGGACTATTTTTGCATGCTTGTGGTTTATAAGCTAGTCAAGGTTCCTGAGGCATGGGAGAGAGATAGCAAAAAGGATATTAAAGGAGGTGGGGCAAAGTTAGAAGGCAAGAGGAGAAATTATGATGCTCTATCATGTTCGTTTCAGTATTTTTATACTTTATATTTTGGTGCTTTTCTACAAGTGTTGACATTTAAAGACATTCCTGGCATATTCCCTTATGATGATTAAATCATATGTTTAGGCAGGGCACCGTGGCTCACGCCTGTAATCCCAACACTTCGGGAGGCTGAGGCGGGTGGTTCACCTGAGGTCAGGAGTTCAAGACCAGCCTATCACAGTGAAATCCGTTCTCTACTAAAAATACAAAAATTAGCCAGGCATGGTGGTATGCGCCTGTGTTCCCAGCTACTAGGGAGGCTGAGGTGGGAGAATCCCTTGAACCCGGGAGGCGGAGGTTGCAGTGAGCCGAGATCATGCCACTCCACTCCAGCGTGGGTGACAGAGTGAGACTCTGTCAAAGATAATAATAAAAATAAAATAAAATAATTTAAAAAATCATGTTTAACTGGGATATTTTATTGAAGGGGGCTTTTAAGTGGATAAGAGAAAAGTATTCAGTAAAGACACCACTTGAGAATTCTAAACTATTCATACAAGTTGTCAGTTTGAGTTATATGGCTAATGCTCCTTTGCTGTTACTTGTGTTTGAAAAATCTCCCATCGATTTTGAATTTACAAGCAAGTCTTTGCCCTTTATAAAAACTGCATTGAAGGAAGGACAGAGAGGAGCACTCAGAGAAAGCTGGGAAACACTTTCCTTGCCCCCAAATGGAAGGCAGTTTATGCAAGCTTCCAAGAATTGAATGGAGGGTAATCTCATGATCCTTAGCTAAAAAAGAGGAGTCTTCATGAGCCTCCAATAGAGGAGATGAGACCTCACAATACTCAGCAGAGGAGGATTCATTGGGTAATATACTTACCAGTTAAACCATGATATGGTTTGGCTCTGTGTCCCCACCTAAATCTCATCTCACACCTCCTATAATTCCCATGTGTTGTGGGAGGGACCTGGTTGGAGATGATTGAATCACGGGGGTGGGTCTTTCCAGTGCCGTTCTCGTGATAGTGGATGGGTCTCTCGAGATCTGATGGTTTTGAAAATGGGAGTTTCTCAGCACAAGCTCCCTTTTTGCTTGCTGCCATCCACATCAGATGTCACTTGTTCCTCCTTTCCTTCTGCCATGATTGTGAGGCCTCCCCAGCCATGTGAAACTGTAAGTCTAATAAACCTCTTTTTTTTTTTTTTTTTTGTAAACTGCCCAGTTTCAGGTATGTCTTTATCAGCAGCATGTAAATGAATTAATACAACCCACTTCAAAAAGGTCTCTTTTAAAAGAAATACTATTGATAAATAATTTAAATATGTCACTATATTTATCCTGTAAAATATTAAGAATCTATTATTTGGAATATTTTGTCTTTCTCTAAATGATGGCAGTTAGCACTCTCTTTTTATGCAGGGGATGATATTTTATCTTACTTAAAAACATACCACAGTTTCATGTGTCATGTGTGTATATATATATATACACACACACAGAATATATATATATGTGTGTGTATATGTGTGTGTGTGTGTGTGTGTGTGTGTGTGTATATATATTCTGCTTCTTTGCTGTTGATTTCTTTCAAATAAAATGTGAACTTCAGGAATGAGGAGTTTTGTCTATTTTGTTTACTGCTATATTCCCAGGACATATCATAGGCACTCAGTAAATATTTGTTAACTTAATGAATAATAATCAGAATATCTTTATCATACTACAGGCATCACATCCAAGAGTTATTTCACTGAAAGCAAAAACATACACAGCCACTTTCTTGTCTATGAAAAATGTGTGAGTTTCTCAGAAAAGAATCCAAATTGTATTTTTAGGATAGATCATTTCAGGAGAAAAACATACTGATTTCTTGGGGACCTCAAAGTGTCTCAGAGTGTCCAATGTACTCTCAAAGTATATCAGAAATCTTCTACACAATCAGAGCCCTGTATCAAGTATGGGTGATACAAAGAATCTAAGTATCTATTTCGAACAATGGTCCTCAAATTGCCTCAAAGGGATTAATGTACTCTGTGCAAAAAGAACTATGGTTGTGTTGTTACCATATTTCACCACCTTCAAGTCAACATATAGAAAAAATCAACACAGATATTACAATAACCTAAAGCAGATGTTTATAAGAAAAGGGCTACAATGAGATGTACAGGATAAATAGACAGGATATTAGGCTAGGCTGCAGAAACATAAAGACCCTAACATTTCAGTAGCTTAAAATAGCAAAGATGCATTTCTCTCTCAAAGTCATATGTAGGTTAGGTTAATAATCCAGATTAAAAATCCATCTGGTAACTCAAGCATTCAAGTGTCCTCCTTATTTTGATGAGGCATCAAAGAGTTACTGGAACAAGGAAAGAGAAAGTGTAGGGACTCATTTTTATCATATACATTAGACCAGAAGTGATACATTTCACTTATTTTCACAAGCCATTGTGTAGAACTAGTTCATGTTCCCAACTTAACTAGAAAGCTACATATATGAAAGCATATAGAATGTTGGGGATACCCTATAATCTGTGCCATATTGGGTTTCTTGTAATAAAAATACCACCCTATATTTAATAAAAGTTATCATCCCCAATAAATTATTTATATGAAAGAGTTTGGACCAGCATGGTGGCTCATGCCTGTAATCCTAGCATTTTGGGAGGCCAAGGCGGGCGGATCACGAGGTCAGGAGATTGAGACCATCCTGTCTAACATGGTGAACCCGTCTCTATTAAAAATACAAAAATTAGCTGGGTGTGGTGATGTGCGCCTATAATCCCAGCATTTTGGGAGACCGAGGTGGGCAGATCACCTGAGGTCAAGGGTTCAAGACCAGCCTGGCCAACTTGGCGAAACCCCGTCTCTACTAAAAAAAAAAATTTTTTTTAATTATCTGGGTATGGTGGAGGGCACCTGTAATCCCAGCTACTCAGTAGACTGAGGCAGGGAGAATTGCTGGAACCTGGGAGGTGGAACTTGCAGTGAACCGAGATCACACCACTGCATCCCAGTCTGGGCGGCACACCAAGAAAAAAATAAATAGTTTCAGTTCTTTAAAAATATAGATGAGAAACTGAGGCTCCCCCTCCACTGTGGTTTGATTGAAGTCTATTGTTCATACTAGATTCAGCTCACCCCAACTTTTTGCCTTTCCTTAAACGAAAAGCGAGTCATCTATTCTTCACAAAGATCATGTAAAGCTCATAAAGATTCACCTTCTCTGGAAACATTGCTCTAAATAAGATTATTTCACATTTGCTCTACTATTTGCCACATGGATTCATCATCCAAAATAATATTGTGAATTTCTTTATAAAGTGACATTATTTCAGCTTGAGTTCACTAGGAAAGAGCACCTAATACTCAGATTGGTATGTAGGAAGTTTATTAGGGACAACTATAAATTGTTAGGATCAATGCCTTTATATGGAAGGATGCAGTTTTGAGTAGAGGAAGAATTTGGAGACAACGCAGTCTCAACATGGGTCTCAGCCAACCCGCAAGGGCCCTTGAAATCTCAGCGGTCCTTCACAGTTTTCTTACGTTGCATAGAGGGGAGATTCCCATATCAAGCAGTCTTTAGATTTACGCTGCCCATGGGAAGGAAGAATTCATTAGGTAAGGCAGCTCTCTCTAGCTGAGGGCGATGTCCAGGGGTTTGGGAATAAATACTTCAGTCCTGAGGACAGACTGAAGGACAACTCTTAGCCACAAACATATATAACCGTATTTTATAACATATATAAAATATGCTGATGTTTATATATACATCAAGTATTATTAGTAATATGAAGCTAGTTAATACTGAATAATATTAACAATAAAATTTTAGATATTATAAAATTAGTAATTAATTTTAAGTATATGCATATATATATTTGTTTCCTTACTACATTTAAAGTAATTTCAAGGAACAAGATATGCCTTCTATTTCTTACCACTGTCTTTGCAAGAAGTATTATTAATAGTCTACTTAAATATTGGAAATTATAAACATGATACATTCATTTTGGTGATCAAACATTAAGACGCTAACATTGATTTTTCATTATTGAAGTCCACATGCACATAATTAAAATGTCAAACATTCTTACACATACTATTTGATGTCATATTGTCTGCCAGCCAATCTAATGACAGTTTTATTTGCCATCTGGAATTACTATTGGCTGAGGATGGATTATGGTGTTAACCAGGAAGTACCCTATAGGTACTAAGCAGATAAACAATTTTTGGCACCTGCATTAAGTGAATCCATATCAAAAGTGTTCAAACTTCTCTAGCTTAGTCACATTACAGAAAACTCTAGTCCTTCAGAGAGCCATTAACAGTGGATCATACTAAGGAATAAGAATTCTAGAACTAACAAGCTACTGTGTTCTCTCTTACTATAATCACTGGGAGAAAGGGGGATAATGGACATTATTCTATTTGGCAAACACCAGGATTGGATAGACTGTCCGCTGGTGTGCCTATTAGTATAATTGGGAATATATTAGAATAAATACCTCTACATGGAGATAGGTGTAAATATATACCTTGTAGTAACATGTAACTCATTTATTTATCATTCAGACTTTCTATTCACTTTTGACATATTGGGTGTACTATCTATTGGAAATATTGGTGATTATATGAAAAACTTTTCATAGATGGGCAGCAATATAAAAAAGAATAATTTGAGTGGTTTTGAAAAAATGTTTTCAAATGTACATTTTTATTGTTGCTGTTCCTTATCTAGCACAGATAAATAAATAAAACACACATAAATAAATAAATAAACAAGATAAAACGCACATTATAAATCTTCCCTGGTTCAAGTTCTCATCTTCCATATGAACTAACATCTATCTTCCTCTCCATTGTAACTCCTGTTTTGACTCTGGAGTACGCTGATGGACTTTTAGAAGTATCCATGTTTGAGATGTTCAATAGATCCTTGTCTCCTATGTAATATTACGAAGCCATGTTTCAAGCTGCTGTGTGGTCTCTTGACTTGTCATGCCTCAGCTCTTAATTCCACTCAACCTTATTTTGTGGTTATGCCAAACTTATTATTTTCCTTTCTCATAGCTCTTTTTTTTTGCCCCTAATTTTCCCTCAGATAAATATGTCCTCCACCTTTTTTTTTTCTCCCAAGTGGACAGCATTTTATTCCATCCAAACCTATCACAAATCTTATCTTCTCAGTGCTGTATTCCCTGGCCTCTTAGGCCTATGTGCTCCTACTTTCCTCTGTGTTGTCATGTGGTGCGGTACATTTCATTCTTGTCATACACACGTGCTTGTTTTGCTCAGTATATCATGAGCTCCTGAAGATCAGGACCATGACTTAGACTATCTTTGGATTCCCGAGACCTATACTACTACCATCTAAGCACATTATAGGTATCTATTGAATTAAGGTCATCTAGGACACTGAAGGATGGGATCTAACACATTTTGATTTATTTAGCCTATGCACAACAATTACAATATTCCTAAGAACTGTAATTGTATATTTATTCTTGGTCAAAATTTTATTTTATTTTATTTTATTTTTTTATTTTTGAGATGGAGTCTCACTCTCTCACCCAAGCAGGAGTGCAGTGGCGCAATCTTATGATCTCGGCTCACTGCAACCTCCACCTCCCGGGTTCAAGCAATTCTCCTGCCTCTGCCTACTGAGTAGCTGGGATTACAGGCACGTGCCATCATGCCTGGCTAATGTTTGTATTTTTTTGTAAAGACAGGATTTCCCCATGTTGGCCAGGCCAGCCTCGAACCACTGACCTCAAGTGATCCACCCACCTTGGCCTCCCAAAGTTCTGGGATTACGGGCGTGAGCCACTGTGTCTGGCCTTGGTTAAAATTATAAGAGTGAGTGTGTGTGTGTGTGTGAGTGTTTTGTGGAGAGGGAAGAATATTCTTACTAGGAGGCAGGAATAGAAAACTGCAGAAGATCAAATTGAGATGAAGAAAATGTAGGATGTGGGGTTTGGGAACAATTCAACAAATATTCCTTGTGCACCTGTTAAATTCAGGGCAGTATGCTCATTGCTAGGAGAACTTGGTGCTCATTGCTAGGAGTACCTGCCTTCGATGTGCTTGTAGGAGATCTTATAGGAAGTAAAATCAGGTCTCCCCCAAATAAGAAAGTATAATTTGAAAGGCCTTAACATTGGCAGGCAATGCAAAATGATATGGAAACCATGAAGAAAATAAACAGTCATTTAAATCATTTATAACATTCACCTTCGTTTATAAAAGATGCCTGCAGTTAAGTATTTTTAAATGTTAAGTGAATGGGTAGTAGTGATAATTTTAATTTTAAATATAATGATCAAATAAGGCTTTGTATATGCAGATATCAAGATGATAGCATAGATTAAAGTCAAAAGATTATTTTGGATCAACTTCAGTCATCTTAAATAAAAATATAAGATACCTATCACTGCATATCTAAATATATGACAGATCATTATCATATTTAGTATAAATTATTTCAGTTTTCAACAAAACAAGTAGTAGCAGACAGGCAATTCTAAGCGTAAGTACATTCTTTTGTTTTTATTCTTTTTGAAACGAGAGTTTAATTATAAGGAGATAACTAGAAGTGTTACGACCTGAATTCAAATTAATATTTGATTAAATTTCATAACACAGCATGGAGCCATAACTGGAATGAACAGTTTGATGAAATTAAAATTACTTAGTAATAGATATTAAGCTAAGTAACTATTAAATTGCTTATTTCTTAGGCTGTAATAGCAAGTATCAAAGGAATAGCATAGATTTTCCACAAATGCAAACCTGGTAGACTTCCAGAGATTTAGGGCTGTGTGGTTTAACAATTCTTGATCTTAATTTATATTGCCTATAGCTCTTCAGTCCTGTGATAATGTTTTATAAATCTCCGCAAATCGCTGATAGAACTGAAAATACAAATTGTTAATGTTCCTAATCTATATTTCTAAAGGCCAAAGAGAGGGAAGGGGTATTGAAATCAGTTATATGTTAAAGAGAAACAAACCAAAGTATGACCTCCAGCGTTTAAAAATGTCAAACAAACACACACATGGAGACCCATTTGGAAGAGAAGCAACCCGGAGCAGGGGTAGGAATTTCTATTTAGTAGATTGTACTAGACGTCCTTAGAGGAAGATAACGTAGATAGACAGAAAAGGAGTCCAGGCTTGGAGTTCAATAGCAATCCAACTTGTTAGATCCAAGACGCTGCACTGGTTGCTAGAATAATATAGACTAATATTGTCTTCTTCCTCAGTGTGACCGGAAGGAAGTAGTAGATGGGCCGAAAGCAGGATACTGAAATGTAACAGTGAATATGGTGAATTTGCTATGGCCTCATCAAGATTACAATTTATAATGCATTTTAAAAATATATGGAGTGGCCAGCGTGGTAGCTCACGCATGTAATCCCAGCACTTTAGGAGGCTGAGGTGGGCAGAACACGAGGTCAGGAGATCGAGACCATCCTGGCTAACATGGTGAAACCCCTCTATACCAAACAAAATACAAAAAGTTAACTGGGCGTGGTGGCAGGCTCCTGTAGTTCCAGCTACGCTAGAGGCTGAAGCAGGAGAATTGAGGGAACCCGGGAGGCGGAGCTTGCAGTGAGCCGAGATGGCGCCACTGCACTCCAGCCTGGGCGTCAGAGTGAGACTCTGTCTCAAAAAAAAAAAAAAAAGAAAAATAAATAAATTAATTAATTAATTAAAGAAATAAAAATATATGGAAGTACCTCATGCTCTGAGAAAGGGAAAGAGATGAATAAAACTAAGTGGACCATGATTTTTGAGATTGTCTCAACAGCACCTATTCAGCCCCTAATGGTGATGAGTGGAATAGAAGCCAGGAACCAGTCTCTTGGGTAGAACAAGTGCTTTGCTTAACGGGTGTCATAGCCTTGGGAACTTATACTGGAGAGCTGGGTTTTTTTCTTTGCACTGCCAACTATCTATCGGGTCATGGACTTAGCCCTTCAAGACCTAGTTTCTTCAGCTACACTTAGAAGGAATTAAACTAGATAATGACTAAGGTCATGCCAGTTCTAAAATGGTCTGATCTAGAAAGAATACATTGGTTTCTTATTGATCGATCGATCGATTGATTGATTGTTTAGTCATGTGTCTCACTGTCTTGCTTAGGCTGGAATACAGTGGCAGATCATGACTTACTGTAGCTTCAAACTCTTGGGCTCAAATGATTCTCCTGCCTCAGTTTTCCAAGTAGCTGGGACTACAGGTGCACACCACCATGCCTGGCTTTTTTTTTTTTTTTTTTTTTTTTGTAGAGAAGGGGTCCCACCATGTTGCCCAGGGTGGCCTCAAACTCCTGGCCCAAGGTGATCCTCCTGCCTCAGCCTTCCAGAGTGCTGGGATTACAAGCATGAGCCACTGCAACTGGCCTCATTCCTGTTTTGAATGGCCGAGAATACTAGGTTGAAAATTTTGTTTTTAATCATTTTTTGAGCAAGGTGGCAATATGAGTAAAGTTATACATTTGGAAGATTGGTCTAATGGGGATGCTGAGGAGTAATTCTTTGGGGAAGACCACTTAGAGGCTACTAATGGTCCTAGGTAAGAGGTAATGAAGGACTTGCTGAGAAGATATATTATAGAAGCTGAATCTATAAGACTTTTCTCACCGTTAATCAATACCAATGAAAGAGGAAAAACAAATGGAAAAAAAAAATAGTACACAACTTCCAGCCTTGGTATCTGAGAGAATTTTTACCAGAACAAGTCAGAAAGTTTTATGTAGAAGGATCAATGCAAGATGTTTGGAATATAGCTGTCCAACTTGCAGCTGGAAATGCAGGCTTAGATCTTCAGTGCTCAAAGTACAGATTAGAACAGGGCTTACAAACTCAAATGCTTACAGGAACTACTGAAGTAACAGGCTGCATTTGAAACAAAAAAGTAATGGGAAGGCAACACACTGGAAAAAATATGCCTTTCTAAAGGAAGTAGCTGCCACTCAGTTTGAATAGATTGGTACCCTTCCCATTGCAGACCCTGTTTTGCTAAGACAAGCCAGGCACTTAGACTGTTTCCCAGTTTTTAATTGTTGATAAGGAAATTAACTCAATACAATTAATTCACTGTGGGGAATAAGCAAAACACGACTCTTAGTCACATTTGTTCTGCAGGCTGCTGGATGTGAGTTTGGGAACTCTGTGTTAACATTTTCAGCATTAGCAGAAGATTAGCAACAATCAGAATTGTAGGAAAGGATACAGATTTCTCAAAAGAAGAATTTTAAAGAAAAGAAGAAGTCTAAGAAGAAGCCCTCAAAGGATTTGTATATTTAAAAAGTCAAGTAAAAGAAAACATGTCCTCTCTACATAATGGTGTTGCCAGAAATGAGAAAAATATAAAAGCATTACTTACGAAGAATGAAAGGGTGGTAGAAGACACATTAGTCCACTGAGGGTATAATGAGAAAAAGAAATAGGGTGAATTACCTTGCATTTTTCTTTACATAACATAGATACTTTCTATTTTATGTTTTCAAAAAGTCTGCATTGTTGTTAAACATATGTATGGGGTTGATTATTATGCTCAGTATCTCTACTTTATTTATTTATTTATTTATTTTTGAGACGGAGTCTCGCATTGTCACCTGGGCTAGAGTGCAGTAGCGCAGTCTCGGCTCACTACAACCTCCGCCTCCTGGGTTCAAGCGATTCTCCTGCCTCAGCCTCCCAAGTAGCTGGGATTACAGGCACCCGCCACCACGCCCGGCTAATTTTTTTGTATTTTTAGTAAAGATGGGATTTCACTATGTTGGCCAGGCTGGTCTCGAACTCCTGATTTCGTGATCCGCTCACCTCGGCTTCCCAAAGTGCTGGGATTATAGGTGTGAATCAACGCACCCGATCAGTATCTCTACTTTTTTGTGCTAACACCTGAAGAGGTTTACTGCAACTGTGAAGTTACAGCCTTTACAAGAAGACAGCATGGAAACAAAGACTCAGAAAATTGAATTGTTAATTTGTACCATGACCTAGAAAGGTCCATGGTAGTGATTTTATTGAAACATGTAAAAGAGAAGGTATAAAATGAACCTGATTTAATGTTTACAAGATATTTTGTTTTTATTGTATTTATTTATTTTTGGATACTGGATCTCACTCTGTTACCTGGGCTGTAGTGCAGTGGTGCAATCATGGCTAACTGCAGTTTCAACCTGTCAGGCTTAAGTGATCCTCCCACCTCAGCCTCTCAAGTAAGTGGGACTACAGGTACACATCACCATGCCTGGCTAATTATTTTCTTATTAAATTTTGTAGAGATGGGGTCTCGCTATGTTGCCCCAAGCTGGCCTCAGACTCCTGGTCTCAAATGATTCTCCTGTCTCAGCCTTCCAAAGTGCTAGAATTCTAGGTGTGAGCCACCATGTCTATCCTACAAGATATTTTAAAGTGCTGCCTCAGCCATACTTTATTCATTGACTTTGAAAACGCATTAGAAGAGCAAGTGGTTTCATCTTACTGGACACTACCCAATCTCTTCTGGTAAGAAATTAAGAGTTTCAGTTGCTGATAAGCCTTATGTTTTCTATGAAAAGAAACAGCTCCTCAAACAGATGGTTGACTGCAAGATTTTGCCACATTTCTCAAATAGTCTTTGTAAACCACCAGCAGCCTCATTTAATTCTGTCTATGAGGAAGGAGCAATGAGTGGATGATGAATCAGGCATCATTAACTATAATTTAAAAAAATCAAATGCAACAATATCTTGAATAGCAATTATAAGATATTAGAAAAGCTTTCTTTTGAAAAGATTTTCTAAATGTGCACAGGATTGTCAAGGAAGTTCTAGAACATGACAAAGAAGAATATTAAAATGACAAAAATTGAAACGTGTGTGTGTATGTGATTTATATGTAGACCATACTAGGCACTCTGTTAGTACTTGCCATTGCATAATTTTTCTACTCTTGTTGTTAACAGATTTGCTCTGAGTGTCTTCTGACAGCTATCTATAGAGCTCCAGAGGTCTGACTGCCAAACTTTTTATTCCCAATTTTCCCCGCCATGCTAGTTGACTCCAGAACCTTCTTCTATTGTTTGTTTTTCTTTTCTGGCCTATTATCAATTATTTTCTCACAACCATTTTTTACTTGCTTCCTGTCTTTTTTTCCCCTCCCTCGGCTTACAAACAAACTCATATTCATGATTTTATATGCTTTATTTCTTCCAAGTATCTATTGTTGTATATTAAATAGAACCACCCATAAATCAGCGGCCTAAACAACAACCACTTTATTTTGCTCACGGATTTCATGAGTCAGGAATTCAGAAGAGCACAGAAGGTATGGTTTCTCTCTGCTCAAGAATGTCTGAAGCTCCAGCAAGGGAGTATTCGCACCTGGCAGTACCAACAGAAACTCTGGAGGCTGTAATCACTGGGAGGCTTTTTGATTTCCATAACTGGCATGTGGGATAACTCAAAGCCTGGATTCAGCTGAAACGTAATACCTACACTTGGAATTGCCGCATGGACTTAGACTTCTCATGGCATGGTGGCTGGGATCTGAGAACCAATGTCCAGAGAACAACAATCTAAGAATCCTAGTCAGAGGCTGTATGGCTTTTTGTAAACAAGCCTCAGGAGTAGGCTATAACTTCCACCATTTTTTTATTGGTTATAGTGCTCACAACTCAACTTCAAAAGTATGACTGTTTTGTTTTAACTGACTGTTTTAAAAAATGTACAACCCTTTTTTAACCAAATTCTCTGTACCTGACTTTCACTAATTCAATTGTATATCTTCCCTTTAAATACCAAGTTTCCTGGAAAAGTGGTTTACAATTACTATCCCTGTATCTCTCATGCAGAATTTAATCCATAACCCCTAGCAATCTGCCTCTTGTCAATATCATTCCATTGAACTTCTCTTTAAAATTCACCAATTGTTTTTTGGTGGCCAAATGACAACCTCTTCAGTCCTCACCACAATACTGATCACAATCATTAAGCATTTACTATATATCACCTACTGTTTCCCTAGTCCTTATGATAACACCATGAAAAGGTAATACTTTCTTTTCATAGATTATAAAAATATAATATGAAAATGTTAAATGTTTTTTTCAAAGTTTATCTAAATGATAAACATTTGTGGCAGTAATTAAAACTCTTTGGGCTATAAAAAATTTAAAATCCCAAACTACTGTCACTAAGCAGGAGAAAAATTTACATCCAGAATATGAATGCCATATCCAGCATAAGAAGGTAATTCAGTTCTGTCTTTATTCAATTTACAGACATCCCCAAATACATTATCAAATGTTACTTTAACATAGTTGATATGGTTTGGATATGTCTGCCTTCAAAATCTCATGTTGAAATGTGATTCCCAATATTAGAGCTGGGGCCAAGTGGGAGGTATTAGATCATGGATGCAGAGACTTCATGAATGGCTTAGTACTATCCCCTTGGTGATGAGTGAGTTCTCACCCTGTTAATTCACGTGAGATCGGGTTGTTTAAAAGAGTGTGGCACCTCCCCACCAACCTTGCTTCTGCTCTCACCACACGATACACTTTCTTATCCTTTGACTTTCTGCCATAAATGGAATCTTCCTGATGCCTCACCAGAAGCCAAGGAGATGTCAACCAAAGAGATGCATGCTTCCTGTACAGCCTGCAGAACCATGGACCAATTAAACCCCTTTTCTTTATAAATGACTCAGACCCAGATATTTGATTATAGGAATGCAAGAATTGACTAACACAGAAGATTGGTAACAGGAGTAGAGTGTTGCTATAATGATATCTGAAAATGTAGAAGCAGTTCTGGAACTGGGTAATGAGCAGAAGTTGGAACAGTTTGAAGGGCCCAGGAGGATAGGAGGATAAGAAAAAGTTTGGAACTTACTAGAGACTCGTTAAATAGTTATGATCAAAATGCTGATGGAAATATGGACCGTGAAGTCCAGGCTGATGTCTCAGAAGGAAATGAGGACCTTATTGGGAACTAAAGTAAAGGTCACTCATGTTACATCCTAGCAAAAAGCTTGGCTGCATTGTGTCAAGGTCCTAGAGATCTATGGAAGTTTTACCCTAAGACTAACAACTTATAGTATCTGGCAGAACAAATGTCTAAGCAGCAAAGCATTCACAAAGTGGTGTGGCTGATCCTAAACACATATAATCAGATATAAAAGCAAAGGAATAACTTAACATTGGGACTTATATTTAAAAGGGAAGCATAGCATAAATGTTTGGAAAATTTGCTGCCTGACCATGTGGCAGAGAGAGAGAGAAAAAAGCATTTTTAGGAGAGAAACACAAGAGGGCTGTCGAGCAACCATGTACTAAATAGCATAACTGAAAGGCAGCCAAGTGCTAATATCCAAAATACTAAGAAAAAGGCCTTGAAGGCATTTCAGAAGTTTTCAGGACAGTCCCTCCTTTCGCAGGCCCAGAGGCCTAGGAGGAAAGAATGGTTTCATGGGCTAAATCCTTGGTGCTGCTGCCCTATACAACCTTGAAAGGTTGCTCCCTGCATGCTGGCTGCTCCAGCTCTATCCATGGCTCAAAAGGCCCCAGATATAGTTGAGGCTGCAGCTTTGGAGAGCACAAGACACAAAAAGCCATGGTAGCTTCCACATGGTGTTAAGTCTGCTGGTGCACAGAATGCAAGAGTGAAGGAAGCTTGTCAGCTTCCACCTAGATTTCAGAGATTGTATGAGAAATCCTAAGTGCCCAGGTAGAAGTCTACCACAGGGACAGAGCCCCTGCAGAGATTCTCTACTAGGGAAATGCCAGGGAAAATGTGGGGTTAAAGCTGCCCACAAAGTCCCCATATGGGCACTGCCTAGTGGAGATGTGAGAAGGCAGCTACTGCCCTCCATACTACACAATGGTAGAGTCACCAGTAGCTTTCCTCCTGAGCCTGGAAAATCTACAGGCATGCAACTCCAACCTGTGCAAGCAGCTGTGTGGGTTGCACCCACAAAGCCCTAGTGGCAGAGCTGCCCAAGACCTTGGAAGACTACTCCTTGCATCATTGTGCCCTGGATATGGGACATGGTATCACAGATTATGTAGGAATTTTAAGGTTTAATGTGTGCCTTCCTGGGTTTCAGACTTGCATGAGACTTGTTGCCCCTTCCCTTTGGCTGATGTATCCCTTTTGGCATGGGAATGTTTACCTGATACCTATAGCACTATTGTATCTTGGAATAAAACAACTTGTTGTTAATTTCATAGGCTCATTGGTAGAAAAAACTCAGATAAGACATTGAACTTGGGACTTTTGAGTTGGGGGTAGAAGAGGTTAAGACTGTTGGAAAAGGATAACTGAACTTTGCCATATGAGAAGGACATGAGATTTTGGGGGCTGGGGCAGAATTATATAGTCTAGATGTGTGTCCCCTCCAAGTCTCATGTTGAAATGTGATCCCTGATGTTGGAGATAGGGCCTAGTGGGAGGTACTGGATCATGGGAGCAGATCCTTCTTGAATGGTTTGGTGCCATCCCCTTGATGCTGTACTCATAATAATGAGTGAATTCTTACTCTGAGAGCATGCCAGATCTGGTTGTTTAAAAGAATATTGCACATCCCCCTTTCTTGTTCTGTGTGACAGACCTGTTCCCCTTCACCTTCTGCCGTGATTGTAAGCTTCCTGGGACCCTCAGCAATAGCAGATACTGGCATCGTGCCTCCTGTATTGTCTACAGAACCATGGGCCAATTAAACCTCTTTTCTCTATACATTACCCAGTCTCAGATATTCCTTTATAGCCACACAAGAACAGACTAATGTAATAGTCATTAAAGATAATTAATTATACCTCTTGGTACACACAGACGCTTGTGTTCTATTAACCAGAAAACAAATGGATCTTGCTTAGCTTTCCCTGATTTGGAAATATAATCATCTTTGGTGTATCTCATTTACTAGTCTTTTAAAACTAAGTAGCTGCTATGCAAGATGTCCACCACGTGTAACCTCTGTTCCAACACAAACACAAAGCTCAATCCATTTCCAGTTGTTTGTTTGATGTACATGACATAATGGTTGTAATTGCCAGCAATCATGTGGAGGAGAGTGACATCAGCAAGATGGCCAACTTAGATGCCCCTAGCACCTGTCGCCCTGGGAAAGACAACCAGAACAATGAATAAACACCTATGCTTAAACAAAAATAACTGAAGGAGGGTGTTGGGGTACATCAAAGAAGTAACAGAAACCCTGATGTTCACAGAAACTATGGATGGCCACATGGAGAATAGAAGGAAATGTGTAACCTCCAACCACCATCCCCTAACTGGGATCAGCTGGGATCTAGGAGGAATTTCTCCCTATGATGGGAAAGTAGGCAAGTGGATCCCAACAACCGCCATTCACACCTTGGACACCCTAAATACTTTACAACTAGGATCGCCTGCAGTTCTCAAAGGTACTATGTCCAGCTGAGGGAGTTGTCCGGAGTCCTCACAGCTGGGATTCTCTCAGAGAAGGAAATGATACTATACTGTGCCCTGCCCCTTGTGGCCCATATGGCGACTGCTGTGTGACATCTTGGAATAAGAACCATGGCTTTACTGTATCTTGCTCCAGAAATGAAAAGCCACAGCTCTCCTTCATCCCCAAGGCTAAGCCTCCACTGAATGGCAGCCCAGTGGCCTGACATACTCAAGCTGAGCTGCAAGCAACTCTTACACCCTTCCCCATGGGGCCAAGTGGAGTTGTATCCACTTCATCTACCTCTTCCCCTGCCCCCTTGGGTCAGAGCTGAAGTGGTATATTCAGAGCAATCATACTTCTTCACTGCCTAAGCTGAAGCAACACCTTACAGCCCGGAACAGTCATGTCTCCAGGCCTCAGCTGAAGTGGCACATCACCCTCTGGAGAATCAGAGCCTTGGCTAAGCTGAGCAGTCATGCATCCCAGGGCTGAGCTGACAGATTACCCCACATCCCAGGGAAACAGAGCAGTGGCTGAGCTGAGACACCATGCCCTACAGGCAAACAACTCTAGTACTCTGCCTCCCTCATGCTAGACTACCCCCTATCGAGTCTGAGATGCTGAGACATACTTTCCTGTGGGGAGTGGAGTCATCACCCTGATGTTCCCTGCCTCCCCAGGGCTTAACCAACAGCTGTGCTTCACCATTCTGGGGGCTTGCTGCCACTTCACCTGACCTCATAGAGTTTGGGACACTAGAAAGAGCCACTGTACTAGAGTCTACAGTTACTACTACACAGTGTTTCACCTCCTGGGAACCAAGTTGCCAGTGAACCCTATTGGTACAAGTTCCAGAACTGAAACCACACCAAATCTCCAAAGCACACTTTCTTCCCCACAGTCAGGCTAGTGTTGTGCTCTGCCCCTCCAAGGTAGAATTACAGCTACAATCCAGATCCTCGGGCCCAAGCTGCTAGAGAGAAGGTACCTCTGAGTCACAGCTCCTGGCTCTGTGAGCAACGTACATCCAACCTTACCACAGAGATCAAACCTGCTCCCCAAGACCCAGGTGCCACAATAGGTTCATGAGACCCTGTGCCTAGTCCCCTGGCTCCATAGCTGCTTTGAGCACCTCTACCCGGGGACCCCAGTACCATTGTACCCTTTGGTAGGCCATGTCAGGCCTTATCAAGAGGGATCCCCTAAACTAAGTCTCCCTATTGTGGGGAAAATGAGAATAGGAGAACCCTAAAAGCCTTTAACACTGAGGACATTAGTAACCTGTGCTGCCACTGTCACTGCCACAAACTTCTACAGCATAGGCCACTGAGGCACCCACAATTGTTGCTGCATGGAGACTGTAGCAGTACACCTATCTGTTAACAGAATCACCACACCCTTCTCAATCAGCACAGTAAAACCCAACTGCAGTGGAAAGTCTTTCTCTACAAAAGCCATTGTATAAAGTTTGGAAGAGGTGATTATTAGAACCAGATTCGTAGACATCAATGCAGGGATGCAAGAAACATACAATGACAAGGAAACATGACAGTAACACAGGAGCATAATAACTCTGTAGTAACAGATCCCAGTGAAAAGGAAATTGATGCAATTCCAGAAAATAAAACTCAAAATAATGATCTGAAAGAAACTCAATGAAATAGAAGACAATACAGGTATACAATTTAACAAAATTGGTAAAGCCATTTACAACTTGAATGAGAAATTTAACAAAGAGAAAATTTTTAAAAAGACCCAAACAGAAATTCTACAGCTGAAGAATTCAGTGAATGCAATTTAAAAATACAGTTGAGAGATTCAACAGCAAGCTTGATCAAGTAGAAGAACTGATCTATGAACCTGAAAAAAGTCACTTGAAATTATACAGTTAGAGAAAAATAAGAAATAAGAATCATGAATAGTTAAGAAACTACAATATTTGTGGAACATCATTAAGTGAACTGGGAATTCCAGTAGCATAAGAAAAGAATACAGGCATAGAAAATTTATACAATGAAATAAGAGTTGAAAACTTCCTATGTCTGTGGAGAGACATGGACATTCAGGTTCAGGAAGCTCCAAGATCCTCAAATAGATTCAACCCAAAAAGGTCTTTCTTCAGGCACATTATAATCAAATTCTCAAACATCAAAGACAAAGAGATAATTCTACAAACAGCAAGATAAAAGTGTCAAGTCACATATAAGTGACTAATTATTAGACTAACAACATATTTCTCTATGGAAGCCTTTTAGACCAGGAGAAAATGGGATAATATATGTGAAGTAATTAAAATAAATTCTAACCAAGAATACTATACTCAGCAAAGATATGCTTCATAAATGACAGAGAAATAAAGTTATTTCCCAGATAAGCAAAAGAGGGAATTCAACACTAGACCAGTGTTTTAAAAAATGCTCAAGGTAGTTCTAAGTATGGAAACTAAAAGACAATAATCTCTATCATGAAAACACATCCGGTGGCTCACGCCTGTAATCCCAGCACTTTGAGAGGCTCCACAGATTGCAGGATACACCTTGAAGTCAACCAGCCAGGCCAGGACTAAAAACATTGCAAATGCCCTCCCATGGCCTCCTCTTCTGAGATACAACAAGACTCTGTTAAGATGATGTTCTTCCATACTGCATTACTCAATTTACTGTTTTTTTCCGGTGTTGTGTTGTAGAAGTTGACTGTTAATACATTGTTTCTGCCTTTAAGGAACTCAGAAGTTCAGAAACCATGATATCTTGAAATTTACCTAGATAGTAGTATATTATACTTAAAGGGATTAAAAATTGTATTGAACCTTGCTCAGCCACTATAATTCTTCAGGGGCCCTATGTACATTCATCCATTCAATTATTTTAGATGATTGTATTAATTGAAAACACATTACATGCATGGAGTAGTGTCAAAGTAGTATTTGAAAATTTATATTTTCAAATATAAATATTTGAAAATTTATATTTTCAAATATAAATATTTTGAAAATTTATATTTACTATACACAGGAAGATTGGAAGCTATCAGTGAAGCAAACGTACACACAACCATAATAAAAAAGACAATAATACTTATCATTAAGTATACACAGGTGCCAATGGAATTATAGAAATTACCAACATGTACCTACAGAACTCAGCAAAAATGTCATGACCAAGTTTGTGAGTCAAGTATAGGTTAGAAGGCACTTGAAAAGGTAAAAGTAATACATGAAAGAGATAAAAACTAGTATTCCATGTTTGGGAATCTACAACAGTCTAACATTATTGGATTATACTGTATAAAATGTTTGTAGACAATAGATTTCAATTTGTTAAGAAGTTGGTACAAAACCTTGTAAATAATAACAATCATTAAAGAATATTGAGCATGGGAAAAAAGTTGCTTCTCACTACATGTTAGCCCAATTTTTCTGGCAACACTGTGAAGGATAATTTATTAAGGGATAAGAATATAGGTAGAGTGACTATCTAGAAAGCTATTGCAGTGAGGGGAAGATTAGAACAAGATAAACTAAAAAGGTTGAATTAAGACAGTTTAAAATTGATTTATCATTAGATGAAGATGTCCAAAATGAAGTAGCAATTTTCAGATCATTATTAATAGGTAATTGGTCGATTATTGTGCTATTTAATGAAACACTGATGATGGGCAAATATTTTCATAATAGTCTTGAAACATTTCTAGACTCATTATAGACAACATATCAATCTTATTTAATGAATCAATAGTATTGATCTGCTCAAATACATGCAGTTTTCTTTATTTAACTGACTATGGAAAAATGAATGGCCTTGCCATGGGTTATTAATAATGATGAAGAGAAGTGGTGGCTATAAAAGTTTATGAAATAATTCATAAATGGTTTATATATCCATCAATGCCAGAAATTAGCCAGTGTCAATCAGGTCTTGAACTTAAACTTATTGAAAAGATAATATATAAAATAGTCTAACACAGGATGCCTACTATATTAAGTTTTATTGTATATTTTGTCATCATGGTCTGTGTGAAGGCACAATAAGGGGTGAGAAAATCATTTTTGCTCTACATTTTATTAGAAATCTGAACCTGAATATGGTTGGATCAAATGACAGCCTTAAAAACGGAAAGCTGTAGAATTGAATAGGAAAAGGTGATTTTTAGAATAGTAAAGTGAAATTGATACAGAATAGGTTTACTTTGAATGGCAAAGAATGACAGATAGAAATTCTATGAGTTGTTTTCTTATATGTTATTTTTACAGCAATGATGTTAAATTAGAACATCCTTATATATAAAGAAGTACTCACTGGATCTGGGCATCTCAACTGTTTATACTCATAAATAAATGGATGTGGTGGCTCACGCCTGTAATCCCAGCACTTTGCGAGGCCTAGGCGGGCGGATCACGAGGTCAAGGAGATCAAGATCATCCTTGCTAACATGATGAAACACCGCTTCTACTAACAAACATAAAAAATTAGCCGAGCATGGTGGCGGGCGCCTGTAGTCCCAGCTACTCGGGAGGCTGAGGCAGGAGAATTGTGTGAACCCAGGAGGCCGAGCTTGCAGTGAGCCGAGATCACGACACTGCACTCCTGCCTGGGAGACAGAATGAGACTCCGTCTCAAAAAAATAAAAAATAAATAAAATAAGTGGATGTGAAAGAATCTTTACTTCTTAAAGTAAGACCCTGCTAAATGTTGCCTGCTGTGAAATATTAAAGAGAAATTTGATTATGCATAGTGCACCTAGCCGGGTGCATTATGAGTTGCTGTTGAAATACACAAACTAATTATATTTGTATCAAGGATTCTAGCATTTGATGGATTGCTAGATAGCATAAAGCTTTTAAAGACATTTGCTTAAAGCAACATTTTTACTTTACTATTAAGGTGGCTAGAAGGTCGAACCTCACCTATTAACAGAAGAGATACGACCCATCTGTTTTCTAAATAGCACAACCATTTTTCATTGTTTTAAAACACAGATTTTATTATTATCCAGGTATGGTATGGCAAACAGATCAGGAGATAATTGTTATTAAAAAGACAGTTTGCTACTCACAGTTCCCAAGAAGAGGGGGCCTGCCAAGTTATGCAGAGGCCACATAGGAAACCACCAGGGTAGGTCAGAAGGCACAGGAGCGAGAGGAAAATATGGGCAAGAATCTTTGCTGTGGGTTCTGCAGGAAGGAAGGAGCACGTCAGGGTAAGCAGCCCTATGATTGGCTAGTTTGAATAATTTTAGCGGGCTTTAGGGGGTACCATCTGTCTCTAGTTGTTTAGGACCTTATCTTGGGGTAATTAGAGCAGGAGAATAATGGGCCAGATTGTAAGAGAGCCTGATTCTTTAAAAGGTGGTTGAATTGTGGGCTCTGGATTGATTGCTTTGTATATGAAAGGAGCGCTCACAAGTGAGTCCTTTACTGTCTTTAGCTCTGGGAGGAGCAGTCTCTTCAGAATTAGCAAGGTTTCAGATGTCAAAGCATCAGAAATACAGAAATAAAAAAGCATGAATAATACAACTCATCAATGTCAAAACCTTTATGTTCAGTCATTCAAAAAAGAAACACAAAAACAGTTAAATCTGTTCTTCCTTACAGCAGGGCCCAAGAGGTTAATCTTAACAACAACTAGAGATTTCTGGACTAGCAGTACTCTCAAGTTTAGAGAGCCTAGAAACTAGAAAATTTATAATTGCCTTTGCTTTTGCTTTCCCGTGACTTCTTAAAACACATCATGGTTGCAGTAAGTAGCTAGTCAGGCTTCAGTGGGGAAGGAGAGGGCGCCCCCCACCAATCAGGAATGTTAAGCGACCATCAGGTGATAGGCAGTTGTCATACTAAAATGATAATTGGTTGCAGCCGGTGCCAGGGAGAGAGGCAATTTCCCAATAGATGAAAACACTTGAAATTTGTAATCAGCAACTGCCAATAAGATATCAGGAATTGAGTGAATGGGCTCAAGCATGCATATTAAGAGACAAAACGGCGGAGTAAGACTTGCAGGTGGGATTCCACCAGAAAAGGGAAGAAAGCCTCAGGAGAGCATGCGTACAACTTCCTAAACACATTGCACACTCACTTCCCAACCGCAGGGGGGCACCACACATGCGGGAGGCTTACCCTAAGAGAAGAACGAAGGGAAAGGCGTGAAGGACACTGAAATAGGTCAGCATATAAAATCCTAGGTTCAAGGTTAAATGGGGCACATGACCTCAACGGTGCCTGCTTGGACTCTTCCAAGTGTACTTTCCTTTCTTTCCTGCTCTGAAGCCTTTTAAAAAACTTCTACTCCTGCTGTAAAACTTGCCGCCATCTCTTCTGCCTTATGCTCCTCAGTCAATTTTTTTCTTCTGAGGAGGCAAGAGTTCAGGCTGCGGCAGACCTGTGCAGATTCACTGCTGGTAACTTGGATATTCACCAACCCTAACACCACGAATTCAAAAAAACTATATTTAAAGTAAAGGTGAATGGCTTTTCCTGTTTGCCTAGGGGAATAAGAACATGGGTTCGTGTTTAAAATCATCTGGTAGAGAAGAAATTTAAAACAGAATTGAGTTTGCACCTTTGTAATTCAAATAAATTAACTCATAATCTACAGCAGATGAAAATATATTTCACTCTAAAGCTTGTAATAACTTTATCATAATACGTTTCTATGAGGAGGACAATGTGAGGTTGTTTCTCTCCACCTTTAATATTGTACATTCAAAAATACAGAGGGTAATCTTCACTGAAGCCTTTAGGATAAAATAAGCCCCATGCACAATGTTCAGATTGAAATGTATAAGACTATGATATTTTTTAAACAATGCCTTTTGGTTTTAGTACAAATAGCTTTAAGATGTTTGAAACTCAATTTTATTTATATCTAATTCGTAAATATTATTAAGACTGAACCATATTTCAAATCAAGAATGTAACAGGTTCAAGAAGTTTTGTCTTTAAATGAATCAAGAGGTATCTATAAGCACTCAGCCATTCAATAAGTGTCTGCTGAATTCCAAATTGTATATATTAGGTTTGGTTATTGTAGGCACAAAATATTAATGCTTATTACAAGATTTACAATTATCCCTGTAGAACTAGGAGATCATTTTTAAATGCACATTTCAATTTGGTTGTTCCTGAAATAAGAGTGCACGCAGTCCCAGGGTTTTCAGATCATGCACATACATCTTAACAGTGCACATTACAACTTAATCCTGGAGTCAATTAATAAATTGGTTGAACTAGCAGTTTGATTAAAATCTCAGATGTGCTAATTCGCTTTCCTAGTGCCCTTTAATTAAGACTTTAATAGAGTCTGCAATTACCTGCAAATTTTGTCTTTGTCTTAAATATTTGTGCTTCTATCTTTAACTTTCAAAGCTCCTTCAACTCACCAAGCAGAAGAAAGAAGTCTTAGAAATTAAGCTAAAGCATATAGAAAATAGGCGTATTTTCCTTCAACAGGATGGGCAACAACTACATGACTTTAAAACAAACATTGCAATTTAATTTGCAAAACAGGTTTTTTTACTCTATAATATGATATTTTGCGTGTGTGGTGGCGAAAAACTTTACTATTGGTGAATGAGCCAGTACTCTGGGAACATTTTCTACTCAAAGTATCTTGTACTTAGTTGAATTTGAATATAGAAAACTTAATACTCAAATTTAAGTTTTCCATGTTGAAAATTTAAGTTTATGAGAAAAACAGAACTTTTTCCTCATCTCTTTTTAGCAATTGTTTTTGTGCTTTTATACTCTGTATAAAGCATTGTACGAAGTGCTTTACACAAACTGTCATTTACTACTCCAAAAAATAAAAAAAAAAAAAGCAAGTACACAGAGCTCAGTCTGATGCTTTATTTTTTAATAAGCAGATATATATACTTTAAAAAATATAACAGCAAAAAGACCACCTATGTTTGATTGCCCCACAAAAGCAACTGCCCTCTGAGCCACGATTGCACCACTGCACTCCAGCCTGGGGGACAGAGCAAGACTCCGTCTCAAAAAAAAAAAAAAAAAGTGCCCTCCCACCTACCCTCAAAAATTTTCTTTCAGAGATGTATTGAGTCTGTTGCTAGGAAACATGTCAAAAATTGAATAAAAAAATTTCAAGGACGATATGAAAACACGCATCATACCACGTATTGGAAAGTACCAAAACAATGCAAAAAAAAAAAAAGTAGTTATCAGCTTATTTTAGAAGTGCAAACTATTGAAGATTCCATGTTTGGGGAATTAGCACTTGGTATATTTAATGATTCAGAATATAACAGTGTATAAAATATGACTTGGCAAGTTATGAACTTGGTCAAATTATAAAAAATAAAAAAAATGAAAAGATGTATGTTTTAAAGTCACATAAAGTAAGCTCATTGCAACACTGGTGATTTAAGAGATGAAATTGAAGAGCATTTTTTAAATCACTTTGTATAGTACAGTATTTTAAAAACAAATTTGCACCACCATTTTGTTGACAAATATTCACAGTTTTTGAAATTGAAAAATTATATACCACATAGAAATTACAGGCATTTTAAATTAGTCTATGCTTAATCCGTAAAATAAATGAAGTAATATTTTCTAATTGATCTATTTATACACAAATAGTAGACATTCATGTTACTGTATTATTAGAAGCATTATATATAGATGAAGCAACTAGGCTTATAAATATTTCTTTTTGGTTTATGTGGTAATATCTGACTCTAACCAATGAAATACTTCGTATTTACATATTTTCAAATATTTTTCTAAAGAGGAAATAAGCAGTTTCAGAAAATCTTTGCAATAATAATAAAAATAGTTTATAAAGTTTTAGCAAATACTAGTGCCAGGGCTTTAGAGCATACACATTATCTAATACTTTTCCTTCTTCACTTGTAAACTTCTCTTCTTTCCTTATTGTACTATTATTCTCCATTTGGATTGTGCAAGTCACTGTAATATAACATTTTGTTTCTTTCTTACTTCAAGGTCTTCTAAGAGCAAATAACATGTTTTGCTTTCTTGAAGTACATTCCACATAACTGGTACATCACCACATTCCTATTAAATAATGAGAAAATAATAAATAGATTACATATTTGAAACCACACTTTCTTGCTGAAAAGCTGTAGAGTCAACATAAGAGAAGCAAATATATGATCAAGAAATATTTCTTACAAGATGAAAATTTTATAGAAATTTGTGAACCATCTCCCTAGAATCTTAAAAAGAATTTATAACTGCATATCATCCACCATGGACATTCTTTAGAATGAACTATTTCACATTAAACACATATTAACTAATATATATTTATATATATTTTATAATTCTCTGATCAGTTGATATAAAATAGATATTTCCAATGTTCTATTATGACTAGAATATTTTCAGTCTCCACTGAATAAAATTAGTATAGTAGAGTTATAAAATGAAGAAATGCATAATTAGTGGTAACATTAAATCTAGTGGTTAAGACTTAATTTCCTTGATAGCAATTTTAAGATAAAAACATAGGTGATACATTCAGGGACTCTGCTCTCTCTGCTAAGTTTTTTGGATAGTCTACAAAGGCTAAACATCAAAAATAGTATTTTTTCAAGAAATGGGAGCAGCGCAAACACTAGTGGGCTGAGTCAAGGTAACATATACTGAGGTAAAATCTCTGTGCTTAGTTAAAGGAGATACACGCAGAGAAAGAAATAGCCTAAATTACCGACATTGCCGGGCGCGGTGGCTCAAGCCTGTAATCCCAGCACTTTGGGAGGCCGAGACGGGTGGATCACGAGGTCAGGAGATCGAGACCATCCTGGCTAACACGGTGAAACCCGTCTCTACTTAAAAATACAAAAAAAAAAAAAAAAAAAAAAAAAAAAAAAAAAAAAAAAACTAGCCGGGCGAGGTGGCGGGCACCTGTAGTCCCAGCTACTCGGGAGGCTGAGGCAGGAGAATGGCGGGAACCCGGGAGGCGGAGCTTGCAGTGAGCCGAGATCTGGTCACTGCCCTCCAGCCTGGGCGACAGAGCAAGACTCCGTCTCAAAAAAAAAAAAAAAAAAAAAAAAAAAAAAATTACCGACATTATGAAAATTAGAATATTTTGTGGGTGAATCAAGAGTATTGGGAGTTATAAAACATTTAAAAAAGAATATTCAAAAACTTTGGATACACTTTAAGAATAAACAGCAATATTTAGCTACATGGAATGAACTCCTTGTATTGGTAGAAATAAAGGAACCCAACCTAGTGAGAAAAAAAAAGAAAGGTTATAAAGAGCAAATGGATATTATTACCTTGTCAAGGTGTACTCACTGATCTCTGAGTAAAGATGCTCTGTTTTAATCAATGTAATTATGTTGCCCCTCCCCCGTAATAAGACCATTGAGTATATCACTTTTAGAAAAGTTGAACTCCTGCTGCTTCTCATTCTTTGGTAAAATAGTAACATATCTGGAACATAATCTCACATGTTTAGCTATCAGATATGGTAGTAGAAACAACTTCCACAGGGTCACAATTAAAATAAGATTAGGCTGGGCAAGTGGTTCACACCTACAATCCCAGCACTTTGGGAGGCCGAGGTGGGCAGATTATGAGGTCAGTAGTTTGAGACTAGCCTGGCCAACATGGTGAAACCCCGTCTCTACTAAAATACAAAAAAGTAGCTGGACGTGGTGGTGCACGCCTGTAGTCCCAGCTGCTCAGGATGCTGAGACGGGAGAATTGCTGGAACCCTGGAGGTGGAGGTGGCAGTGAGCCAAGAGCACGCCACTGCACACCAGCCTGGAGACAGAGACTCTCTCTCAAAAAATAAAATACAATAAGATGATTTTTTTTTCAGTGCAAATGTCATAGCTTATATTTAGAAAAGGCACAGTAGAAAAGTTTTCATATCTCCCCAAACTTCTCCTTATATTGACAACAACAATCAAAATGAGTATGTCTGCCCTGCCTTGGTTCGGCTGTCATCGTTCCACATCTGTACTACTTTTAAGAATTTTCTAAGAAGATCTCTGCTTTCAATCCTGTTCCACGTCACTGGCCACTACCCTGGGTCTGTGTAATCTTTCTGAAACACAGATATGATCACATTACTCTCATGAATAAAATCATTCTATACCTTTTTATTATAACAGTACAAAGTACAAACTTCTGACCATAACATCCTAAGTCTTTCACAATCTGTTCATTTATCTCCTATCCACATTTGCATACTCTTGTTCTCTTCTCTACCTTTTCTTTACATTCCAGAGCTGCCAAATTTCCTATCCACTGCCAGGAGTCATGCTATCTTTCACCTCAATGAGAAAGCAGTTCATTCTCACCTGACTTCTGGTTGGACTTCTCATTTTCTAATTGTCCATCTGATAAACATCAACTCTTTGTGGACAAGGACTTGGTTTAAATGTCATCTTCTCTGGGGAGTCTCTGCTGACCTCTCCTAGCCAACTTTGGTGCATCAGCATCCTGTTCTGGTTATAGTACCTCCATCTCCAATTTTATTCTAGTTGTATTAGGTTCCTATAATGTTTAAAGTTACCTAACTGCTTTTACCATTATGGGAATATCTGGAAGACAGAATAGTTCTTATTTGCATAGAATCTGACTCATAGAGCCCAACATATGGTAGGTTCCTAAGAATTTTGTTGCCTGAGTAAATAAGTCAATAAAACTCAACATTCATGAAAATCCTGGTGGTATATTTTTCACATATTATGAAGCTAATTTTGACTTTATAAAGTCTTACTACTTTAATCCTTCAAGTAAATTTCAACAACAGAATTTTTTTCTTAAAAAATAAAACATCTTTGCTACCCTGCAAATTAATTATAGCTACAATTATAATCCTTTTAGAACTAAACAACAACAATTGTTTAGCTATCAAGATACTGCTGAGGACCAGCTTTAAAAATCTTTTCCAGCTCAGCTGAAATTGGTTAACACACTAACATCTCTACCCTGTAAAGGTAAAGAGTAAAGTTGCTCAGGTACTCACTTTACACATAGAATCTCTTTGCTCTAAACACATCCTTCAATCCATTCAACCGGTAATTATTGAGTTTCTAATATTTACAGTAAATTCAGTGAAGGATAACAATATTAAAACTAACAATAATTTGTGCTTTCTAGAACTTGATAGCTCAGGTTGCCAGTATCTTTTGCATTTCACAATTAAAACAAACAAAAACTAGCTGTGGCTCAAACCTTCTCCCTCTCTCCTCACCACAGATTTTGAAAACCCAAGTTATTGTAATAATTTTACTTTCCTAGTACTTAACTTTAAAAATATTCCTTGTCAAAATGAATCTGCTATAAACCAAAAAACTCTTCTAAATGCAAAGCATTGATGATTTGATTTCCCCACTTGGAAATATATGAACAGTATTTTATTATTGTTATGTGTAAATTGTGCTTCAGATATCCCTAAGATTTACTCAATTCTAAATCCTTATCCCTCCCCTGGATCAGATGGGTAAAATTTGAGGAAGATATCTGTTGCAAGTATCACCTACTAACTTTTTGTAGTATAATTTCAACAGGTAGATAGGTAGTTTTCCTTCTTTTTTTGGCCTTTTTCTGTTTTTTTACAGAAGGTAGAAAATCCCTGTGATAATCAATTTTGACCCTAATTATTGTTTACTCTACTATATATTGCTTAATTGGCATAAAAAATAATCTTCTTTGGCTAGGTTACATTACGCTTCTTTTAATTCATCTTAAGATGGCAATATATATTTTTTCCTTTCTGCAGGCATAACTCCTTATTGCTCCATACTTATTTTACAGTAAAATAAAACACAGTCTTTAAAATGAATGATAACTGTTCTGTAATATGAAGACTTTGATTAATCAAGGAAAGTATGTGTTGTTTTGCGCATGCTTGGAGAGGATAACAAAGTGTTTCCTTTTCAAAATACATTTATTCAACCAATGATTTATTCATTGGACACTTTGGAGGCATCTATTTTGTGTACGTCACGGAAGCATTTCTTTCCAAAGTGGTTAGACAGATAAATCAGATAATTGAATAAAAACAGTTAATTATCCAAGGGAAAACTTTCATTTTGTGGTGTACTATCTAAATCACTAGGTGAAAACAAATAAAATTCGAGGTAGTTTTTAGTATTTCAAATAAGAATAGAGTTACTTGTGTTTAATATGATATGCTGTATGTAAATTATTTTTATTGGCCTTTGCATTATAGAGAAGACTGACAAAGTTGTTTCCAAAGGAAGAAACAAGAGGCAGTTCCAGGGTGGTAGGTTATTGGAAAGGAAACCTAATAGTGGTGCCAACACATTAAAGATAATCCTACCATATAAGGAGGTGAAGATTGTTTTCAGTTTTTTGTTTGTTTTAAATTTCAGATGGATAGTCTTTTTTGTTTTTGAGATCACAACCAATCTTCTGTTTAACTGTTAAAAAAATGGAAATTCTAAAATAATACTTTGCTTAAGACTTGTTTTCTGCCCCATCCCCCTCCCCGCTCCCTGTCCTCCTTCTTCCCATTCTCATGTTGTTTATTAGCTTGCTCCAGTATCTATTGGTATCCTTCTCTATTCATGTACCATGGGCTTAAGTTAATTCTGCAGCAATCTCAAAAGTCTGGCTATATGTCTACATATATCTACAAGTAGGAAGTGTTGCAGCTTGATCAAAGGAAAAGACTGAGATACTTATGAGTTCTGTGATTTATTAGCTCTATAATTTTGAATACATGGCCTGAACACAAAAATTTGAATACATGGCCTGAACACAAAAATTATGCATTTCTTCATCTGTAAAATTGAAGAACAACACCTACTCATCAAGTTATTACGAAATTTAAATGAAATTTAAATGAATAGCTGATGTTTTAATCATTATAAATGTTACCATTTTTAGTATCTAGTGTAGGAAGAGCATGTATTAACTTGTGTCCCGGTCCTTTCACAATGCCTATCTCTTCAGTAAGTTTCCTTTAACCCATTTGTGCACATACATTAATTTGCCATCTACCTTGCTTCCCCACTTCTTAGGCTAGCATGCCTCTTCTTAGAACTGCCATTCCTGACCGGGCGTAGTGGCTCACACCTGTAATCCTAGCATTTTGGGAGGCCAAGGCAGGTGGATCACCTGAGGTCAGGAGTTCAAGACCAGCCTGGTCAACGTGGCGAAACCCCGTCTCTACTAAAAATACAAAAATTAGCAGGACATGTTGGCGTGTGCCTATAATCCCAGTTACCTGGGAGGCCGAGGCAGGCAGGAGAATCACTTGAACTCCGGCGGGTGGAGGTTGCAGTGAGACAAGATCGTGCCATTGCACTCCGGCCTTGGCAACAAGAGAAAAACTCCGTCTCAAAAAGGAAAAAAAAAAAAAAAAAAAAAAAAGAAAGAAAGAAAGAAAAGAAAAGAAAAAAAAGAACTGCCATTTCATCAACAACTTTCCTCTGGGAATTGCCATGTTCTTACATGTCCCTGCCTATGTGGTCACATTTAATTTAACATTAGGAATCTGATTCATGTTTAGCCTTCATCTAGAAATACTGTAAATTACTGTGATTCTTGCAGTTTTTGTTCCAAATAATTTTTTGGAAGGGGTGGGTTGCGTTTATGGGCCTAGAAGGTTACTTAGTGTGCCTAATAAGAATATTATAAATAATTGTGAAATAAATGCTTGAAAATATTTCTTAAATACTGTTAAAAGGAGTAAAAAGTGAATTTTAGGACTGAAAAACTGGCTGTGCTTATTACTTTTTATTCCTTTATACATTCTGCAATTTGGTAGTAGCCTTTATTGGCAAAAATAACTTAATTTTCTCCTTTAATCCCATAATATGTGAATCACATATCACACCAAAATAAGATACTTGGAATTTATTTCTGCCACATAAATGATACAGTAAACAAGAAAAGAGCACAGTTTTCTTCAAACCAGAAAAATTTGACTTTTTGGCAAGAATGATATGAATTTTAAAGACCAGAGTGAATATACAAGAAAGCACTAGGGTAAAGAGAATTTCTAAATCTTTGACTTGTGGTATGTCTCACTAAAAAATTTGCCTTGTTGGAGTTTAATTCACAAAAATAAGAAAGGGACTGAAGTCCATGAGAAACCTGGACAGGGTTGTGGTTTGACAGTCAGTTGATTATGACTGATTGGTGACTCCATCATTGGCAATTTAGTCACTGTTTTCCAGTTTCCTCCAATCTGCCCAACCAGCCATCCAAGGGATGCTGCCGAAGTCTGCTGTCTCCATCTTCTCTTCCATCTGCTGTTTTTATTTTTACTTCCTAATTATGAAATTAGGTCCATAAAAATGTCAAATTTTGCGATATGCTACAACTACAGCAAGTTTTTCTTTATCATAAGAAAATGGTCAGTCATGTGGCATAAGAGCACTGGGCGAGAACAAATAATCCGTACAAACAACTTGATTGTGTGAGGTCTCATATGTACATACATACATACAATACATAAAAGAAAAATACAAATGATATTTTATATGCTACGAATTTACCACAATGCTCTTTCAAAGTTTGCAGGAAGTCACAAAAGAAAAATATAAACCATAGCTTATTCACAGTTCTATAACATTTTTCTCCTAATTAATATCCTCTCCAAATATAGTAAATGTAATTGTTCTAAATGTAAATTATACATATTTACTTATTTTCTCTATTGCACTTATTGCACTTATTATTTACTTATTTTCTCTATTGCACTTATTAATCCTTATTAATCCTTTTTTCTTTTCTTTTCTTTTTTTTTTTTTTGACAGAGTCTGGCTCTGTCACTGAGGCTGGAGTACAGTGGTGGGATCTCACTCACTGCAACCTCTGCCTCCCGGGTTCAAGCGATTCTCCTGCCTCAGCCTCCTGAGTAGCTGGAATTACTGGTCCCTGCTACCATTCCCAGCTAATTTTTGTATTTTTAGTAGAGATGGGGGTTTCTCCATGTTGGCCAGGCTGGTCTTGAACTCCTGGCCTAAGGTGATATGTCCGCCTTGGCCTCCTAAAGTGCTGGGATTACAGGTGTGAGCCTCTGTCCTGGTCTTATAAAGGTGATTCTAATAAATCCGAGAGACTTCTGTCCTGTTCTCACCTGTGGAATTACATTCAAAGATGGACAGCTGAGCCATGAAGTCATAATTAAAAAGAAAATTGCAGTCTTTATTTGCAGTCTCTAAGAACATTAAAGGAGATCCAAATTACAGTGCAAGACTGCTCAGGAGCTTTCTTCTCCCTCCCTAGTGCTTATCCTTAGCAGCTGCTGAGGTCTGCTCCTGCGAGGCTGTCTTTCAATTTGCAGCAAGTGCCATATATTTTTTCTCTTTCCTGCCTATCCTCCTCTGCTCTCTCCTCATTCTTTATTAAATAGTTTGATCTATGTTCTTTGCTAAATCCTCCCTTCTTTGCTTTTGGTTTCTCTAGTTCTATCCTACTCTCTGATTCATTCTTTACCTATAAAGAGATCTGAGAACCTGACAGTCAAAGCTCTTTGTCTCCTGGGAGTGGTGCTGGAGCATAGAAGTGGATGAGACATGGAATTGGATTAGTTAAGAGCAATCAAAAGTAACTATGTCTTATTGTTTCATATTTGCATATTTCAAAGGTATACACATTGAGGAAAAACAAAATCAAAATTTTGGCTTCTAATTCTAAGAAAAGAAAAATAATCTATTTCCTACCCTAGGTCCTTTTTAATACAGTGATCATATTGAGACCTTCAGAGTCTGATTTCACATTGCTAAACAGATTATTGCTTTTGTTTGCACAGATATTCTGATGGGTGTTACGTAAGCAACAATAAGCTGAAACTACACGTCTGAACTGGAGGAAGTAAATTTTAGTGTAACACATAAAGAATTTGAGATGAATGTGGAGGTAGAGAGAGAATGAGGGGTGAAGTGGTAGGATGGGGAGAAAGATGGGGAAAACACTATGTTTTCGATGTGATTAGAGGGCAAGTGAGAGCACCTCAAGGCTCGCAACTAAGAAAAGGTTTAAGAGAAGAATCTGTTTTCCTATATAATGTTTAATGTTCTTCTATGTCCCCAGAACATTTTTAAGGTTTTCCAATGGCACAGGGCCTGCGGGGGGTGTGTGTGTGTGTGTGTGTGTTGATTCTTAATCTTAAGGGAGAGTAAATTTTATATCAATTTCAACAATTCACAACTGAATACAGACCACACCTAGTTAAGAGAAACATAATTCATAAATTGATATAATTCTTTGGAAATAGGGATACAGCTAGAATTGGTTATGGGAGTACAAATCCCCCACAATATTTTAAAACAGTGGGGAGTGTGAATTTTCTTGGTCTTATAAAGTGGGGGTTCAATCAATGTAATGTAGATTTTTAGGGACAAAGACACTCCAGCTGCCATGTCGATTCTTTGAATGTTGCTCAAAATCTGAACCGTCAACTTAATACATCCATACTCACTCTATGTATTCATAACTATAACAATCCTGTAGTTCTTGAGAATACACATTCGTAAGAACATGAATATTTTTTAAAAATAAACTGAGCCCAATAGAAGAAATCAGTTAATAATATCCAGAAGATGCTAATACAAATTCACCTCTTAACTCCAGTCTCGACACCTGGTTTGTTAGCAGTCCTGCGATTTCCAAATCCTCTTTAAAAAGCTTTTGAATTGCCCTGTTAATGAAGGAAAAGCAAAATATAGCTAAAGTTTAACTAACATAATTATGCATCATGTTTCCTCTAAGACATGTCCATGTAGTGCATGTAGGCACGCCACTTGCCAAGATCAAAAGTCATGTTGTGATGGAAATTACTCTGAATTCCACCCCATGAATCCTTCTACTGTAATATCTTATAAAACTTTTCAAGGTAAACTAAAATTTATTTGCAATTCTAAGGTCCCATTTATTTATTTATTAAGCAAATGCTTTTTGCCCCTTTTGTGCTAAAAAAAAATATAAACATTACAGTAGCTTCTCTCTTTTAACCTTCTTACCGTCTACTTGGGAGATAAACATATAAGCAGATAATTTCAATCCTGAGATATATGAACAATAACAATAAAAAGGCTTTGCAATTTAAATAGCAATCTAGCAGGTTTCCTGGAAGGATTAGTACATTTCTTTGTTTTGTGTTTATGTCTCCACTAAAAAAGAAATGTTTCAGCCCTAACCTCCAGTAATTAAGAATGTGGTCGTATTTGGAGATAGGATTTCTACAGGGTTGGCCCTAATCTAATATAATTGGTACCCTTGTAAAAACGAGAAATATACAGAGACAGACACACGCACAGTGAAAATATCATATGAAGATGAAGATGGAGATCGGGGTGATCCATCTACAAGCCAGAAAATGGCAAAAATAGTCAGCAAATATTTAGAGACCAGGAAAGAGGCATGGAACAGGCTCTCCCTCACAGTACTCAATGCTACCAATAGCTTGATCTTGGACTTCTGCCCTCCAGAACTGTGAAGCAATAAATTTCTATTGTTTAAGCCACCCTGTTAGTGTTACATTGTTACAGCAACCCTAGGAACATTGTTTTGCTCTTGGAAGAAGTAGTATTTAAGCCCAGTCCTGAAGGATGAAAACAGTAGAAAGAAAGCAACATTGGGAAAGGCAATACACACAGAAGAAACAGGATGGGCAAATGCCTGGAGAGGATAGGAAACACGGTTGACTCAGCCACCTGCCAATAGCACCGAGGGATGAAGGCAGAGAGTTCACAGAAGAAACAGAGGAGTGACTAGGAACCAGATAGCAAAGTGTTCTTCATGAATCCAGGCAAGAAACGATGATGGTCTGTAGTTGTTGACAGCTGTTGTTAAACCTCAGTTCTTGTCTTCTTGGTTTAAAGGAATTTAAACAAGAGACACTCAGCAAAGAAGTGCAGTATAGTGCAATTTATTGCAAAGAACAAAGAATACTCTGAAAGTTTTTGGCACAGAATAGATAGTACATTATGAGAGACAATTCAGACAGGCTGCTCCTAAGGATGAGACAGTGTTGACTGTTTCTGGGGAAACTCCCTTTATGGGGGTCTTACATGATTATTCATAAGAGGGTGGGGAGAAGTGTCACTAGTAAGCATGTTCTGGGTGGTCCTCTGGGTGCACATACATGGCTGTATATGCTTATTCATACATTGTTTGTCTCATTAGCAAATTAAACCCATCCAGGGTTGTGTTTTTTACTACTATAATGAGCAAAGTGCCAGTCTGAAGACAGGTAAAATGAAACTGCACATGCTCTCTGCAGAAGAAATTGCCTACTGGAGAGAGCTTTGCTGGAATGAACTTTGAAACTATAACGCAAATGCTGGGTCTTATCCTTTTGACAGTGCAGTGTGTAGAGATTCTTACGAAGTCCAATGGACAAAACTTGACGGTTGTGTCACTATTCAGTTTCCATTTGAGAGTATTGCCTGTTCTCTTTTCCTTCCCCAAATCTTAGTTTCTGATGTACATTTAAGATAATCTTGATCTTTTCTATTATAAAATTTGTTCTAAAATATCAATATGCAGAACTGATGCTTATTCTGTTGAAACTTTTGGATTATCACTGACATGAAGACACATTGCAATAATGTGCTATTCCAGCAAGTGGGTTCTGAGCAAAATAATGAGCATGCAAAAGTACATAAGACTGGCTGAAGAAACTTTATAATGAGTAGTTCTGGCAAAATTGAATCACAGTAAAAACGAAAAAGAGTTTCATAGTTATGCCGTGGTGATGTTGGGTATTTCTTTTAAAGCCATAAATTTGGGACCCATATTTTGTAAAAAATTTTCTTCAATGACTGAGAGCCATTGAGGATTCTTAAAATATGGTCAAAGTGACATCTTTGGAAGAATATTCAATGTTTACAAGCAAGATTTGTAGGGTAATTGAGAGCTGACTACATGTTAAAAAGACTTACTCAGTTTGACCATGAATTTTACTAGAAGATGAAAGCTGGATAAGAAATTGAAATTGAATTGCTTTTCCAAAATGGAATTGTTTTAAATATCACCTAGTGAATTAGTCTCTGACAATTATTATTGTATAATAATATTTACTTCTTCCGGACTAGGCAATGTAAATGGTTATGCTTCCTGCCTTTTAGAATCTTTGGATGACAAAAGCAATAAACATAAACATAGAAAAGCAGGCAAATGAATCCCACTATATGAGGTAGTGCTTTGAAAGAAGATAAGTTGAAAAAGTAAATTCAATAAGGAATGGCTTATATTTTAAAAGTGACCCTCTGTGAGAAATTAAATACGTATAAGTAGATGATATGAGACAAGAATTGGAAATGTTCTTTGGGTATTCTTTTCAACATTCCCAGTGTCTGTAATGATATTCATTGTACAGCACTTTCATATCTACTATCCTTCTTTTTAAATCCTTCAAGTATATTAAAAGTTATTTACATATTATACATATTTACAATCCAACTCCCATAAGCCAGTCCAACAAAGTTTCTACAGAAATTGAATATCAATTACTTAAAATTAAATAACTGTGTGCTAAAAGTTTGTTTCCTTTAACTTTTTTATTCTTTGTTCTGTTTTATTAATTGACTAATTAATTAATTTCAGAAACATTTATCTCTCAGCATTTTTTGCCTGTAGATGCTACACAGAGTATTTAGTCTCAAATTACAATTAGCATATCTTTCCTTTCCCCTGTGCAGATTTTTTCTTTGTAATTGTAGTTTGTTATTTTTGTTTATTGAAGTAACTGGGTCTAAAAGTCTTATACTCTACTACCTTCAGAGGTTGAGTTACTTTATCCCCTTCTACTACCCATGACCTGCAATCTTTCATTCAAGCTGTTACATTTTCTTGAAACACAAAATATAGGAAGGTTTTAAGAAGCCATATACCATCCTTTCTCATCTTACTCTGATTTCCTTCTTCCTCTTAGACAGGTTTGAAAGTTCCACTTCCTCAGATCATTCTTTCCTAATCACTATCAAAGTACAAAATTTGTCTTCTTCTCTCTTTTAATTTTCTACTTTTTCATTTGCATAATACTCTTTTCACAATCTGCACTTTTTTACATTCTAAATAATATTTACTTCGTCAGCGTACTCCCCTCACAAAAGGCTCAACACGAGCAGGAAGAATTAGAAACTTCCCTTTAGTCATTATGTCTTCCTTTTAAATGTTGAAACATGAAAGTTACTCTGCAGCAGACGTATGTATTGATTCTGCTTAACCCTATACCTTCAGAGGCAGGCATACAAACTGCAACTTGTTTGAATTTGTCCTGCTGTTTGAGGAGGGAGAGTCTGCAGAACACTGCATGAAGCTGATATCATCACCCGTAACTAATGTTCATGACAATTAATGCTTGTCTGGGTGTGAACCACAGGTAATACACCACTTCAAAAAACTCAGCACTCTTTTCTAAATGTATTTAATATCCCTTTCCTATCCATACGCATGAAAAGTATTTTTACTGCTCTTTAATTTTGATAAATCATATGACTTTTGTGTATCAGATTTCTCACTTTGTATTTTCTTCTGTTGACTCATTCAAAATTCTCCAGCATGCTTTTTATATGTGTTAAATATTCCCCCCTTTCTTTTTCTCAGTCGGAGAAATATCAGCATAAAGGCTTATGTTACAAATGTAATCTGCATATTACTTTCTTTTTCTCATCTCTACACTAGTCTGCTTTCAAAAGTGGAATGCATTTCTCTGAAAGGGAGCACTCAATCCATAATCATAGCAGAAGCTAAATAGGCCCTGAGGCCTCAATCCCAGTTCATTTTCTTTCTTTTCCCATCCACTCATTCAGAGGATGCCAGTCACACTGGCAAATGAAGCATTTTTGCATCCAAGACATTATTCATTATCTTTGTATTTTCTTAAAGAGAAGATAATTATTTGCTTGTTCAAACATCATAAATAACTATTCTCTGTTCTCCTTTGAAAACATTTGAAATTTCTCATCTGTCAATTGAACAGCTATTTTGGTCCTTGATAGCCTTCCAATTCCAAATCTTCCTATCCTGGCCCTTCAAAATCTGTACTATTTCAGGTGTATGTTTACAAAGCTTCAGAAAATCTTATCAGAGCCTCTAATGCCTCCCTACTGGGTGTCTGGAGCTATTACTCTCAGAAACAAATTTCTGCACCTGACATCAAAAACTGAATACCCAGCCAGCCCCAGTTCAAGCATAGTTTTGATGACTTTATACCTGGTACTACTTATCTCTTTCCAAACGTTTTCCAGTTGAAATTCTTTACATAACAATATGGATGTAGCACTTACTATAAATAGGCAATGTCCTTAGCACTTTGCATCTTTTTAAGTTTTTTTTTAAATTTTTTTTATACAGAATCTCGCTGTGTTGCCCATACTGGAGTGCAGTGGCACAATCTCAGCTCACTGCAACCTCCGCTTCCTGAGATCAAGCAATTCTCCTGCCTCAGCCTCCCGAGTAGTTGGGACTACAGGCTAGTGTCACCACGCCTGGCTAATTTTTTGCATCTTTTTTAGTAGATATGGGGTTTCACCATGTTGGCCACGCTGGTCTCAAACTTCTGACCTCAAGTGAGGCACCTTGGCATCCCAAAGTGCTGGGATTATAGGCGTGAGCCACCGCGCCCGATCATCTTGTATCTTTTAATTCAGGCAAACCTTAGAACTCGCTCTGTCACCCAAACTGGAGTGCAGTGGCCGGATCTCAGCTCACTGCAAGCTCCGCCTTTCGGGTTCACGCCATTATCCTGCCTCAGCCTCCCGACTAGCTGGGACTATAGGCGCCCGACACCTCACGCGGCTAGTTTTTTGTTTTTTTTTTGTTTGTTTGTTTTGTTTTGTTTTGTTTTGTTTTTGTTTGTTTGTTTTTTTTTGTTTTGTTTTGTTTTGTTTTGTTTTTGTATTTTTTAGTAGAAACGGGGTTTCACCGGGCTAGTCAGGATGATCTCGATCTCCTGACCTTGTGATCCGCTCGTCTCGGCCTACCAAAGTGCTGGGATTACAGACTTGAGCCACCGCGCCCGGCCGACTTACAAATTCTTAACTTCTTTATTTTGATGCATCTTTCAAGCAGCTGGAATATGTCTGAGGGTTTTTTTCCCTCCTTTTAAAAGCATGCAAATTACCTTGTTGAGACATGTGTATCTGAGAACTGTTTTCTTTTTCCTTTAAACATAGCAGTTATAGAGTTCTTGGTGGCAATATTTCTCCCTGAAAACTCTTTTGATATTTCAATATCTTCTGGAGTTAGTAATGTAGAAAGAGTTTGATATCAACTTGATATTATTATTGTCCGTGTAAACTTTATTTTGTCCTGCCTAAATGTACTTAGGCACTCTCTTAACTCGGACATTTTTAAGCTTTCACCAGGCTACTTAGATATTGGCACATTTTAGCTAATAAATCAGGAGGTTCAAATTACTTTTTAGCTGAGGTAAGCTGTCCTCTTCTAAATTCTCAATTATTATTTCTATCCTATTTTCATATATAAATAAAAACAAACAAATAAGCACCAACCTTTACCTAACACTATATGCCAGATTAACTCAAAATTGATTACAGATTGCCATGTAAAAATCTAAAACTGTAAAATCCTACAGAGGTGAAAATTTTTTGACCTTGTGGTAGACAAAGCTTTCTCAGATCGGACATAAGGCACAAAATATAAAATAACAAGATTGATAAAATGGATGTTATCAAAACTAAGTTCTCCTCCTTTTCATTACAGAAATAAAAAGATAAGCCTCAGATTGGGCAAAATTATTTGCAATATGGTTATCTGACATGCAATTTGTTTCTAGGTCCTATAAAGAATTAGGGAAACAAACCAAACAAATACGAACAATTAAGATGCAGACAAATACTTAGAAAACATTTAACAAATGGCCGGGCGCGGTGGCTCACGCCTGTAATCCCAGCACTTTGGGAGGCCGAGACGGGCGGATCACGAGGTCAGGAGATCGAGACCATCCTGGCTAACACGGTGAAACCCCGTCTCTACTAAAAAATACAAAAAACTAGCCGGGCGAGGTGGCGGGCGCCTGTAGTCCCAGCTACTCGGGAGGCTGAGGCAGGAGAATGGCGTGAACCCGGGAGGCGGAGCTTGCAGTGAGCTGAGATCCGGCCACCGCACTCCAGCCTGGGTGACAGAGCGAGACTCCGTCTCAAAAAAAAAAAAAAAAAAAAAAAAAAGAAAACATTTAACAAAGGAGATAAGATTTTCCATGCCATTAATCATCAATGATATGTAAATTAAAAACACGATGAGATACCAGTACATAACAATAAGAATGGCCGTAATGAAAAGACTAGCTACATCAAGTGTTGTTGAGGATGTGGAGGAACTCAATCTGTCATGTATTTCTGATGAGAAAGTGAAATGGTATAGTCACTTTGAAAAAACAGCATATATATAAATGTTATTATATATATATTAAGATGAATATATTAATATATATTAATTACTATATTAATATATATATTAAGTTGAAGCTATACCTAACATAGAACCCAGCTATTCTACTCCTAGGTAAATACTCAAGAGAAATAACATTTAGACATGAGATTTGTACATGAGTATGTATAGCAAGTTCATTCATAATAGGCCCAAACTGCAAACAACCCAAGTGCCCAGCAACTGATTAGTTGGTGAATAATCTGTGGTATATCTGTACCATAAAATATCATATAGCAATAAAAACACATATTATTGCTGCATACTGCTGAGGTATGCAGCAACACGGATGAATCTCAAAAACATATTGAGCACAAGTAACCAGATAAGAAAGAGTATATCCTTTGTGATTCCATTTACATGACATTTTTTAAAGGTACTTTAACCCATAGTGATGCAAAACAAAGAGGAATGAGGAAGCTTTCGGGTATACTAGAAATTTTTCAAATCTTGATTGTGCTGATGGTTACTCAAGTCAGTACATTTTATTGTATGTTATTAACCATGCCAAAAAATCATTTATGAGAATTTCAGGAGAGGCTGCTTACTTTCTGTGCAACAAGTTGCCCACATTTTAAGGAATTAGCATTCAGGGTGGATATGAATTAATCTTGTATAATTTTTCCTTGATTAGCTTTCTTTATCTCTCTTGAACTTTAGTAGATGGCCGGTAACTATTGTAGTTTTCAAGGTTATTGCAATTTGGCACTTTGTTGTTTATTCTCATAAGCATTTTGAGAGAGAAGTGAAGTATAGAAAATTGGCATTGCTAACTAGCTGCTGACCCACATCCAGGTATACCCCTTTTCTCCTAAACCCTAGGGGAGCTCTTTGCATTCACATAGACAAGGACTCTTACTTCTGTTGCGTCATTCAACTGGAACCTTCAAAATAGCCTAGAATTCAAAATATAATTTTAAAAAATGAAAATTAAAAAAAGAAAATAGCCAATTGTTCATGTCTTAACTTCATTATGGCATGTCTTTGGGAAGTTTGCATAGCTGTGACTTCTCCATCAAAATTTTGCACACATATCTTTTTTTTTTTTAATCTGAAGCTTTGCTGTGTTTCTGTTTTTTACACTTTTAGACTTTTTGAACTGCCTTTACAAATGCTCTATGATTGGATGACTAATTCCAATTGTTATCTTGCACTCTTGCACTCTTCCTAAACAGGAAGGTCCTGCAGCCTTTTAAAATCAAACATAAAACTAAAAATACCCCAATAAGAAAATTGACAGAACAGGCAAGTTACAATAAACATGAAAGGGCTGAACCTCATAAGTCATCAAAGAAATGCAAATAAAGTGGTGAGATATCATATTTGCCTATTGTCAGGAAAAAATTAAAATATTCATTGTTGTAAAAGCTGCAGGATAAAGAGTGCTGGTGGGAATGTAAATTGATTTCCGAAAAGAAATTTTGAATAGATATTTTTTAAAACCTTTAAGATGTATATTATCTTTTCTCCAGAAATTCTACATCTGATCACTTATTCTAAGCAGTCAGAGATGGCATAAATGTGTAAGCACAAAGATGTTTATCACAGTGTTTTCCAAAGGGTAAAACCCCTCTATTTCTAATAATGGAAGTAATGGATAGTACTTCGTGTAAATGATATCTATCCAATTTTGATGTCTCAGAACATTGTTTATCTACAGAATATTTCACATAGATGTCATATGTGTTTTAAAATGCTCATGTACATATAGAAAACCACCTAGAAATAAATATATTGAAATATTAATCATGGATATCTATGCTGTGAGATTGAGGATATATTTATTTTCTTTCTTGGCCTTTCTATACTTGTCTGAAATCCACACATTACTTTGGTATTCAGATTTCAGTATATAATTAACTCTGTATTCCATAGGCCTATTTCATAGCTCTCAGTTTCTTTGCAATCTGTCTGCATTTGGTCTCGTTAGCACTCATCTATACTTTTGTCTGGTAGTCTTTAGGGGGAAAAATCATCATATGACTTCCCGTAAGTGTTCAGGTGACTCAATTGTCCCTAGGGTAAGTTCAACCACAGGTCCTTGTATAATGCACAAGCTCCTCTTTATTCTACCTCTAATCTCCTCCAGCTTCATTATCTGTCACTAGCTCCATTTTCTGTCACTAACTCGGTCCTCCTTCAGTCTGTATTTTGGTCTCACCAAACATCTCATCATCATTTTTTTAACCCCATGCCTTTGCAAATGCACTTTTCTATGCCTGGAGTGTCATTTTTTCCTGACATTATTATGGCTGGCATATTATCCATGCTGATATGAAGGTAAATTGGATATTAAACTTTTAATCTTTCCTTGACTGCTAGACTTTTCCCTTCTCTGGGCTCCCACAGTATTTTGATCATACTTCTGAGAAAAATCATATATTTTAGTATTTAATGATGATTGATTAAGATATCCATCTCAGCAGCTAAGAACCAGGAAGGAGAGAACACATCTTACATTTTTACATTCCCAGAACCTAGTATTTCATAAACTTAATTACACATTTGTGAAAGGGAAGAAAAAAAGAAGGAAGACTAAAGTTTATATCAAGATGAGGAAACTAAAGTACACAGAAATAAAATCATAAACTGCATAGTAGAGCCAGTATTTAGAAAAATTAAATATAGAACTCAGTGTTCTCTAATCAGTATGTTTCTTTAAAGCTACTGTCTTTGCAAATATGTTTCACTGGCATTGCATGTGTTAACAGATCAAACAAGATTCTGAATGAGAAGATTTGTAAATTCTAAAGCAATGAGTTACCATTTTTAAGAAACAAAATTGAGCACAAATCCATAAACTACCTTTGGGAATAGCCATCTTATCTATAACATGGTATAAAAACGTATTCAAGAGATACATATAGAAGCTCTATAGGATTTTTGTTTTAATCTTTAAAGTGTAAAGGTTTAAATTTCTTTCTCCTTGTTCTGAATGAAGACCAGATAAAATGTGCTGCTTGGATTTATTGAGGAAAATATTTTCTTCCAATCAAATGTAAAATATTATATAATTTCCAGAAATGTATTCATTACAGCAATATGGGTCAATTTGCCAAAAATTAAATGAAGCAACGTTTAATCTAACCATTCAGGCAGAATGAGATTTTGCCTACCTAAACTCCTCTTGACGTTTTCATTGGTTAAAGAAGTACGTTTCACTTTATAACTTAAAGTTGCTTAGTGCTTCAGTAAAAACAGCTGCTGAGTCTCCTTACTGGGGGGAGCATTTGAAAATTATAAATTTAGCAATATTTGAAGCTACTTTGTTTTATTAATTTACAGATTACTTGAAAGTTTTGAATGAAAAAGGTAGTCATTTTAGATACATTAAAAACATTCCAAGTACTATATATACAGTTTCTCATCACCATAATGTTGAAAAACACTTCAACTGAAATATGTCCTTTGTAAAAAAATCAATTAATACATAAAACATAAATGTTACTACAATTAATACATTAATAAATATGTTCTGTGGGGGAATAAAGTAAGTTGCAATCACTTTCAGCTGTCTTTAGTCTCATTTCTCTCTAGAAATGAACACTGTTTGTGATTTGAAGAGATCCTTACAGAACATTTCCATACATTGACTGCATATTAAATGTATAGCTATTTCATATCTTCACTTAAATACTCACACTATATGTTTTGTTTCACAACTTGCTTTTCTTCAATTATCAATCTATCTTTCACTGCCAGCAAATCTACATATTCATATTCTTTTTGATTACTACATACTATGGATATATGTTAGGTTCTTAGTTATTCTGTTGATAGAGATTTAGGTCATTTATTTACTTGTTGGTATTTATATCCAACACCTTTTGGGATCTTACTCTTTATCCATAAGTGGTTTAAATAAATAAACTAATTTACTTTTCACAATGTCTTAGTTAGTTCAGGATATAACAAAAATACCATAGATTCAGTGGCTGACACAACGAACATGTATTTCTCCCAGTTCTGGAGCTGGGAAGTCCAAAATCAAAGTGCCAGCAGATCTAGTGTCTGGTGGAGGCACTTTTTCTGTTTGCAGATGGCAGCCTTTGTGCTATATTTTCACACGGCAGAAGGAGAGAACTCTAAGTCTCTTCCTGTAAGAACACTCATCCCATCATGGGGGCTCTATTCTTATGAGCTCATCTAGACTTAATTACTTCCCAAACATCCCACCTTCTAATATTTCATCAGGGTAGATAGAGTTTTGCGAAGGTTTGAATGTATTCCCTAAAATTTATGTGTTGAAACTTAATGGCCAATATAGTATTAAGAGGTTGGGCCTTTAGTAGGTAATTAAGTCACAAGAGGGTGGAGACCTTTAAAATGGGATTAGAGTCCTTAAAAAGGGGCTTGAGAGAGTGGGTTCCCTTGCTTTCTCTCTTCTGCCCTGTGAAGACACAGCATTCCTCTCCTTCAGAGGATGCAGCAACAGGGTGCCATCTTGGAAGCAGAGAGCAGCCCTCACAAGAACAGGTTTCAGCAAATGAGTTTTGAGGGACACAGACATGCAGTCCATAACCCACAAGAATTCTATAAATAAATTCTATTATTATCCCTATGTTACAGGTCAAGAGCAACGTTTTTTCAAGTTCACACTGCTAAAAAGATGTAATTTCAGTAATTAACCCCAGGAAACCTGATTCCAGAGCTATGATTTTCACTAGCAAACTATTTCAAATGTTGACCTTCAACTCTCAAAAGACCACCAGGAAAATCTATAACCAAATACCGTATGCCCTTATCCATGGGAATATGTTCCAAGATTCCTAGTGGATGCCTGAAACCCTAGATAGTACTGAGCCATATATACACTCTGTTTTTCTTATGTGTACATTATAATGATAAAGTTTAATTTCTAAATTAGGCACAGTAAGAGATTAACAAAAATAACTAATAAGAGATTAAAGCAATAACTAATAGTAAAATAGAACAATTATAGCAATGTACTATAATAAAAGTTATATGAATGTGACCTCTCTCTCAGAATATCTTACTGTGCTGTACTCACAATTCTTGTGATGATTTGACATGATACAATGCCATGTAGTGACACGAAGCGATGATGTAGACATTGTAACATAGTGTTAGGCTACTATTTACCTTCGGACAATACATTAATAGGATCCCATGTTTTGGATGATCCAGCAACATGAAGATATTGCCCGTGGGTAATTAAAATTAAGGAAAGATAAACCTCAGATAAGGGGGGGCTATTGTAATTGTAAATTCATTAGATTGACTATAGTAAGAAAAGCTATCAAATTGACTATCTTAGAGACTGTCTAAGAAAAGGAGGATCGGGATTTTAGGGCCTGGGCGAGTGATTTTTTTTTAGAAGGCTTTATATGGTGAGGAACTGAGTGGAACTGGGCAGAATTCATAATCTAATATGTATAGATTGTTGGACTTAGAGAGATGAGTGTCAAGAATAAATTTTTGATGAGAAATCTGCTATTCTTGATAGCTAAGCTATTGTATTAGATTCTTAGTCTTATCTTCCTGAAGCAAGTAGCTAAGTCGTTTTGTCTGTTCTCAATGTCGTTTAATGAAGAGACAGGAAGATACGCTTAAATTCTACCAATACAGCTATAATAAATAGAGTTGTATATGAGTCTACCTGTGTGTACATGAGGATTTTTCAAAGATAGATTCCTAGAAGTGGAAATTCTGATGCTCTAGGTTTGCAACTCTTTTTAAGTTAACAGATACTGCCAAATTGTGCTCCAAAATATTGTAATAATTAACATTTCCAATAAAGGTACATGATACTTAATTTCTAATACCCTTACTAATACTATCTAATCAAGCTATCAATTTTCCATTCTGGTAGGATAAAAATGTTGCTTTGAAATTTTGACTATAATTTCCCTGATGTTTTTCGCATTGCCCTAACAAAGTTGAACTTTTTTTTATGGTGCTTATTTATATTTTGTCTTCTGCAATATCCCCCTTGATATTCTTTGTCATTTTTTAATTGATTGTAGAAATATTTTATATAACATAGATTTCTTGCTCATGTGTCTGAAGGTGGCCGGGTAAACTCTGCTAAAGGCTGCAATGCAGTTGGAGTCTATTCTACCTATACCAATTTTGGACGTTGGTTGAATGGCTGCTTGAAACATCTACTTCTCATGTAGGAAATAACCACTCTGGGAGAGGTGAGTGGAAACGTGGAATTTCTCTTAAGGACTGACATATTTTACTTCCATCCACATTCTACTAGTCAAATCAGATCAACTGACCCAGCCCAAAATCAACAGGATAATGAATTTATTCTTTTCATGGATGTCAGAGAGAGAGGAAAGTGAATGTTTGTGAACAAATGTCTAATCTACACAGTATAGTTAAAGCTCACGCTAGTTTAAGACCTCTGGGAGATAATCATGATGCAGAATTTGGTGACTATTATTGCTATGTATGTTTTTTGTTCCTACTCAACAAATAAAGTGAATGTATTTATTAACTACATCCTATATACTGTAGCATTAAAAAACATATCCAGTTAACAAAAGTAATGACTAGTAAACATATGAACAGAGGCTCAATCCTACTGGTAATTAGGGAAATATAAATTGAAAAAGAGAATGTGACATTTTCCTCCTTTTTTACAAAAATGAATATAATATCAAATATTGGTGAGAAAGAATGAACAGAAATTCTTACATATTGATAGTGCAAGTATATATAGAGAGAGTGATTTGGTTTAGACTTAACAACGTAACAATTACCTATTCCTTTGAGGATTTTAAAACTCAGCCATAACCACTGGGAACCAATGTATATTTAGACACAAAACTTGATTTTCATTTGCATTCTTTTCGTATGGTTATTTTGACAATCAGATTTTCTCTTGATTTGTGAATCAATATAGATAATTTGCATTTTTTTCATAATATCATTCATTTTATTCAGGCATCTTATTGATGTTTATTTTATATTTTCTCTGTTAATCCCTTTTTTTTTTTCCAGTGTACTCTGATGTATTGCCATTTTTCAGATTTCTCATTTCCTGGGCTTGATGTTGGGACGTGAGATAGGCCTATCTACTCAAGTTGTCAACCTGATTTCCTCTGTTCATACCAGAGTGAGGTTGGATAGATAGAGTGTTATATATAGGTTATTTCTGATATTTCGTGCCTTCAAAATTTCAAAAGCATAAAATTTCACAATAAATATGCTTACATTAAATTTCTATTAACTCAGAAGGAAATGCATATAGACATTCAAATGCTTATGGTTAGATGAAAATGTCGTCACTTCCAGTGAAACTTGTTATAGTTCTTGACAATGGCTGTATCATAGATAACCTCATTGATTTGGCATCTTTTTTCTCTTCTTCCAGCTAGCACTTAGTAAGAAATAGAAGCTGGTAACACCATCACCTTTTTCTCAGTTTGCTCGAAAGTGCATATTCTGTGTTTCTTTGTTTTTCGGTTGATTCAGTTTCTTCCTGTTCACATAATTTAGGGGATCTGGTCAATTTTCAAAGCAAAATGGAAATAAAATACAATGTTATCTGTCCAATTCAGAAAATATTCACCTTAATTTTAATATTTAGACAAACTAAAGACAGTTTATATCGTAAAGCTGAAGTTTATTTGAAAAATATATTTATGAATAGCAGGTTTTTTGGGGACTTTCTGTAGGTTTTTATAAATGCTTACATGAATTAATGCAATGTATTAGAGAGATTTTATATGTGGTCTTTTTTTTCTATGAAAATCAAATTAATTGAAGTTTGTAGTCTCATACTTCTTGTTTTTTCTAGGACATATAATTCCAGTTGCATACTATGAGTTTGACTGAAATTAGAAACATGGAGATGTCATACAGGAAAGTCAGAAAGTTGAACAACCCTAAATTAGACATTACTGAAATACTTGAACAATTTATAACATTAGCTCTTCCAGTGATTTCAGTCTTGGCCACCAGAACTAATAGAAATCTGCCTAATCTAAAACTTTAAGTTAGAATTAGTGGCAAAACAATGATTACAATCTAACTGCAATTCCCAAACCATCCTTACTAATGACCAATAATTCATCCAAATTCACAAGTATTTCCACATTTTTTACTATTAAATTTTACCAAATATCTCTTTGCATAAATATATTATGCAGCTGCTACAATACAATTTTAGCTTATAATCATTTGGTGAGAAGACAAGTAAAAAGTCAGAACTTTAATTTAGTTAAATATCTTACAGAATACTCACTCAGTAGCCTCACAAAGGCTAACAAACTGGTTCATAATAAATCAGTCTGCTGTCTAATACATTTCAAAAAATGAGATGTGATACATATTTTAATGTAACCCCAAATGTTCCTTTGTACAAATAGACAGAAATCTCATCTCCAAATTCACCAGTTAGATATATCAAAATTAAAAGAACATAGTGGGATCTTAACACATTTGAACAAATTTGGAGGTTTCAAGCTGCAATTCTTCTAAAATGTCTTTGTATCAGCAAAATTGCTATTGAAAATGATAATTGCATTTCTCAAATATCAATATAATTCCAAACATTTAAAAAATTCAACACATTTTCCACTCATTATTTGTGCTTCAGGCATAATGATGTTCATATTCTAATTAGTCATTATCAGGTACTTTCAAATTATCTCAATTTTAAACCATTAAAAATTAGAAGATCAAAATTTTAAATGATATTTGCAATGAATTAGCTACCAAAATGGTGAGAGAAGTCAATTTAATATAAGAAAAAATGTCTTATTTTCAAAGCTCTTTTTTTTATTAAATGAATTTTACTTTACATTACCTGAAAATACCATTTCCAGTAATTTCAGAAGTAAATTGAAAGATCTAATTATTGAGGGGAAAGATCAACTGATTAACAAGATGATATTTCAAAAGCCTCTATTCCCTCTAATGACACAAAACTATAAAATATTAATACATTTTAACTGCCCACACATCCCAGAACAATTTTTAATTTTCTAAATGAGAGAATACTGGTAAATAATCAGTGAGGTTTTCTAGTACAAACTTCACCAAAGTACATAATCTATTTCTATGCCACAGAGGTGATCATAAGAGACCAAATTTAATTAGAAATGTATACAAATATCAATTAAAAGGTCTTCAGTTCTGACCAAAAAGAATCTCATTTCAACAAATAAATGAGATCAAATAACAACTCTTTTAGATAGGTGAGAAAATAAGATTCCAAGAGTTTTAGCTTACAATCTTGAGGGTAGTATGGCTGGTTTTTTTGGAGGTTCAGTATTGTAGAATGGAAAGTAAAAATATGTTTCAAGGTCACCTAAAAATACTTTTCCCAGGTATTAGCTGAAGTTAATTCCAAAGTTACAGGATTCAATCCCAGAGAAGCTTTGTATTAGAGCAGTGAAAATAGAAAGCTGATTTCAGTGGAAACATCAAAAACTATGTATATTTTTATAAGAAAAAGAAATGTACACAATAATAACATGAGAGGCAATTTAAAATTAGGACAGGTAAAAAGGGGTCCATAGTTTATCATGAAATTTAAACTCGGTTGATAGGTAATAGTGGTCTCTTAGAAACAGCAAACCAGCATTTAGAAACTTGAAAATTAATTCTCATTACACTCAACTGAGCTTGAACCCTGTTCTGCCATCTAAAGGAGTGAGGTTAATGGTAAGACTAAATGAAAGGTTTCTAACAAAAGACAGAATTCTGCTGAAGATAATCACAAAGGACTGTTATTTATGTGATGATATGGTTTGGCTCTGTGTCCTCACCCAAATGTCATGTCAAATTGCAAATCCCCATGTGTTGGGGGTAGGATCTGGTGAGAGATGATTGGATCACTCAGTATCATGTTGTTCTCATGAGAGTGAATGAGTTATCACGAGATTTGACGGTGTAAAAGTGTTTGGCAGTTCCCCCATCGCTCTGTCCTCCGTGCCACCATGTAAGACTGCCTTGCTTTCCCTTTGTCTTCCAACATGATTGTAAGTTTCCTGAGAACTCCCCAGCCATGAGAAACTGTGAGTCAATTAAACCTCTTTTCTTTATAAATTACCCAATGTCAGGTAGTTCTTTATGGCACTGTGAAAATGGATTAATACATGTGAATAATAGAGTTTTTAATAGTTTTGAGATTGTTGTTGGTGTTGTGTTTTGTTGGGAGTGTGTACATATAAATAAAGGTGCATTGGAAGAAGAAACAGTTCTCAGAGAAAATTAAGAGAAAAAACCAGTAGAATCTAGAGAAAAATAGGTATATTACAGAGAAAAATTAACATAATAATTGCAGTTTTATTTTTCAGGGTGCAGAACCAGGTAAAACAATTAGAAAACACAACTAGCATTTTAGATTTCCTGATATATAAGTATGAAATGAATTGATTCTTATGGGATTAGATCTCAAATCTATACATATAAATACAATTTTTAGAAAGCACTATAGTACCCAAAGAAATATAATCAAGTGGGAAGTTGAAGTAGACGAGGAATTTTAGACTTTATAGAAATACATAGAACATATTTATATGTGACTCCAAAATACTCTCTTTTGAAGAGAAATTTTCTCTTAAAGAAGAAAAGGGAAACGATAATACAGTGGTAGTGTACAACTGCCTTTTATGAAGAAAGAGGGTATTGGTGACTTTTTTCTAATAGAGTTTATAGAACTAGTTCAGTGGAAAGATATAATAGTGATGGAATGTACAGTAGTAATACAGGGATTTAAGGACTATTTCACTTTTCCAAATTCAGATTTCCATGAAGCCTTTATTTGCCTTGTTGGGCACTAAAATGACAGTGGAACAATAAACCAGGCTTCTGTGAATTTTGTTCATACCAACAAGGAATAATTGGTTTTTAAATTTAAAGTGATAAGAATTGTGGTAGAAATTAGCCATCCTGTTCTGAATGTCTAATATTGAAAAAAAGAGTGAAAGACATGCAAACTAAAAGTTGAGCTATTTCCTCCTTCATGATTCTCTAGAAGTAAGAACACAATTCCATTGAACTATCATTCTTGGTTGATAATCCATCTCTTCAGAGAGAATTTGAACTTCTCAACTCAAAATCAGAACTAGTATTTTATTCATTTTCGTATCTTTCATGCTTAGCACAACATTTCATTTGGGAACTTGATACAGTTGGTCCTGTATTCTCAGATTCTGTATGTGCAAATTGACCTACTGACAGAAACTTGTTTGTAAATCCCAAATCAAGACTCACAATGCTTTTATGATCATTTGAAGACAGGCACATGTACAGAGAGGTGAGACTCACCGAGCACATACTTTTCCAACCAAGGGTGATCAAGTAAGCAATCTTTCTTCTTGTTTCAGCTTCCATGCTACAGACATGTGTCCTTTACATGGTCTACATAATGCTGTGTTTTTCACACTTTTTTGTGCTTTTTATTGCCAATGTTGCTGTTTTAAATGGCCCCAAGCATAGTGCTGAAGTGCTATCTAGTCTTCCTAAGTACAAGAATGCTGTAACATATTTTATGGAGAAAATATATATTAGATAAGCTTTGTTCAGGCATGAGTTTTAGTGCTATTGGCCTTGAGTTCGAGTTAATGAATCAACAATCTATATTACATAAGATGTCTTTAAACAAAAACACATGTAAAACAGGGTTATATATTGATTGGTTTGTGAAAATGTTGTGGCCAAGACTTGCAGGGGTCTCGCCCTGTGTTTCCCCAGGAGCTGTGATTCAGTATTGGCTAATGCAGTGTTCGCAGTGACTTTATAGAATATAACTGGCATCAGTAAAGAGAATCCACTACATAGAGCTTTTTCTTTTGAGTAAGTGGTATTTTCACTATGTATCTGTCAGTCATAGGAATGATTAGGTTTATTTTTGAAGGTAAGTGCAATTTTATATCTTTTCAGGATATATAGCGAACCTGCAATTAAATGGATTCAGGTATTTAGGTATTTAAAAGCTGAAGTTCCTGAGTTTAATTTATACCTCTACTAGCTGTATTTCAGAGAGCCCTCTATGATTTTGTACAAGTCTCTAACCTCTTCGGGCTTTGCCCTCATCTGTATAAATAATTGGCTCATGAGGCTGTTGAAAAGGGCCAAAGAAGTAGTGCAGAAGAAAATATTTTCTAAACTCTAAAATACCAAACAAAGAATTTTTATCCTTTGATTATATTAGTTTATCTCTTGAAACAAATTAAACTTAAATAAATATTACTGCTTTAAACATTTCTCTCACTTTTTAAGCAACATTTACAGCAACTACAAATTACTTAAAGTTCACATTTGGGGCTAGGAACATGAGGAATAGAAAAATTGTAAGACTTGTAGCTTCCAGCTTAGCTTGCAGCTTGAGTGGATAAATTTTCCATTCATACATTGGTTTTAAATAGCAACATAAAGTAATAAATGATAAACACACAAAAAAAGTAATTTCCGTCAGAGCACTTAGAAGGGTGAAATCATTTAATGCTAAAATCAAAGCAAAACTTCCTTCAAAGAAACAGTGTAAAACACAGCTTTCTTGGAGCCATTCTAATTATGACTTATACCTGGATTTTTACTTAGGGATAAATCGCATTAAAACAAAAAGAAAGTGTGAAATAAAGTTTACATTTTGGTTATTTCATTTCTTTGATTTAAAAAAATTATTTAAAATACACAAAAATATTCCTAAGGAAACTTCTTTTGCAATTATTTGTGCCTAGGTATGAAGTACAATGTGTTTGAAGTGTTTTCTATAAAACAGTTTTATAATTTATCTAATGCATTCTTTTCCTACACAAAAGGTAGGTTTTTCTCGACTTCTTCTTATGTGATTTAATTACATTTGCTAGTTGTGACATGATCTCTATGTACACTAATTACTAACAGCTGTAATTATGCAAATCATGCCTATATGCTTAAGATGATATTCAAACAAAAATTTATCTTTTTCCTGCCTGAAATAGGAGGGAATGAAGTGCTGAGATTTAGTAAAAAACCACAGAGACATTATGAGTTGGACAAGCCAGTTGGCCGGGAGGTGAGACAGGCAGGCATTTTTCACTTATGCTGAGCAGCAACTCTTATCTCTACAGCATTTCCCTATCCCTTAATCACATATGTGAAACCCACAAAAGTTGGGGTTCAAATTAGAAGGAATTACATTACTGCCAGATGTAGCAATTCAGCCCAGATAGTATTTATTTGCCTATTGGATCTTCCACTGTAACACAACTTTTTTAATGTTGCTAAGAATATCAATAAATCAGCAGTCAGTTACCATAAGAGGCCCCTGAAAAATCCATGTCCTCAGAGGAGAGGAAAGGAACGAATGCATTAAATCTTGATTACTTACTTTACCTTTAATATTCCACTTGTCATAATAATCCAATGGGATCATAGTTATATTTTCCCTATTTGAGAAACATACACAGGTTTTAATAGTGTTCTAAGTTTATACAGTTAATAAGCAGTAAAACTGGTATTAGAACCCTGATTTAAATCCGGACATAGGCATGGGCAAGGACTTCATGTCTAAAACACCAAAAGCAACGGCAACAAAAGTCAAAATTGACAAATGAGATCTAATTAAACTAAAGAGCTTCTGCACAGCAAAAGAAACTACCATCAGAGTGAACAGGCAGCCTACAGAATGGGAGAAAATTTTTGTAATCTACTTATCTGACAAAGGGCTAATATCCAGAACCTACAAAGAACTCAAACAAATTTACAAGAAAAAAACAAAGAACCCCATCAAAAAGTGGGCAAAGGATATGAAAAGACACTTCTCAAAAGAAGACATTCATACAGCCAACAGACACATGAAAAAATGCTCATCATCACTCGCCATCAGAGAAATGCAAATGAAAACCACAATGAGATACCATCTCACACCAGTTAGAATGGCAATCATTAAAAAATCAGGAAACAACAGGTGCTGGAGAGGATGTGGAGAAATAGGAACACTTTTACACTGTTGGTGGCACTGTAAACTAGTTCAACCATTATGGAAAACAGTGTGGCAATTCCTCAAGGATCTAGAACTAGAAATACCATTTGAGCCAGCCATCCCATTACTGGGTTTATACCCAAAGGATTATAAATCATGCTGCTATAAAGACACATGCACACGTATGTTTATTGCGGCACTATTTACAATAGCAAAGACTTGGAATCAACCCAAATGTCCATCAGTGACAGACTGGATTAAGAAAATGTGGCACATATATACTATGGAATACTATGCAGCCATAAAAAAGGATGAGTTCGTGTCCTTTGTAGGGACATGGATGCAGCTGGAAACTATCATTCTCAGCAAACTATCGCAGACCAGAAAACCAAACACCGCATGAGATCACTTGGACACAGGAAGGGGAACATCACACACTGGGGCCTATTGTAGGGAGGGGGGAGGGGGGGAGGGATGGCATTAGGAGATATACCTAATGTAAATGATGAGTTAATGGGTGCAGCACACCAACATGGCACATGTATACACAGGTAACAAACTTGAACGTTGTGCACATGTACCCTAGAACTTAAAGTATAATAAAAATAAATAAATAAATAAATAAATAAATATCTGCTCCCTTTGTATTTTATGGTACATCAATTGCACCTGCTCCCTTGAGCCACAGGGTCATAGGCTCTGCCACCTGAACACAGCATAACTATAAAACAAACAAGTCTGATGGGAAAGTTGCTTTTCTCGGTGATAAGAGCTAATCAGTGTTGGCTCTATTATTTTTTCGTTTGGTTCTAGATCTTGCCTCTCTGGGCCTATAATGGTCCGCTGGGATCTGGGTCTGTGGCCCTTGGTGCTCCTGTTGTATCATTCTATTCAAATTCTTCTTCGTCTTCTGGTTGGTGCTGGACAGAAGTCAGGCCAACCAGTAGTCCCCTTGATAAATTTGCCCTCAACCTTGAGGTTGGAGATGCCCTCAACCTTGAGGTTGGAAACAAAACTTAAATTTATACTGCTTGTATTAGTTAGAGCTTTCTAGAGGGACAGAGCTAATAGGATAGATGTAAAAATAAAGGGGAGTTTGTTAAGGAGTATTGACTCACACAATTAAGGTGAGGTCCCACAATAGGCTATTTGCAATCTGAGGAGCAAGGAAGCAGTTCGAGTCCCCAAACCTCAAAAGTAAGGATACTGACAATACAGCCTTCAGCCTGTGGTCCAAGGTCCAAGAGTCCAAAAGCTGAAGAAGTGGGAGTCCAATGTTCAAGGGAACTACTGGTCGGTTTGATCTTTGCCCAGCAGTGAGTAGAAGCATGAAGACTATAAATAGAATGTCACAATAGGAGCACTAAGGGCCACAGACTCAGATCCCAGTGGACATCCAACACTGGAGAAAGATGTAGGCTGGGAGACTAAACCAGTCCAGTCTTTTCACATTCTTCTGCCTGCTTTTATTCTGGCTGCACTGGCAGCTGATTAGATGGTGCCCACCCAGACTGAGGGTGGGTCTGCCTTTCCCAACCCACTGACTCAAACGTTAATCTCCTTTGGCAACACCCTCACAGACACACCTAGGAAAATACTTTGCATCCTTCAATCCAATCAAGTTGACACTCAATATTAACCATCACCTTACTATTCCCAAATACCAAAATTTACTGTATCTAGAAGCAAAACAGAATTCAACAGATTGGTTTGGTGGTTAACATGAAAAAGACAGAGGAATGTTTTTAAAGGCTTTGAAGTTTATTTAGTGAAGTTCTAGTCCAACTAATATTTCATGGTAGGCTTCCATGCAACGATTTAGGTGTTCCAAGTGCCTCCATTGCTAGTACTTCCATCTTTTACAACCTTCCTCCAGAGTCCTTTTTCTTCTCTACATTCTGATGAGTAAGAGAAAGAGCTAAAATAAATATTGTTGGCCTTTTTGTGGGTCCAGATGTCTCTTCTTTCCGCCAGAGGCAGTATGTAGACTCAAATAAACTACAGGGGGCCCTGAGTTGTGTAGCCAACCTCTGTTCTCAGTAAGAGGTAACAGGATTAGCGAGCATCTACTCAGTCTCTAAACTAGAGTATAGTCATCTTTATACACCTATTAACGTTAACATAACTTCAAAACGTATGAAGCAAAAAATGATTTAAAAAATTTGTGGAATAACTAACCACTCCATAATTATAGTAGGATACTTTAGACTTGTAGATGCTATGAATAAATTATGCATGTAAGATTTTACATTATTGATCTCAAGAGTTCCCCAAGAGTGGTATAAAGTATATTAAGCACATATTTTTAATGAGTTAAAAGGATTTAAATTAAGCAGTAAGTTCATCAGTTTTCTAACTTCACTTTCCATCATACGTAAATGTGTGGATGTGTGTCCATATACACACACACACAGACACACACACACATATATGTACACCATATATAATATATACACTTATACATAAGTGTATATATGTGCATATATACACATAGATTATATTGCATTGTTTCAAAATGCAAAAGAAATATTTCATATATATGTCTTGTATCTACTGATATATTTATTAGAATCTTAAAGTTCTGTGAAAACACCACACAATTTATTTATTAATCACATTTAAGTTGAAGTTACAAATCCAGTCAAGTTGTCTATTGTCATTTATTGATTGATTTTCCTTTTTTGTTGAATGAAGATTGAACAACATGAAATGAACTTGTTACAGGAGGTGAGACTTAGGTTAGTATTTCTAATTAGAAGTATGTGTAGACTTTAGAATAAATAGCTTAGGAAAGTTGTTAAACTTTCTCTGAATTTCATTAGAAATAAACAATCCTAGTTTTTGTTTGTTTGTTTGTTTGTTTGTTTTAATTTTGACTTGATCTTACTGCATTTCAGGAGGTTTGAGTTGATAAAATGATTTAGTATTCTGACTCTTCAGGCAAGTATTCTTACCCATGGAGAAGAAAAAGAGATGTTTTTATTCCATATGTCTACCTCTTTATTGCTAGCCCAGAGACCTAAGGCATACGTTGTACATATCAAACACAATTCCCACTGTTTGATTATATGTTCCTTCAAATATGAGCTCTTTGAGGAAAGAGACCAAATTTAATATTTTTGTGGTTCCACTACCTTCCATATACTTGAACATAGTGAATTTTCACACAGTTTCTTTGTGGAATTTCATATAAAAAGTGGCTCAGGCTGGGTGCAATGGCTCACGCCTGTAATCCCAGCACTTTGGGAGGCCGAGGTGGGCAGATCACGAGGTCAGGAGTTCGAGACCAGCCTGGCCAACATGGTGAAATCCCGTCTCTATTAAAAATATAAAAATTAGCTGGCCATGGTGGTGCATGCCTGTAATACCAGCTACTGGGGAGGCTGAGGCGAGAGAATGGCTTGAACACAGGAGGCAGAGGTTGCAGTGAGCCAATATTGTACCACTGTACTCCAGCCTGGGTGACAAGCAAGACTCTATCAAAAATTAAAATAAAATTAAAAAAAATTTTTAAAAAGGTGGCCCAGCCCAAAATAGGAAATACTTTATAAAAGAAGAAGAAGAAAAAAATACCTCTTCACTGTACCTTTGTTTCTTAACACATCTATCCCTGCTAGAATACCTTGCTCTTCATTCTTAAAATAGATTGGTCTCATTTCATCTGACATTAGTTAAATCTCTCTTTCAACAAATGGGCATATGAATGTCAATATAAACTGTGAGAGTGATTCAATTTGTATGTCAGTTGCTAATGTGGAGACCAAGGACTATTAATTCAAAAAAGATGAAATGTTTGTTTGAAAGAATTCTTCCTGTCTTACTTATTCCAAATCTATGCACACTTATTTCCTGATGTGGTATCGGACCTCTGGCAGAGGGATAACATTTTCTTTTCTAACAGCTGGCTTTCTCCCATATGTGGTAAAATATTAAAGAATTTAAGTATTTTCATTGATAATTCACTTAGCTGAGCTCTAGAAAAATGTGAATTTCTGGCAGATAGTCTGCTTTCTTGTATCTCCATGCACAGGCTTCCCCATGATTTATGTGCTCTACATTTACTCCTACTTTCCAATCTTCTTGTCACCAATTTTACTTTCTCTGATCAGTCTTTTCTGTCACTCTCTCTGGAGTCTCATTTCTGTATGTCTCATAAAAAATATATTAGTTATCACCCCAAAAGACTCTCAGCTTCTGTTTCTGTGCCTATCTACATGCAGACCTCTCTAACAGGCTTTACCTACTCTGCTTGCTACAATTTATCCAGGGAGAGGATTATTATTCAAGGTAGCTTCTCTGGGCCCCAATGATCCCCTGGCCTTGTGTTAATGGGATTTCTTCCTAAAGATGCAAATAACGGCTGCCTAAATTTCTGTTTTAATTGTCTCAAAATGAGGCAATCTGGCATCCTTGCAGGGCCATAAATAATTCTCTGAAACCACTTAGAGAAATGCTCTATCACGATGGATTTTCAGGACTGGACGGTGAAAAATGTGCAGTGCCAAGTAGCCACCATAAAACAGATCACATCTGTAGAAGGGGGTTAGCTGAAGGAAATTTCTCCCCAATTCTACCCCTTATTATATGCATAAAACCCATCTTCATCAGTTAATGTTATTCCAGCAGTGATGTTAGCACTCAAACACACTATCCAAAGGATCTTCTCAAGCATGAAGTGGGGGTAACTTATCAAAATGAAGGTGGGGCTGCACCTCTGCTGCAGTTGGGTTAATCTTGCTTACATCTTTTAAAAAAATTTCTAGCAAATTAGAAAATATTACATTCAATCATTATTTGAGTTCATTTTTCAAAACTATCCAAATCCTGACTCTAAGCCCTTTCATATTTTATGCTTGGAAGTATAAGAGTGTTAAAAAGTTCTTGACTGAAACTACAATTTTACTATCATATATTAAATATGATATAGTTGACTCATTATAAAAACTAAATCAACTTTAAAAACAAGGGTAAGAATGTGAACCAAGCCTCAATATTTATAATCGGTACTCATATTTATTGTTATATACACAGACATACAGTCTCTGAAGCATAGTAAGCACTCAATAGTTATTGAATACACAGGTTAACAAATATGACTGTTAATACCATTACTAATTCCCCTGATAAAAGCATCGTATGTCAGCTGGGCATGGTGGCTCATGCCTGTAATCCCAGCACTTTGGGAGACTGAGGCGGATGGATCATGAGGTCAGGAGATCGAGACCATCCTAGTTAAAATGGGGAAACCCTGTCTCTACTGAAAAAGTACAAAAAAAAAAAATTAGCAGGATGTGGTGGCACACGCCTGTAGTTCCAGCTACTCGGGACGCTGAGGCAGGAGAATAGTTTTAACCTGGGAGGAGGAGGTTGCAATGAGCTGAGATCACGCTACTGCACCCCAGCCTGGGTGACAGAGTATGACTCTGACTCAAAATAAATAAATAAATAAATAAATAAATAAAAGCATTGTATACCATTTTATAGGCATTCACCTAGACAGAGATTTAACATTCGTCCAGAAATTAAATTTAGCCATATGAAAATGAGTCAAGAAAGTAATACACTGCATGTGAGAATATCACAGTTATTGATGTTCACAAGTGGGTAACTCTGACATCAAAAATACCAAGTAGTATTTTGTTTAAGAGGTGAAAAAGATGCAAAACACAGCTGATGAGCATTTTAGAGTATGGGTAAACAGAGAACAAAATATCCATCATGTAGAATACTCATTTTCACTGACACTTTAAATCATAATATACCGTGATAAATAAGCACATTTTTCATAAAAAAGGCTTTGGGGAATAGGGCACCGTAGAGCAGGAGAAAGGTAGAGAGAATATGTGTCATGAGTCATTACTGTCAAAATATAGATGGTGACTGGATTATTCAGCGAGCCAGGCACAAGGAGAGCTAATCAGGTAAAATACAAATTAGCTGATTAAGCATTCTTAGATGAGGGAGAGAAAAGCGAATCATAAAAATACAGAACTTAGAGAAACTCAGTTATCCTGTTCAGCTTTATGCTTTCAGAGAGCTTTGTTTAAAGCATTTACGGAAGAAAAGTTTATTCCTTAATTTAACAATTCCTAAGGGAAAAAGTAATATTGAAACAATGTACCTTAGCAATCTGCATTATTTCTTAAAGGTTTTACCCCCAAAAGCACTTCTTAATATCTAATCCAAAATTTCACCAAGTGACAAACTAATAAATTATTCATGCAAATATTAAAATGCTTATCAACCTATTTTCCAACGTTTTAATTCCTTTTTATTGTTCCCTATTCAAAGTTTGCAAAGTTTCCTAGGACGCATTTTTTTTCTGAATTCTCTGCATCAATTAATAAGAATGTCTGAGCCTCTTAGAAACAGTATCTCAGTAAAGTCAGCTGAATATGGAAAAAAAATAATCAAAAAATAATTATTAATTTTCACTTCAAGCCTGGATAAATTCAAAGGAACTGAATTTATGTTCCTGCCTCAAACACCTGAAAAACAGAGTAAAACTTTAAAAACAGCATTTCTCAGATATCAGGCAACAGGTGGAGGAAAGCCTGAGTGAGGAAAAATAAATGAAGTGACCATTCTGTGATTGCCTCAGCTTCTTGCCTAGAGGCAGTTTCTAGGCTGTAATGCAGGAAGAGGAAACCTACAAAGAACCTGGCGGTCAGTAACATGAGGAGACAGAAATCAGAGTTTAGGGAAGTCATGTTGGCTATAATATGTGGCGCAATAAATGGAGAGGAAGTTGTTACACAGAAAGAAGGGTACAGAGACCTACTGAAAGGTCCCCTCAATTCTATGGATAAGTACTAATCAATGCATGTGTTAAAGGAACTACACAAGCTTGCAGAAAGACCTACCAAAAAATGGTAGGCTCAGTAAGTCTCAAAGCTCAGACATGCAAGCAGTTTATATTACCACCAGCTAGAGTCAAAAAATCTCAGTAAACAAGCTATCAGACAGACTGCAGAAAATACCACCTTAGTAGTACAGCCACATTAGCCATAGCTTAAAGACTGCTTGGCACTAACTTAACAAAGCTTAAAAGCAAGCCTCAAAAGTATTAAACAAATTCCAAGTAATTTAGCTACACTCCAGAAAAAGCTCAACACTATTTGAAAGAATGCAATACTACCAAGAACCCCAACATGCAACATCCATACTTTCTGACATCCAAATGATCAGACATGCTAAGGAGCAGAAAAATATAACCCATAACCAGGAAAAATTCAATTTATACAGACAGGCCCCAAAAGTACATAAATAATGTTTAAGTTATAAGTTTTAACTAAAAATTTATTGTTAAGCAGAGATTTTAAAAATGTTTTCTATGTGTTCAGAAAAGTGGAGGAAAGCACAAAACAAAAAAAAAGAATGATACAAAAAAAGCCAAAAAAATTCTAGGGAAAATTTAACGCTGGAAGTGAAAAACTATAGATGAAATTAACAGCAACTAGATATTAAAGAATAAATCAGTAGAATTAAAGACCTACTATTAATAACTCTCCAAAATAAAGTACAGAAAGAAAAATTAGAAACAAAACAAAAACAAAAACAAAAAACTAGGGGATCAGTGATCTGCGGAAAAATATCAGTGTACTATAATATTCATAATTTTCCCTATAAAAGGAGAGAAAAGGAAGCAGAGAAAAAGTATGTATCAGGATATAAATAAATGTCTGGATTTAATTAGTCCATTTTCACACTGCTGATAAAGACCTACTCAAGACTGGGTACTTTATAAAGATAAAAAAGGTTTAACGGACTCACAGTTCCACATGACTCGGGAGGTCTCATAATCATGGCAGAAGGTGAAAGTAATGTCTTACATGGTGGCAGACGAGAGAATGAGAACCAAGTAAAAGGGGTTCCCCTTATGAAACCATCAGATCTCATGAGACTTGTTCACTACCATGAGAATAGTCTGGGGAAACTGTCTCCTCGATTTAATTATCTGCCACTAGGTCCCTCCCACAACACATGGAAATTATGGGAGCTACTATTCAAAATGAAATTTGGGTGGAGACACAGTCAAACTATATCATGGATTTTTTTCAAAATTGTAAGAATACTATAAACCCAGAGATTCTTAGAAATCTAAGAACCCAAAGCTGAACAAACATAAAACTACACCACGGCACATTAAAATGAAACTGCTAAAAACTAGTGAAAAGAGAAAATCTAAAAGTAACCCAACAACAACAAAAAAAACATAAGTACAAAGGAAAAAAGATTAAAGTAATAGCAGTCTTCTTGTCAAAATATATGCAAGTCAGAAGAAGCTAAAGTTAAATATTTAAAGTACTGAAAGAAATAACTGCCAACCTAGGATTTTAAACCCAGCAAAAAACATATTTTCAAAAATGAAAGCAAAATAAAAACTCTGCAGGCAAATAAAAGGTAAGAGAATTTATCACTGGCAGACCTACACTACAAGATACGTTTGAGAGGTTACTCTGGCAGAAGAAAAATTCAGAATACCAGAAATGTTAAATATGTGTTTAACTACAAAAGACATTTCTTATTTTTAAAATTTTCTTTAAAATACAACTGCTATTTATAGCAAAAATAATAAGACATTTTAGTGTTTACATATATACCTGAGAACAGCAATGCAGAAGGTGGGAGGAAGTAGTATACTGTTATAAGGTGCTTAGAGTATATGTGAAAATATAGAATTTATTTCACTGTAGGCTGGGATCAACTAGCACATCTGGTATAAACTTGAGATTAATTCACTGAAAAGAGAAAACAAACATGTATAGCTAATAAGCCAATAGTGGAGATAAAACAGAAACCTAAATACTCAATTAATTGGGAAGAAAATAGAGGTAGACTGACTTCAAACTATAACACAAGGTTACAGTAACCAAAACAGCATGCTACTGATACCAAAACAGATACCAGTGGAACAGAACAAAGACCTCAGGAATAACACTACACATCTACAACCATCTGATCTTCAACAAACCTGACCAAGCAATAGGGAAATGATTCCCTATTTAATAAATGGTGCTGGGAAAACTAGCTGGCCATATGCAGAAAACAGAAGCTGGACTCCTCCCTTACACCTTATACAAAAATTAACTCAAGATGAATTAAAGACTTAAATGTAAAACCCAAAACCATAAAAAACCTAGGAGAAAACCTAGGTAATACCATTCAGGACATAGGCATGGGAAAAGACTTCATTACTAAAACACCAAAAGCAATTGCAACAAAAGCCAAAATTGACAAACAGGATCTACTCAAACTAAAGAGCTTCTGCACACCAAAAGAAACTATCATCAGAGTGAACAGGCACACTACAGAATGGGAGACAAGTTTTACAATCTACCCATCTGACAAAGGTCTAATATCCAGGATCTACAAGGAACTTAAACAAATTTACAAGAAAAAGACAAACTACCCCATCAAATAGTGGGCGAAGGACATGAACAGACCCTTCTGAAAAGAAGACATTTCTGTGGACAACAAACATACGAAAAAAAGCTCATCATCACTGGTCATTAGAGAAATGCAAATCAAAACCACATTGAGATACCACCTCACGCTAGTTAGAATGGCAATCATTAAAAAGTCAGGAAACTGCCAGGCGCAGTGGCTCACGCCTGTAATCCCAGAACTTTTGGAGGCTGAGGCATGCAGATCACGAGGTCAGGAGATCGAGACCATCCTGGCTAACATGGTGAAACCCCATCTCTACTAAAAATACAAAAAAAAAAAAAAAAATAGCTGTGCGTGTTGGAGGGTGCCTGTAGTCCCAGCTACTCTGGAGGCTGAGGCAGGAGATTCGCTTGAGTCCGGGAGGTGGAGCTTGCAGTGAGTCGAGACTGCGCCACTGCACTCCAGCCTGGGCAATAGAGAGAGACTTCGTCTACGAAAAAATAAAAAAATTAAAATAATAATAATAATAATAATAACAAGAAACAACAGATGCTGACGAGGCTGTGGAGAAATAGGAATGCTTTTACACTGTTGGTGGGAGTGTAAATTAGTTCAACCACTGTGGAAGACCGTATGGTAATTCTTCAAGGATCTAGAACCAGAAATTCCATTTGAGCCAGCAATCCCATTACTTGGCATATATTGAAAGGATTATAAGTCATTCTACTGTAAAGACACATGCACATGTATGTTTGCTGCAGCACTGTTTACAATAGCAAAGACATGGAACCAACCCAAATGTCCATCAATGATAGACTGGATAAAGAAAATGTGGTACATATACACCATGGAATACTATGCAGCCATAGAAAAGAATGAGTCCATGTCCTTTGCAGGGACATGGATGAAGCTGGAAGCTATCATTCTCAGCAAACTAGCACAGGAACAGAAAACCAAACACCACATGTTCTCACTCATAAGTGAGAGTCGAACAATGAGAACACATGGACACAGGGAGGGAAACATCACACATCAGGGCCTGTTGGGAGGTGGGGAGTAAGGGGAGGGATAGCATTAGGACAAACATCTAATGCATGTGGGGCTTAAAACCTAGATGACGGGTTGATAGGTGCAGCAAACCACCATGGCACAGGCATACCTATGTAACAAACCTGCACGTTATGCACATGTATCCCAGAACTTAAAGTAAAACAACAACAACAACAAAATAAAACACCAAAGAAAATAGTCGTGGACATTAAGAGATAGGACAAAGATAAAACAAACTTACAAGATGATAGACTTAACACAAATTATGCTCATCATTCCGTTCAATGTTTGTACTAGCACTATTCATTAGAGCCGTAAAGCAAGCCACATGTATTTTAAATTTTCTAGCAGCTACATTCAAAAAGAAAAAAAAGAAACAGGTGAAAATAATTTTAATAATATATTTTCTGTAACTAGATGTATATAAAATATTATAGTTTCAACATAATTGATTAAAAAATTATAGAGTGTTTTACATTCTTTTTTTGTACTAAAGCTTTAAAACCCACAATGTATCCTATGCCCAAGGCACATCGTCATGCCAAGTGACCACTAGCCACATGTGGCTATTGGCTACATTATGAAACAGTACAATTGTATACCAGCACTGTTTTGATTTCTATAATTGTGGATTAGTGCAGCTTGTTCTTGACCTTCACGTATATGAAGCATACATTATTTATTCTTTTGAGTTTGCCTTGTTTTATTTGACATGATCTTTGGGAGACTCATCTGTGTTGTGTATATCAATAATGTATTATATTTTTATCACTGAGTGATATTCCACTGTATAAATACAATTTAGGTAACCATTTTTCTATAGATGGACATTTGGCATAATTTCAGTTTGGGGCTATTAGGAACAAAGTCTCTGTGAACGTTTTTGTACACATATTTTTGTAACCATAAAGATGTTTATCTTGATACCGAGTGATGAAATTGCTGTGTCATAGAGTAGGTACATGTTTACATGTTTCTTAGGACATGCCAAACCATTTTACAAAATGGTAGTATGTGTTAAGTCATTTAATACTCTCTCTGGCAATGTGCAAGAATGACATTTGCTTCATATCCTTGCCAATGCTTACTATTGTGAGTTATTTAACATTTTAGTCATTCCAATAGGTATGTAGTGGTATTTCTTTGTGGTTTTAATCTGCATTTATTTGATAAATGATGATATTCAGCACCTTTTCAAATATTTATTAACCATTTTGGTATCTTTTGTTGGTTAAGTCCCTGTTGAATTATTTTGCTCATTTTAGTTTTGGGAAATCTATTTTGTTATTGATTTGTAGAAGTTCTTTATTCTGTCTCTGATCATTGAAGTTTCTCTGTCCTATTATCTTCACAGGAGAGCATCTCAGTTTTGTTCTTTACATTGCTTGTCTGGTTACTTAGTATCTTAATTTCTACCTTCATATAGCTAATGCAGTTATTAATTCTTCTCCTTTTTTATTTTAATACTCTTTGTTCATCCAGCTCACTTTCTCTCAGTCATACTTAACTCTGCATTCAATTATTTCATCATCTCACCTTTCAGCTATTTGGCAAAATAGATAATTCTGTATCTATTGAAAACAAAAACAGGCAAGTCTTAACTTTTGTCTGTTTTTAAATAACAATATAATTCAAACGTTTGTTTTTTTCATCTTGTGCCAATTTAACTTATTTTAGCGAAATCCTTTTTGGTGCTATATAGTTTCTCATTTTAGGTTGATTGATGCTTCTCAGAGCTTGGGTGGCTAATTTTTATTGCTTCTTTTCGGTCTGCTACATTTGAGACTTAAAGCCGAAGGACACACAAAGAGAAGCAACTACAAATCAAATTTATCTGGTCTGATGATGATCCAGCCAGAATGAGGAAAGACCTTCTGTTTCCAAAGATTGGCGATATGACCATCAAAAGGAGAAATTTTTCTTCTGGGTTTTCCTCAGCTAGATACTGCGTTTGGAAAGCTGCAACACGTAATATACTACTCTCCTGACTTGTATCTGTGTTTGCACTTCTTCTTATTGACTTCATTCCCTAATCTACAATACCCTCCTATTATTCCGTCCCTAATATTTTTGCATTATTAAGACATAAGGAAGCCAATTTGATACAAAGCATGTGAGGCTATTCATCTGAATGCCCCAGAAAGCAAATCACGGTCAATAGGTGAAGTGACTTCTGCCTGCTTACTATATCAAATGACTTCTGTAATACTTACTGTGCCATCTTATATTTAACCTTTTGAAAAATGACTGCCAGTTAAACTCAGAGCTGTACTTCTTTTCAGAAGCAGTACTTCTTTTCATTCTCAAGATAACATTTCCAATAAACACTATTATTGCCTCCATTTTACAGACGAGAAAACTGCTGATTAAAGATGTTGAGTGCATTGTCCAAAGTCATACAGCAAGGTGAAAATAAATGAAAGCAAAAGTCTCAATAGGATTCTTAGTGGTATGAATACTACATTGGTCAAATCTCTTCCATTCATCTTCGTCATTTTCTTGTGGCTCCAACTCAATATTCATATTGCTCAAGAAGGATTGCCCAAATCAATGCTTTCTCATGGTGTTTCTTTTTCATCCTATGCTGTCCCCAACACAGATTCTGATGATGACAATAAGTTATCATGGACAGAGATGAGCACATAGATGGTAAAACACACAGAACTCATATTGCCCCTGTTCTTCTACAACTCTAATTTTATTTATTTATTTATTTATTTTTTATTATTATACTTTAAGTTCTAGGGTACATGTGCATAACGTGCAGGTTTGTTACATATGTATACTTGTGCCATGTTGCTGTGCTGCACCCATCAACTCGTTAGCACCCATCAACTCGTCATTTACATCAGGTATAACTCCCAATGCAATCCTTCCCCCCTCCCCCCTCCCCATGATAGGCCCCAGTGTGTGATGTTCCCCTTCCCGAGTCCAAGTGATTTCATTGTTCAGTTCCCACCTATGAGTGAGAACATGCGGTGTTTGGTTTTCTGTTCTTGTGATAGTTTGCTAAGAATGATGGTTTCCAGCTGCATCCATGTCCCTACAAAGGACACAAACTCATCCTTTTTTATGGCTGCATAGTATTCCATGGTGTATATGTGCCACATTTTCTTAATCCAGTCTGTCACTGATGGACATTTGGGTTGATTCCAAGTCTTTGCTATTGTGAATAGTGCTGCAATAAACATACGTGTGCATGTGTCTTTAGAGCAGCATGATTTATAACCCTTTGGGTATATACCCAGTAATGGGATGGCTGGGTCATATAGTACATCTAGTTCTAGATCCTTGAGGAATCACCATACTGTTTTCCATAATGGTTGAACTAGTTTACAATCCCACCAACAGTGTAAAAGTGTTCCTATTTCTCCACATCCTCTCCAGCACCTGTTGTTTCCTGACTTTTTAATGATCGCCATTCTAACTGGTGTGAGATGGTATCTCATTGTGGTTTTGATTTGCATTTCTCTGATGGCCAGTGATGATGAGCATTTTTTCATGTGTCTGTTGGCTGTATGAATGTCTTCTTTTGAGAAATGTCTGTTCATATCCTTTGCCCACTTTTTGATGGTTTTTTTTTTTTTTTTTTTTTTTTTTTTGTAAATTTGTTTGAGTTCTTTGTAGGTTCTGGATATTAGCCCTTTGTCAGATGAGTAGATTGCAAAAATTTTCTCCCATTCTGTAGGTTGCCTGTTCACTCTGATGGTAGTTTCTTTTGCTGTGCAGAAGCTCTTTAGTTTAATGAGATCCCATTTGTCAATTATGGCTTTTGCTGCCGTTGCTTTTGGTGTTTTAGACATGAAGTCTTTGCCTATGCCTATGTACTGAATGGTACTACCTAGGTTTTCTTCTAGGGTTTTTATGGTATTAGGTCTAACATTTAAGTCTCTAATCTATCTTGAATTAATTTTCGTATAAGGAGTAAGGAAAGGATCCAGTTTCAGCTTTCTACTTATGGCTAGCCAATTTTCCCAGCACCATTTATTAAATAGGGAATCCTTTCCCCATTTCTTGTTTCTCTCAGGTTTGTCAAAATCAGATGGCTGTAGATGTGTGGTATTATTTCTGAGGACTCTGTTCTGTTCCATTGGTCTATATCTCTGTTTTGGTACCAGTACCATGCTGTTTTGGTTACTGTAGCCTTGTAGTATAGTTTGAAGTCAGGTAGCGTGATGCCTCCAGCTTTGTTCTTTTGACTTAGGATTGTCTTGGAGATGCGGGCTCTTTTTTGGTTCCATATGAACTTTAAAGCAGTTTTTTCCAATTCTGTGAAGAAACTCATTGGTAGCTTGATGGGGATGGCATTGAATCTATAAATAACCTTGGGCAGTATGGCCATTTTCACAATATTGATTCTTCCTATCCATGAGCATGGTATGTTCTTCCATTTGTTTGTGTCCTCTTTTATTTCACTGAGCAGTGGTTTGTAGTTCTCCTTGAAGAGGTCCTTTACATCCCTTGTAAGTTGGATTCCTAGGTATTTGATTCTCTTTGAAGCAATTGTGAATGGAAGTTCATTCCTGATTTGGCTCTCTGTTTGTCTGTTACTGGTGTATAAGAATGCTTGTGATTTTTGCACATTAATTTTGTATCCTGAGACTTTGCTGAAGTTGCTTATCAGCTTAAGGAGATTTTGGGCTGAGACGATGGGGTTTTCTAAATATACAATCATGTCATCTGCAAACAGGGACAATTTGACTTCTTCTTTTCCTAACTGAATACCCTTGATTTCTTTCTCTTGCCTGGTTGCCCTAGCCAGAACTTCCAACACTATGTTGAATAGGAGTGGTGAGAGAGGGCATCCCTGTCTTGTGCCAGTTTTCAAAGGGAATTTTTCCAGTTTTTGCCCATTCAGTATGATATTGGCTGTGGGTTTGTCATAAATAGCTCTTATTATTTTGAAGTACGTTCCATCAATACCGAATTTATAGAGCGTTTTTAGCATGAAGGGCTGTTGAATTTTGTCAAAAGCCTTTTCTGCATCTATTGAGATAATCAGGTGGTTCTTGTCTTTGGTTCTGTTTATATGCTGGATTATGTTTATTGATTTGCGAATGTTGAACCAGCCTTGCATCCCAGGGATGAAGCCCACTTGATCATGGTGGATAAGCTTTTTGATGTGCTGCTGAATCCGGTTTGCCAGTATTTTATTGAGGATTTTTGCATCGATGTTCATCAGGGATATTGGTCTAAAATTCTCTTTTTTGTTGTGTCTCTGCCAGGCTTTGGTATCAGGATGATGTTGGCCTCATGAAATGAGTTAGGGAGGATTCCCTCTTATTCTATTGATTGGAATAGTTTCAGAAGGAATGTTACCAGCTCCTCCTAGTACCTCTGGTGGAATTCAGCTGTGAATCCATCTGGTCCTGGACTTTTTTTGGTTGGTAGGCTATTAATTGTTGCCTCAATTTCAGAGCCTGCTATTGGTCTATTCAGGGATTCAACTTCTTCCTGGTTTAGTCTTGGAAGAGTGTAAGTGTCCAGGAAATTATCCATTTCTTCTAGATTTTCTAGTTTATTTGCGTAGAGGTGTTTATAGTATTCTCTGATGTTAGTTTGTATTTCTATGGGGTCGGTGGTGATATCCCCTTTATCATTTTTTATTGCATCTATTTGATTCTTCTCTCTTTTCTTCTTTATTAGTCTGGCTAGCGGTCTGTCAATTTTGTTGATCTTTTCAAAAAACCAACTCCTGGATTCATTGATTTTTTGGTGGGTTGTTTGTGTCTCTATCTCCTTCAGTTCTGCTCTGATCTCAGTTATTTCTTGCCTTCTGCTAGCTTTTGAATGTGTTTGCTCTTGCTTCTCTAGTTCTTTTAATTTTGATGTTAGAGTGTCAAATTTAGATCTTTCCTGCTTTCTCTTGTGGGCATTTAGTGCTATAAATTTCCCTCTACACACTGCTTTAAATGTGTCCCAGAGATTCTGGTGTGTTGTATCTTTGTTCTCATTGGTTTCAAAGAACATCTTTATTTCTGCCTTCATTTCGTGATGTACCCAGTAGTCATTCAGGAGCAGGTTGTTCCGTTTCCATGTAGTTGAGCGATTTTGATTGAGTTTCTTAGCCCTGAGTTCTAGTTTGATTGCACTGTGGTCTGAGAGACAGTTTAATTTCTGTTCTTGTACATTTGCCGAGGAGTGCTTTACTTCCAATTATGTGGTCAATTTTGGAATAAGTGCGATGTGGTGCTGAGAAGAATGTATATTCTGTTGATTTTGGGTGGAGAGTTCTATAGATGTCTATGAGGTCTTCTTGCTGCAGAGATGAGTTCAATTCCTGGATATCCTTGTTAACTTTCTGTCTCATTGATCTGTCTAATGTTGACAGTGGAGTGTTGAAGTCTCCCATTATTATTGTATGGGAGTCTAAGTCTCTTTGTAAGTCTCTAAGGACTTGCTTTATGAATCTGGGTGCTCCTGTATTGGGTGCATATATATTTAGGATAGTTAGCTCTTCCTGTTGAATTGATCCTTTTACCATTATGTAATGGCCTTCTTTGTCTCTTTTGATCTTTGATGGTTTAAAGTCTGTTTTATTAGAGACTAGTATTGCAACCCCTGCTTTTTTTTTGTTCTCCATTTGCTTGGTAAATCTTCCTCCATCCCTTTATTTTGAGCTTATGTATGTCTCTGCGTGTGAGATGGGTCTCCTGAATACAGCAGACTGATGGGTCTTGATTCTTTATCCAGTTTGCCAGTCTGTGTCTTTTAATTGGAGCATTTAGTCCATTTACATTTAAGGTTAATATTGTTATGTGTGAACTTGATCCTGCCATTATGATATTAACTGGTTATTTTGCTTGTTAGTTGATGCAGTTTCTTCCTAGCCTCAATGGTCTTTACATTTTGGCATGTTTTTGCAATGGCTGGTACCAGTTGTTCCTTTCCATGTTTAGTGCTTCCTTCAGGGTCTCTTGTAAGGCAGGCCTAGTGGTGACAAAATCTCTAAGCATTTGCTTATGTGTAAAGGATTTTATTTCTCCTTCACTTATGAAACTTAGTTTGGCTGGATATGAAATTCTGGGTTTAAAATTCTTTTCTTTAAGAATGTTGAATATTGGCCCCCACTGTCTTCTGGCTTGTAGAGTTTCTGCCGAGAGATCTGCTGTTAGTCTGATGGGCTTCCCTTTGTGGGTAACCCGACCTTTCTCTCTGGCTGCCCTTAAGATTTTTTCCTTCATTTCAACTTTGGTGAATCTGGCAATTATGTGTCTTGGAGTTGCTCTTCTCGAGGAGTATCTTTGTGGCGTTCTCTGTATTTCCTGGATTTGAATGTTGGCCTGCCCTACTAGGTTGGGGAAGTTCTCCTGGATGATATCCTGAAGAGTGTTTTCCAACTTGGTTCAATTTTCCCCCTCACTTTCAGGCATCCCAATCAGACATAGATTTGGTCTTTTTACATAATCCCATACTTCTTGCAGGCTTTGTTCATTTCTTTTTCTTCTTTTCTCTTTTGGTTTCTCTTCTGGCTTCATTTCGTTCATTTGATCCTCAATCGCTGATACTCTTTATTCCAGTTGATCGAGTCGGTTACTGAAGCTTGTGCATTTGTCACGTATTTCTTGTGTCATGGTTTTCATCTCTTTCGTTTCGTTTAGGACCTTCTCTGCATTAATTACTCTAGCCATCAATTCTTCCACTTTTTTTTCAAGATTTTTAGTTTCTTTGCGCTGGGTACGTAATTCCTCCTTTAGCTCTGAGAAGTTTGATGGACTGAAGCCTTCTTCTCTCATCTTGTCAAAGTCATTCTCCGTCAAACTTTGATCCGTTGCTGGCGATGAGCTGCGCTCCTTTGCCGGGGGAGATGCGCTCTTATTTTTTGAATTTCCAGCTTTTTTTCCCTGCTTTTTCCCCATCTTTGTGGTTTTATCTACCTCTGATCTTTGATGATGATGGTGACGTACTGATGGGGTTTTGGTGTAGGTGTCCTTCGTGTTTGATAGTTTTCCTTCTAACAGTCAGGGCCCTTAGCTGTAGGTCTGTTGGAGATTGCTTGAGGTTCACTCCAGACCCTGTTTGCCTGGGTGTCAGCAGCAGAGGCTGCAGAAGATAGAATATTGCTGAATAGCGAGTGTACCTGTCTGATTCTTGCTTTGGAGGCTTCCTCTCAGGGGTGTACTCCACCCTGTGAGGTGTGGGGTGTCAGACTGCCCCTAGTGGGAGATGTCTCCCAGTTAGGCTACTCAGGGGTCAGGGACCCACTTGAGCAGGCAGTCTGTCCCTTCTCAGATCTCAACCTCTGTGTTGGGAGTTCCACTGCTCTCTTCAAAGCTGTAAGACAGAGTTGTTTGCGTCTGCAGAGTTTTCTGCTGCTTTCGTTGTTGTTTACTGTGCCCTGTCCCCAGAGGTGGAGTCTACAGAGACAGGCAGGTTTCCTTGAGCTGCTGTGAGCTCCACCCAGTTCGAGCTTCCTAGTGGCTTTGTTTACCTACTTAAGCCTCAGCAATGGCGGGTGCCCCTCCCCCAGCCTGGCTGCTGCCTTGCCACGAGATCGCAGACTGCTGTGCTAGCAATGAGGGAGGCTTCATGGGCATGGGACCCTCCCGGCCAGGTGTGGGATATAATCTCCTAGTGTGCCTGTTTGCTTAAAGCACAGTATTGGGGTGGGAGTTACCCGATTTTCCAGGTGTTGTGTGTCTCAGTTCCCCTGGCTAGGAAAAGGGATTCACTTTCCCCTTGCGCTTCCCAGGTGAGGCGATGCCTCGCCTGCTTCAGCTCTGGCTGGTCGGGCTGCAGCAGCTGACCAGCACCGATTGTCCGGCACTCCCTAGTGAGATGGCCCCAGTACCTCAGTTGAAAATGCAGAAATCACCGGTCTTCTGTGTCGCTCGCGCTGGGAGTTGGAGACTGGAGCTGTTCCTATTCGGCCATCTTGCTCCGCCCCCACAACTCTAATTTTCATTTTTAAAAATTAGTAAAGCCATTTACTAATTCTTTAACTTGCGATATTCTTTAATATACCAAATGATAATATAAATTTGCATACAGTTAACATAAATACTCAAAAACAAGGACTAATAAAACATATGCTCTGTGAAATGAGTTTTCTTCTGCTTTTCAAAATTATTCAGTGTCTTAATTGAAGTATATAAAATGAACTTCTTTGTTAGAGATATTGTATAGGCAAAGTAAGGAAAGCATAAACCTTTCAATCTTAGAACAATTTTTACAAGTGAAATGTAATTACCTGTATTAAACTAGACAGATTAGCAAAAAAAAAGTTTAAAAGAACTGTCGTAAACTCTCAGTACTGTGCATTTCTTATGTTACCACATTTATTTTATTTTATTTTTTGTAAAGACATGACAGGAAGGGAAAAAACAAAATAATTCCACATATATTATTTATCTATTTATTTATTTATTTATTTTATTTTTTTTTTTTTTTGAGATGAAGTCTCACTTTTGTCCCCCTGGCTGGAGTGTGATGTCACAACCTCGGCTCACTGCGAACTCCACCTCCCGAGTTCAAGCGATTCTTCTGCCTCAGCCTCCTGAGTACCTGGAATTACAGGCACCTGCCACCATGCCTGGATAATTTTTATATTTTTAGTAGAGACAGGGTTTCACCATGTTGGCCAGGCTGGTCTTGAACCCCTGACCTCAGGTGATCCACCCATCTCGGCTTCCCAAAGTGCTGAGATTACAGGTGTAAGCCACCGAATTCCAGATATATTCTAATAAAAGTTTGTGTAGAGGGAGAAACTCAATTAATTCAACTATTTAACAGAAGCCACTCTATTTTAATGAACACTATAATGTTCTGTAATGCTAGAAGTTTTACACCTTCAAATATCTTTCATTTCAAGTAGTTGCTCATTTATAGCTAAGATGTGACTTTTTTGGCAGTTCCTAAAAATTTTCCACAAAAATTTAGCATTATGTCATGTGATATAACTTGTCAAATGTAAACATTTCAGAGGTCATCAATTGCCTAGAAATATCACAGACCAAGAGTTGGAAAACTTTTTCTAAAGGGCAAGGTAGATAAGGCTTTACGGACTATTTTTCTGTTACCACTTTGGAAAATCTTTGCTTTACCTGACAGTGAGAGGCCATAAAAATGACTATGCAAGCCATGCAAAGCAATCTCAATCTTTAATGAATAAATTGTTATTGCTTCTTAGCCTTTAAAATTTTTGCCAAAACTTTGAAGAGTCCCAGTCAATGGTAAGTGTATAGGAACACAGAAAAGTAGTAAAACTAATATTTATTTAATACACTGTGACTTCAAACACTAGAAATACTAATAATTACAATCTTTTAATTCCTTCTAAAACATATATTACTCTGGTTGTAATATTGTGCTACCATTTTGCAAGATGTCACCATTGGGGAAAATTTGGTAAAGGGTACATGGGATTTTCTGCATTATTACGACTGCATGTGAACTTAAATAACTTCAAATTAAAGAAAAAGATTGATTAAAAAAACTTATTAAGAGTGGTTTGAATAATGCTTGCTGTCTGCTTGTTATACAACTAGATATATAAAGTGAACATCTTTTCTCTGTCTTTGTGAATTGTCAAACTTCTTTCTAAGTTCAGATCAGCTTCGACCATTTTATCCTTTGCTCTTTCAATGTCAGGATATATCTCCAAGAGTGCCTTTATGGTGAAGATTTTTTCTGACATCACTTCCTCTGAGACATCATTATCTTTTTGTCACAACCACTTTTCTTGTTCCATTAATAGGTTCTCCTTCACCATATTTTTTGGGCCATACCAACATTCTCTCTAATAGCCCTGGTGTCAATGTTTCCATGTTAAACTCTAACTTCTTTAACTCTGTGTTATAATCAAATTTCACTCCTGGAATTATCACTTTTTTGTTGTTGATGTACCTTCATACTTTTTATCTCTTGATTATCCATTTTTATAAAAGGTTACATGAGTTTAGCACTAGGAAACAAAGAGGCCACACAGCTACATACTTTGCTGTCTGCATGTGAGCTGAAGAGCTGACGCTTAATGATCATTGCTAATTGGTCACTGACTACGATGGGGCTGTATTATTTGCAAAGTGACTTGTGAACTGCGGAGCTCTCAGTAAAGTTTGTGCTTTAAGCAATTATAGTTAAGATACCATGGAACTGACATTTGAACCATGTTCTTGAAAGGTTGCCTATTTAACTGCTAACTGAAATTTGTGCACATGAGAAGCATGCAAAGCAAGGGCTGCCTGTACGCAACCCTGCCATTGCAGAGAAAGCAGCCAAGACAATATGCACACATATGGGCACTACTGTGTTCCAACAAAACTTCATTTATAAAAACAGGCAGCTAGCTAGATTTGGTGTAAGGGTCATAGTTTATCCAGGCCTGCCATAGTTTATCCAGGGCTACCATAATGTCTGCTTACTTGTATGGCTGAAGCATCAAGCCTGCTCACTGTGTAGTTTGTACTATAGTCTGCAATTGCTATGAAGTCCTATCTTGCATAGCCCCTCATCCAAAGCTGGCTTCTGTGTCACCAACTAAATAAGTAACAGCTGTATTCCCAAGGATGGAAGAAGCTATCTCTGTAATCTCTACAGGCCAAACAAGAACTGATTTTTTTTTTTTTTTTGTAGTGATGGGAGGTGATAGTTTGCAAAAATTTGTTTTTCATTATGGGTGGTATACTTTGACATATCTCAGTCCAATGGATGCATAAATACTTCTCTAATACGGGTCTTTCTTAAATCTTCATAGGTTTTTAAATTCCACCTACTGGACAAGGTGATTTTTACCAAAGTTTACAACATGCAAATTCTCATTCATGTCCAGCTAACAAAATGTCAATCATATAGTGATATTCTATAGAATATTTATACAATCCATGTCTCTTTGGACTACAATATGACAGAAAGGAGTTAGCCTATCATAGGGCAAGATCATAAATATAACTCCTGTCCATTCGACATAAAAACCGACTGCCTTGGATTCAACTTTCTGATAGATTAAAAAAAAAATTCTTCAGATTGATAAATATATAGAATATATGTCAAGTTATGTTAATGTGCTTCAGCTTTGTCTACCACAACAGTATCAGTTGGGACTACTGTTTAGTTGAATTTCTGATAGTCCACAGTCAAACTCCTGCATTCATCTGGCTTTCATAGGGATGACAGTAATAAATTAAATGGGCACATGATGAGGACTATATCCTCTACACCCTTTAAGACTCCAAGGGTGACCCTAATCTCTGTCACGCCTCTTGGGACATGACCATTGATTTTTATTTACTACTTTGATCAAGTTGGTGAAGGGACAGTCCCAGGAACTTCCTCTTACCTTTTCCCATTATGATAACTCTTATATCACAGAAATCAATGGGAGGATAAAGCAACTTTAGCATATGTCCTCAACATTTTTGCACCTACCTCCTTTCCTTTAAATTTTGATGGTCTGTGACTGATGTGACCAGTAGAATGAAGGAAGAAATGCTGTTACATGCCTCTCAAAACTAATTCAGAGGAGGTCATGCAGTGTCTACCTGCTCCCTGTGGGATGCCTGCTCTAGTGGACAACAGCTCCCACGTAAAAAGTCCAAATACCCTAATAATACAATGGCAGAGAATCAGCATGTACTAGTCTAGATGACAGCCTCGGCTGAACTCTCAGCCACCAGCCACCAGCAAATGCTACCCAAGGAAGTAAGTGGAATGAAGCTTATCCACAACTCTATTTACTATTTTACCACCATATATCACCAGGGTATGATTACCGGGTAAATAGTCAAAGCTTCCTTTGGAGAAGAACTGGGGGAATTATTACTTAACATATTTCCTATAATATTGCAACATGCTGTGGATCAAGCCTCCCATTTAGTCTATGGGTTCTTGATCAGAAAATCAACTGGAGCCTCGAAACAGGGCGAAGTATTGTGACTTTTTATTGAGACAGTTTCCCTCAACCTCTTGAGTTTTTTCTTTCTTTCTTCTTTTTTTCCTGGCTTCATACATTAAGCAACAACATGTTGCCAACTCATCTAGTTTATTCCCAGGAGCACTGTGTTCTATTAACAGTCTCCATAGTGACAATTAGTCTGCCCCCTGGCTTTCAAATTTCCACTCTGACCTTGAGGCATATTTCAGTAATTTTACTCATCTTTCTCATGACAATTAAGCTCTGCCACTTGGCCTCTATTATTTTGTCTTTCCATTGTTCTTCTTGAAATCAGGGAGTCCCTTCTATTGCATCATCTTTTAGAATCATTTCTAGCCTACCTAGGATATCCATGACACATACTTACTTACAAAAATGCTGTGCATACCTCACCAACACATTCCTTACTGCTTTGCTAGTGCTCAGGGCCTTCCACAGGACATAGACACATAGATATCCAATGGGTTTCACAGATTTATGGAATATATCCACTGAAATCACCCATGTTTGTGAGCATTTGGCCTTTTCTCACTGTTTTCCAGGGCATTTCTGTATTTCTCTTTATTTAGTGAGGTCGATCACTTTTTCTGAGCTTCCAGAAGCCACCTTAGTAGTATATTAGCACCATTTCACAGTGTCCTTGTCAGAGTGTTAAATTCTGTATAACAGCAGAGTGTTCCCATATGAAGAAACTCTCCCTTATTTAACTTCATAGTCTGCAGATTTTGATCCAGCCCCCTCAGATCAATCCCATATATACTTTCCTGGGTCCTGTCTGTAATGTGGGCTTGGACCCACATTTTCTTTGGCACTTAGTCATTTTCACCCTGAACAGGCCTAGTACTTCCCCGACCCAACTTATCCTGCGATATCACCCTATTTAAGAGTCTTCTGGCATGGAGCAGAAGCAGGGGAATGTCCTGTAAAAGGCGTGTGTTGTCTTGCGAGCAGAGGAATCTGATCACCTTTAAGCATGGATAAAATACTAATCTTTAAACAGGAAGGAAAGGGTCACTTCTGAAAGCCCAGTGAAATTGAGGTGATCTCAGGAGTCAAGGTTCCAGAGACCATTGACCCAGATATCAACATCCATAATCTCACAGTCCCACTTTTTCCCAGTTAAAGAGCAGACGATAGCAGAGTTCACTTTCTAAGGTTCTCTACCATCTAATTCAATTCTGGGCCTGATCCTCAGCTTTTTCTACTCTCAAGCATCAGAAAAGGAGAGTCTTTCTATATTGCTAAAGGGCATTGTGACTTTCATAACAATGAAAAAAATAATAATCAACTACACTCCACCTTGAAATAATGATCAATCACACTCTACCTTTCTTTGTCTTTTCTAATGAATTGATAGTACCGAGCAAGAGCTGTACCTTTTAATAAACTATTCAATTTTAATTTTTAAATGCCTCTGATATTGTAATACCCAGTGCCTTACTTTCCACTTGTTCACTACTGATTAAGGTTCAATAATTGCATAGTTCCAGCATACAAGGCTTATCAATACTCTTCCCACTACCAGTAATAGGATCCATAATGCCAGTCAGCCAGTGGGTAAAACAGATTTAATATCTCATTTTGCAGTTTTCTCTTTAGAATCCATCTTGGCAGAAGTTGACTTAGTTCAGAGTCCTCAGAAACAGTGTATGAGATAGATATTTGCACGCAGGAGCTGCACTAGGGACGGCACATTGGAACGACACCCATAAGGAAGCACGATTTGGCAGAGGGAGAAGCTGAACTGCAATACAGACACAAAAGAGCCACAGCCAGACCCATGGGCACCCGTGGAAGAGTTGGCCTCTCAGAATGATCACAAATTAGCACAACAGGCCCAGGTCTTGGAAAATTGTGTGTACCACTCCTAGGATGCAAGCTGCCCCCAGGAAAGAATAAACCTGTGAGGCAGCTAACTCAGGCTGAGGATAATTTCCAAAGTGAAAAAGTTGTAAAGCAATATTCTACAGCCAGTACACTTGCCTACTGGAGAAATGAATGTGTCAGTCTGAAAGGCATCCGGCGAGATGCACAATTGTATCACATAAAGAAGAATATTCAATGGTAATACACAAATTCATTGAGGAATCCATTTTCATCAAGGAACTTGAAGCTGTAAATGACTCTGTGTCGAGGAGCCCTTCACCAGAGTATGCAGTATGGCAAAGTGGCAGGGAGAAACATGTAGGTAAGAGAGTATGAACAGCATGGTTACCTGAAACAGAGAGAGAGGAATGCACCTTCAGTCATTCTCAATGAGTGAACCAAACAGCTAACATTTTGAAGTTTGTGGTACTAAGTAAAACTTCTGTACTTAAAGGGCAGCATTTTGAACAAATGCAAATGCAAGGACTGAAAGTTGTCTGCAAGAAGTAATAAGGCTCCTGTACAGCAACACAGAATAATATGGAAACCAAAAGAAATAATTGTACTGGGGCATTTCAGACAAAAACATCACTTAAAAAGAGATTTACAGAAACCCAGCCCTTAGACTTTCTCACTAAGAGCTTTCATCACATATTTTGTGACATGGAAATCAGAGCCTCACTGGAGGACATAGCTGAAGGGACATGGATACAGTTCATCCTACTCCTATAGTTTGCACTCAGTCATTATCAACATATATTAATCGCATCTTGAATAATCCCCAAACTACAGAATAGCTGTAGATTTTTTTTTTTTTTTTTTTTCAGATGAGGTCTTGCTCTGTCGCCCAGGCTGGAGTGCAGTGGTGACATCTTGGCTTACTTCCACCTCCCAGGTTCAAGCAATTCTCCTACCTCAGCCTCCCGAGTAGCTGGCAATACAGGAACGTGCCATCACGCCTAGCTAATTTTTTGTATTTTTAGTAGAGACAGGGTTTCACCGTGTTAGCCAGAAAGGTCTTAATGTCCTGACCTCGTGATCCACCCGCCTTGGCCTCTCAAAGTGCTGGGATTACAGGCATGAGTCGCAGTGCCCAGCCTGTAGAATGTTAATATTGAGCAACATTGGTGAGGCTAACTCTGTCAACTGTGAATACAGCTCTTACTTATTTAGTAAGAATTCTATGACCCAGAATAGACAAAATCAGGTAAACCCCACACAGCTCTCTAAGTGAATCTCAGCCTTGACTCTGTCTAGATTGGCTACATGTAAAAATCTTTGCCCTAGTGACAAGGATTTTGATAGAATTTAACTGTTAAAAAGATTAAAATCTTAATTTGAAATGAGTTTGTTTTAAATAAACTGCATTAAGAGAACTAGAAATTCCTTAGGAAGATAAAAGTTTATAAAACTTTTTTTATTGACAGGAAGTGAGAGAGGGAACATTGAACTCTTTCCATTTCTCTAGATTATAAGCAATTTTGGGAAAGGATTTGACAGTATCATGTTTACTTCTGTGGCCCCATTAATGAGCAAGTTCAACACTAATTGAAACTCGTTTAGTGAAATGAACACATGCTTCAGCAATATTTCAAGGTAATTGTATTACAGACCTCTGAAGACTTGTGGTTCTGGTTTTCTTAATTCTAAAACTTGTTCTGTCTTTGATATTTGGTTTTGGGTTTGTCATGTTCTTCTCCTCCCTGCTTATGACCTATCTTGTTCAGCATTGGCCACTTAATGTCATTTCCGATCTCCTAATGTCTGAGATAGATCTTCCTTCGATGTTTCCCTTCTGTCCTAAGTTCAAGTGAGGCTTTTTACCATGCAATACTGACCTTCATATCTAGCCAGTGGAGCCCTTTATCTTCTCTACAGACTGAAAAGTGAAGGAAAATGATTTGTACCCTGTCAGCTCTTTACTATTCTTCATGAATTTCCATTCCTTATAACTTATGTAAAGCCATGTTTTCAAACTTTGAAGCTCAAAAAGTTTAAGGAAATGTCCAGGGTCTTTTAATTTGTGTAGACAGTTTATACAAGAATATCAACTTCTGATGATATAAGCACAAAATAATGTTATTTATGCAAATACTGCTATGTAGTGCTATGTAGTGAGTCCCTTACTATATGGAAGTTTTCAATATATTTCTAGTCACTTCTCAATAATTAGAAGAGTTTTTCATTATTGAAGATGCTGCCTTGATTATTTAACTAGATTATAAATTTCTTCTCCCTTTCACTTTTCACCAGTCCAGGTTAAATCTCTTGTGACTTTGGTGTTATTTTATTTTATTTGTTTTTCCTTTGAGATGGAGTTTCACTGTTGTTGCCCAGGCTGGTGTGCAATGGCACAATCTCGGCTCACCGCAACCTCTGCCTCCCGGGTTCAAATGATTCACCAGCCTTAGCTTCCGAAGTAGCTGGGATTACAGGCGCCTGCCACCACGCCCAGCTAATTTTTGTTATTTTTAGTAGAGATGGAGTTTCACTATGTTGGCCAGGTTGGTCTCCAACTCCTGACCTCGTGTCCCACCAGTCTCGGCCTCCCAAAGTGCTGGGAATACAGGCATGAGCCACCGTGCCCGGCCAGCTTTGGTGTTCGAAAACAAGGAGAGACCAGGTAAGAATAGACAGGATGATTATTTACATATTCCTCTTTCTCTTTTTCTTTTTCTAGTTCTAGTTATTATGGTAGGAAGGAGGGATGGACAGAGGAAGTGAAAATGTTTCTTGGCTTATCCAGCTGAGGGGTCAGTCTGGTCAGGTTGATTTGTATTATTTCTCTAGATAACTAAAACTGGTTATTCTTGTCTTCTATGTACCAATTGCCTAACTGTTGGTTTTTTTAGGAGTAGGAGACACTGGCAAGTTAATAAGAATCCCCTCCAAGTGGGTATTCTATAGCACAATTTCCTACCTCAAAAATAAGAGTCTGCCTATGTCTGTTACAATGCCATGTATTTCCCACCAGTGTCAGTCTATCCCACAGACTCTCACTAAAGAAGTTCCTTCTGCCTGGCCAGATGATATTGCCACATGTGAAGGACAAGCAACTCCAGGAAGCTTCCTCCTTCTCTGCTCTTCCATTTCTTTCTAATGCTATTTCTCTGCCTATGTAGTACAAGCACACTTTTTCAAGTGCTCTGGATAAGCAGCCAATCACTGAAGAACCAAATTCTCTTTGTCTTTCTTTTGGGCATGTATTCTTAAGAAGTGAATCCCTTGGTTTTGGGAAGGTGAAGACACTTCTCCAACAATATTCACAAACATTTCCAAAGGTCTCGTCTCATCTCTTAGCTCGTTCTTATACTATCTCCTCTGCTGGAGTCATGCTTTTGGGAAAAAAAGAAAAATCATACTCAGCCTCACTTGACATTAACAAGTACAACTGGCACTAAGAGTTTCTAATCCTTCATCCCCCAAGAAAAGCCCGATCTGGCATGGACCAGGAGGGTTTGACTTGTGCTGGAGCTGACAGATCTTTTCAAGGCAACCAAGTCAAGCAAGATTGGCTGAGATCTAGAGAAGCCCAGCCAGATGGCAGTTGAAGAGACAGTGGGAGATAAACGCTGTCAAGTTTGAATCAGAGTAAGCTGGTTCCTGCATAATGTCAGAGGAAGTTCATTGCATAGGAGAACCGTGTGTACAGAAGTCCTCCTTCATCCACGATTACACTTTCTGTGATTTCAGTTATCTGAGGTGAATAGGAGTCCAAAAACATTAAATGAGAAATTCCAGAAATAAACAATTTAGAAGTTTGAAATTGGCCGGGCGCGGTAGCTCACGCCTGTAATCCCAGCACTTTGGGAGCCCGAGGTGGGCGGATCACGAGGTCAGGAGATCGAAACCATCCTGGCTAATATGGTGAAACCCCATCTCTACTGAAAATTAAAAAAAAAAAAAAATTAGCCGGGCATGGTGGCGGGCGCCTGTAGTCTCAGCTACTCCGGAGGCTGAGGCAGGAGAATGGCGTGAACCCTGGATGGGGAGCTTTCAGTGAGCCGAGATGACACCATTGTACTCCAGCCTGGGTGATAGAGCGAAACTCCGTCTCAAAAAAAAAAAAAAAAAAAAAGAAGTTTGAGATTGTGTGCCCTTCTGAGTAGTGTAATGAAATCTCATGCTGTGTAGCTCTGTCCCACCCAGGATGTGAATCATCCCTTTGTCAAGTGCATCCACACTGTATATGCTACCCACCTGTTAGTTATTGACATTGTCTGCTCCTGACATCCAATCATCAACTTCATAATGGCTCCAAGATCCAGGACCGCTTAAAGCAGATTATCCCCATCCTGGACTTCTGATATATCCTATTCCACCTAGGTCGTTCGCCTCACTTCATCTCATCACGTAGGCATTTTATCATCTTACTTCATCATAAGAAGAGTGACTAGAGTACAATAAAATATTTTGAGAGAGAGATCACAGTCACATGACTTTTGTCACAGTATATTATTATAATTGATGTATTTTATAATTATGTATTGCTGTTAATCTCTTACTGTGCCTAATGTATAAATTAAACTTTATCATAGGCATGTACATATAGTAAAAATATATATCGGGTTCAGTACTATCTGTGATTTCAGGCATCCACTGGAAGTCTTAGAACATATTCCCATCAGATAAAGGGGACCACTGCATAAAGCAATTATAAAATAAATAAAAACATGTATGTCTCATTAAAGCTGTACTTTTATGTATAAAAGTTATTTCTTGGGGATAACACAATAAGTCAGATATAATTGAGGTATGAGTGGCAGGTATACAACACAGCTAAGTCATAAATAAGGTGAACACTTTCTGATGGATCCCTAACTAACTGGAATCCAAGACAGGCCTTGCTATCTCTTTCACAAGTGGAGAGCAAGGGTTCTGGGGATTCCTGTGTGAAATAAGAACAGCAACGCTGGGTTTGTACCACTACTCATTATGGTTAGACACCATGTTCTTCTACAGCCATCCCGGCTGCAAACCTCTCACACCATATGCAATAGCAAGAATACTGCACTGTCCCGCGTCAGCTTCTAGGAGCATTTTCTATAACTGTGGATCTGAATATTTCTCATTTATCTTGTAATCATCATTACCAATTTAATTTTCTGTGATTGCTCTTAAAAATGGTAGTGCTGGGCCAGACGCAGTGGCTAACACCTGTAATCCCAGGACTTTGGGAGGCTGAGGCAAGTGGATCACCTGAGATCAGGTGTTCGAGACCAGCCTGACCAACATGGCGAAACCCCATCTCTACTAAAAAATACAAAAGTTAGCCTGGCATGGTGGCAGTTGCCTGTAATCCCAGCTACTTGGGAGGCTGAGGCAGGATAATCGCTTGAACCCAGGAGGCAGAGGTTGCAGTGAGCTGAGATCATGCCACTGCACTCCAGCCTGGGCAACAGAGTAAGACTCCATCTCAATAAAATAATTTTTTTTAAAAAGATAGTGCTTTTATACTCCTTGTTTTATTCAGAAACCCTGGGTATATGGCCTCCTTCCCCCCAAATTTTCTTGTCCTTATTTTAAGGTACTGATGTGGAAGAAGGAATAGAGTTTTTGGAGAGGTGACAATACTGACATTTTCCTAATATTCATTATATTCTGGATCTTCTTTTCCTTGTAGTACACTGCCCAGAGGACTACAAGTGACCTAATTATGAAGCAGTTTAGGTGTCTTAGTTGAGATGAATAATTAATAGGGGATCCATTAAGTTGACCTGGACCTTCTGAAAAACGATCTCAAGAGATCTCACCTCACAAACCATAAAGATGCATTAGACTTTGCAATGTGTAAGACTTTGGGTCTTCACTTGGAGACCTGAGTCTCATATTAATTGTTTATTTAAATTAAGGTATACACACATACCTACACATATGCTATAATGAACGTAACAGGCCAAGAACAAACTCGATAAGGAAAGAGTCACAAAATAAAAAGGAAATAAGGTACTGAAAAAGAATGACTAGGCTAGCATATTTCACACATACTTTTCCTTATAAAGTGTGCTGTCAAAATAATTCCCTGCTGATGTTATAGCTTCAAGTATTTTTTCGATTGTTTTTATACTTTTCTCTGAAAGAGCAAAAAGCCAATTGGTTTTATTCACTAATAAAGACAATCTTGTCCAATTAGCAGTAAAATGCTGGAATTAATTACCATGAATGGAAAATTATTCTATCAAGTGAGTCAACATGATGGAAAACAATTTCCAATCATCTGGTGTCATATGAAGTATTCTTTCAAAAGCATCCTTCAAAATATAGTCTCTACAAGGCATCATGTGTTGTTGATATATTATAGAATATGGTTTCTGCACTTCATTAATATCACTCTGGGATGTGGCTTGGGACTATCACATCTGAACAACATGAAAGAACAAGCAAATAACTTTCATTTAAAAAACTGCCTATTGCAAGACAAAAAGGACAATGGTAAGAGAAAGTCATCCTGTCTATGTTTAAAGGCAATGCTTTGTTCTTCCTCTTTCCCTTCCATTTCCCATTCCCTTCACGTGCAAACACAAAAAAATTCAGTCTACAAGCCACGAGGTAGGGTATCCATAGGGGTCAGGGGAGTAGTCAGTGTGGGATGTCATGGCTAAAGGCATGTGAGGATGGTATGCACAATGTACAAGGGAGCAAATTATAAGGTAGACTAGCATAGGGTTTGAAGCCCAAATGGGATGAGGAGGGGTTAACCCAATGGAGGCATCAGTATTTGAATGGCCTGAGAAGGAAATACCAGCATAGGGGAGGGAACTTGGCATGGAGAATGAGATCATGAATAGCATGAGAAAGATGTCTCCAGAAAGGCTGTTTTTTCACTGGGTGTGGGAACCCAAGTGGGTTGAAAAAGACACCTGCATGGGATGATGATACAGCATGGAAGTGATAACCCTACTAAGAAGAGAGTATATCCACATGGGAGAACACATTGTCGGGAGGTATGAGACCTCAGGTGAGGCGGGTGGAGGAGGTGAAATGAGGGAGATTTCCACGCTGTAGTGTAGTCTTACTCAGGGAGTTGGGATAAAGTTGGAGAGATGAGGGCATTCACATGTTGTGGGGAGCAGTGCAGCCCGGAGTGAGATGTTAGAGCTCAAGTGAGATAAGAAAGGCATCTATGTGTGAAGGTGGCAGCAGTGTTGGGATATTGGTTACATAGATGGGGAACTGATCATATAAAGAATTATGTTGAGAATAATGGAAACTAGGTTTCTCACTACCAAAGAAGTAATGTAGAGAGACTTTTAATCACAATGTAATACCATAGGATTTACAGTAGTTTCCCCCCTTTCTACATTTGTAAAAACTCATGATTTTTAATGTAAAAATACAGAAATACATAAAAATGTAAATATGCATCTGTGTATGTGTTTTGCAGGTTTTCCATCGAAAAATCCTGGAAGCAGGGACATCCTAATAGTAATAAGCACACTTTGAACCCAGATCTTGATTTCTAAATTTCATTCTCACCCAAAAAGAACCAGGAATTTCTGCAGGAAAGTTTGATTTTAGAGGTTGGGTAGGAAAGGACAAAATGAGCCTAGAACATCATATCATACCATAAAACAAGAAAAGGCTCACATGATGAAGAGAGATGCCAAAAGAACACAGAAGGCAGTGTAAAGGACTCCCACTGGCCAAATATGGGACAGTGTGAACATCAAAAGAAATAATGATATTAATGGGTACAGCTTGTTGAATAAAGTAGAAATCACATTTTACAGTGATGTACAAAAACAAATGAATAAATTCAACATCTGCATAGTGGAGAAGCATGGTGAGCACCACTCTAAACAAGTGATCAAAGTTAACATTACCATAACTATGACGAATTGAGATCTTAGGCAACCTAATAAGACGCAACGAGCAGAATACAATATTACTTCTTTGATATGTTCACCTAAGATGAACAATCTGAATCTAATTGTGAGTAAACGTCAGACAAATTCAAATTGAGAAACACTCCATAAAATATCTGGCCTCTATCAATAAAGGTGCCAATGTAAGAAAGCCAAGCAAAGACTGAGGAATCATTTCAGAATAAAGAAAATTAAAGAGATTAATGCATCATACAATTCTGAACTGAATTCTTTTGCCATAAGGAACACTTTTGAAACATTTGGTAAAACTAGGATGGCAGCTTGAACTCAACTTTGAGGAGTAAATGGTAGTAATATATCAGTGTTAATTTTGATGGTTGTATTGTGATCTGTAGAAAACATAATCTTGTTCTAAAAACCACACATTGAAGTATCTGGGGGTGACGAGACACATGACAGCCACTTTTTCAAATGGTAAAGGAAAAATTATTTTTATAATACTTTCCATTTTTCTGTAACCTTGAGGTTGTTCAAAATAATAAATTAAAGAATAAAAGTAAAAATATAAAGGCAAGACATTGTCAATACATATGTGTACTAATGTCACCAAGAAAAGGAAAGAGTAATTTGGTGTTTTTTCCACTCTGCATATGACAATGAAATGGATAAAAGGCTCTACAATAGAAAAATTACTTAATTTGGGGCCAGATGGCTTTAGGAACTAGCTCCAATTCTTACTCACTATATAAAATTGAACAAATCTACTTAGGTCTCAGTTTTCTCCATGTAGCTGTGACATCAATGCTCACATTCTTCACAAGCTTGCTATGAGGCTCAAAGGAGTTGTTTGTGAAAGCATTTTGTAAACTATAAGGTGGCATAGGAAAGTCAATGCTTAATTAGTAACATGATCAAGCTGAGCTCAACCTGTATTATTTGTTCCTGTTGCAAAATTCCTGGTGTGTTTGCACAAGATCAATCAATACAATTTTGATTCGATGGCCCCTTCTGTTGGTCTGACATATTTCACACTCCACAGTTGTGCCATATGGCTCAAAGGGGTGTATAAGTTTGAATCTACAGTGTTCCTTCTTGCTCCATTCAACATGCTGCTCTGAAGTTGCCTAATTATCTTGCTTTCAAACATTTTTGGCTTCCACACAGCCAAGCAGAGTTATATTTCTACAAGTATTGCTCTAAGATCATTGAGCTAGCTAAATTCAGAACTTCTCCAGCAAATCAGTCTTAACCTTGAAATTAAGAACACTTGTAGATGACATTAATAAAAGGCAACATAAAATTGTTTTCTTTTGTTTGTTTTACAAAGTACAGTAACCCTCTGAGGTAAACATATGAGGAGTTTTGTTTTTGTTTTTTGCAGTATATTTATTTCTAATCATTTGAAAGGTCAGAAAATTATGGTCCAGAGAGATCACTGCTTTTCTTAAGGAAACTCGGAAGCAAACAAGAGCCTACATACTCTCTGATCTTTATATAGACTATACAATTATGATCTTAGTGTGGACACTGACTCTGACATGGAATTTGTTTCCACCTTTATACTACAATAAAAAGTTATGTCAAAGGATGTGGTAACTCAGCAGACTAGATAACAAATATCCTTTTAAATGAGTTTTCAGGTGATGTCTGTTGGCACAGTTTGTTTTTCATCAATCCATAATTCTTAAGCAGAATCAGTAAAAGCATCACACCAAGTTACATTGGAGACTGATGACAAAATATTAGTCATACTGAGTCTATCTTTGCTTAAAATTTTGATATTTTGTTCATCATAGATTTTTTTCACTAGCTTTTATTTATTTTTTTAAAAAGCATTGCTTTAAAATATGTTTACCTTCATTACTGAGATATTGGGCACCTCCTTAAATTTTAGATCTCACTTGCCTCATCTCAGTCATGGCCTTGGTCCTTAGAATAACATTGGTTATAAAATAAATAATTATTATTATGATTACTTACTAATAATTTTAGTATTGTTTTTAACATGAAGCCTAAGCTGCCATAATCATAATAACAATGAGACTTGGCTACATTTTGATATCATGGTCTTTATGGCTGCAGAAACCTGTATGTATGTCTGTGTGTAGATTCCTCTGCAGAAACTGGAGGAACTGTGAGGAAATGTGTCCATTCTCAATCCGTCATCCAACAGAGAGCTGAAACCCTGAATGGCAGAAGCCTGAGAAAGTATTACCCATAATAATTCATCTTTTCCTATTACACCATAAACCAGAATAGATGGTCACCTACTGTCCAAAGACTTAGATTTCTCAAGAGAATTCCACAGAGAAGGAGTTTGTACCAATGAACTGGCTTAGATGTAACAACTAACTTTATCTTAATTCCTATTTATTTATCCATCCATCTTTTCATTCATGCATGCATTCATTCAACAAGCATATTCTGAGTACCTACAGAGCACATAGAAGGAACTCAAGGAAGACTATGAAGAAGAGGTGACATCTAAGCAGAATACTTAAGAACAAATAGGTTGCCCTGGACTGCACAAAAACAGGAAAACCATTTAATGCAGAAGAAGTAGACATGTAAGACCATAAAGTTTTCCAGAGAATTCTAGCAGTACAAAATAGCTAGACAGTAACATGGTGATGTGGCAAAATTTAAGTCTAGAAAACTCAGAGGCAAGTTTATAAAATAATGTGCAGAAAATGAGAAGGATCAAAGAACATGCTTCTTGTCACATGGATCATAGACTAGTTAAGCAATTTGATTATGCTATGACTTGGAGTGCTTTTCTTCATGTTTCTTCACTTGGTCTTTGATGAGCTTTTTGAATATGTAATTTTGTAACTTAATACAACTCAAAAATATTTTGACCATTTTTAAAATAATTTTTGTATTTTCTCTCCTTTCCTATTACTATAAATACATTAATATAGTCTGTTTGATATTGTCCCTTGGCTCACACTGATCCTCTGTTCAATATTTAAATATGCTTTATATTTTAGAATAGTTTTAAATTTACAAAAAGTTGTAAAAATAGTACAGAGAGTATACATACCCCACATCAGCATTCCTCTAATATTAGCATCTTACATTAGTAAGTAACCTTGTAAATTATATTTTCTGTGTTTCACCGTTGTATAACTTTTATTGCTATGTCTTCAATTTTACTCATCTTTTCTTGCTATATATAATCTACTCTTAATCCCATCCAATGTATTTTTCATTTCAGATACCTAATTTTTAAATTTCTAGAAATTCGATTTGGGCCATGTTTATATCACACATGCTTCTCTTTTTTATATTTATGATACTTCTACCTTATTGCACATACAGTATATATTTATAATTGTGGTGTTAATTTCCTTGCACATTATTCTTATATTCATATCTTTTGTTGTTGTGTCTCTGTCAATTGATGTTGTTTTTTGTTTTGTTTTTTTTTTTTTCATTATGAATTGTATTTGCCTCGCTATTTGCATTCCTGGTAATTTTGTTTTATTTCAGTCATTGTGAATTTTGTGCTTTGGTGTACAGTTTTTGTTTTCCTTTAAATATTTTTAAATTTTTTTCATACAGTTATATTAGTTGGAAATAATTTGATCCTTTTGAGGTCTGCTATGCTAAGTGGACGAAGATCAGTTTAGTTTAGTTTTAACATGTGTTCATTACTGAGGCAATATCCTTCTGAGAATTCTACTCAATATCACATGCATCAGAAGGTCTTTCCATTGTATCTGATGGGAATAAACTGCTCCTATTCCTGTGTGAACTCTGAAGGTGGTTCTATAGGCTCATATTGTGGGGTTCTTTTCCCAGTGTCAGTAGTTTCCACATATCCTTGTGTTGATTATTACTCAGGTGAAAGTTTAAAGGGAAATGTTTCCATAATTTCAGAGAGATACTTCTTTCTCTCTCTCTTTCTCTCTCTCTCTATCTGCCCTCTTTCTCTCTCTCCTCTCTCTCTTTTTTCAGCTCTATCCTTTATGGCACTCCACCCTGCAAATTCTACCTACCTTGCCCTCCTTGAAATCTGAACGGTGTCTCTCAATTCTCGTTTTTTGAAATGCTTTCTATGTGGTACTTTGGGGCCATCAAAGGGCTTGCTATATTTTTTTTCGTCTCTCAGGAATTATTGCCCCATTATGCTTATTGTCCAATGTCCATCATTTCAAATATTTTGTGTTTTAACTGTTTAAGGTAGAAAGATAATCTGGTCCTGTTATTTCATCATGGCAATAAAAACAGTAATAAATATATAAATAAAAATTTTAGTTATTCCATTTATACTAATGCAAAAAAATAATTTAGGTGTGTTTAACCATGAATGCATTTTTTACAATTTTCAATCGAGATCTATTTCTTCCTTCAGAGACATAAAACACAAAAAGAATTGTATTAGTGCAATCTCATGTTGCTATAAAGAAATACATGAGACTGGGTAATTTACAAAGAAAAGAGGTTTAATTAGCTCACACTTCTGCAGGCCGTACAGGAAGCATGATGTTGGCATCTGCTTGGCTCTTGGGGAGGCCTCAAGAAACTTACAATCATGGCAGAAGGTGAAGGGGGAGCAGGCATGTCACATGATGAGAGTAGGAGGACCAGAGAAATCAGGGAGGTGCTACATAGTTTTAAACAACTAGATCTCCCAAGAACTCACTATCACAAAGGCAGCACCAAGGAGATGGTCCTAAACCGTTCGCGATCAAATAACCTCCAAAATAAGCAAATATATCTGTGTAGTATGGGGTAATAATAAAGTTTACATTCCATTTTGATAAAGAATAAAGAATTCACAATTAAAGATACATAAGGAAAAATAACTTATGGCTGGGCGCGGTGGCTCATGCCTCTAATCCTAGCTCTTTGGGAGGCCGAGATGGGTGGATTGCCTGAGCTCAGGAGTTCGAGATCAATCTGGGCAACATGGTGAAACCCTGTCTCTACCAAATATACAAAGAAAAAAAAATAAGCCAGGCATGGTGATGGGCACCTGTAATCTCAGCCACGCAGGAAGCTGAGGCATGAGAATTGCTTGAACCTGGGAGGCAGAGGTTGCAGTGAGCCGAGACCGTGCCACTGCACTCCAGCCTATACAACAAAGTGAAACTCTGTCTTAAAAAAAAAAAAGAAAGAAAGAAAGAAGAAAGAAAGAAAGAAAAAAGAAAGAAAGAAAGAAAGAAAGAAAGAAAGAAAGAAAGAAAGAAAGAAAGAAAGAAAGAAAGAAAGAAAAGAAAAGAAAAATAACTTTCATAATGATTAAATAATTCTGGGAGAAAAAAATGTAAATTATTACTTTGACAAAGCCAGCTCTGTTTTCTTATCACAATTTTTTCCACATTTCTTAAAAATGGTTATGAATGATAAATCTGATTGGTATTTGTATTTTATCTTGGCAGAAAATCAACCTAATATTGCCTTTTTATTTAATTAACTAAGCCTCTGATTCTATGGGAGCATCAATTTTGTCAACAATAAGAAGGATGGGATGCATGTCTCTTTGTCTCAAAAATGTTAATATCATCCAAAAAGTGAGAAAAAAGGAAAAGATATTCCAGGAAGCCAACCTTGTAAACCTTAATGGATTACTAATTAGTCTGCCAGGTTTGATTTTTTTTTTTAATCAACAATGAATGGTAACACTTGAACACATTTTTATTAGCCCATTTTAAATTCTTCCATCACTGCCATTGAAGATATGCATAAAGAAGAGATTCAACCATTGATGCTGTTTTATTCACATATCTCCAAAGAGATGATTGTTTACATAATTGTGGTGTAGCACAATATATCCAGCAAGCAGTAAGCAAGAGAAGGCTCTTTATTTTTCTAATCATTGATTTGCTTAAATCTAGATGAAGAACTGGAGACCATATCTTGCTCACCCTAAAATCTGTGTTGTCACTTGAAATATTTCAGAAAGTTTCCTTCTCCTGTTGTATCATCCAGCAAAGTTTCACAAAACAGCATGCTTTCATTCACAGTACTTTCCAAAATATATCTTACAAATGCCAACAACTGAGCACAACCTGAAACATCTGTGGATTTGTCCATTTATGGGGCAAAGTAATCACTTTCCATACTCTTAAAGAACAGCTGTTCACAGGCATTAATTGCCATGTTACTGACACACTTTAGAACAGCAGCATTTGACAATGGCGCACATGTTAATTTGTTTACCACATCTGGTTCTCTTCCAGTGAATACCGTCTTCATGGCAGATGGGCATAGAAGAGTACTTGCAATTATGTAGTTTAAGAGGGCACTGAGTTGAGATGGATTGAGTATCCATTTAAGTGACTAAAATTTTATATTAAAACCCATGTATAAATTTCTTGTACATTTTTGGCTGAAGAGCTCTACAATTAAGGTTTTGTTTTATTTTTAGAAATATGCAAATTGAGTCTATGATGACATAATAATTTTAAAGACAATACTTCCATATGTCGGATTTTTAACATTATAACCCACCTATCCTAAAAATGATGGAAATGTTGGGGTCTTCTCTTCCTCAAGGGATCTGAGAGCATCAAAGCTTACCCATATATACAGTCATTAAGTATTGCCCGTTTTCATCACCCAGGACTCTTGAGACAGCAATAGAGGCTGTGACATTCGTAGAATTTGTTTGGGAAAAACAGATCTTTGTAGTTTAAAAAGCAAAAAGCTACACTGGCACTTATTTATTTATTTATTTTACCTTTTCCCTGCTAGATTCTTCTGTTTACTTACACACAAACACACACACACACACACACACACACACACACACACACACACACACATATCTACTCTGAAGATCCAATCAGCCTGGGAGAAGAGATTTGCATATGAATTCTATCAAGTATTTAGTTTGCTAAAATCCCTCTAAGATTAATATAAATATCTAGTATCTTCAATTGTATCTTCTATCCCCTGGCTGTGCCTTGAATTGACTTGACTTCTGAAGCTAGTCTACATTCTTTTTTTTTTTTTTTTTTTTTTTTGAGATGGAGTCTCGCTCTGTCACCCAGGATATAGTGCAGTGGCCTAGTCTCAGCTCACTGCAAACTCCGCCTCCCAGGTTCACGCCATTCTCTTGCCTCAGCCTCCTGAGGCACTGGGACTACAGGCGCACGCCACCACACCTGTCTAATTTTGTATTTTTAGGAGGGGTGAGGTTTCATCATGTTCGCTGGGCTGGTCTTGAACTCATGACCTCAAGTGATCCACCCTCCTTGGCCTCCGAAAGTGCTGGGATTACAGGCGGGAGCCACCATGACTGGATACTCTGCATTCTTGATGCTTCACCCTTGGTGATCTACATTTCCTTAGAAGTTTCCATTGTTTCTTCCTCTATGTAACTGATGAAGAAATCACAGATTTTGTCTAATTCCTCTTCTTATTCCTCCCTTTAAATGTCAGTGCTGTCTTTGCAATGTCAAAAGACAAAAAAAAAAAAATTGAGAATAATTTGCAGAATCCATGACAACAGGCTAATTTTATGACTGTATCTTCCCATCAACCACAACAAAATGCTGTAACATCTGTCAGACCAAATTTCCATGTGTGCTATGAGAGTGTGCTACTACCCTTTCATAGAGATATGTATATATGACCTGCCTTCTATATGCCAGGTGTTTTGGTAAGTGATAGACATACAGTGGCTAAAGCAAATTGACACAGTCTTCGGATTCATGCTGTTGAAAATCTTTGGAAGTAGTTTATAATAAATAATTAAATAAGTGAATAAATCTATTTTAACATGTTATAAGAGATTATATCCAGAAAAATGAATATAATGTTATGATTAAAAAGCAATTATAGGTCTACATTAGATTATTTGGCCAGGGAGGCCTTTTCTGAGGAGATGATATTTAAGGTGGTCAAATGCCAGATGGAGAAGAGTTGGTCCAGGCAGAGGGATAGCAGCTAGGGAAGCTTGAGTTAGGGAAGTGCTAACTGTGTTTTAAAAGTGGAAATAAAGCTGTATGACTTGGGCATGAAAAATGAGGGGGGATGTGGCATAAACGGATCTCAGAGGCCTAAACACAGTCATTGCAATCCTATTGCATATTGGGATTTGGATTTTATCTTAAAAGTCATGGGACCGGACGCGGTGGCTCAAGCCTGTAATCCCAGCACTTTGGGAGGACGGGACGGGCAGATCACGAGGTCAGGAGATCGAGACCATCCTGGCTAACACAGTGAAAGCCCATCTCTACTAAAAAATACAAAAAAAAACTGGCCGGGCGAGGTGGCGGGCGCCTGTAGTCCCAGCTACTCGGGAGGCTGAGGCAGGAGAATGGCGTAAACCCGGGAGGCAGAGCTTGCAGTCAGCTGAGATCCGGCCACTGCACTCCAGCCTGGGCGACCGAGCGAGACTCCGTCTCAAAAAAAAAAAAAAATCATGGAACTCATTGGAGAGATTTAAGGAGACTAGTGATATATTTTGGTTTATATTTTTATAAAATCTTTTTGCTGTATGGTTTATGCTATAAAAAGAGGCCAAAGATTTAGGGGAAAGGCAGATTATTAAAAACCTGTGACTTATTGCTATTCTCCATTTTACCTTCCAAAAATGTGGGCATATCTTTGACTTTTCTGTTTTCTCCACCTACTCTACCATTCTGTGATCAAGTTTTGAAAATTTTAGATACTTAACATCTCTCATAGGTATGATTTCTTCTCCTACCCTACATTTACTGCCTTAAATTAGGGCTTCATAATATTTTATCTGAACTATTACAGTACAATATACATTGTATTGTACAATAGTCTTTCTAACACATTTCTATGACTCCTATCATGCATACCAACCCCAATCATGTAAACCAATGCCTAAGTTACCCTAATGAAATAAAAATTGAAGCATAATGCTTCAATACTTTTCTATGCCCTGGCTATCCACAGTAAAATGCATATATTTATTGATGTGGGAAATATGCCATTTATTGAGTACTTTTACAGGCCAGGTTAATATATCAAATCTTTATAATAATCCTGTATGAGGGGTTTTGTCATTGTGGTTACCTCATACATAAACTGAGGCTGAGACAGAGAGTAAATGAGAGTACAATTGAGTCATTTGGTTCATTGCAGAGTAAACCCACATTTAGTAATTGCTTGGTTGATAGATTGCAAGTTAACTTGAGATTATATGTGGAGGAGCTCCTCAACTTAAATTTATAGGCAAAGTGTATTCATTTAAAAGTCTTTAAACTCTCTTAGGTTGTTTAGCATGCATCATCTTGCCAACAGTTTGGTGTGCTGTTATTGGGAATTTTCAGACCACTTTAGAAAGTTGTAAAAGTTTAAGATTAAGACTTTTTATTTTCTTTTGTTTCTTTTGTTGGCATTAAACATTTTTGACACATCTGTAGGAAATTTCTCAAATATTACCTTTTCTGCTGTTTACACTCAATAAATAATTAAGCAAACGATTTCAAGAAACTGATCTTTAATGTGAGCAGAACTATAGATTGTCCTCATGTTGAAGACTTAAGAAATGTAGATTTCTTAGAAATGTAGATTTCTGTCAGGCTGTGTGTCCTTAGAACTGAAGCTCATTCTCTTGTTTAACCTTGGAGCTGAGCCTAGTAAGCTCAATACCTGTGCTTATTGTTCTGTTCTCTCCCTATTATACCATCAGCCCTCTAAAATCAGCTTCATTTCCTGGAGAAGGTTAGCAGCCAGCTCAACCAATATTGGTCCCAGTGGGCCTTAATAAAGCTAGCTTTAATAAAGAAAGATAATATAAAGTGACAACTACAGGATTCCACAGAGAGCTAGTCTGTTATCAAAACACACTTCAGATTTTCTTCTCTTTACTGACTTCCTTCTCCTCTTAGAGTTAAGAAGAGAAAGAATTGAAGGTAATTTGTAACTTACATTTTCTTTCCAACATGAGAATTTGATTTCCATATAATTCTTGAGGCAAGAATTTTTATAATCTTTTTGAAGATTTTTGGTGGTTCTGGGATTCCATCCAAACCAGACCATTGTGTATCAAGAAAACTAATGTTAGCATCATACGTTAAGCTCAAACATAGGCAATGATCAAAATATTTTAAAACCATATACCTTTCCCACTAGGGTGAAAGCTTGCTTTTCTGTAGTCAAGAGATAGAACCTGACTTAACAAGATCTAGCATATCCCTTACCTTTCTCTTGCTAAATTAAAATATTCAAAAAAGGAAAACTATAATAACTCCCGTGCAAAATAATAAATGAGCTCCTTTCAGAGATTTTCTTCAATTCATTAAAAATGGTGTTGTGAGCTGAGTTTTGTTCCCCAAAATTCATTTTGAAGGCCTAACACCAAGCACTTTCCAATGTGACTCTACTTGGAGATAGGGTTTTTAAAGAGGTAATTTAAGTTAAGCTGAGGTCATAGGGTGGATCCTAATACAATGCTACCATTGCCCTTAAAAGAAGAGATGATTAGGAGAGAGAAACACAGATGGAAAACCATGTGAAGACACAGGGAGAAGGCCGCCATGGGTCAAGCCAAGGAGTGAAGCCTCACAAGAAACCAATATTTCTGATACCTTAGTCTTGGAATTTTAGGCTCCAGAGCTATATGACAATACATTTCTTTATTGTATTTCTATATGTCATATTTCTATAGATTGGATTTAAGCCACCCAATCTGTGATACTTTGTTATAGCAGCCTTAGCAAACTAAATCAGATGGGAATCCGTAAGATATTAAAAGTTAATTTCAAGGAGACAATGAAGGTCAGAGGTATGAATAGGCAGTCAGAAGCAATGACATACATTCACTAATAGATACAAAACTGGTTAAGAGTCTGCATGGTATAAAATGTGTAATATTTGGGGTTATCTTTTCTACAGGGTAGAAATCAAGTATATCTTGACAAAATTCATTTGCATTACTGTGTACAACAAACATTTTCATTACTATGATTTTTCTGTTAGTTTATTTTTATTCCTAAAAACTTGTAAAGTAGTTTAACTACTAGAAAGTCAATAAAAAGTGCACACTTCTATTGCACCAGCTATTCCTCCAAGAATCTACTAGACAAAACTCATCACTTCAAAGGATGCCCCGTCATCTCTTTTGCCAATTTCCAAGCATTGTACAATTTTTATTAACATTCTACAACCTCATTCCTTGTACATATCTTTCATCTCATGAATGTAACCATACAACCAAATATACCTTATAATATATACTTCCTAAGTACAGTTATCCTGCATTCAGTAATATTTGTGAGGGTAGTTTGCTTAATGCATCTATGTACAATGACATTAGGATGCAAGATCCTTCTGGGTCCTGAATGAATCTCCTCTTCTACTACCCTGGCCAAGATGTAGACTTCTTCCATTGGTTGTTAGCTGAGATTTAGAAGTTTTGTCATGCCCAGATGCAACATACAATTATTCCACATACATGCAAACATCAGATTCTCACAAAAATAATCAACCTGCTCATACACCTCAATAAAATTGATGAAGCCACTTATACAAATACAAATCTGTGTTGAATTGTGTTACTATTTTGAAAGAATTAAATTCATATTTTCATGATCATACTAGTTTCTTCAAGCATAAGAGTCATGACAGTTGGAAAAGAGGTGGGATGTAGTATTATAGGAGAAATATATATAGGATTTAGGAAAGGGAGGTGTGAGACAATAATCAAGCTTTATCGGCTATAGATGATTACTAAGATCAACCCAGCCTTTATACCATATACTCCTTGGTTTTATTCATTCATGACCTGATGTATTTTTAACATCGCAGGGCAATATTAATAAAAAAAAATAAAACTTCCAGGACCCTCTAATAATCACCCTAAGGCAGAAATATCCTGCAACAGAACATTTACAGATATCACAGAAACTAGGTAAACTTTAGTACATCATTATCACAGACTTTCTGCTTCCTTCTCTCAGAGTCCACTTTGAGCACTTTGCCAACAGGTCAAATGATAGGAACACATAGGAAATGCCAAATTCCCTAATTTCTTTTTCCGAAAGGTTATGCTGTAGAGTTGGACTTTGTTTTTCCTATTTCAAATTAAATTTTCCCAAGAAATTGAAATGTTATTTAAGTCACTCTAATGCCCAGTTTAAAAATCAAAGGCAACTGATAATTTGACTTGGCAATGATCTGTGAAGGACAATAATGAGTGTGGCGGAGATGAAGAACCTGAAGTTTTCAGAATGCCTTAAATGGCATTGTTATTTAAAGTGCTGATCACTTAATGATTTTTTTAAGTTATTTTCTTGTTTAACCAAGGGAAGATTAAGCAGTGCCTTTCATCACATTCTTTCTTTCAAAGCATTGGAATTATCTTTTCTGTTCAGTTCATGTCCAGCTGCTGCCCTAATAAGCCCCACAAATGTGGTTTCACAGCTGTGCCAGCTGCTTGGGATCTTGGAGTTGAAACTTTTTCTCAGCACTCTCAGTGATTTGGGCCCAGATTTCAAGTAAACTGTCTCTTAATCCACAGTTGAAGCACATTGCCTTGTACAGAGACCACATGCAAACGAAAAATTGTTTTTCTAATTTTTATGGTCTTTTTGGGGGGGCAAGGGGTGGGTGGAAGGACCTGTACCTTTCTTAGTATTGTTGGAATTATCTAAACTAATTTACCAACTTCTTAAAAGTGGGCTAAGGAGACGTGAAGTTAAATGATGTAACATTTGCATAGACCACGTGAAGCTAAACATCTGAGTGTTTCAAAATAATTCTATTCCCGTCCTCAACTATCCCCCAACTAACCTTGACCGTAGCCATAGCATGCATTAATCGACGTCTGTCCTTGGCACATCACCTTGAAATCCAAAGTTTGCTCTTTTTTGGCTTAACCAGGACTAGCCTCACTGATGTTTCTTCAACCTTTTTCTTCACTGACTTTCTAACCACACAGAACAGTCTAGTATTACTCTCCTCATCCAGTTTCTCAGTTTTTGAGCCCTCAGAGAACATCTTATACTCTGAATCTTTGTGCCATCTCTCCCTAAAAAAACAAAGTTGTCTTTTTTTTTTTCCTTTCATAAGTTATCAACTTAGTACAAGGCCAAGTAATCTTATAATTATATCTTATAAACTACGAAATTGATGCATGGCATCAGTTTGTGATCTTTATTTCCTCCATATTAACATTATATTTGCATCATTTTGTTGTTTACCAGATTATGAGTTTCTTAAGGTCAAAATAATGTCTTTTTTACATTGTTGTCACCAAAATTAAGCAGTCAGGGAGTTTTTAAATGTAAATTTTAATCTGAGCTAAACATTTAAACTTAACTGGGGCTTGTTCTGTCTTAACCCAAATATTGTTATTAAAACAACAATTAAAATGAAATACAAAATAATTATGATTAATAACACTTTAGCACCTGTCCTGCCTTCAGAGACAGAAATACGTTTTGCTGCTTAATCCAGAATTTTGTTTTATTAATTGGGTTGGCCAGGTTGAGTAGAGCCATAACTGAAAAGACTTCAAAGGGGCTAGATGGATTTTCCCTGGAAAAACCTAAGAGCTTCTAAATAAATAAAAGTTAATTATGAGAGCTAGAGTAGAGGGTTACTAGACAAAAGTCAGCAAATCCTAATTTTCGAAGAGTTTTTTTCAGAGTTTAGGAGATTAAAGAAAAAACATAATGAAATCTTTTTTGATATTTGTGAGATTTAAGTCCAAACTTTCTCTGCATTCTTTCTTAGTGTATCTGAGCTGTTATAACAAAATATCATATATTGGGAATCACAAACAATAGAACTTTATTGCTGACAGTTCTGGAGGCTGGGAAGTTTAAGATGAAGGCTCCAGCAGATTTGGTGTCTGGTGAGGGTTCACTCTGTGCCTTATAGATGGCACCTTCTAGCTGTGTTTTTACATGGTGGAAGTGGAGAACAAACTCCATTGGGCCTCTATTTTAAGTGCATTAATCCCTTTAATGAGGCCTGTGCCCTCATGATCTAACCACAATGATGGCCACATCTAATACTATCATTGTGGAAGTTAGGATTTCAACATATGAATTTGGAGGAGACACAAACATTCACACCATGTAGCTTTTCAGGTTTTATTTTAATGTTGATGTTTCCCTTGCATGCAGCCCCATACAGAAAACTAACTGAAAGACAAATCAATGCTATATAGATCGGGGGTATTGTTTGGTAATCCAATTTCTGTGGCAATGACAGTAGTGATGGTAAGAGTGCGGTAGGAGTGAGGAGGGGGTGGTTTTGTGGCCCTCAAATCATACCATGTAAGTGACCATGTAAACCTGGTTCAACTCACCCTAAAAGCCTTCTAATATATTTTAAGCACTTCTCAAGAAACAATTTGGGTGAGTCATTCATTGAAGCAAACAAATATTTATCCACTTAAAATTTACTGTACAGATACTTTATATGAATGCTACAATTTGCTAAATGTTAGATTTTATAAGTTACATTATTTTTCTTCTTAGAAAAGCAATATACATATGCTATAATTTTAAGAAAACAATATAGAAAATGTGGTATAGTAGAAAGATATTTGGTCTTTGTCCTCAGTTCTTGGCACAGAGCTCCTAAAACCCTTAGAATTCCTTTACTGGTAAGATGTGGAGAGGAATCTTTTATTCAATGAGGCATTCTTGGTGGCCTGACCCCGAGATAGTTTTAGGAAGGAGGCTGATCACCACAGAGACCAAAGCTTCACTAGAAGCTTGGAACTTTCAGCACCATCCCCAACTCCCTGGGAGGGGAGAAGGGGCTCAAGATTGGATTAATCACCAATTGCCAATGATTCAATCAGTTATGCCTACATAACGAAGCCTCCATAGAAATCCCTAAATAACAGGGTTTAAAGAGCTTCCAAGTTGATACCTTCCATGTGTCAGGAAGGTACTGCATAGCAGCTTCACAGGGACACAGGCTTCTACATTCAGGACCCATCTGTACCACACCATATATGTCTCTTTATTTGACTTCATTTTTAGTTTTTATTATAAACTGGTACACATAAGTACCTTCTTGAGTTCTGTGAGCTGTTCTAACAAATTATCAAAAGTGAGGAGGGGGTCTTGGGAGCCCCTGCTTTACAGCCAGCTGTTTAGAAATATAGATAGCCTGGGACTTGTGACTGATGTCTGACACGAGAGCAGTCATGTGGGACTAAGTCCTTAAAACTTTGGAGTCTGATTATGACCATGTAGTTAGTGTCAGAATTGAATTGAAAGTTAGGAAACTCAGTTTATGTCAGTCAGAATTAGCTGGTGTCAGGAGGAAAAAACCTCTGGGAGACTGAAAAAATAATTCACAACATCACGTACTCCCTAGGTAAGCAAAGTTAAAATATGTAGATCGATGTGTAGATACACATATATATACCTCTCTCAAATGCACATTCATATACACAGACAAATGGTCTTATAATAAATTAAGATTATACATATAGATTATTTCATTATCAATGCATAGTCATTGAAAATAATTTTTAATGAAATAGGATGTCATTTACTTAACTAATATGAACTATCACATTTCAAGGCATCATGAGTAATTTTAAGTGCTTAACCAGACTAGCAGTCTTTGCTGTGACATCTTAAGGCAAACAAACTGTACCAATAAAAATATAATATCACAAAAGTTGAAAAAATAGTAAACCTGGGTAATTCATTATACTTTCTCTTTTCTTCCAAACTAAAATGTGAATTGGCCTGGCATAGTGGCTCATGTCTGTAATCTTAAAACTTGGGAAGCCAAGGTGGAAAGATCTCTTGAGCCCAGATGTTTGAGACCAGGTATGGTGGTATGTGCCTATAGTCCCAGCTACTCAGGAGGCTGAGGTGGGAGGATCACTTGAGCTCAGGAGGTAGAGGCTGCAGTGAGCTGCGATTGTGCCATTCCACTCCAGCCTGGGCAACAGCAATGGAGTGAGACACCATCTCAAAATAAATAAATAAATAAAAGGGATTGAGACATGACCATTTCTGTGAAATATATCTGATAATGATATGAACAGGAGGCAGGGAAATACTGGGTAGAAGAGGGCACAGTCCCTGGTGAGGGCTCTACCCTCAAGCTTCAGCCCAAAGTGAGAACTATCCCTGTCTTTTCCCACCTGAATGCTGTCATTTGGCCTGCCCCACCCCCTATCCTTTGCCCTTAAGAATCTCAAACCCCAGCCTCAGCAGATATACGCATACAGAAGAGTGAGTGTCTGAATGTAGAGGGAAGAAGAAGCAGTTGAACATCAGAAACTACAGTCAGAGAGGAGTCTGGCCAGAAACAGCCAGACTCCAGGGTAAGTTTATCTTCCCACTTCACCCCCTTTCCAGCTCCCCTTCTCACTGAGAGTCACTTCCACCATTCAATAAAGCCCTCCACATTTACAACCTTTCAATTCGTTTGTGTGACCTGATTCTTCCTGGACACCAGACAAGAGCTTGGGTGCCAAAGGGCAGGGTTTAAAAGGCTGTTATCCTGACTCTCCACTGATCTTGTTAACATGCAACTGGCCATGGACAGCAAATGCTAAAAGAGCACTGATTGTAACACACACCCTCTGGAGTTCCGGGGGTCACAGACACTGCCTTCCAGATGGCAGAGCTAAAAGAGCATTGTAACACACTTGGATGCTGCCCCAGGGCCCACACAGTCTGCTCCAGTCAGAGAGGAGTGACCAGCTAGCTCCAGCATTGGCCCACTCCAATTCCTACACCTGTCCACTTGTGTGCTCCCTCCCATAAGGGATTGAGTATGGCAGCCAAGTAAACATGCCACCCTCTTCATGAGTTCCCTGAAGGGGTAAAGGGAATTCTCCCATATCAATAATACTAAAAAGTTCTTACTATCTAAATTCTGAAAGTACTATGTTCCAAATTAACTTTCAGAGATTCTTTTATTTATCATACCTAGTGTCATTGAAACAAAATTTCCATTTATTTGAAAAGGAATACACAGAGGATTTGTGATGACTGAATCTTCAGATAAACTGAGATTCTATTAATTAAAAGAGAAAGAAAGCATAAATCAAATTCCTCATATAAACTAAAATCAATAGAATTTTGTCAGATTGAATTAAACATTATTTTATTATTAACTTGAAATATTATTTATTTTTTAACCTAAAAGTTTCTCTTTTTTTTTTTCCTTTAACACAAGTATGTTGAGTCATATAATTTTTGACCAAAGGGGGACCTTACATATTGATCGAATATTTCTGAGGTTGTAGTACAGACTCCTTTGAGAAAAATACTGCATTGCAATAATTTTTGAATCAACAGAGTGACTTGCACAGAAGTGTACATTATTTTATATGAATTAAATTCAATATGAGAAAATACTGTTCAAAGAAATTAAGCAATGTATCCAGTGATTCAAAAAGACTTGGATGTAACTAGAATTTAGAATTTGTTTTTTAAAATACCAGACAACTAGTAGTAATAGTATACCAAACTCTGTCTTTTAACATATATGTCTTTAATGATAAGAAGGTGTAACATATGACAGCTCTTACCTAATAAAATTCCACAGTGGCATGAATTTACTTGTAGCTGGAGTTCCATACTCAAATACCCAGACTAGATGAAATGGGTAAAGTAAGAGACAGAAGGCCAGTGTTGAGGACCTAAGAATACATTGGATAAATGGAGGGAATTGTGCTAAATTGCATAACTCAGGTTATGTCTAAATAAGACACCTGCTTCACAGCTCCAGGCAATCTTAGAGGTTTATTACTGTGGGGGATGGGGCAGGAAGTTGCCTCCTGTTCAATAATCAAAACAGACAAAAGAAAGAGTTTAGCTGCCTATGAGGAAAAAGGTCAGGGATGCAGACAGAAAAATCCCCACCCCCAAGACCCAGGAACACAGGTCTGTCTGTGACTGAGACTGAGCCAAGAGAATAGAGAACCCTCCTCCAATCCCAGCCCCCACAACATTGACATAAGCCTTCCATCAAGTAGCATGCATAATAAGCAACTACAGTCTGCTAATGGTAGAGGATCAAGAACATGAAGAGAGACCCCTATGTGTTGCAAGCATTCAGAGATTGCTGAAAGCTTATAGTAGAGCATGAATATTAAGAATAATTTCTCAGCATTGAACAAAACCGAAGTCTCTGCTGCACTGATGGTGACTATAGCAACAACAACAAAAATCAATCTCAGAAACCTACTAATCGACTCAACCCACTACATTAGTGGCTGCCAGAGAAAGAATCATGTCCATTTCTGGTGTAAAGAATAGTTCTTTCAGCATCTACTCTTCTCTCATAATAATTGATACTCAATTAAACATTTTGAAGCACACTGAAAATAGAGTTTACTGTCAGATAAATCAAACAATAAAAAGTCTCACAATTGAAGACGTATCAGATATATCAGATAGGGATTTTTAAATAACTATAAATAATATTTTAAAAGATAGGGTAAAAAAAATCTGGAAAATATTCATGAATAAATGGAAAATCTAGTAGAGACATGGAAATTATAAGAAATTGTCAAATAAAAATTATAAGAAAAAACCCCGCCATATCAGAGATAACATATCCCATTAATAGAATAATCAGCTGACAGAAAACACTGAAGGAAAATCAGGAAACTTAGAACTAGGTCCGTAGAAATTATCTACGCTGATAATTTACCACAAAGAAAACAGATTGAGAAATGTATTAGATAACAAAACATCCATGGAAGCACAGCAAACAAAATAACATATGTAACTGGGGTCCAAGAAGGAGAAAAGAGAAAGAATGAAGAAAAATGTATAGAGGAATAAAGGCCAACAATTTTCCAAAATTCATCAGAAACAAACACACAAGCAAAAAACAGAGATCCAAAGAGTTAAATAAAACAGCAGGTTTAGAATCAATGAACGCTGTTAAAAATCTTACAATGCAGAGAATAGGTTTCTTACAACAAAATTCAAATTGTCTAACCAAAATATGTCACTGGTGCTGAGGATGACAAATTGCTCAAGAATTATCATTTAAAACATTTAAAGTGACATATCTAATAAGTCAAGAAAGACCCACCGGAATATATATATATCATATGAAACCCAATTTAAATATCAAGACACAGATTGGATTAAAAAAAATGGCAAAATATGTTCCATGTAAACATTAACAATTTTAAAGTGGCATGGTTATATTAATAACAAAGTAGGTTTAAAACAAAACCTATTATCAGGTGTAAAGAAAGAAATTGCATGATGATACAGGGCTTAATTCATTAAAGAACACATAATGATTCTAAATTTGCATCTACCTAAAAAACACCAACAGGACAAGATTTAAAAACAGAGAAGTCAAAAATTACAGTTAGTCAAATAAACACTTCATTCATTAATTGACAAAAAAGTAGATGGACAATTAGAAAAATATAGGCAACTCTAATAATACTATAATCAATATGACCTAATTGAAACTTATAGAGCACTTCAAACAACAAGAGGAGAATATACATGTTCAAGTGCACATGCAACATTCACCATGACAAGCAGATTTTGAGGACTTTAAAAATATCAACACATTTTTTAAAATGTAAATCAAACAATGAACCAATGGGATTAAAATGAAAATAAATAATTTCAGGTAGTTCTACTTCTAATTTTTCGAGGACCTCCCATACTGTTCTCCCTAATGGTTGTACTAATTTACATTCTTACCAATGGTGGAGAGGGGCGTCCCACTTCTCCAGATACAGGCCAGCATTTATTTTTTTGTCTTTTGGTAATAGTCATTCTAAATAGGGTGAACTCATATCTCTTTGGGGTTTTGATTTGCATGTCCCTGATAATTGATGATGTTGAGCATTTTTATATATGCCTGTTGCCTATTTGTATGTCTTCTTTTGAAAAATGTCTGAGTCTTATATATTTTGATTATTAGCCACTTGCCAGATGCATAGTTTTAAGTTGAAAATACTTTCTCTCACTCTATAGATTGTCGCTTTACCCTATTGATTGTTTCTTTGGCTGTGTAGCAGCTTTTTAGTTTGATGTAATCCCATTTATTTATTTATCTTTTGTTGCCTATTTTTTATCCAAAAAATCCTTGCCTAGACCAACATTATAAAGTGTTTTTTCTATATTTTCTTCTAATAATTTTATAGTTTTAAGTCTTATATTTAAATATTTAATCTACTTTGAGTTGATTTTTGTATATGATGAGAGATAAGTGTCTAGTTTAATTCTTCAGGATGTGAATATCCAGTTTTTCCAGTATCTCTTCAAAATTAGTAGTGTCATGAATGACAATGAAAGATTAAAGAAACCAAAGCTTCTATGCAACATGTATGAAATAAAATTTATTTTGTCTCCTCAAACATGTTCTTCTATCTGATTTTTAAAAATTTTATATGATAGCAATGTCATGTCCACAGTTACACAAAAGATCAATCAGAAGACAAAATTTTATTAACAACCTTATTTATTAACACTCTAAGTTTGTAAGGTATTAAATTCTGCCCACTTTAACTCTGAAATATCACTCAAATTCACACACTTTCAAAATTTTTATCAAGATATATTAATAATTCAAGCATCATACAATTCATGCACTTAAGGTATAAAATACAAAAATTTTACATATGTTTACAGAGTGGCGCCACCATCATCCTAATCAATTTTAGAACATTTCATCATCTCCCTGAAACGAGTATTGATTGTTACTCACTCCCCACTCCCACCTGAGCCATCCCTCTTCTCAGGCAAATTAATCTACTTTTTGTCTCTATGGAGACAAAATGCCTCTACTGGACTGCTTATATAAGTAGAATCATATAACATATAGTTTTTTCTGACTTGCTTCTAATCATATAATATATAGTCTTTTCTTGCTTCTCCCATGTAACATTATTTTTTCAATGTTTATCCATGTTGTAGCACATATCAATACTTCATTTTTAGCTAAGTGATATTCCATTGTATGGCTATATAGACCACTTTTTTTTTTTTTTTTTTTTTTGAGACGGAGTCTCGCTCTGTCGCCCAGACTGGAGTGCAGTGGCGCGATCTCGGCTCACTGCAAGCTCCGCCTCCCGGGTTTACGCCATTCTCCTGCCTCAGCCTCCCGAGTAGCTGGGACTACAGGCGCCCGCCACCTCGCCCGGCTAGTTTTTTGTATTTTTTAGTAGAGACGGGGTTTCACCATGTTAGCCAGGATGGTCTCGATCTCCTGACCTTGGGATCCGCCCGTCTCGGCCTCCCAAAGTGCTGGGATTACAGGCTTGAGCCACCGCGCCCGGCCGACCACTTCTTTTTTACCCATTCTTCAATTGATATATATTTGGGTTGTTTATTATATTCTTTGACTATTATAAATGATGCTTTTATAAATATTCATGTACAAGTGTTAGTGTGGACATCTGCTTTTATGTCTCTTGGATATATACCTAAGACTGAAATTACTGGGTCATATGGTAATTCCACGTTTAATGTTTTGAAGAACTGCCAACATTTTCCCCAGAGTGGCTGTATCATCTTAAATGCCTACCAGCAATGTATGAGGATACAGTTTCTTCACATCTTCACCAAACTTATTATCACTTTGTGATTTTAACCATCCTTGTGGGTGTAAAGTATCATTTCATTATTGCTTCTATTTCTGTTTCTGTAATGGCTAATTGATACGGCATACTTTTTCATGTGTTCATTAGTTATTTGCATATCTTCTTTAGAAAAATATTCAGATAATTTTCCTTATTTTAATTGGGTTGTTTATCTTTTTATTATTGCATTTGAAGTGTTCTTTTCATATGTTTGATACAACTCTCTTTACAGACGTATAATTTGCAAATATTCTCTTTCATTCAGTGTATCTTTTTACTGTTGTTCACCACCCATTCTCTTTTATTTTCACAGTAACTATTTGAATTTAGATACTAGCCATTTTTTTAATCCTTTCTGACTTGTTCTGTAGACTTCCAAATGAACTCTTGTCTTCAAATCTACCCATTCAACCAATTCATTATGTAGCTGTCAGCTGTCCTCCAAAACCAAAATTGTGATTGCCATTTCTTGCTCATGAACCAATGGTGGCTTCTCCTTATACTTAGAATAAATCTTAACTCTTACAGATGGCATCAATCATCTTCAACGACTGGTTCTAACCTAAGATTTCAGTACTATTTCTGATATCATTGACCTTCTATTCCCATGAACCTTGAGTCCCCACAACCCCAGCTCAATTATTATGTAATGTACGCAATTTATTTCTATACTGCTGTGCTTTTGCTTATGTTTGAACAACTTTCTCTTCTTCCATCTCCACCACCTAATCTGTACTTATTCTTTATGCCATACTTGGGTACCTACTTCTCTGGAAAGTCTTTTCTAATCACTATGCCTCCAGCATCATCTTAGCATTTGTTTCTGTCTTTCTTAAGAAAATGACATAAGGGTTATATGTTACAGCTAGTGATGTACCTGTTTCTTTCACTAGTTGTTAAGCTACTTGTTAGGAAGGACCATACACATTTGTATATGTTCCATGTCCATATGTATTGACAACATGTGTCACTACATGTTTGTTTAATGAACAATTACAAATATTAAAATTTTATAAGAGAACATTTAAAATGTATTACATTATGAAATAATTATTTGCATTTCAAAGTGTATTTGTTTGTTTGTTTTGTGTTGAAGTACATGGTGGAAAATCTATCTTTTATAATAGAATTCATTTATAGTCTACTTTCAGGATATATGTATAACGGTAATTGGTACATCTATGTTACTATTTCCACTTATGGTCTCTGTAATTCCTATTATAAGTAGATCTGATTCCAAAAACAGGGTGCTTTGCTTTGTTTTATTTTTCTTTTTCCTCAGCAATTTGCATCACTAGGAAATGCCACATTTTTCATTATGTACACTTTTAGCCTCAGTTTATTCATCAGTAAAATAACTCTAGCAGATCAAATTATTTCTAATATTCCATTTATTTTCTTGTATGTGTCATGTGCTAGACATTTGCCTATGCTCTCTGGCAGCAGCTGCAAATCTAGAATGTTATTTTCCCCATTTACATGTGCCATTAGCATTTAAATTTTAGCTTATTATTTAATGGGAATAGTGTTTAAATATTTCAGCTATTCCAAGATAATGGTTCCTTTCTTTCTTGGAGAACTTACTTAGTAAGATATGCATGAAGTTTCCACAACCATAAAGCCGAACCAGTGATTCATTCTTAGCTTATAACTAGTTGTTAAAATTTTGTGAATATTTTAAATGTGTTAAATGCATACTTTTTTGTTCCCCTTGAATTTCTGATATGATCTTTTCCCTTTCCTGCATTTATACAGAAAGTAAATGCTGATGAGAAAATTTTGATTTGAATCTATAAAACTATTTTTATTTCTTCTTGCTTTATTTATTATAACTACACCTTTTCTCATCATATATTTCAATTTCTCATATCTCCTATCCACATGAACGTAATTTGTTCTAGTTGATTTGTGAAGCTAGAATATTTTATTTCTATGCTTCAATATTTTGAAGAATATTTTTATCTTCCTTTTCTTCATCATTATTATAATGATCACCATTATATCAATAATAATATAAATTATGTATCATTTTAAGTATCTTTATTGTGTCAGGAATAATTCAAGTTGGTTTTGCAATGTTTCTCTGGCTAACCACAAAAATGGCATGATGGAGTATATATTAACTTCAACTGATAGGTAAGAAAACTGAGATTCAGAAAGATTAAGTAGCTTATTCAAGGTTTATTGATAGTAAATGAAGAAACTTAGATTTGAGGCAAGAAAAGCCTGACATTAAACCATGTTTCGTAGGCTCATACTCACACTGAAATAGATACAGCACTTTAAATCTCACGCATATTGATAATTTCCAGGTACATGTTTTTTTGATATACAGGTTTTTAGAAGGCTATGTCTAAAATTATGAGATTTAAATGTAAGGAACAAAACATTTATTAAGCAAGTGCTATGCCTTATGTGTTTCTGAAAAATTCATGTGCTTGCAGAAAACTTAATCCCTCTGCCCTCATAAACAGATTAATAGATTAATGAGGACTCTGCCCTCATGAAAGGATTAATGTCACTATCATGAGAATGGCTTTGTCATACAAACAACCTCTCTGAGGTTTACTTGCTCTGTCTCACCGCGTGATGCCTCTCACTATGTCATGATGCAGCAGGAAGGCCCCCACCAGATGCCAGTACCATGCTCTTGAACCTCCTAACCTCTAGAGCCATAAGCTAGTTATAGCAACAGAAAATGAACTAGGATAGCTAGATAGATATAAACCTGGGTTTCAGTTTCATGACAGGATATCTAGCCTAACACTTTTCATAATTCAGTGAACCTCTCTCTAGCTTGGTTTTTCTCTGTCAAAGGAGAAAACATTGTTATTCTGCATGTGTCTTGTTAAGATGATACCCGGTATTATTATTTAAATAAGTGGTCAGACCACACTTTAATCTTAGAAAGCACTGAAGAAGGCACAGAAATGTGTGTGGACTTAAAAAAAAATATTTAGGTTTTAAAACAGGCCCAAGCTAAAATATTTTTTAAAATTACTTATTTACTTCAAAATAAGTCATTCAACCACGCTTTAATAAAATTTATTAAATAATATTAATATAGTATATAAATAATATTAATATGTTCTAAAAGGCAATTAGGGGATTTCTGGTTTGCAAAAGATGATACAGACTTGTTTTTCCCTAAATCTTTCTACTAGGGACAACTATACACTCTGGAAATTGTACAAGACATAAGCAAAGGCAAACTCTGAAAGGTGATAAGAAAACACACAGCAGCTTTAAGAAGCTAGTACTGAAGAGACAGCACAGGGGTGGCAGGGCATCTTGTGTCCCCCTACCCAACAGAGAAAGGTCACCCAGACCCAGCATTTCTTGAGCCCTAACATAGCAACAGAAGACAGGCAAATAGACATTCCTTTCCAAATAGGAATGTCTCTGACAACATTAGGGGAGACCAACACCACCAGAAAGGGGCATTAATTGGGAACCCTGCCAGAAATGAGTAGCCGGGGGAGATACTCTTCTTGACAACTAGGTCTGAAGCTCTCCTTATCCACTGAAAGATACAAAAGCAGGTAAGCAGAGCTCGTAGAGGAGAAAGATACAACAGGTGGCCTGGCCCAGGAATGCTCCTAGTCCCAATGGATCTAGACTCTTCTACCCTGCCTAGAGATACCAGAGTGTGCAGGTAGAACCTGTAAGAGGGACTCAGTCATCACAAGTAATGTCTGGGAAACTTTTTGTCTCAGAAGGACCCAGATTCTCATTTCCTTCCAAGATACACTCAGTTGAGCAAGTGGACAAGGCACCCAGTTATAGCAAGGGCCTAAATCTGACAAGTATCTGTGCCCTTGAAGCCCCAAGAATTTCCTACCTGACCCAGAAACACTACGAGAGTGGGTGCACCAGTAGGAAAATTACACTATACTTTTCCCCAGGCCGAGATATGCCTGATAGCCAGACCAAGGGAAATGCCTTCACACCCATGGCAGCACCACAGGGAATAGTGCAAGCTACTAGAGGACCAGATAAACCAGAAAGATTAAAATAACACCACAAAGGCTCTCATAATTAAACCACATTGGAACCACAGCCCACAAACGTGAGTCAAGTCCCACGTGTTCTATCTAAACATAGTGATTGCCTGCTGAGATTTTTTAAAAACAAATAAAAAGGACACAGATTCTTCTAACATAATAGATTAAATGTCCAGGATACAACAGAAAAAAAAATCACTCATAAAGAATAAAAAAAATACAACTTGAATAAGAGAAAACAACCAACGGATGCCCAAATCGAAATGAATCATATGTTGGAACTATCTGACAAGAATTTTAAAGCAGCTATCATAAATGTGCTTGAACTGCCAATCACAAAACAAATTTAAAAACAGAAAATCTCAGCAAAGAAATAAAAGTTATGAAAATGAACCCAATTGAAATTATGAAATTCAAAATACAATAAGAGAGAAAAAAACTACTTGAATAGGCTTAATTGTAATATGGAGATGGCAGATAATAGAATCAGTGAAATTGAGACAGAAAAAATAGAATTAATGCAATCTTTACAAGACAGAGAAAATAGGCAGAAATAAAAATCTGAACAGATCTTTAGGGACCTGTGAGATATAACAAAGACCCAACATTTATATCATTGAGAGGAAAAAAAAATGGGACTGAAACAGTGTTTGAAGAAAGAATGGCTGAGACTTCCTAAATTTCGCAAAAGACACAAACCTACAGCTAGGACGCTGAGGCAACGCTGTACAGGTAAACCCCCCCCACCAAAAAAAAAATCCATGCTAAGACATAATATAATCAAAAATTTGAAAAGTAAAAAAGGAAGAAAAAGTATTGAAAGTAGCCAAGATAAATCGTACATTATCTATTGAAAAATAGCAATTTGAATTCTAGTAGATTTGTCATCTGAAACTGTGGAGGTCACGGGATAGTATCAAAATATTTTTCAAGCAATAAGAGAACTGTAATAATTTCATATTAATAATAATAAGCATATATAAATTAATAAATATAATTAGTAGTTAATAACATTCCTTTCAGGAATAAAAAGGAAATTAAAACATTTCAAGCAAACTAAAACTAAAATAATTTATCACTAGCAGACTTCTCTTCAAAGCTGGCTAAAGGGATCTTCAAATAGAAAGGAAATGATAAAAGAAGGAATCAGAACATCATGAAGAAGGAAGAGAGAAAAGAGAAGAACTAGGGGTACATACAATAGACTGTTTTTTTCCTCATGAGTTTTATAAATTATATTTGATGATTAAAACAAAAATTATAGCACCATCTGATACTCCAGACAAATATATAGAAGCGGTATCTAAATGGAAATGAGATTTCCATACTGCACGTGAAATGGTGGAATGTTCATGCCAGTAGGCTGTTATGTCACACATGTATATTTTAAAACTCATCGTGACCACTACAAAAATTATAACCAGAGATATACTCAAAACTACTTTAAATAAATCAAGATGGGCCAGGCACGGGGGCTCACAGCTGTAATCCCGGCACTTTGTAAGGCCGAGGCAGGCGGATCACAAGGTCCGGAGATTGAGACCATCCTGGCTAACACGTTGAAACCCCGTCTCTACTAAAATTACAAAAAGTTAGCCGGGCGTCGCGGTGGGCACCTGTAGTCCTAGTTACTCGGGAGGCTGAGGCAGAAGAATGGTGTGAACCTGGAAGGTGGAGCTTGCAGTGGGCCAAGATCTTGCCACTGCACTCCAACCTGGGCGACAGAGCAAGACTGTCTCAAAAAAATACAATACAATACAATACAATACAATACAATACAATACAATACAATACAAATCAAGATGAAATGTTTTTAAAAATGCTCTTGCTAATATACAGTAAGGCAAGAAAAGAGAAATCCCGGAATGAGAACCAGAAGGAATAGAAAACAAAAAAAATGACAGACTTAAACTTTAACATATGAATAATTAACTTAAATATTGATGCTCTGAATACAACAATCAAAAGAGACTGATGGAGTGGGGACAAAAAATAATCTGAACAATATACTGTGTGCAGCAAAGAATTAACACAGTAAACCTGAGGTTGCAATCATTAGAAAGACCAGTTTGTAAGACTGGTCCTTTACTGTTCTCTGGGAACTTGGATTTTGGTAGAATTCTCACCTAAATCTGATAAGGTTTTCACTGTGACTAAATGGTACAAATAATATAGTTTATGTTGAACACCTGCTTTTTTCTGGGATTCTGGAATTTTGGTACACCCTAAGCAAAAGATGCCTATGTGACCGGTTCCAAAAAAAGCAAAAACAAAAACAAAACCCTCTGGACACTGCCGGTCTTTAAAAAGCATTTTTAGTAAAAACAAACAAACAAAACCAAAAAACATTTCACACATGTCATACTTTGCTTGAGGAATTCAGCACTTCTGTGCGATTCCATTAGGAGAGGATTCGTCCAAGAGCTTTCACCTCTGTTCCTCTGGATTGCACTGCATGTACCTTCTCCTTTGCTGGCTAAATCTCTTGCTATAATCAATTATAACTATGAGTTTGACTATGTGCTTAATCCTGCAAATCCTGTTCAGAAAACATCATACCCAGGAGTGGTGTTCAGAACCCATGATACCTTCTGTTGTTTATGACAGACTCACTTCAAATTCAACAACACAGGCAAGTGATGAGTGAAAACTTTAAATATATATTTTATTTAAATATAAAATGATATACCATGCAAACATTAATGGAAAATAGCAGGCATTGCTATATTAAAATCTGATAAAATAGATCCCTCAGCAAAGAAAATTAATAGAGACAAAGAGGGACATTATATAATAATAAAAGGATCGACCCACCAGGAAGATAAAATTATCCTAAATATGGACACACCAAAAAAACAGAAACTTATCCACATAAAACCAAACCTGATAGAGCTGAAAGTAGAAATAGACAAATCCATAATTATAGTTGGGAAATGTAACACCTCCTTCTTCACAGCAATGAATGCAACTTCTAGGCAGAAAACTATTAAAGATATAGAAGATCTGAACAAGGCAATCAATCAACAGGATTTAACTGACATATACAGGACACTCCTCCTAACAGCAGCAGAATGCATTTTTTTAAGTATCCATAGATCATTTATCCGGATAGATGATATCTTGGGCCATAAAATATATCTCAAGTTTTTGTTTTTTGAGAAATGTAAAGCAGCTATCATAAACATGCTTGAACTATCAATTATAAAATAAATTTATCATATAGAGTATATTCTCCGACTACACTGAATCAAAGTAGCATCATATAGAGTATATTCTCTGACTACACTGAAAACAAAGTAGCAGTCAATAAGAGAACCACAACAGGAAAATCACTGAATACACGGAAACTAAGAAACATATTTCTAAATAATCTGATTCAAAGAAAAAAGCTCAAAGAAAATTTTAAAAATACATAGAATTTTGAGAACCCACAAAACACATCAAATTTGTGAGATGCAGCTAAAGCAGTGGTGAGAGGGAAATTTGTGGCTGTAAATGCTCATATTAGAAAGTCACAAACATATCCAACAATAACTTATGTGTTTACTTCAGAAACTTAGAAAAGAACAAAGCAACATAAACCCAAAGCAAGCAGAAGAATAAAATAAAAGTAAAGCAGACATCAATAAATTAAAAATAAGAAAGCCATAGAGAAAATCAATGAAAAAAGCAGTTTTTTTAAAAAAGTTAATAAAATTGTTAATTCCTGTGAATTACTGATAACTGAGATGATACAAATAATCAACATCAGAAATGAAAAAGGATATCAGTACAGATTCTATAATCATCAAAAATATAATAAAATACTACAGATAAATTGACACTTGTAACTACTACAACTTAAATAAATAGACCAATTCTTCAAATACCACAAACTACCAAAACTCAGTCAAGATAGTGTAAGCAGTCCAATAATTATCAAAATAAAAATTGACACATTCAGCAGCGCAGGGGAGATTAGTGGTCGCCAGGGGTTGGAGATGGATATGGAATAAAAAAGAACAGTGGGGTTAGTTATAAAAAAGCACATGAAAGAACCTTGTGGTGTTGGAATTCTTCATTATTTTGACTGTAGTGGTAGGTACATGAACGTATATAGGTGATAAAATTATACAGGGCTTAGTGTGGGCACACACACACACACACACACACAGAGACACACACACACACAAGGGTAAAATAACTGAGGAAATCTTAATAAGATTGTTGGACTGTAGCAGCGTCAATCCCCTGGTGGTGATATCTTTCTATGTTTTACAAAACCTTACAATGAGTCAAAAGTGTTCAAGAGAACTCACTGTATTCTTTCTTGTAATTGCATGCAGATCTACAATTACCTCAATAAAAGCAATTTAATTGCAGCTAGAAAACAGAAATCAATTAGTCCAGAAAGCTTACAACGAAATATATTCTGGGTTGAAAGTCATTGTTCACTTAATGCCAAGGAGATATGGCTCCATTATCTTGTAGGAACAACAATGTCAAGCTGTTTCTTACTCTATTGTAGGTGAGTTTGGGTTTTTGTGTTTGTGGAGAATTTTAAGATTTCCTCTTTATCCTTGGTGATTTGTAATTTCACCTCAATGTGTCTATGTGTTGATAATTTTCCATTCACTGTGTTTACTATTCAGGCTTTTCTAATGTGAAGGCCTTTAACTCAGAGAAATTTTCATGCAATTTTATTATTATTCATAATTTTCTCTGAACTTTCTCATTGTTAGCTGATCCTTATTCATCTTTTGTCTTTTCTCTCATACATTTATCTCTTTGTAGTTTTGTTTTACATTCAGGGAGATTTCTTCAAGCTTATCTTTTATTTATTTTGAATTTTGTTTTTAGTTTGCAGAAAACCCTGGATACTTTGCTATTATTAGATTGTCTTTGTTTTTTTTTTTTTTTTTTTTTTTTAGACGGAGCCTCCCTTTGTCACCCAAGCTAGAGTGCAGTGGGATGCTCCAAGCTTACTGCAACCTCCGCCTCCCAGGTTCAAGTGAGTCTCCTGCCTCCGCCTCCCAAGTAGCTGGGATTGCAGGCGTGCACCACCATGCTGGGCTAATTTTTGTGTTTTTAGTAGAGACTATGTTTCATCATGTTCGCCAGGCAGGTCTCGAATTCCTGAACTCAAGCAATCCACCCACCTCGGCGCCCAAAAATGCTGGGATTACAGGTGTGAGCCACCGCACCTAGCCTTCTTTGCATCTTTTTAAACGGGTAAAAGACAGTCCTGCCCAAGAGATCATATAATAATTAGAATATTGGTTTTGTGTTAGTATTATTTATTTTTCTCTGTTTTCTTAGAAGTTGCTTTGCTTTGTTTATCTCGGTTTTCCCTTTCATGTTAGTCTTGCATGATGGCACATAAAGATTTGCATTTACTAATAAAATGAAGGTTGACTTATAGCTGCGTAAACCTATGTGAGCTTTTCACCTGGAGGACATATCTTCTGGGTAAGGGCCAGGCACATGATCATTTTGCAGGGGAACTCTTAATTACAAGAATGGGAATAGGGACATTAATTCCTACTATTTCTGCCAAAGTCATGGCACTGACTATGTTGTTTTAAAGTAAAGAAACCTGCTTCTAGATGGTCCCATTTGTGGGATGGAATCGTGCGTAGGCATGGGCAGTCACTGCTGTGCCCCTGCCTTCTGTGCAGCCTCGCAGACAGTTTAGCTACCTCATCAGTTCCAACCCCCACTGCTTGTCAGCAAGACTGCAGCTTCCACCTGTCATCACTCAACACTGTCTACTGCTTTTCATCTTCCAGAAACTTGCTAATATCTTTTATTTTTTCATGACTGCCATTAGTTTTCCTTATTGTTCTGAATTATAATATTTAATTTATTGCTTTACTATTATTTTAATGATATGTCAAGAGAAAGAGGAAATATGTATTTGTGTTAAGTCTGCAATTTTCAAACAGAAACAGAAGTCACCATTAAAATATTCTCAACATAAAAATATAACTTGTCAATTTTACTGGTTGTAATTTAAAAATCAATAAATATTACTCTTTTCCCAGGAATGTAATTGAAAACTAAAGCCGTAATTATACTTGCCTAACAAGCAATTGAAGTGTGGTTTTCTTTCACTTTACTCAAACTCATGTTTCATGTGATTTTAGTTACTAACCTTTCATGATTAAAAATCAGTAAGTTCAATTTTTAACAAAATATGTTTAAATCCTTACCATGTCTAGTAAGGATTTAAACATATTTTGTTAAAAATATGTTTAGTATAATGTTATAGTAGGTATAATTTTTTGTCTGTAGAGAAGTGTTTTTTCATATTATTTGTGACTGGGTCAATGGTAGGCACACAGTACTCAATCAATTAATGTTTGTTTGTTCCTGGATGGCCATAAGTGTAATTTTAATGTGCAATGATGTGCAATTTTATGTTTTGCGAATGTCAGTCGGCTTTCTAATATAACTCTGCTCATCCAAAAATCAATCTCCCTTCCAACCTTGTCATAGGTCTCACTGATGGTAAAATCACTCATTTCAGTGGAGCAGAAAAGTAAAAGCAGAATCATTGTTTGGAACTACTGAGACATTACACATGTGTTTCATTTGTTCAAAAACCAAAACATCCAAGTTATCTTAACCATGCTAATAATAGCAAAATATCTTCTGAGCTCTTCAATCTTTTAACAGCTAAAAACCTTAAACTATATAGGTATCTTTTTCCGCCTGGAATCCTGTTTGTCGGTGAGCCATTTTGTGTAATTCTGTGCTCTTGATTAGAAGTCTGGAACAAAGGCAATAATGAAAATAAATAACCGAGGAAAACACTTAAAAAACAGGAGCAAAAGCAATCATGGCCCATCCTGATTTAACCACTTTCTGTGAAGGTTTATGTTCAAGTACTGTCTTTGTTTGTTTTGTGTTGCTATAACAGAGTGACAATTTATAAAAAATAGCCATTTATTTCTTACAGTTGTGAAAGCTGGGAAGTCGAGGGTCAAGGAGCCTGTGTCTAGCAATATCCTGCTTTGTATCTTTGTATGTCATCCTATGGCAGAAGGCAGAAGGGCAAGAAAGCATGAAAGAGCCAGTGGGGGACACAATTCGCTTTTATAATGAACCCATTCCCATGACAACTGACATTCATTTGTCTATTCATGAGGGCAGGGTACTCATGATGTAACAGTCCCTTCTCTCAACACGGTTGCACTGGGGATTAAATTTTCAACGTGTAATCATGGGGGACACATTCAAATCATAGTAGGTATGTATTTTATTAAATCATTTGAAGAACTGCTATTAATTTAATTAGCAGTGAAGGGAGAAGGGAACAGAAAACTTTGCCTTAAGGAAGCTTGACTTTGACTAACAAAACAGACTATACATTAACGTTGTGGCTTTTTCTTGTTTTTCCACATCGTTACCAAAAAATAAAAATTAAAATTAAATAAAATAAAGATAAGGTCTCTGGTGGGTGGCCAGGGGCGGGGGGTTAAGCCAAGCAAGAGGTTAAATCTTATAGGTATAAAATCACTGTGAAGGTCTAACTCTCTCAAAGTAGTACTTAAACCAGGGAAAGGATTACTCACTCCCCAAGCAGAGGTAGATAGACATAGAGACAAATCATTAATATGGTAGATAGATGAAAGTTAAGCTTCTACGGAAGTTTCCTGTGACATAGCTTTGGATTTTTACACATGCAAGTATTTTACAAAACCACGAAGTCATTTCAATCAAAATGGAATTGATAATCCATAAAATTCAGGAGTTAAACACACACAAATTAGTATAAGTAAAACAAGAGAATTATTCAAAATATATAGGATATATCAAAGCCAAGAGTATTATTATATATTTGCATTTTTACAGTTTCAAAATACAAACATAAAAGAAAACTGAGGAGTATAGACAAGGTCCTTTTTGTACTATTAGTTACAATGGCTTGTGAAAATATAATCACTTCAAAAATACTTCCAAGTAAATAACCTAGGATATGTAAAGCAAAAATAAAGCATTGTAAAACCTTGTCCATAATCATATTCTGGTAAACACTTGGTACTGATGTGTTGAAATAAATAAATAAGACTGCAAATTGGTGACAAGGCTTTCAGGGTAAAGCAAATCAAGTACAAATAGTAATTCAAACAATTCAAATATGCTCTAAACCGTATAATCTTTCAAACACTAACATTAACTCATGTTACATTTTATTGTAAACATATATTTTATAGTATTTTTCTTTGAAAATATGTAGAATTTGTGAGTTTACTCCCTATTAATATCCATGATCACTTTGAGTACTCACATTGTTATCTAAATGCCATTTCTCATTATAAAAGTAAAGGATCCTGAAAATAAATGCTGATTGCAGAAACCCCTCAAATATCCTTAAAACTTGTCAGATATAAATTTTAACATGTTCAAGAAATCCTGGTTTTATTTCTAGGGAAATATAATTCAATAAGAAGGAAATTCCATTGCACAATATTCATATAAATCAATAATCAGAAAATAGTAACTAAAAGGTTTTCAAGTTCAACATATATGTTAAAATACGTGTTATTAAAACGTATTAATAACATTTTGGCGTTTGTGTATGTGTTAATAAATATTAAGCTTTACAATGGTTAACAAAAAGGCTCACTTCTCATGGCATGAACTATAGAATAATCGAATTAGCTAATGCATTTTATTTCTTTTTCCTGTAGACTTTACACTGTGGAGAAGGAAGTAGGGTTGGGTAGAAAAAAGGTCAAGGTTTTTGTAACATTTTTCAGGATTATTTTTATTTATCAACTAAACTGAATAAGCATAACATTTTTGGTATTACTTCCATTGTTACATCTAGAAACATTATTTCTTGCTCAGGTAATAATTTAGGTAGAGCTCCTTTTCTTTTTTCTTTTTTTTTTTTTTTGAGATGGAGTCTCACTCTGTCGCCCAGGCTGGAGTGCAGTGGCACGATCTCAGCTCACTACAACCTCCGCCTAGCAGGTTCAAGCAATTCTCCTGCCTCAGCCTCCTGAGTAGCTGGGATTACGGGCGCCTGCCACCACGCCCAGCTAATTTTTGTATTTTCAGTATATATGGGGTTTAACTGTATTGGCCAGGCTGCTCTCAAACTCCTGACCTTGTGATCTGCCCGCCTAGGCCTCCCAAAGTGCTGGAATTGAAGGCGTGAGCCACCGTACCTGGCTGAGCTCCTGGTTTTAATCATGAGATCAATTGCTGTAATAAACAATTCTAAAATGTCAGAGGATTAACATAATAAAAATTTATTTCCGGCTTCTATCACAGTCCACAGTAGGGGACACTGCTCCACACTGTGATTCAGGGAATCAATTTTTGTTTTCCCAATGTAGTGGGCCCAACATTTCCTGGGAACTCTGCATTCTTACTGGATCCTCTAATGCCTGTTGGCAAATGAAGGAGAGATAAAGGGGAGAATAGAGAAAGTTTTGTTTCAACGTATTTCGTTATTTCATATTAGGGCCCATCCCTCAAACTATGTCACTGGGCAGATCTCAATCCTAGTGTCTCAATAGGACAATAGACATAATTTGGGGGTCCAGTGCAAAATGAAAATATGGAACTCCTTGTTCAGGCATTATTAAGAATTTCAGGACAATGTGGCAACTTAGCATTAAACTAAGCAAGCACAGGTCCCTTCACAGGGATGTAGTTCATACACCAGAAATGTGGTCTACCTGTGTCTGCAGCAAGAAAAGGCAATTGTGTTTGCTAAGTGTATTACTAATAACAAATTATCACAAACTCCGTAGCTTAAATTATACAGATTTAGTATTTTACAGTTCTGTAGGGCAGTAGTCTAAACTAGGTCTCAAATCGAGCTGTCAACAGAGCTGTGCTGCTTTCTGGAGGTTCTAGAGGAAAATCTATTTGCTTGCCTTTTCCAGCTTCTAGAGGCCACATTTGTTGACTCATAGTCCCTTCCCTCATCTTCAAAGGCAGGAACTTTTCATCTCTAATATTTCTTCCCTAATAATGTCTCCTTCCAGCCTTATTTGAGAACTATTTTAAGTACTTGTGTGATTATATTTGGGCCACCTGTATAACCCAGGCTAGTATCCTCATCTCAAGGATATTAATCACATTTTCAAAATCCCTTTTGCCACAGAAGGTAACATACTCACAGGTTCTGGGGATTTGGATGTGAGTATCTTGAGGAGCCATTATTCTGCCTACCACAGTGAGCACATAGCATTGTTTCCACTACACCCTAGTGTTTCTTGAGATTTCATATAAAGAATTTCTTTAATGACTACCCAAAGAGGTTTACTTGCTAAAAGTAATTAGTCCTGATTAAAACAGAGTCACATCATGGCAATCATGGGCTCCTGTATGGAGATTAAAAAGAAGCTCTGGTGCTGTCTTCCCTTTATACATTCTCCCTAAAAAATTTTCCTTTTCAAGAGTAAATGACTGCTATTCTTAAAGAATGTCTATGAAATCTCCCAGTCCTAGATCTCCTTTTCTACCTTTATTATGACTAATCTATTTCTAAAAGGAAGACAGCAATTTGGATTGCATGAGAAGTAAATTACTGAAGTTGAATCGGTGTGAGGAAAAAAGGAAAAACAAAAATTGTATCTGTATATGTACCAAGTCAAAGAGTAAAATCGAGTACATTTAAGCTAGTTCTCTTAAAATCATCTTTTCTTAATCTTAAAAGCAATTGTTTTTAATTCTGATAAAATATAGCCTGCCAAGTCATGCAGTTTTTTGAAGCAATTTCATTTGCTGTCCCCAAAAGCAAAAAAAAAAAAAAAAAAAAAAAAAAAAAAAAACCTCTAACTTTTTTCTTATTTTTTAATTAGTAGCAGCAAAATTGTTTATGAGATGTTCAGAGGCGTGTTCACACAATGTGGTGGGGTGCAATGAGGGAACATCACATTTCATTCTTCCTCAGGCAACTTTGATTTAGTTCAATTATTTCAGAAAGAATGAAAGTCCTGCTTGGATGCCCTCTGCTTCAATTCCACTATGCATCATTTTGTGGGCTTTTATTAATAGAAGAATTTGGAGAAAGGATGAGAATTCACATTTTAAAAAGAGAGAAGATGAAAGGATCAATTCTAGAAATTTCATTTTAGCTCCTCTCAACAGCTGTGTGGAGTGAATAATGACGGACACTCTGTGAGACAAACTCATCAGGTGTGGCATCTGGTAATGGTTAAAGCCTACCTGAGGGGAAGGAAGGAAGATGTCCCCGAGGTGCCGATAATCTTTTAGATTATGCTTATCAAGAAATTTTAATAGCGTCAGACCAAAAAGAGTAGAACTTTTATTTATATGCTTGTATATTAGAATAAAAGTCTCTTATGTACATGTATATAATCAACTCTCACTAGGTTATGAAATTATTGTGAAGTAACCCTAACATCTTAGTAGCATATAATAACGTTAGTTTAGCTCTTGCTGTGTTCTTGGCTGTGGTGAGCTTTGCCGCTGCTCTACATGTTGTCACCTGCCAGAACACAGGCTGAAAAAAAAGGAGTCCTGTTGGAAACATGTTATTCTTTTTTATATATATATACTTTATGTTCTAGGGTACATGTGCACAACGTGAAATTTTGTTACTTATGCATACATGTGCCGTGTTGATGTGCTGCACCCACCAATTAACTCATCATATACATTAGGCATATCTCCTAATGCTACCCCTCCCCCCTCCCCCCAACCCCCAACAGGCTCCAGTGTGTGATGTTCCCCTTCCTGTGTCCAAGTGATCTCATTGTTCAATTCCCACCTATGAGTGAGAACATGCGGTGTTTGCTTTTCTGTTCTTGCGATAGTTTGCTGAGAATGACGGTTTCCAGCTGGAAGCATGTTATTCTTAGAGCAAAGGGAAAAGAGCAGGGCAGCTGGTGGAAACAGTCAACAGTGCATAAAGCTTCCTCTAGGAATGGGCTTGCACTACTTCTGGTTCATTATTACTGGCAGAAGTCAGTCACATGGCCAAGCTTGACATTGAGGAGAGGAAGTATATTTCATTTACAGGATGACAATGCAAGCCACATGGCAATGTGCCAAGCTATGCAAACCTCTAATTGAAACTGGAAAAGAGGGTCAAATGATTGGGAAGTATAATACAATTAACATACCTTGTTGACACATTTCCTAGCAGGGAAGGAAAGCTCTTATTTTTTTCTAAAACCATGGAGGCCTTTGAAGCACATTTCTTACCCTGTAAAAGTTACAGAAAATAGAGTAGAAACATTTTGATACTATAATGTTTTAGGTAATTACAAATCTAGAGTGTAAAAATTCAGAGAAAGCCAGAGTAATCATTGTAATACAGATGGTACAATGTGCTGATTTACGATGGTTCAAGTTTTTCTACTTTAAGATGGTACAAAAGCATTCAGTAGAAACCATAGTTGGAATTTTGACTTTTGATCTTTTCCCAGGCTAGTGATATGCAGGGCAATACTTTCTCATGATGCTGGGCATCGGCAGTAAGCAGCAGTTCCCAGTCTGCCGCATGACCATGAGAGCAAACAACCAATACTCTACAGTGTACTGTGTTGCCAGGTAATTTTGCCCAAATGTAGGCCAATGTAAGTGTTCCAAGCATGTTTAAGGTAGGATAAGCTATGATGTTTGTTAGGTTAGGTATATTAGGTGCATTTTCAATTTGTGGCTTTGTTTTTTTTTTTTAAGACAGAGTTTCACTCTTGTTGCCCAGGCTGGAGTGCAATGACATGATCTCGGCTCACTGCGACCTCCACCTCCCAGTCATAAAAGAAGTGCAAGGGGCTATAAAAATTTAAAACTAGGGAAGTAATTTAGATCAGAATATCAAGAATGGACTCTATGGTAACAATTTTGATATGAAACCTTGAGGGTAAACACTGAATTGTCCCAGTACTGTGCATTAGGAACAGACACTGATAAGGAAATATCTGATCCCTAGTCTTTCTATAAACTTTAGCCTGAAAACAATAGGCTCATATTTGTCTCATATCACTTATGCTGGAAAACAAGTATTACACATATAATTAAATATGGTTGAGAAAAAGCAAAAACTGATATTCTTAAATGATTAGGTGAAGAAATATTACTACTAATATTAATATCTGGGGACGGTCTACTATAGGGCAGGTATAAACAGCACACATAAACTAATAGGTAGTAGACAACCAAACAACTGTACAATTAAAAGACATTTTAATTAATTATAATAGGAGGCAGAGGGGATTCATGGTAAATCCCTGTTGTAGTTTCTAGAGCAAGAGAAAGATTTCAAAATTCTGAGAAAAGACTTGAAATTTTTTGACTGGTTGAAGAAAAGATAGTATTGTTGGAGTAAGTAGGTTACAACATGAAGAAGGGGGACAAGGAGGAGAAAAAGAAGAGGAAAAGGAGGAAGAAGTGAGGAAGAGGAGGAATTGGGGGAGGAGGAAGATGAGAAGGAGGAGATAGAGGAGATGGAGGAGGCGAAGGAGTAGGAAGTGGGTTTGTAAATCTGCATTTTAAGCAGAGGAAGTGAACTGAACAACAAAGGTGAGCAAGGGACAGTTGCTGAAGACCATAGAGTAATAAAGAGGCTGGACACTAGCTACTGGCTAGAATGCTACAGACCAGCTAGTTTGGGCTATTTGAAAGTTTGCATCAGTTTCTACTGACTGAACATTTCAAAGAAGAAGCAGAGCTAACACTAAAGTATTAGTTTTGTCTATCAGTGCTTGAAGAGCATTGATAGTCTGGTTATATGGAGATGTTTAGGTAGCATCTCAATGTTGTAAGTGCATTCGCTGGTTTTATTCTAGTAGTTAAATACATAATATTTGTTGTATAATTGCCAAGCAGGACTAGATTTAAAATTATTTAATAGTTCTCAAAATAAATACATTGACAATTAGTCAATGAAATGCATTTAATCTTTTTAATGTAAAGAGGCTAATGCTTTCTGTTTACTTGTATTCCTTTTTCTCCTGGGAAAAGTGGAGTAATTATTATTATTATTTTTCTACTTCAGAATCTGCTTTTTAGAAGTATATCAATTGCATTCTAGTTCTTACAGGTAAATGTGTCCATTTAAAGTTATTTTCTGTATTTACCTTGCTGATCCTACTTAGTTCAAAATAGCTATCTTGCTGAAATAGAAATTCCACAGTAACCTTTTTTTTTTTCCTTTTCAGAAATCATTTCAAGCCTGATAAAGAAAAATAATAATAAAACCAGCAAAGTGCTTGTGTTGTGTGTGTGTGTGTTTTTAAAGTGCTGCTCTTGTTTCTTTCAGGCATTTCAAAAAGGACCAAATGTATATTATTTGATTTATTTTGCTGTCTCTGAGAGTACATTTGGTTTTGTAGATTTTAAACAGAGAGACAGAAATGACTTGATAAGCAGTATCCATCAACACAGCTTGGAAACCACTTAAGATGTTGGTCATTACATGAAGTGAAGATGGCTTTTTCATCCATGTCGCTTTGAGTGCTCCTCTTAAAAGTATGTAGAAGGAAAAATATGAGGAGGGCAGTAAGGCAAAGAAGTAGAAAGGTTTATGTTGAAAATATGAGTTTAAATATTGTTAGTGCCTTTAAAAACAGAAAACACAACCAGCAGAGTTTCCCATTTGATAGTAATGGATGTCAACAATTTGACCTGAAGTTAAAGCACTGTGGAAAAGCTCCATTGGTTAAATATAAAATTTTGTTTGTGAGAACACATTTCTAGATGTTCTAATTGATTCAAAGTGTCTTGCTCAAAGAAGACACTCAATTTACATATATTGGATAGCTTCATCACCTTTCAACTAAACTAACTAGAACTTTCTGTTAAAGAATATCAGTGAACCAGCTTTGAAATATATCATGGCAAATATTTAACAGCAAATAACACTGATTGGTAAAGAGGAATATATATTACTTCAGTAAAATAATAGGAAGCTTCAGAAAGTTGGTAGAGAATTATCCAATTTGAAATTTGGCCAAAAAACAGTGCCTGACATACACCCACAGCCTCCTTCAGCAATATGTTTGCTGCTATTTTAAATGGCCGCAAACAGCCATAGTATTAGTTTTGTAGCTAAGTGTTGAGAAAATGGAGTCGGTGCTCAGAATTCTAATTCCATTTCCCTATTTAGTTTGTTTATAACAATGCTTCACTTTCTTGACATTAGCCTATTTTGTGGAGTTCTGCAGGACTTAATTCATGTGATGTAATGATTAAAAATTTCTACCAATGCCCAGTAAATTAGAATAACAGTTCCATGCGGTGTAACGGTTATGTCTGATAAGAAGAATACATATAATTAGTATTAGAGAGGATAGAGAGGTGAAAGAAAGCAAAGTCCCTTAGCTTAGAATCAGAGTAGAGCTTAAAGGCAAACCACTACTCTCTCTAGGAGCAACAATAAGCCACACTGTCTGCACAACAATTCTATTGTCTCTGCAGTTTATCTCAATGTATTATCTTGCTTGAATCAGCTCCCCTCCTGGGCACAGCGTTGCTCAAATTTTCATATTAAATTGCCACCAAACTTTTCACCATGAACAGCATGCAGGAATGCAGAGAAGGATGATGGCTACTCAATCACCAACTAGATGAACAGCATGACTTTGCAAGTACTGACTTAGAGTAAGTGAGGTTAACTTTTGCAAACTGAGAAAATCACATTTTAAATGCCTTGTCTACAGGCCATTTATAGCTAATTTGAGAATAAGCACATTTCTCTAAGGCTGAAGACTTAAATAAATGTTAAGATTGTACAGATTACTTACAACATGATAGATACTGCCTTGTGCAAGCTACAAGCAGTCTACACCGTTGATTATATCCTTTCCCAATTTACCTCCATTTCACCTGTCTTAATAAAAAAGAATGCACACAATTTATGAAGAAAGAGAAAGAGACAGTGAGGAAGTAAAACAATAATGAAACTATTCCATCAGCTTATCTGAAAAAAAGATTATTGGTTATCTCTAGGTTGTTATTTTCAATAGACATTTTTAAGTCCTTATCTATTTGAATTCAAAGTAGCATTAGACACTATTAATCATCCTCTTTCTTTTTTTTTTTTTTTTTTTTTTTTGAGACGGAGTCTCGCTCTGTCGCCCAGGCTGGAGTGCAGTGGCGCGATCTCGGCTCACTGCAAGCTCCGCCTCCTGGGTTTACGCCATTCTCCTGCCTCAGCCTCCTGAGTAGCTGGGACTACAGGCGCCCGCCACCGCTCTTTCTTTCGAAATGTTCTCTCCCTCAGCTTTCATGAACAATATACTCTTCTAATCCACCCCACTTCCCACCTTTCTGGCTCATCCACATTAACTTTTACTACTTCCTCCTCCCCTTAGATTTTAGACATATGAGGTCTCTGTCCCCAAGATTTGGTCCTTATTTTTCACCTTTTTATGATATCTTTTCTCCCTTCACAATCACATCCACATCTGTGAATTTAAATTTTTTGTTTCTCTGTTCCTGAGCTTCCTTCTGAATTCATCATCTTCTTTTTACATGACAGCTGCATTTGGACTTTACAAAAGACAACTCTATCTCATCACATCCAAAGATGAACTCGATATTTTTTATTAAATATCTTGACCACCTCTGACATTCCCTGTTTAAGTGAATGGGCCATGATCTATCTTGTTAAGCAAATTAGAAATCCAGATTTTTAGATTCTTCTTTTATCTTTTCTCCCCGTTTCAGATCAATTTCCATGTTCTGTCACATACATTTTCTAAATAAGTGCTCCATCCTTACCACCACTCTGGTGAAAGGTTCTACCTCACTTGGATCTACTGCAACAGATTCCATCTCACCTTTCCCCTTCCAATTTCGAGCATTTTGAATCCGTTTTCACAGTGAGAAAAGAGTGATATATTTTAAAGATAGACATATGTGTACATTTTCTTGCTATAAATCTTTCAAATATGTCCATAGTTCCTGAAATAAATTTGCATTCAAGGTTCATATCCCGACTTTAAAAATTTCACTTTCACCTTCCTACTCATGTTATTGCCCAGCTCCACCCTGAGATAATACCACCGTCAGCAAGTTAGATCCTTCTCATTCATCATTTGCAGTTCTACCATATCTCCCTAAGAGGAGTCTTACAATATACACAGCCTAGAAATAACTCCCATTACAATCTCTCATGGTTGTCCCCTCTTTATAATAATTGTTATAATAATTTATGATTATACATGTGTGTCACTAATTAGATGATAAGCTTCACAGGGTAACATCTATGTCTATTTGTATTCATCTAAGTGATAACCCGGTTGCTGAAACACATATTAGGCACTTAAGAAATGTTTTTTGAATATCTAAAGATCCGGTTTTTCATATGCATCATCAAGCTGAATTGCATCACTATAGTTGCTTTGTATTCCCTGTGTATTCTCACTTTTCCACAATCTTAAGTTTGCTTTAATAGCATCTGTCTTCCAATGTTGCCTCAATATCTCTTTTGATCTATGAGGAAGCCAAACGAAGGTCAAGAATATGGTCTGTCCAGAAGGTGGCATGGTTCAAATGACTTCTCCACTCCTGTAACCTTGAGATATTTGGCAAGCTACTTAATTGCTTCATGTCTTAGTTCCTTCATCTGTAAAAGTGGGGATTAAAAACAATTGGTATCATAAGGTTGTTGAAAATTAAATAAAACTATTTAACTACTTTAGAACAGCACATAATACATGCACAATAAATATTAGTAAGTGTCCCTATCAGATTTTTCACATATTGGACATTTTTAGCAATATGTAGTGCAATATTTGGTACAGAGGCTCCATTTTTGAGACTGGTTAGTGTGAACAGTTCCGTAGGAGAAATTTGGAATCTGTTGAAAAAATTGGTTTATAAAACCATGCATTTTTTCCTCATTAATCATACAGTTTTTATAAACTCTATAGTGAATACAGGAAAAAGGACATTGTCCCAGATGTATGACAGTTTAGTGGATATCTCAGATCTTCAGACCCTTCTAAAGAAGAAAATGACAAAATACTGGTCAACCATCCATTTTTGGTATAAATGCTAAAAGTCTGTGTAGACATTTTCAGTTTGAGCCTTGTCTTTGTTGTCATCTAACAGTAAAAACTGCTTAACTGGATTTTATGGAGAACACAATTATTCTTGACTTGATTTTTAAAGAAAATATTTATTTTGATGAGGATTATTGCAACTGCAGAATTTTCTAGTTCACACCGATATGATTCTGGAAAAACTATTACAAAGTCTAGAGACAGTGGGAATAAAAAACAATGTATCTAACACATTGGAACAAAAGAGGACAAATATTTGGCATCTTTTTATTGTGCAGTTTTTAAAATTATTTGCTCTTCATAATTATATTGAATTTTTGGTATATTTTAAATTTGGTTATTATATTTATTAAATTTATTTGATTATCATATTCACCATATGTATTTGGTTATCATGTTTCCTTTGCATGTGCACAGAATTATCCATTGGCAAACAAAAAATGATATACAGGAAAATACTTAATATTTCCCTTTTTCTCAATTTAAATGACACATAAGTCTACTGCAGTTATCGGCTGGTTTACAATCTTTCTTTATCTTCCACAGCAGCATTACAGCTACAAGGCAGCTTCAAATGTTTTTTCCCCAGACGTAGAAACAATATGAAAAATAAAGCAGTGTGTGAACACTCTCGCTGACTCCATTCTGGAGACTTTCGTCTCAACCTGAATATACTGCCAGGTGCCGGGAAGATATAGTTTTAAACAAAGGTAGAGGCAAGAATAACACCTGTCTCAAACTATGGAAATAGTTTGAATGCTGAAATATTCCTGTTACCTCATATATTTAGTATGTAAAATTTGCCAATTAATATATAACATGACAAACTTATAAATCTGTATACAAGGCCAATTAACATGTAAAAAGACAGTCAACTTTATTACTGAAATCTTATATGTAAATGTAAAGTGATAGATTTTTAATCTAATTAATTAAAAATACTTTAAAGGATTATAATATTCTGAGTAGAGGATGGCTTTGCTGAGCATGTACTCACGAACTCCTTTCATGTATGTAGTACAACCTACTGGAGGACAATTTAAAAATATATTTTAAGTGTTTCAAATGTGAAAATGTTTTGACCCAGGGTTTTTCCACATTCTAGAAATTTATATTGTATATTTCGGCTAGCAATAAAAAATTATTTAAGAAGGTTTATTCGTTTTTTGATAAATGTTTCTCTATAAAACAGTTTTAGATTTTTTTTTTTTTTCCAGTTACACAGATAGGGCTCCCATATACCCTATGCCCAGTTTCCTTTACTATGAGTGCCTTACTTTGGTCTGGTATATTTGTTACTATTAATGAACCAATACTGGTGCATTTTTATTAACTAAAGTTTATATTGTAGGTCAGGCATGGTGACTCACACCTGTAATCCCAGCATTTTGCAAAACCAAGGCGGGTGGATTGCTGGAGGTCAGGAGTTCAAGATCAGCCTGGTCAATATACGGTAAAACCCTAAAAATACAGAAATTATCCAGGTGTGATGGTGCAAGCCTGTAGTCCCAGCTACTCAGGAGACTGAAGCAGGAGAATTGCTTGAGACCGGGAGGCGGAGGTTGCAGTGAGCCAAGATGGTGCCACTGCACTCCAGCCTGGGCGACAAAGCGAGACTCAGTCTCAAAAAAAAAAAAAAAAAGTTTGTATTCAGATTTATTTAGTTTTTGTCTAATGTCCTTTCTCTGTTTTGAAATTTCTTCCAAGATACTACCTTACATTTAGTTGTTATGTCCCCATGGGTTACGCCTCTTGGCTGTGAGTCTCTCAGACTTTCCTTATTTTTGATGACCTTGGCAGTCTTGAAAACTACTGGTATTTTGTAGAGTGTCCCACCATTAGCATTTGTCGAATTTTTTAAATTTTAAATTTTTATTTTTGCATGTCTAGGTTGGAGTTGCATGTTTTTGAAAAGAAGACAACAGAAGTAAAGTACCATTTTTATAACAACAGTGCTGCTATGGACTGAATAGTGTCCCCCTAAAATTTATGTGTTGATACCCTAGCCCCCAGTGAAATAGTGTTTGGAGGTGGGACCTTTAAGAAAGGTAATTAAGATTTAGATTAGGCTCACAACGGTGGAGCCTCCAGAATGGGACCAGTGTCGTCATAAGGAGAGGAAAAGACACCAGGGCTCCATCTGTCTCCACCATAAGAGAACATAGTGAAAGTAATATGAAATCATCCGGTTGCAAACCAGGAAAGAGGCCCTCACAAGAAACGAAATATGTCAGCATCTTGATCTTGGACTTTTCAGCCTCCAGTAATGGAAGAAATAAATGCCTGTTTTTTAAGCCACCTAGGCTTTGGTATTTTGTTACATCATCCTGTTGTGGTTTGGATATGGTTTGTTTGGCCCCACCAAATCTCATGTAGAAATTTGATCTTTGATGTTGGAGGTGAGGCCTGGTGGGATGTGTGTGGGTCATAGGAGTGGATCCCACATGAATGGCTTGTTGCCATTCTTATGGTAGTGAGTGAGTTCTTACTGAATTCCCAGAAGAACTGATTGCTCGCCCAGCGTGGTGGCTCACGCATGTAATCTCAGCACTTTGGAAGGTCGAGGCAGGTGCATCATGATATCAGGAGTTTGAGACCAGCCTGGCCAATATGGTGTAACCCTGTCTCTACCAAAAATACAAAAATTAGCCAGGCGTGGTGTTGTGTGCCGGTAGCCCCAGCTACTCAGGAGGCTGAGGCAGGAGAATCACTTGAACCTGGGAGGTGGAGGTTGCAGTGAGCGGAGATCGCACTACTGCACTCTGGCCTGGGCAACAGAGCGAGACTCTGTCTCAAAAAAAAAAAAGTCTGGTTGCTAAAAAGAGTCTGGTACCTTCCCCTCTGTCCCTGTTTCTCACTCTCACCATGTAGTCTCTGTGTACCTCTGCCCCACTGGCTTTTGCCATGAGTGGAAGCATTCCGAGGCTTCCCCCAGATGCAGATGCGAGCACCATGCTTCTTGTACAGCCTGGACAACCATGAGCCAAATAAACCACTTTTCTTTGTAAGTTACCCAGCTTCAGGTATCATTTTGTAGCAACACAAATACACTAAGACAAGATAACTAATCACTATCAATGTAACTTTGATCACCTGGATGAGGAAGTGATGGTCAGCTCCCTCTACTACAAAATTACTTTCTGTTCCTCTTTCCATACTGTACTCTTCTTTGAAAGGAAGTCCACTCTGTGAAGCCTACCTCAAGGTTGGAATATCTACATATATTATTTGAAATTCTTCACAAGATATTTGCCTATTGTCCATTTTTTAATTCAATAATCTGTTTACATCAGTATGGACTAATGGAAGTTTTATCTTGATATTTATAATGGCACAATTTTGGAAATATTTTAAAAGTTCATTTCTAGTGATTAGTTAATAAAATATGAAATTTCATACAATGGGGTAATATGGAACATATAACATGATAATGTTAACATATTTATTAACATAGAAAAATATCCATATCCAGGCTGGGCGCGGTGGCTCACACCTGTAATCCCAGCACTTTGGGAGGCCGAGGTGGGTGGATTACCTGAGGTCAAGAGTTTGAGACAGACTGGCCAACATGACAAAACCCCATCCCTACTAAAAATACAAAAATTAGCCGGGTGTGGTGGCATGCATCTGTAGTCCCAGCTACTCAGGAGGCTGAGGCAGGAGAATCACTTGAACCTAGGAGGCAGAGGTTGCAGTGAGCTGAGATCACACCACTGCACTCCAGACTGGGCAACAGAGCAAGACCCCATCTCAAAAAAGAAAAATATCCATATCCGTTTTTAAAAAAAGCAAGATAACTATTCATAACACAGTTGTATTTTTGGAAAAAAGTGTATAAATTAGAGCTTTTTTTGAATAATATTTTAAAGTCTGATTTAAAAACAAAGCTACATGTTAAAAGTGGTTATACGTAGGTTTTGGGATTACGGTGGTGAATTTTCATTTTCTATATCATATAGTTCTAATTCTTCTCTTATCTTTTTTTAAATCATTTTAGGTTACAGTGAACATTGTGTCTTATTTTTCAACTCGCATTCTCTCTCTTTTAGAGTCCTGTGTTTATTATTTCCATCTTTTTTTTTTTTTTTTGAGATGGAGTCTCGCTCTGTCGCCCCAGGCTGGAGTGCAGGGGCGCGATCTCAGCTCACTGCAAGCTCCGCCTCCCGGGTTCAAGCGATACTCCTGCCTCAGCCTCCCGAGTAGCTGGGACAATAGGCACCCACCACCACGCCTGGCTAATTTTTGTATTTTTAGTTGAGACGGGATTTCACCATGGTTGGCCAGGATGTTCTCTATCTCTTCACCTAGGGATCCACCCGCCTCAGGCTCCCAAAGTGCTGGGATTACAGGCCTCAGCCACTGTGTCCCACCTATTATTTTCATCTTCATGTCCGTGTGACCCCTTGTTTTGCTCTCGTTTATAAGTGAGAACATGAGCTATTTAATTTCACTTACAATAATGTCTTCTAGCTCTACCCATGTTGCTGCAAAGGTGATGATTTCATTTTTTTTATGGCTGCATGGGATTCCATGGTGCATATACACCACATTTTAATCTAATCAGTCATTGACAGATTAGTGTGAGGTTGAATCCATGCCTTTGCTATTGTGAATAGTGCTACAATAAACATACAAGTACAGGTGTCTTTTTTATATAATTTCTTTTGTTTGGATATTTTTCATACTGAATATATATTAAATTCATTGTGTTTTATCATTAAAATTTTTCTACATTAACTTCTTATTTTGAATGAGCATCATTATCCACCTTTGACTGCACAGTTTTATTTTCTCCTTGCATATTACATAGTTGCAAGCATTCTGCTCATTCCAAGTCTTTTGAAATGGATGTGGCCCACCCATGAAATAGAAAGAGCTATCACTGTTATGTGTAATGAGTGCTATAATCTCTGCTTACACATCTCACTTCATGATATAAAAGCTTGTGACAGATATCACTATCATCATCTTCATTGCTACAGAGATGCGGTTCCTGAGATTTCTAGAACTGACAAGTCCCACAGTTGGTAAAGGGAAGAGTCAAGTTTTAATCCAAGAAGTGTTTAAATCCAAAGTTCATCTTTTTAACCGTTATGTCCCATATAGTAACACTTGCTTCTAGAAGTGTTATAGAATAATTATTCCATATCTAAAGGTTCCACAACCAAGGATTCAACCAACCACAGATCAAAAATATTCAGAAAAATCAATAAAAATAATATAATAAAAATACAGCCTAGCAACTATTTACATAGCATTTACACTGTACTAGGTATGATAACTAATATATGAAAGGAAGTGGATAGATTATGTGCAAATACTATGCTATTTTATATAAGGGACTTAAGCCTCTGAGGTTATTGCTATCCTGGGGAGTTGGGGGAATCCTGGAACCACTCCCTGTAGATACTGGGGGATTACTGTATAAGACTGCCTTTCACTCACCCATTTAATGCCACCTACTTTCGCTTACTCACACTCGCCCAGGCTCTTTAATTCCTAGCCTCTAAGCCTTATGTCAAATATTCTCCTTGAGTCTATTTGATAACTCATCCAAACCAGCCATCATTAGTTTTTGCCTTTTAATCTGAAACACGCTTATAATAATGAACTGCCTTCTAATTCCACTGACCTAGAGTTTTGAGCTGGACCATATTTGTAACAAGCTTGGCCAATACCAGGCCTGTATTCTTGTGAGCCATATTCATAAAAGCAGTGTCTGTTCCATTCATTCACTGTATTTGTAACTCATGTAGGGTTTTTCATTAGGTTTTAATATTGATTCTGTAGAAAGGGAAAATATACACCCTCCTTTGAGAAGAACAAACATTTTTTAATGAGTTATCTTTCAAGAAAGAATTCTGTTTTAATTAAAGACTAAGTATGAAGTAATTACTCATTTCTTTTGTTTGACCAGGTTTAGTAAATTGTGCACTTGAATATTTTCAATACATTATGATCACAGCCCTTGATACCTAGTGCACTTGGGCCAAGAGCAAAAGTGTTAACGAAGGCTGTATTGTTTAATACTCTTATATTTCAATGAGTGTTTGCACTCATTTTTCTGACCCATGAAATACTAGGAGGTATGTATCTCACTAATATTTATAGCTCTTATACTTATCTTCTTCCTAAAACATGCATTCTAAAATTGAATGTTCTTCAGTAGTTGTGACATATGTTTTGGGTAATTGCATGAAATCATAAAACATGGCTAGTATAGGAGATAGGAAATTTCAAAAATAAAATCGGTGTTCATTACTTAAAGTGTAAATGAGTTCACAAGGATATTGATGTTCTTTATTAAGCTTTCTGCTCCCTTTGATCCTCTTTGTCTATTTATCTATCTATTTATTTATTTATTTGCTTTTTCTCTGTCACAATAGCTCCGTGCTATATTACAAATTATATAACACAAAACCCAATGTTATATCTAATTTTGAGATGTTTATTTTCCCAGCTGTAGTGGTTCTAAGAATCTTGTATTGCTGAAAATGCTAACTATTGTGATGAGCTTGCTATCATTTTATTCTGAACAAACCCCATTCTTCAGCCTGTCAATGTTTTAAAGAGGATGGGGTACATTTGGACAATCTTTTGTCTTATTGATTTATTTTTGTAATAAATCAGGCTGTCACTCTAAACAAATTGCCTTCCTCAGATTATGCTTTCATTGTAGAAATATGACATTTTTTTAAGTTCTTTGAAAAGTGTTTAATTGTTACGAACTATAAGGGTAACTATTAGGCAAGGTTCAGATTGCTTCTCATTTGAAGTTTCCATCAGTTAAAGAAATCTAAATGTGTTTCAATTTGATAATAGAATGTTTATAAAGAAGTTTACCAACACTAAAACAAGTAAACACAAGCCACCAAGTCTTTTAGAACAAATGCATAGTAACACTGAAATTATAACCATTATATATTTAACACTGTATAGAAGGAACCTATGGTATAATAAATACATTTGGTCTTTATGTCCCCGGTTCTTAGTACAGGGCTCCTAAAACACTAGGAAAAAATACAGGAAAAGATACAGAAAACACTGGAAAAGATAAAGGAGTGTCTTTTCTTCCTTTCTTATTCCTAACAAGCATCTTTTGATCACATCTAAGTTTATGTTAATATGGTGACTTAGGATAGAGCCCCTAGATAGCCTTAGGATGGGGCAGATCACCAGAAAGAACGGGTAATTGGAGGGTTAAAACTTTGAACCCCGCAGGGTGACTTCCAGGAAGAGGATGGAAGAAAGGGAGATTAAGCTCTATAAAGACTCTTGAGCCACAAGATTCCACGAGTTTCTGGGCAGGTGAACACATCAAGGTGCTACGAGGGAGCATCACACCGCCTCCCGCAACACTGACCAAACCTTGCCCATGAATCTCTTCTGTATGTCTGTTCCTGAGTTGTATTCTTTGTAATAAGCCAGTAAATGTAAGCGAAGTGTTTTCCTGAGCTCGGTGAGTCATTCTAGCAAACTATTGAACAGGAGGCAGGTGTCATAGTAACTCTGGATTTATAGCCTGTCTGTCAGATGTATGGGAGGCTCAAACGTGCAATTGGCATCAGAAGTGAGGACAGTCTTGTGGGACTGAGTCCTTTTACTTATGGGATCTGATGCTAATGCCAGGTAGATAGGGTCAAAGTTCGATTAAACTGCGGGACACCCAGCAGGTGCCCAGGAATCTGGAGAATTGTTTGGTGTGTAAAAAACCCACACATTTGCTGTCAGAAGCATTATATTGAGAGCAGCAGGAGGCAGCCAAATGCCTAGGCAAATAGGGGTGGGTCCCCGGTGAAATCCCACCTCCAAGCCGAAGACCTTTCAAAGCCTGAAAGCCAAGCTACAAGTTAAATCCCGAGATCTAATTGAGAACTTGTCTTCCTGTTTCTTTCTTCCTGTTCACCTATCTTATACATACCTACGCTTTCCTAATTGGTTTTTCTACACTGTCATGCCCACCTTTGAGTGGTGTCTTTGCTTTAACCTTTTGTACATACTCACAAACCAATCAGCGAAACGAGTCCATAAAAGGCCCCCGGACCCAGTCACACGGGCGTCTTCCCCACCTTTGGGTAGAGGGACCACCTCTGCATCCCCTCTCCACTGAAAGCTGTTTCATCACTCAATAACATTCTTCTTCATCCTCCTTACCCTTCAATGCCTAGCATATCCTCATTCTTCTTGGGCACAGTACAAGAGCTCAGGAACCGCTGAATGTGGGTACAAGCTATAACACATGCAAGTTGAGGCATGCAAGCATGGCCTAATGAGGCCTGGGCGGGGCTTCTCCGGCCAAGGGTCCCCCCTGGCTTGCAAAGTGACCAAGAAGAAAAATCCTGCATCAGTATTGAATAGAAACAGCATTTTCCCTGAGTGTGTGAATGTTAAGTTGCAGAATGGTATGAGTAGCACATCTGAAGACATTTAGTCAGCCAGTGTCAAATAATCTATTAAGCTGCTGTGGTTCAGAACTAAGCTAAGAACTTTGACATTCATCTCATTTAATCCTCATGACAATTAAGGGAGGTAAGTTTTACTATCATGATTTTAAAAATGAGAAAACTGGAGCCTAAAGTCATTCTGTGTTTAAAAAAAAAAAAAAATGGATAAAAGCATTAAGGAAACAGGCCCAAGCAGATAACATCAACCTTCTTAGACAAAGATTTCTAAATGTCTAGAAAAGGAGATAATCCTTTTTTTTTTTTCATGCAAGACACTTTATCATCACAAATTTTGTTTTATTTTTAAAAGGATTTATTAAAGCCTATAATCTTATGCCTATACCATATGCCAGGGACTACTTTATTATTGTTATTATTTTAGAGACACATTCTTGCTATGTTGCCCAGGCTAGAGTTCCATAAATGTTCATAGTTGTGGTCATAGCTCACTGCAGCCTTAAACTCCTGGACTCAAGTGATCTTCTTGCCTCAGTCTCCCAAGCAGCTGAGACTATAGGAATGCACCAGACCACCACAAATTTTAATAGGTGGAAATAAACAATTACTATTTGAAAACAATTCATCCAAGATGTAAAGACTCTATGAAGTTTCCTCAAAAGCTAGTGCTGTGATTCTGCCTCCAGTCAAAGACCATATGTGGCCCCAAGATATTTAAAAAACAAATGAATCATATCATTGAGTAAGAAGTCTCATTGATTACAATATTCTTAATGCTCCAATGAATGTCACTTTGGGCCCCTTCCTCTGCACCCACTGTCATATAATTACTCTGCTGAAGTTTTTCTATTTGTGCTGTGACTTCAGGGGATAAAAATAAATGAAGTGGAAATACATTGATGGCTATGGTTAGTGAAGAGGTCAAATGAACTTCTCCTAGCTCTGCACTTTGCAGCCACGGAAGGCAGAGACTCCGCCTCAAAGATTTCCGCTAAAGAGTTCTGCACCACAGGAAGTGAAAACATGTGGTTCTTTCGGAGATGTTAGGGCCAGAAATAAATATAAAAATTATCTTCATTATGTACAAATGAGTTTTCTACTTAAACTAATCAATTGAGAGAGTTAAGGAGAGTATGATAGAGTCGGCTAGCATAAATAAATCTCTCAAAAGTGTATGCACCTTTTCCAAGAATTACAATGTTTAGGGTTGACAGATTTAGCCAATAAAACTACAAGATGCCCAGCTAAATTGGAATTTCAGATAAGCAGTGAAGGTTTTTAGCATAAGGATGCCCACAATCTTGCATGAGAAATACTTACTTTCTAAAACAAGCAATAAACAAACAAACAAATGCTGTTTACCTAAATTTAAAATCAACGGGGATTCTGTATTTTAATTTTTTAACACTACTAGAAAATGTATCAAGCAGAGGACATTTTGGAAATAAGGAAAATAAGATGATGGTTCAATAACTCTTTAGGAAGAAGAATGGATGTATCAAAATAAAGGTCTAATATATTAGCCAGAGAATTAACATTTTTCTGGGCTAAAGCACATTAGGCATGGAATGTAAAGAGTTTCCTGATAATAAGGGTAACTCAGTTGTTTTCCAGTTCTGCAAAGATAAATGCAGAAGATCCTATGAATGCTATTGCCTTACCAAAAATACACAGGCCCACATATCATATCCATCTTGACTCCTGGATTTTCTAACTTTTGTCACTGTAAGGCATTGTTTTGATCAGTGTTCTTATGTATACATAAGCTCTGTTTTGGGGAACTTTTAAGACTTAGAAACTAAATAAGATTCCTGATTTACCGTGTATAGCTGTGTCACTTACATTTTATAATGTTGACTGTTGAAAAAATGAAAAAAAAAGGGGCACGTTTTCAAAAAAACTTAATGAAGCTAGTAACTTTAGACAATTAATACAATAAGAATAGGACTCAATAAGTCACCTCAGCTAGAAATTAAATAAGGGCTATTCAGTCTCATGCATCCAAACATATACTTATTTTCTAAATTTAGGAGCAACATCCCATTCCCACTTCCATTTATTTCATCAATAAAACGGTATGTAATACAGAGAGCAGACCAAAGCTCTGTACATTCCATGGATTTGTGAGTTTCCCTGAAACATTTGTAATCACGTGTCAAGAGGCAGAATGCTAAGGTGGCTTATTGTAATAATCTAAACAGAGAATTCCCATTTTATGCCTCACAGGCCAACAAAACATTTAGCAACTGTTCTGGTGGAACTAGGATCCCTGAATCCCATCCCCCAGCAACATGGTTTTATTACCTTTACATGTCCCTTCTGGCAAAAGCCTCTGAGCATCTCTGTCTTACAATTTGAGGTTTTCACAATTATCATCATCTGCTTTGTTTTTAGGAAGCACTTCCACTTCAAAATGGTATTCATGCTTGGGGATTGTGTTCAAAGCCATACAAAAACACTAGGCCAATTTTATCTTGCTCATTATAACCAAAGGTTGAAAATATTTTACCCCATCAATATTTTTCTCTTCTCACCCCATGGACTTCATACAGTCATGTGCAACATAACGATGCTTTGGTCAAAGATCACATATATGACAGTGGTCCTATAAGATTATAATAGAGATGAAAAATTTATATTGCCTAGTGATGTCCTAATGTCACAGGGCAGTGGATTACCCATGTGTGTGGTGATGCTGGTGTAAACAAACCTACTATGCTGCCTGTCATATAAACGGATAGCACATACAATTACGTACAGTACATAACACTTGATAATGATAATAAATGATTACCTTACTGGTTTACGTATTGACTATACTATACTTCAAAATGTTATTTTTGAGTGGACTTCTTCTTTTTTTTTTTTTTTTTTTTTTTTTTGAGACGGAGTCTTGCTCTGTCGCCGGGGCTGGAGCGCAGTGGCCGGATCTCAGCTCACTGCAAGCTCCGCCTCCCGGGTTTACGCCATTCTCCTGCCTCAGCCTCCTGTGTAGCTGGGACTACAGGCGCCCGCCACCTCGCCCGGCTAGTTTTTTGTATTTTTTTTTTAGTAGAGACGGGGTTTCACCGTGTTCGCCAGGATGGTCTCGATTTCCTGACCTCGTGATCCGCCCGTCTCGGCCTCCCAAAGTGCTGGGATTACAGGCTTGAGCCACCGCGCCCGGCCGACTTCTTCTATCTGTAAAAATGTTAATGGAAAAACAGCCTCAGGCAGGTCCTTACAAGGTCCAGAAGAACACATCATTAACATAGGAGATGATGTTGTAGACAATGGCATGGTGTCATCGCCCCTGAAGACCTTCCACTGGGACAAGATGTGAAAGTGGAACACAGTGATATTGATGATCCTGACCTTGTGTGACTCTAGGATAATATGTGTGTTTGTGTCTTCATTTTTAACAACAACAACAACAAAATGTTTAAAAAAAAAATTAAGGCAGAAAGAAGCTTATAGAAAATAATTTTGTATAACTGTACAATGTGTTTATGTTTAAAGCTAAGTGTTTTACAAGAGTCAAAAATTTAAAAAAAAGTTTATAAAGTAAAAAAAGCTACAGTAAGCTAAGATTAATTTATTATTGAAGAAAAAATATTTTTAATAAGTTTAGGGTAGGCTAAGTGTATGGTGTTTATGAAGTCTACAGTACTGTACAGTAATGTCCTAGGCCTTTACATTCACTCACTGATTCACCCAGAGCAACTTCCAGTCCATTCATGGTAGGTACCATACATAGGTGTACTATTTTTTACCGTATTTTACTGAACCTTTTCTGTGTTTAGATACGTTTAGATACACAAATACCATTGTGTTATAATTGCCTCCAATGTTCAGTACAGTACATGTTCTACTGGTTTGCAGCCTAGGAGCATTAGGCTATACCATACAGCCTAGTTGTTTGGTAGACTGTACTATCTAGGATTGTGTATGTGCACTCTACCATGTTCCCACAACATTACTGAGTGACACATGACTGTATATATGGACAAATGTAGACAGATGCAAGATAGATTAGCTAGATAGATGCAATAGATACTAGGTTGGTGCAAAAGTAATTGCATTTTTTGCCATTAAAAGCAATAGATACACACACTATATTATCCCCTGAACTTTACACATATAGAGTTTAAATCCACTAAAAATAGTCTGTATAGTGGAACTGTCCCTGGTTTGTGGCTATCACACTAACACACTAATCAAGTCATTTTCAAAGTATTTTGTTAAACTACTAAAATGATGTGGATACTAGTCCCATCTTAGAAATTCACTCCCCCTTTGAGGATCCAGAATACGCAGGAAAAGGACAAATATGTAACATTTTTGTTTGCTTCATTTGGTTGGTGTTTGTCTAGCAAGCTGCAAGTTTCTAGCAAGAGTGCAAGCTTCTCCCTTGGCATGGTAGGCGCTCAATGAATAATTAATCACCAAATGAAGCTGCATTGGTTGCCAGGAGGTTAGCCACCAGGCATCAACTGTTATGGTGCACTGGATTGAGAGGAAAATATCTGGCTGACATGATATCAGGTAATTAATGAATTCTTAGAAATTCTGTTGAAGAAAAAGATCTGCTGCTGGAATAATTCAATAATAATAAAAGGAATTGAAGACAAATATAACCTCCTCACTTTTTTCAACTTTTCAACAAATGAGTTGCTAAAAACTCCTATGCTTGTCATTCATAAATGCATTTCCAGACTTCATCACTTTCTCAAACTCCTTGATGCCCTTTGGCAGTTTTATTCCTTTTTGCCCCCGCTGTAGCAGTTCACTGTGCTGCAGGAGTTTTGAGTTACTGTGTCTTCCTGAGACATTGATAATTTCCACCTAATACATTGTACTGCTTGCAACTAGGAAAGGAAAATTGTGATGTGTCATCGTCCTGTCTTTAAGCGATTTCACTTGCAAAATTCCCTTAGTGCATAACTTACTCCGATTTCAAGTGAGACAACATGAATACCACATTACAACCTGGTAAGTCATAAGATACTCTAAATTAGGAGAATGGGGAACTCAAATAAAGGATACATAAGTTTGTCAGTATGTGGGTGGGTTGGAGAGGAAGGGGAAGAAGGCAAACAGAGAAATAATATAGGTTAGAAATTTTGTTCTTTGAATAAAATTGGCATATTGGGTTGACTATGTAGAAACATTAAAATGCATTGGAGATATAAAAAGGCTAGGAAAAAGAAAACTGCAATCAGATAATTCTTTATTATATAACCAGAAAATATGAAAAAAACAGAGGCAGAAATACTGTTAAAAGTATATTAAAGAGTGTCTGAAAAATCATTTTATCACCTAAAACTTTAGATTCTCTTAGATTCTTTGCTAGTCAATTGTTATGAATCAAAGGTTTCTCTATTTTTTTTTTTTTTTTTTTTTTTTTTTTTTGGTCTCCCAACCAGACAGATTTTGGTGCCCATTCAGGATAAAAGAAGAACAAAATCCATATGAACTATTCAAAAATCTCATTTTTGATCATGTTTTTCTTGATCTCCTCCTACCAATACCCTCTCTCTTTCATTCTTCTTCTTTATATTTACTCCTCTGAGATGTCATTTCCACAGAAAACCAAAAAGCAAGAACCTGGCTTTGGAATCTTTGATATGCTCAGTATGCGACTCCATTCCCAAATGCTCCTTGTTTCAACTGAAATCTTTTTAGTCTTTTATGCCTTTTGTTCATACTCTAGGCTAACATGAAGAGAAATGCTTGGCTACAAGATTTTGCAATCAACTTTTAGGTTGAAGGCTGAAGCATCTTCCTTCTGAAAATGTCTAACTTACAACTTTGCAAGTCATTTGAAAATGTGTTTATTATTTTCTATGACCCAAACAATTAACCAAGTCAGAGGGACAGATGAGAAAGAAGTATGGAAATTGCAGAACTTTTTCCACAGAAATAATTTGTGAGTGCATTATTTTCACTTTCTCTCTCTCTCTCTCTCTCTGTCTCTCTCTCTCCCCTACCAAATATCTATCTTAGAGAGTCTTAAAATTCATACATTATTTTACTTGAGTAAATGGTAGAAAATATTTTTATAAAATTCAAGGTACATTCACGTCTTTACGTGTAAATAAACATTATCTTACTTAAGCAAGGATGTAGAAGAGATGACTTCTGGTTCTCTTTTGATCTAGAAGAAATGATGCAGAGACCACCGAGGCAGAAGAATAGGGTCTGGTGGCAGGGAACTTAGGCCGCTGATTCGTGCTGACTTCCTAAGGCTGAATCAAGGGACAACATCAAAGTCTGGGGGCGAGGAATCTGAGGACAATTCGTGATAATTTCCTAAAGTTAAATCCAAGGTTAAACAGCTGGGTCTGGGGTCAGAGAACCTACGACCAATTAATGTGAACTTCCTAAAGCTAAATCAAAAGGGAAAACCCTGTCTCCCTATGCCCCAGAAAGAAGGGATCCACCACTCTCTCTACAACCCTCCTGCCCCCACCACATCTAAGATGGAAAGGGAGAGTGCCTTGGAGTGGCCAAGGGCCAAGCACAGGGCATCCCTTCATCAGCATAGGGCGCCAATCTGCTTGGACTTCAATTAGCCATGGGCCAATCCACCTGTCTCTAGCCACGGACCAAACCCTTTATCTAGATAAGGGTAACTGATAGGGACCTCAAAAAGGAGCACTCAAAATCCAGAAAACTTTGTAATTGGGCCGTTGAGTCGCTGGTTCGGGCCCACTCCCATCCTATGTAGTGCTTTCTTGCTTTAATAAATTCCTGTTTTCACTGCTTCATTTCTGTGTTTCGTTCCCAAGTAACAAACTTTGTGCATTTTGTTCAATTCTTTCCTCAAAACGCTAAGGACCTGGACAATTCACTCAAGGCCTTCCTTCCGGTAACAACACCATCATCTTATTTTGATGGTGTTTCTTGTTCAAAAATTCAAGTCAAGATTAGTGCTGTGAACGTTTCTCCACCTAACTTCTAAAGGGTATTTGTCAGATTAACTTACATGGTATTTTATTCCAATTCTACATGTTTCACCATAAGAACACTCCTAATTTCCCTAATGAATATCACTCTTGACATCAGTCAATATACTCCTTTATATTGTTCCTTGGGGAAACAATGTTGAGAAAACTAATCTTCAGGAAAGATCCCATAAGAGTTTACTCTACGTAGTTTAATTTCTCCCTTGAATATTTGATGTCAGAACAAAATACGTTTTACAGAAATATCAGCCCACACAGATGATTCCAGTGATTTAGACATTATCTTTAACTTTAACCTCAACTGTGAAATACTATAGTCATATGTGCTCCAATTATGCAAATATTATGTCTACTATTTTGTGAAATTTTAAAAAACCTGTATTTGAATGTTTTATATCCAGACATTAATGAAAAGATAGATAAATTAAAAACACAGATTAAAAAACAAAAGGGTAAATGCTTGAAAACAACACAAAAGAACACAAAATCATCAAAGAAGTTTAGAGAAGTATTAAAATTAGCAGAAATTAAAATAACACATAGATTATCGAAATTATCATCTTTTTAAAATGACATGAGAGCCTGGACATGTACTTCTGAGGAGCTAGATGAAGCTTTCTCTTCAATTGTGTCAAATGCAGCCACATGTGGTCCGTGTGACTGCTAAATGAGCAAGTATTTTTCCAATATCAGAAATTTTAAAGGCACTTGTTCTCTGATGCAAAATAATTTGAACTATAAGGAAAAACTTCCTTACTGGGCATTTGTTTCCACCTGGAATCTTAGTGCAAATGTTTCCTGAATTACTTGAAAGGTATTGCTATATAGCAGGGGCCTGATCCTTACACTAAACCCATTCTAATATTCGTTTTTGTAAAAAAGGTCTTATTGGAGCTCGGCCACACCATGTTTACTGTTGTCTATGATTGCTTTCACCTTGCAATGCAGGGTTGAATAGTTGCAACAGAGACCCTGTGGCTGGCAAAGCCTAAAATATTTATTTGCTGACCCTTTATAGAAAAGTGGCTGACATGTCGCAGAGTCAACTGTTAATTCATATTTTTAAAACTGGATAGCTTTTGTCATCTCAATATATTTAATTGTGTGCATGTTAGCATAGAAATGGCAAAGGTAAAGAAGGAAAAGAAATAAAACTTTATTGCTTTGGGACATCGCTGCTAATCACTAATTTCATGTTTACAATTACAAATCTCTGCTACATTCTCCCAGACATGGTCTGCATTTGAAATAAGGACGGTGCAGTTAGATCTATTTGGAATTACTTTTACTAAAAGTTTGACATTTGGTTCTAGAAATGGGGGTGAAGAGACAAAGGGCTAAGTCTAGAAACACTGCTTCTCTTTAATGCCATGAGAGATACTCATGTTCAGGGTGCTGACCTTTTTTCTCTCTTGGTGTCTCTCTGCTGTCTTTGGATCTCTCTCTCTCACTCAGTCTCTGTCCCAGTCTCTCTTGTTTTCTTTCTGTTTTCCTTTTTTGTGTCTGAATCTCTCAGTCTCTGATTTTCTTTTTTTCTCTCCATTCCCTTTATTTTTTGCCCTTCTCTCTCCTGCGGGATCGTCAATGTAGGCCCTAGAAGAGGGAGTGGGAACTCGGGGGGACAAGAGACACGAGAAATGGAGACAAGACAGTATCCTGATCAAGTCTCGTTTATTGGTGGCAGTGTAATGCCTTATATAGACCGGCAGGGGCGGAGGTTGGGCCAGGGCGATGATGGTGGCCCTGCGGTGGGTGTGGCCAGGTAGGTCTCGGTTTCTTCGGTCGGACGTCATGTTGCGCCTGCGCTGTCGGTTGGTAATTTTCCCGGGCGCGGGATGGCGCCTGCGCTGTAAGTTGATCATTTTCCCGGGCGCGGGAAAATGGGTGATGAAGAACGAGGAAGAGCACCATTTTGTACTGGCTTATGAGACAGCAGAACAGGGAAGAAAGTAAATCTAGGGAGGAGGCATAGAGTGGAAGCGTATAGAGCTCAGGTGTCAGTCGTCAGTTATAATCGCTATGGCCAGGCCACGCAGCTCCGGACAGGTGCTGACCTTTTTTCTCTCTTGGTGTCTCTCTGCTGTCTTTGGATCTCTCTCTCTCACTCAGTCTCTGTCCCAGTCTCTCTTGTTTTCTTTCTGTTTTCCTTTTTTGTGTCTGAATCTCTCAGTCTCTGGTTTTCTTTTTTTCTCTCCATTCCCTTTATTTTTTGCCCTTCTCTCTTGACTCCTTAATACGCAGAAGTCACACAAATTCAATAGCTGCAACTCTTCCCCTAAATTGTAACTTTCAATATTTTATTAGAAAACGAAATTGAGAACTGCCTAATGATCCCAGGAGAAGACTCTCCCAATTTAACTTAACCTCTAAACAACATTTGAGAGGCAATTTTATAGGGCCACCGTGGAATGAGTATTGCAAAGTCACCAGTGCAGGGGTAGTTGAAAGTAATATGCATTTTGGTTCCTCCTCTTTGCTTTTAGCACAGCCATGGGGTCCTGCAGACATTTGCTCCCGGTACTGCTGGCTTCTTACTTTCATTTTTATTAAAAAACTAACAAGGAGCATTAAGCAGCTCCCTGTTTAATTTCCCATAGAAAAGCAATAGTTTCAAGCAGCCCACTGGTGGAATGATATTTAAATGCAAAATGCACAGCCGTGCCAAATGTATGCGCCAAAGCAAAAAAGGTTTCTTAATATGACAGGTTAATATCATGGATTTTTATTTCATTTGCCACTGAAAGAACTAATCAGAGAGAACTGGACTTGTGGAAGCAGAGGTGAAACTGGGTAGTTAAGAGACAAAGGACACAGCTTGTCAACCTTGTATGGGTTTAATATCATGCTAATGAAGTGCTGCAGAATTGACCAAAAGTTACCCCACTGGAGAAATTAGCACTGACCTGCCACATTTATCTAGGGCATCTAGAAGCTTCCAACATAAGATGCTAAGCGAACCATGGTTCCACCAGCTACGTACTCAGGTCCTGCCTCTTTTCTACCTAATGAGAACAAAATTGTTTCATATTAGGCAAAAACTAGAAGAGATAATATAAAGGAAATCTTTTAGACTTCTTCTCAGTTTAAATACTTGGTTTCCCTTTGGCTCTGGGTAAACAGATACATAGTAATGTAAACAATTATAGGAAAAAGAATACCTTACACACAGATTTCATGAAAGCTATTCAAACCAGGTGGCATATCACATGACCATGTAAGCCCGGCCAAGCTTTATAGGACAACAATTCTTTAATTACATTGTTTATAGACAGCTCTTAAGCTCATCCTGCTCCTTTTAGGCCAGGTTTCCATAATGACCTTTCCTTTTCTTTAGCTCACAGCGTACTCCTCCTTGTGAAAAGCCAGATCCTGAATCATCATGCTTTCTGATAGGAAATTTGGCAAAACCTCTCAATGCTCTTTGAGATCTTAGGTAAAAGTTGTAATTAAGATGTTCAGACAAGTTAGGCCTGTTTTTCCTCTTAATGACCAAGGCTCTGTCAAGAGGTAAGTTCCAAAAAGGAAAAGAAAGAACAAAGTAACTTCTAATATCAAAATAAATATTGGAAAGTGTGCCCTGAATTGTCTATTTTAGAATTTTTCCGTTCATTTGGCATGAATGTTTGCTTGGCAGCTGGCTTTTCTGATGTCAGTATTTGAGTTCTAGCATTCAGTTTTTAAAGTTCAGACCCATTGCTGTCTAGATGCCATTAGAATATAATTAATACATTTTTACAGATACATTTTAGTTTTTACATAGTAAAAGAAGGGCGTATGGGATTCAGGTGTAAAAGATGTCTGGATCCACAAATCTGGAGAAAGCAGGGTGAAAGAAAGATCCAAAGTGGTAGACAGAATGCCACAGAATAAAAAAAGATAAATTTCACAATATTTTGTTTACTCATAGCTTAGGGAACACTTCCCTTGCTTTCAAATTAAATAATTTCTGCTCTTCTTCCCTAGACAAGCATCATGAGGGAATTATCTGAGAATCTGAGTGATGTCTTCGACAATAAATTGAAAACAGTCATTTACAAATGACTTCTTTCATACAAGTCTTGCTTCTCTTAGCTAAATCATTCAAGAGGTTAGCTTTCTAGGACGGTAATGACAATAAAAATGAAAAAAAGGAGGGAGGGAGGGAAGGAAGGAAAGAAAGAAGGAAGGAAGGAAGGAAGGAAGGAAGGAAGGAAGGAAGGAAGGAAGGAAGGGAAAGAAGGAAGGAAAGATAATATATCTGTAGAAATAACCTGTTAAATGATTGAACAAAGGGGAAAAGGGGAAAGGGTATTACATTTCCAGGGGAGGTGGATTACTGTAGTTTCTCCAAGTAGAAACCTGACAGGTGACTGACCCTAAAGAGATGCTTCCATTTATTTTGGTTAAATAGTGCTAAGTATGCATGATGTAGCACCTGAACACCTAGCCTAGAACATATGTGGATAACAATACTTGCTGTGATTTGGTGTCTACTTCATGCCTAGTGTCATACTAAGTGCTTCGTAAAATATAAATCTCAAAATATTTCTACTGTTTGAGATCTTAGGTCAGCAATGAGAATAGAGGGAGGATGATATTCAGATGTCAAGCCTTATATCTATAATGTGGTTGCTGCCAAGTTAAAGCTCCTTCTATTTCAGCTTTTTCTCTCACAGTCTTTTCTACTGTCCTTTGTTACTGAGTGTTCTTCTATCCTGTAATCCCCCAAAACACATCATCTGAACACTGATGAGAGTCCTTGGTTCAACTGCAGATAGCACAGTTGATAATTCATTTAAGTTCTCAGTGTAAAATAACAATTTTACACTCCATTTTCCTCCTTTTTATCAATGCCTGAAACAGGCTGGCCTTCAAGTGACAGTGACGCAATATGGGGGCTCCCACCCATGGGAACCACCCGGAGCGCTGGAGTAAAAGTCCCTGGCAATTTCCAACTGATGGAAAAACTCAAAGACCAGAAAGGAGTAGGAGATGGCACTGTTAGCTGAGGTCCAGTAGATGATGAAGACATAACACTTACAAGATGGCTATAAATGTCAATGTCTGAAATTTACAGTGCCTTTTATAAAAAAAATTAGCCTGCTTATGTTAAAAAGCTTGCCAATGTTATATCTTTTTTTTTTTTTTACCAGTTTCAGTTTATATACTTGAACCTCCTCTCATGCTGTTTTATTCCTCTAAATGACAATTTATGAAAACTGAATACACATCCTTAAAATAGAAAGTGAAGCTGTAGACTCAGAAGCAGCCCCCATTGTGAGACTTGTAAAAAAGTGAATAGGAATGGAGCTAATTGTTCTAATTGAGTTGTGGACCCTAGAGCCAAATAGTGCTAGCAAAAGGACAGAATTCACATAGCTTCAAAGTTGTCCTGCAAGAGCTTTGGTGCCTAATGACATCTAAAGAAAACATAAAACTGGCTCAGATGCCTGAAGGACAATGTTCCAGCAATTAATCAAAAAGAAAAGCCACAGGCCCTTCCCCTTCCCCTTTACTCCATTTAAGCAAGCTTCATTTTCCACCGTAGTGGATTTTCTAGATACATCCTTAGACCTCAAAGTGCTGGAAAGGAAGCTTCTATTCAAAGAATATTTATATTAAGATACCATAAATGATATTAATTTTTTGTCCATTTGAAATATGTAAGGTGTGTTGTAACAAATTATCCTGTCAAGTGTAACCAACTGTCCATACAGTTGAGCTTCTGGGATCAAGAAAGTATATTTAAATTGATTCCCATCATTACTAGTGGGGCATATCTAATTCAACTGTAAAAAGACACATCACACAATCACCTTGTTGCTGATGACAAGGCCTGGGGTCCCGGCCTTCTCCCCCTATTCCTCTGCCTGCTTCCCACCCTACCTGCAACAGCCCTCTAGCCTGGGGGCGCTTGTTAGAGTAGATAGGAAAGTTTCAAGTTTGCAGCCTGCGGTATTACTGCTTGATGTGTGGAGCACTTTGTGTGTACCCTTGGTTTCTTTCTTTAGGTCTTAAATGACGGCAGAAGCACAGATTATACCACCTCTGCTCCCCTCTGAGACTGGTTTTTGGTGAGGAATTTAGGACTTTTCCTACATCTTTTCTCCCCCACCTTTATGGAGACATGCTGCTTTCTTCTCGCTCTTCCTCAATTCCTTTTTTGCACTATCACTACCCAACACTTTCCATTTCACTTCCGTACTTTGGTTAGAAGTCATCAGGTAAGGTTGGAAAGAGTCTGTGACCTCCTTCTTTTTGTTTTAAAACTACATTTATTCACTCTTCCCCAACCTGGGAAGTGAATATTAGGTTCTCAGCCCTGTCACCCTTTGCTGTCATAATCAGCTGATATAATTTTTAGCTCAAGTTTTGATAAGGTAAAAAGAACAGTCAACCAGGGTTACTCAGACCTGCCAGCTCTGAGAGTCCTTGGCGGTTAAACCTGGAGAAAGGCCACATGAAGACACTTGTAAGCACACATGATCTCTCCAAATTGCTTTCTTTTCCTGGCATTGCTTTTGCTTTTAAAAATTGAAGAAGTTTTAAGCAGAGCTCTCATTTGGTTGTCCTTGCAATCTATTGGGGTCTAGTTTGGAATCTGAAAACTGGAACAAAAAAACCTTGAATTCAGTGCATATTTGGTTTCGGTGCTGCTGCTTTTCAAGATTCTCAGCAGGGATTGAGGAAGAATTCAGTGTACACAGCAGACGTCTGAAATTGGCGGGCTTGACTTCCTGGCAAATTGCTGCATTTTTCCACTTTCTGTTCAGGACTCCTAACTGCTGAGATGTTGATGCATACCAAAATAAAAGCAATTTATTGTGTGAAATAAAATAAGTAAATAAATGAAACAGAGTGACGGTGTTGATTCACATGCCTAAAACCTTTATTTATTTATTTATTTATTTATCCTGCTGGAGACCCACATCAATAACATTTCCAAAACTCAACCTGTGTCTTTAATTTAAATTTAAAAAGCTAGAAAATAAACTTTGTCTGACCCACTTGTATTACAAATGGCTCCAGCAAGAAGTGACATCAGCAAGACGGTAAAGTAGGAAGCCCTGGAACCTCCTTGTCTCCAGACAGGGAGGAATTTATGGTCAAATTCATTTTTTGAGAAATCAGAAATTAATTGAAAGGCTCTTGTGCCCTGGAAAAATATAATACCAGAATCACTGAAGCCCATAAGGCGATTGAAGACACCCTCTTGCCAGAGACTCTGCCCCCAGCACAGAGTTACACAATCAGGAAGAGCCCCTCAAGTTCCCAGATTCACCCAGGAAAGGGGGTATTGGTCCTTATGTCTAGAATCCCAACTCTTCCATGGGGACTACTCAGAGAATTGGCTTCTGTCTTGCCAGTTTTGGAGCTCTGATAGGTCTGGACCTGTCTACCTGCCCAGGGCAGAAGGGGGAAGATGGTTTGATCTACTAGATGCAATTGATCCTCCCTCCTGCTCATCACAGAGTGAGCAGATGAAAAATTCTAGCTCTCAACTTCCCCTTATAGAAGGAAAGAGTTTATCCATGTATTTAGTGCATCAGCTTCTCTGGGCCTTTTTAAAAACAACTAGTATCTATCTCACCGACCTTAAAGCTGTAACATATGAAAGGTCTGCTGGGTTCAACATGGTCTAGCCCACCTGGGGGAGAATGGAGATGGAAGCTGAGCCTTTAGACACCATAGCCCTCCCTCATCCCCACCTGCCAGCTCACTGTGAACAGATGAAAACTATAGCTGCCTGCTTCTCTCTAGGGGACGGAAAGAGTAGAGGTTCCCAGAATTTCTGGCCAGGCTGAGTGTTGGCAGGGGCAAGGGGGCTCACCTCCTACACATGGCCAGTCTGTGAAGAATAGAAGTAGTTGCTTTATCTAATGTACAAACAATACCACAAAGAGTAAAAAAATCAAGGATCAGGCAAAGTGTTTCAAAGTAACAGGATAAATCTCAAGAAAACAACTCTAATGAAATGGAGCTATATGATTTACCTGGCAGAGAATTAAAAATAATTCTCATAAAGATGTTCACCAAGGACAACAGAACAATTCATGGACAAGGAAGAATTTTAACGAAGACATAGAACATATAAAATGTACCAAATGAAAATCATGTGACAGAAGGACAAAATAACTAAACTGAAAATATCACTAGAGGAGTGCAACAACTCACTGATAGAGCAGAAGAAAGGATCAGTGAACTCAAGGATAGGTCACTGGAAATAATTCAGTTAGAGGAGTGAAAGGAAAAAAGAATATAAAAGAGTGAAGAAAGCTTAAAAATTTATGAGACCCATCAAACAGCTGAATATACACATATTGGAAATCCAAGAAAAGAAAGAGAAAGAACAAGAAAGTTTATTCAGAGAAATAATAACTGAAAGTTTCCCAAATCTGAGGAAGAAAACATACATCTATTCTGACGTTCAAAGGATATCATATAAGATAAAGCCAAAGAAATCCATACCAAGACACATTATAATCATGTTGTCAAGTGTCAAAAACAGAGAATTTTGAAAGCACGAGAAAATTGTAACTTGTCTCATTTAAGGGAACCCTATCAGTAGATTTTTATACAGTAAAACTGCAGTCCAGAAGAGAATAGGATGATATATTCAAAGTACTAAAAGAGAAAAATGCCAACCAAAAATATTCCACTTGGTGAAACTGTCCTTCAAAAATAAGAAGAGATAAAGAGTATTCCAGTTTAAAACTGAAGACGTTTTTCATCGCTAGACCTGACTTACAAGAACTGCTAAAGGGAATTCTTTACATTGAAACAAAAGGACATTAACAGCAACACAATAACATACCAAAAGCACAGGTAACAAAAACAAAAAATAAAAACTAGAACTAAATCAAACTATAACCTTCTGTATGGCAAAGGGAAAATGTATATGATTTAGTCTTGGCAAATGGTATGTTCCTAAGATTTACCTATTTCTTATGAAATAAAAATGATTGAATAGACCTGTAACCAATATGAAGATTTAATCAGTAATCAAAAACCTCCCAAGAAATAAAAGCCCAGGAAATGATGTATTCACTGCTGAATTCCACCAAACATTTTAAGAATTAATGCCAATCCTAAACCTCTTCAAAAAGTCAAAGAGGAGGGATCACACCCAAACTCCTTTTTATGAGGCCAGCATTACCCTGATACCAAAGTCAGATTAAAAACACCATGAAAAAAGAAAACTACAGGCCAATATCTAGAATGAATATGAATGCAAAAATTCTCAAAAAAATACAAGCAAACTGAACTCCAACAGCACATTAAAAGGATCATACACAATGACCAAAGGGAATTTGTCCCTGGGATACAAGGATGGTTAGCCATATAAAGGGCAACTGATGTGATTTAACCACATTAGCAGGATAAAAGCTAATCACATGATCATCCGCTTTTCAGATGCATAAAAAGTGTTTGACAAAATGTATTGCCCTTTCATTATAAGACCTCTCAAGAAACTAGAAATAGATGGAATATATCTCAGCACAATAAGGCCATTTATGAAAAGCCCACAGCTAAAATCATACTCAATGGTGCAAAACTACAAGCTTTTCCTTTAAAATCAGAAGCAAAGTAAGGATGTCCACTCTCTCAACTTGTATTCAATGTAGTGCTAAAAGTTTACCCAGATCAATTAGCCAAGAAAAATAAAAACCATGCAAATCAGAATGGAATAAATTAAATTTTCTGTGTTTGCCAACAATGTGATCTTTTATATAGAAAACCCAGAAGACTACACACACACACACTGTTTGAACCAACAAATTCAGTAAAGTTGAAGGATAAAAAATCAACACACAAAAATTAGTTGTGTTTCTATATGCTGACCACTATCTAAAAAGAAAATTAGAAAAACTAACCTATTAATGATAGCACTAAAAAATAAAATACCTAGAAATAATCTTAGCTAAGGAGGTGAAAATTTTATATAACAAAAACTACAAAACGTTGATAATAGAAATTAAACGAGACACACAGAAATGAAAAGACAGCTCATGTTCATACATTAGAAGAATTAATATTTTTAAAATGTCCATACCACTGGAAGTAATCTGCATATCCAATGTAATTCCTGCCAAAATTGCCATGGATTTTTTTTTTAAACTAGACAAAACACTTCTAAAATTTGTATGTAATCACACGAGACAATGAATAACCAAGGCATTTTGACAAAGAGGAAAGCTTGAAGTGTCACGCTTTCTGATTTCAAAGTATATTACAAAGCTCTAATAATCAAAACAGCATGACACTGACATAGACATATGAATCAATGGCCCAGAATACAGAAGTCAGAAGTAAATCCATGTATATAAGGCCAACTGATCTTTGACAGTGGTGAAATGCATACACAATGGGGAAAGGATAGTCTCTTCAATAAATAGTGTTGGGAAAAGTGGATATCAACATGAAAAAGAAGAAAATTGAACCTTTATCTTACACCATACAGAAAAATCAACTCAAAATTGATTGAAGACTTAAACGTAAGATTCAAAACAATAAAACACCTAGAAGAAAGCATAGGAGAAGATTTTCATGACATTGGTCTTGGCAATGGTTTCATGGATTTGACACCAGAAGCTCAGGCAACAAAATTAAAAAATAAAAAGTAGGACTAAATCAAACTATAACCCTCTGCATGGCAAAGGAAAAATTCAGTGGAGTGAAAAGCCAACCTAAGAAATGAGAGAAAATATTTTCAAGGAACGTATTTGATGAGGCTTTAATCTCTAAAATATACAAGGAAATCCTCTAAAAATAGAAAAAAAAATGACTAATAACTAATATGATAATGGGTTAAGAACTTAAACAGACATTTATTTAGAGAAAACATGCAAATGGGCAGCAAATATGTGAACAAAAATGTTCAGTATCACTAATTATCAGGGAAATGCAAATAAAAACCAAAATCAAATATCGCCTCACATCTGTAAATTTAGCTTTCATTAAAAAAAAAGAAAAAAAAAAGACAACTAGTGTTGGTGAGGATGTGGAGAAATTGAAATCTTTGCACAAGGTTGGAAGGCAAAATAGTGCAGCTGCTATGGAAAATAATATAGACATTCCTTGAAAAATTAAAAACAGGACCTACTTATCCAGATATTCTACTTTCAGGTATTTATTCAAGAAAATTGAAATCAGGATTCCAAAGAAATATTAGCACTCTTATGTTCATTGCAGTACTATATATAATACAACAGCCAATATATGGAAACAACTTAAATGTCCATCGACACATAAATAGATAAAGAAAAGCTGGTATACATATGCTATAGAATACTACTCAGCCCTAAAAATAAGGAAATTCTGCAATACGTGACAATATGGATGAACCTTGAGAATATTAGGCTAAGTGAAATAAGCTAGTCATAGGAAGACAAATACCACATGATTCTACTTACATGAGGTATCTAAAAAAGGCAAATTCACAGAATCAAAGAACAAAATAATGACTTCCTAGGGTTGAAGGGAGGAGGAAATGGGGAGCTACTAACCAATGGGCATAAACTTTCAGTCAACCAAGATGAATGAGCTCTAAAGATCTGCTGTAAAACACTGTACCAAGAGTCAACAATAATGTATTTTATACTTATAAATTTTGTTAAGAAGGTAAATGTAATGTTAAGTGTTCTTACCACAATAAAACACAATTTTAAAAATGGCTCCAGCAGCACAGAGATCTGTCTGGCCACTCTCAGCAGTCTGCTCCAGCTCTGAAATTCACTTAGACTATGAGGACAGTTTTATCCCACAGAGCACAGGTAAAGTACGTCCATTATTAAACTCTACAATTTATTTATGTAAAATTACACCTGTCTCCACAGATTGCCTTTTCCTTGGCTTTCCAATATCTGATTTGAAAGGTATAACATGCTTTTACAGGGCAAAGTGCCTTTTTAAATTTATCAAAAGTGAATTTTAGTGGTTTGGCTGACAAGAACTTACTCAACAGAGAACGGCAATAGGACAAGAGTAACTAAGCTAGCAGGACTTAAAGCAATAATAGCAATAACGTTCCAATTTTATGGTTAAAATAGAGGGTTTACTAATATTTGGGTTCTATCACTTAATGGTTTATATTGTTTGTTTTCTTTCCATGGGTCTATAATTTTATATAAAGATCTCTATAGGGAGAATGTAATACCCAGGAAAAAGGAATTAATAAAAATCTTAAATGATTCCATTATTTTCTAGAGAAAAATAATTCATTACTATGTATTGGTTGCAAATGACACCAATAATGGCAAGGGAAACATTGTGTATATTTTGTCATAGCAGGAGAGATTAAAATGAAACTTATGAAAAGCTAAACAAGCTTTGGCATGCTTTTCATCCTATTATGATACATATTTTTAATATATTCACAAGCATACATTCTATTTCAAAATTACTTGATTTTAGATATGCCTATGTTTTATTTTAGTTTTGTTCATCTGACTTTTCTCACTTCCCCGTCTTATTTTCTCCTTTCTCCTCTTATCCCTTCTCTCACATTTCTCCTTTTACGTCCAGGGTTCAGAATTTGTCTAAGTGTGCACCTCTATGTGTTTATGTACATGTTAAAATGTGTGCTTCTTCAGAGATCAGCTTCTGGGGATCTACAAGATTCAAGATCAGTGCAGAAGCTGGAATTAGTTGCAAAGAGCAAAAGACCATCTTTGGCAGATAACACTTGAGCACAATACTGCCAAGCGTCAAAGGACTGATAACTACACTTGACGGACAGCTTTTCCTCAGGTCACTGTGCAAAAGAAACAAAGTGTATAAATTCACTGGTTAGGATTCTCACCTAAGAGCTGCCTGCTGATGGCCAATAAAACAGAGAACGAAACAAAAAACATGACTTGACAAGGATACCAAAAATACACAATGGGGAAATGATAGTCTCTGATTTTTTTCCTTTACATCAGAACATGTGTTCACCTTGAAATGCCTAGGAAAACAGCCAACTGACACCAGTTATAGAAATTGAGACTGTGACAGCCAACAACAGCAAGCAACTGATGTTTGTTTTTATCAATGTTTTAACTTTGTTGTCGTTGCCTTCTGTCTTTTAGCAACTTAACAATTATTCTCTGGGTAATTTCATTTTCAATTTTTAACATTTTGTCTTTTTCTTTGTATTATAAAAGCACTGTGTGTTCCTTACCAAATGTAGAAAATAGTGACAAAAGCAAAACCTTTTTAAAAAATGATACAACATCCTACCACCTGAAGACAACTGTTAAAATTAGTGATTGATGTTTTGACTTATTTTTTGGTATGTTCTGCATGCTTCCCAACACTCTCCTCCAAATAAAACCATTGAGCTCCATAAGGATTAGTTGATTTCATCTCAAGGAGAGATTTTCTCTTACATAAATTTCAGAAAAAGGAGGGAGATCCATAGGGCAGGATTTTCTGTAGCCTATCCTCCCCCAACTGCCACATAATACAGAAAACAACTAAAAAAGAAAGGCTACAATTAGAGGCAAGGCAGGTTTGCTGTTTTATTCAGCAGTGAATAATAAGATCACTAAAAAGCAATGAAGATATATTGAAGCAGAAAGAATATGGTTACCCAACCTACTTTCTATGGTACCTCCAGCTGTGTTCAGCTCAGTCACATAGAAATAGAAACTAATTGTCTATTGTACCTCAAAAGTATAAGCCTTTATAACTCCAGAGTTACAAAACATTTCATTTGCTTATGTGAAGAAGCTGAGAGGAACAGGTGTACTTCAAAAGTCCTACAAAGTGTGTATCCTCCTCCATCTCGCAAGCAAAACAGCAACAACATCTACTACAGTCCAACAGTCATTGGTCTTATATATGTGATATTAGCAGAATTGGAGGTTCTAGCTAAGATTGTGTGACAGCTACCTGAAAGTAACATCTCTAATATATCTTCATTATATTCATAAGATATGATCATTGACACTTCAAACATGTGTTAATTTATATTAGAGCACTCTCGTTAAAGGTGTCTGTCTCCTTTTCCAAAGAGAAGGGTCTCTGCTCAAATGTAATCTCCTCAGAGAATTCTTCCTTGAATTTCCTGTGTTAAAGTAGGCCACCACCACACACACATCTGCCCACTATTACAGCACTTGGTTTTAATTTCCTCATAGCACTAATCATCTTAAATTATCTTATTCATTGAATCGTTTGCTCATTTCTCCCCACTACAATATAAGGCTGATGAAATTAAGGGAGTTGTCTGTGTTATATATAATCGTATGACTAGATATAATACTTAAAATATTACCTAGAGCATAGTAGGTGCTTGATAAATGTTCATTAAACCTTAAGTTAAACAAAATTGATGCACATAAAAACTATATCCTCATAAATTATTTTGTTTTCTTTGTCTCCTGTTTACTATATTAAAATCCTCTATTTTGATTGTGGAACTGCCTTTTAGTTCTATTTTTCTCTGCTTAAATATTAAAGGCATTTAGTTACTTGCCTACAAATTAAGAGTTGATGCTTTCTTTCTACAATGACCATTTTATTAGTATGAAATGTCTTTTAACTTATCATGCTTGTTGCAAGGAAGTCTTCATTTGTTTGATATTTATGTGAAAATACCAGCTTTAATTTATTTTGGATTGTATGAATATCTTGCTTCACATTTTTCATTTCAACATTTTTATTTCAGTTATGTCTCTTGTGAGAAATTTCTCTTTATTTTCTTTTATCTGCCTTGGTAATCTTTGTCATTTATTTAAAATCTTTAATACACTATGTAATCACTGAACTATCTGGGCTTAAATAACCTGTCTCATTATATGTTCTTTGTCATATTTTTTCTATGTCCCTTTTAACACCTTTTACTTTCTCTTTATTCATTATACCTTTTTTATTATTTTATATTGTTTTGTATTAGGTTGTTACTACACACTATTTTATTGTTTTTAGTAGTTACTCCCGAGATTAAAACATGCATTCTTGATTTATTAATATCTAATACAAATTAGTACAGTTACCATTTCCAAGATGCAATAACCTTACAATAACCTTGCATTATATTCAGTAATATTCTGGTTTCTTTAAAATCTCTTCCACCTTTTGTGTTCTTATTATGTGCTTTAATTATCTACTCCTTTGTTGTGTAGTTTTGTTTTTAATATCTTTATTTTCTGTAATATTGAGTGGGAATTTTGTTGGGTTTAGAATTCTAGCTTGGCAGTTATTTTCTTTCAGTACTTAAAATGTCTAATTCAATTTTCTTCTGGCTTGCTACGTTTTAGTTGAAAAATTGGCGGCCAGTTTTATTATAGCTTCTGTGATAGTAGATAGTTGTGTGCATGTATATGTTTTATTTTCAGTTCCTGCTGTTTTTAAGGTTTCCCAATTTCTTTGCTTTTCAGCAGTTTTATTTTAAGTCTAGGTGTGATTTTCTTTTTATTTACGTTGCTTAGTGTTTGTAGCATTTTTTAAATCATTGTGTTGATGGGTTTCATTATTTTGGAAATATTGTGGACCATTATCCTTTCATACATTGCTTCTGTTTAATCATTTCTATACATTCTTTTGGGGTCTCCAATTACATACGTGGCATAAGTTTTTGTTGTTGTTGTTGTTGTTGTTGTTGTTGAAACAGTCTCACTCTGTCATCCAGGCTGGAGTCCAGTGGTGTGATCTCGGCTCACTGAAACCTTAGCTTCCCAGGTTCAAGTGATTCTCCTGCCTCAGTCTACTGAGTAGTTGGGATTGCAGGCATGTACCACCATGCCTGACTAACTTGTATTTTTAGTAGACAATGTTTCACCATGTTGGCCAGGCTTGTCTCAAACTCTCAACTTCAGGTGATCTGCCTGCCTCAGCCTCCCCAAGTGCTAGGATTATAAGGTATAAGCCACGGTGCCCAGCCTAAGTGACTGAACTTTTATGTCTCTTAAATTTTTTTCTGTATTTTCCTTCTTTTTATTTTTTTCTTGCCTCAGTCTTGACAAATTCCTCTGATCTAGTTTTCAGTTTAGTAACCTGCTTTAAAACACATTCTTTCTTGAGTATTTAATTTTACATATTATAGATTTCAGTTCTAAATTTCCATTAGATCTTTTTTCATATGTAACTTATTGACCACTGGCATTCCTCATATGTTCATTTAATTTTTTAAACAAATTTCTCAGTTATTTTAAAACTGGTCCAATATCTGTCTGTATTGCGTTTATTATGTTTTTTCTTCATTATTAATTTTCATTTAGTTTTTGCTTTCTTCAAGGTTAACTTTTCTTTTCTTTTTTTTTTTTTATTATTATACTTTGAGTTCTAGGGTACATGTGCATAATGTGCAGGTTTGTTACATATGTATACTTGCGCCATGTTGGTGTGCTGCAGCCATCAACTCATCAGCACCCATCAACTCATCATTTACAAGGTTAACTTTTCTTATTGAATATCAGGCATTGTCCGGAATGTTTCCTAAAATGCATGGATAATTTGAGTCTCTAAATCTTGTAACTTTCCTTCAGAGAGTTAAATGCTTATTTATTTTTGCTTCTGAATCCTGGGATAAGTTAAGTCAAACCTAGAGTTTTTGTCTTTGTGATAGCTGGAAAAATTTTGATCTCTTACTCTGAAGTGTATGAATCTAGAAAAGTCACAAGTCTGAAATGTGAATTTGAGATACTCACCAGGGTCATCTCCTTCTTGGAAGACTCAGAACTTAAATTTTTATTCCCTCACACTCTTCCTGCAGTCCCAAGGGATGCTCAAAAGTATAAAATAAACAAAACCAATATTTTGTCCAGTGTTTCTGTTTGTCTTTAGTAGGAAAATTAATTTAAATTGAGTTAACCCATCATTATTAAAAGTTGTATTTCAAGACATTTAAGTTCTACAAGACTGAAATTAAAACTTTCTGAAAGGAAGAGCAATCATTAGCCATCTGGTAAACCTAGCTATCCAGAATGAGTCATATCTCTCTGCATTTCAGTGGATCAAGTTTTTACATCTTTCTATGTGTGTATACATTTGAAGAAAAACAATTTCTATGACCTTTGTAATTTAAAAGCATTTTTCTTAAGAAAATATCTAATTTATGACATAAAACAGCCACAGCCCTGTGTACTTGTATAAAATATAAACAATGTAATGATAAATAGCATGCATATTTATGTGTGTGTATATGTGTGTGTGCTTGTGTGTGTGTGTATAAGGAGTCTGTAACTATTAGATTTTCCTGAATTTTATTTTATCAGCAATCAAATTCTTATTTTGCCATTATTTTCAGTAGGCATTGTTCACATCCTGGGAAGTTCATCTATGTTTGCAAAATTCTGGGTGTGGTGTTACTCAATGTGTGAAGCCTGTATAACTTGTTAGAAGAAAATCAATCCTGTCATCAAAGACTGTGGGGCATTTTTTTTCTTATATAAAATGTTCACAAGTGCATTTTGCGAAAGGGCTAACAATGAAGTATGTTTTCAGTGGAAGACTTTAGGGAATGGAAAGGGTGTGAGAGGGTAAGCAAGCAAGAAGTTTACACAATGTTTAACCATAACCCAGCTTACTATTTTAAAGTTTGCTGTCATGTGAGTGCCTCCTTTTCACCTTTTTGTTTTTGTGCTGTGTATGCAAACAGACAGAGCTCAAAAGTACTCAAAAAGCACTTGTTTCAGACTTTCCTAGTACTTATCTAGCTAGGAAATCAAAAAGAAGACATCATACACATTTCAGCTTATTGTGAAGTAAAACATGAAACAAAAGTTGTTTCTCTTATTAAAAACTTTTCTTCCTTTTATTTCAGAAAACGAAAACATAATATGGTAGGAAGTCGTTGTTGAAACTTGTATTCTGCATTTTTAAACGAGGAGGAGAGCAATGTGTTTTAACTAATGCAATGACATAAAGCTTCCAATTGAGTCCTGGAATGAGTGAAAGGGAGAGGCAGAAAAATGAGCCAGACAGTGAGACTGCTGAATGCACAGATAGCAAGGAAATCGTTTCCTTGGCAACAACAGCACTTCGGAAGGTTTCAGACAAGAGTACAACTGGGTACAAAGTATCTGATTAAAATGTATTGCAGGAAAAGGAAATTGTGCAAATGTAAAGGTACCAGAATATCCACTGTAAATCTGAATGTGATTGCTGAAAATGATTGTGTAGCATTTTTCTAATTGAGATTATTTTCTCTGTTTTGGTATAAGGCAGCATTTGGGAGGCCATGTCAATCTGGCCAAATAATGTTTGAAGTATCCAAAGGGCAACTGTGCTTCATTCATGACAAAAGAATCAAAATCTACTGACAAAAGCAACAAAGTGTAGATCTAACACCGCAACTCCAAAGACCTATTTTGGGGAACTCCTAATATCTCCTTGAAACTCTCTTCAGAAAAAAGATAATATTCAGTCTTCTTCATTTTCAGCCATCAAGAATAAGAATTACTATGGGTCATTTTATATGCATTTTAAATAATTCATACCAAGCATTTAGTTTCCAAAGTGAAAATGGTCATACAGATTGTTGTGATAAAAATCCGTTTTATGTACATACTTGTGAAACGGAGCCAACTGATCACATTGATGGAATTATTTTACTAAAATATACAATGCTAAAACACTAGTATTCCATCTTCTTGGGCAACTTCCTACTTATGACATTCTACAGGGAAATCGAGGATGAAGAGTTTTGAATCTCTAAAATGTTGCCAAATCTGGGAGAAAAATTTCAAGTAACTCAGGATAAAATGAATCCTCAACAACTTTTAAAACAGAGCCTACTTTTGTCCACTTGTGGATAAAAAATATTTATTATTATAATTTCATAAAGATCATTCTGTATTCCAAAGTTATTTGATTGTCACCAACATGCAAGGAAATGGTATGTTGTCAGTTTACCTCACCTCACCTACTGGAAATCACAGGAAGTGGTTACGGAACTTAATTCATTTTTATTGTGATTGGTGGTAACCAAGTTTTGAGAGAAGTCAACATGCCTAAACTGTTTAATGCTAAGCTAATAAGTGAAGTGATGTTTCTGTAAGTAAATTGACAGTAAAGAAACAATTTCAGTTTTCTCATGTAGAGGTAAAGCTTTGAACACTTGGTGATTTTTGCTGAAAAGATCTAGGGAAACAGAAAGCATTTCTATGTAATACTTTGGTCCTTATCTAAAGCTAATATTAAGAAATTTAAATGAAGTGAAATGTATATTTATACTTATTTTGAATTTTGACTCCTTTGGAAGCAAATTCTAGGTCAGAGTTTTAGCAAAGGATATGGTCCTGAATAATTTGAAATACTCATTCATCCCTAATAATCATGGGTATTTCTAAATAGTAAAAAGTGGGAAATAATGTTAAAATATTCTACAGAGCTGCATATGGGTATCCACATTTCCTTTCATTACTTATATCTCTGGCAAATTGTATTTGAAGAACCACCAGTGAAAAGACAATGAAATTTCTAATTCAACCTCTTCTGTAATATATTCTGACAAATAAAATGTTCTTGCCCTTGGACCTAAATTTTCACTATTAATTATTTAGTTAATTTAAATTCCCATATTAAAAACTACTATTTTAAGAGAGAATAGTCATCCGCTTGAGTAGAATCACAAACTTTTTTTTTCTATTTAATAAAATTGGTGCAATGCACAAGTCATTATGAACCATGCTAATTTTCCTGCAGATGAAAATCTGATTTGTACAGAGATAATTACAAGTGTGCACATTTCTAGTAATTTTCAGCATTATATCTAATTCATTTCATTAAAACTTTATTGAGGACCTACTATGGGCTTAATATCTAGCTGATGCTTAGAACTTGAAAAGAAGTCTAGAGCAAGGACTATGCTCCAAAAGAGATTACAATACTCTCTAAGGGGATAAAAACCATAAATGTCAGGTTAATTCTATATACTCCATTCTATCATGTCTCTGAGCTTTTTAGCACAATACAAGTCAATAGTCTACCTAACCATCAAGGTATATTTCAAATGCCACTATCTCTATACCTACAATGATTCATTCAGCTAGACACAGACTTTTGCACTTTATTTTCCCCATAGGATTATTCTTGACCTGAATGTCAACAATTCTAATATGTGTAATTATTTTCATATTTTATGATTTAAGAGCAATCATAATTAAAATAATGATAGTAATTAATATACAGTCCTTATATGTCAGCTATTTTTGAGTGATTTGCATATATTAACTCATTCATTCTCCCAGCAATTTTATTTGGTAAGTTCCATTATTACACATTTTACAGATGGAGAAAGTTAAGTATAGAAAAGTTAAACATCCTCCCAAAGTTCCTACTCCTAGTGGGTGGTACCCTCATTCTTTGAATCCCAAAGGTTTGGCTCCTGAAACTGTGTCCTTAAGTATCACTGCCTATTCTGACTACAATGTAATGAGTTAATGCTTGGCACAACCCAAATCTGATATAAATCAATGATGCATCTTACAACAATTGGTTTGTTAGCTATAGGGAAATGTGGTATTTTTCTAATATTATTTTAAATTGTTAAGTATAATCCAGCTTAAACTTCCCTACTGGACAAAAAATTATTTGTGGATTCTAGAACATCTTACAAAATCGACCACAGGCTCTGTTGATGTTAATGCTTAATAAATACTTATCATATAAGTGAATAAGAAATAATCATGCTAATTATATAATAGCTTGTATATAAAATGTCAAAAGGAAAGTCAATATTACACAAAATTTGAAAAGTAAATGATGACTAATTAGGATGGATTTTTAAAGGAAAAATGTTAAGAGAAAAACTCATACTTGAACTGGACTTTGGAGAATTTTTTGGTTTGAATACACAAATAGGATGAGAGAAATGTGTAAGGAAACATTTCTCAAAGGAGAAATGTATAAGGAAAGCTTCGGGGTAGAATTACATATTCAGGACTAAATGAATATAACAATTTTGGTAAAGTAAAGGATTCCATTATGGAGATAAACTAGAAGATACAGACGGAGATAAAGCTGGACGAAGATGGGTGCAGTCACTGAGAGGCGAGTAAGGAGTCTACAGTCCGTCAAAGCTGATAGAAGGTACCTCCACAAAGTGAGGTTTTAGGATTATTAATCTAGTGGCAATTTGAAAGAAAGGTAAGTTCGACAGTGATTCACAACCTAGAACAGTAAAATAGGTAGTGAGCTAATGAAAACCTGTAAAAAGATGATGGCTGTGACAAGACAAAAGAAGTGACCAATTGAAAAAAGAAATACACATTTTAAAAGCTGACTATCCTTAGCAATAAGTAGACATAAAGGGAAAATGAAGAATCAAGAACTGAAGACAGTTCAGTCAGCAAAGAAGAATGTAGAGAAATAAAATGATATTTACAGTCACACGCCCTGGGTTCAATTCTCAATTACTAACTGGTGAATTTTTAGTAATGTTTTGATGTTCCTTAGCCTTCATTGCTTCAAATGTGAAATGGGAATGAAAATGATACTTACTTCACCTGGTGGTTATGAAGACTAGGTAAGATTGAGGGAGAAGAGTAGGGTCTTGAGGCAGGAAACTTCAGGTCAATTGATGCTGAATCAAGGAAAAACACCAAGGTCTCAGGGAAGGGAATCTGAGGCCATTTAGTGCTGACTTCTCAAAGCTGGATCAAAAGGAAAACACTTGGGTCTGGGGAATGAAACCTAAGGCCAGTTAACACAAACTTCCTAAAGCTAAGCCAAAAAGAAAAAGAAAAAAAAAAAAAAACCTACACTGAATAATAAAGGATCAAAGGCTACTCTCCCTACAACACTTCCCCTTCCTCCACATCTCAGATAGCAGATAGAAAGGGAGAGTGCCTTGGACCGGCCCTGGGTCAAGCAGGGATGATATCTTCATATGCACAGGGTACCAATTCACCTCAGCCTTCAATTATTCACAAACCACCTAAGGGGTAACCAGTAGGAACCTCAAAAGGAGTACTTAAAATCCACAGAACTTTGTAACTGTGATGGAGGTGGGGGCCATCTGGAGCAGCCACCACCGGGATGGCCAGCTGCAGCAAGGGAGGCACGGCCAACACTGTGAGCTCCATGGAGCCAGTGGGAGCCAGGAACAGGTGGAAGCCCTGCTCCCTACTGAGTTGGCGGGGCAGGAGCTCGGTGCTCCTGGGCACAGTTGCAGCTGTCCAGACATGGCTGTGGACCCAGACATCCATGTGTTCTCAGGGGCCCAGGAAGTCCCCTGTCCCTGCAGGTTCGAAAGTGCCTGTTCCCTCTCCCTGACCTCTCCCTGCTCCTGGTGCCCACTCTGGTGCAGAGCAAAGTTGTGGCTGAGCCTGGGCACTGTTGTAACATGGCCAGGTGTTTGCTCCCTTGGGGCGGCACTGACACATCAGCCCCGTGCCTCCTTGGTCCCCTCCGGACTTTGGGTGCCAACGAGCATGGAAAGGAGGCCAGGAGGCTGAGGGCAGTAGGTGTCCCTCAGCACAGACAGCCTGGGCACTGTGGACAGCATGTTGAGGATGGCTGGAGGCAGACGGGTTCCTGGGTAGGAAAGGGTGAGTCCCCAGTGAAGCTCCACCTTTAATCCAGAGACTGCCTGAAGCCTGGGTGCCAGGTTGCCAGTTTCAAGTGGAGTCTGCCACCTGGAGTGAGGACTTATGGTGCCTTTTCCAGGGCCACCCATGGCTGCTAATGGACTAGTCAGCACACTCTTCCTGCCTTCTGAGCCCATAAGATCCCTGGACTCAGCCAGCCTCAGATGCTCTTTGGGACAACCTGCTTGTGGATAGGAGCTACCCACTTCAAGAGAGCTGTTCTGTCACTCAATAAAGCTCCTCTCTGCCTTGGTCACCCTCCAGTTGTCTGTGTAACCTCATTCTTCCTGGATGTGGGACAAGAACTTGGGATCCACCAAACAGTAGGAGCCAAAGAAGCTGTAACATATTCCTGGCTGGCTTGCAGAGCTTCAGACAGTGACACATTCCCAGACTGTGGGAATGAAGAACGGTGATACTTCAGGGGGCGCAGACCTTGGGATTCCCTGAGCCAGAGCTGTGGTAACACTATAGCCCTCTTATTCTCTTCTGCCACCAGGCAACCACCCAACACAACAGGAGCAGTGAGACTGAAAGAGCAGTAACAGAAACGAACTGAAACACACCCCCACAAAACATTCCCTTTCCCTGCTTGCCACACTGTGAGTGATGAGGAGAGAAGACCTTCAGACCTCCCTAAGCCAGGGCTGTGAAATTCTGTAACAACACCCTTTTGAGGCTCTGCAGTTCCTGGCATCTCTGAACAATCTGGCACCATCGTGTCCCCCTTGTCCGGGTGCTGGTACCTGCAGCAGAAGCTGCTTGAGGTATGTCTGGTTCAGTTGCAACCTAGCACAGAGCCAGAACCTGTGTCAGTGCCTGTAGCTACCCGCCCTGCCGCAGCATCCAGCATGCCTGGCTGTGCAAGGTGGCTAGACCCCACGCTCACTCGCTCACATACCCTTTGCCGTTCTGCGCCTGGCTTGTCCTTGGCAAGCATGGGATCTGGGCCAGTAGCTCAAGATGAGTGCAGCCTGCTGGGCTGAGTGGGTGGAATGAGCCCAGTACCCAGTGAGCACAAGCAAAACCCAAGCAGAGGTGGCACCAGCCACAGAAGTTTCTAGCTGGTGAAATGACACCCTAAGGACTGTGACAACTGTGCCTTTGAGCTGCTTGTTCGGGCCCACTCCCACCCAGTAGAGTGCTTTCTCACTTTAATAAATTCCCCCTTTTGCTGCTTCGTTTCTGTGTTTCATTTCTTTGTTACTTTGTGCATTTTGTCCAGTTATTCATTCAAAACAAGAAGGACCTGGACATCTCACACTCAAGGCCCTACTTCCAGGAACAAGATGATATCTGTAAACTCTTTAACATAGTGGCTAGCACGCAGGGACACTCAACAGCTACTAACATTCATCTTACTATTAACTTGGTATTAAATTAATAAAAAAATAAAATTCCAAATATTGTGCTGCTGATTTGAGCCTAAATGACTCAAAAAATGTGACAGCTAAATGGGCTCCTAAATGAAAGCTGTTTTGAGCAAAAGATAATATTCTAAATATTTTTATTTTCAATAATTATTAAGGAACTTGGAAATCAGACCAAGAAGTTAAGAACAAGCAATAAGAAGGGACTTTTTAAATAAATCTTTTTGGGTTGTGCTGAAATAAAAGCATTGCCTCCCTTATTCCTACAATGGCTTAGGAAGCACAGTCAAAAGCATTTTCTCACATTTTGTAAGCCAGACCATTTTCCGCCTTTAGTGTGCTACCCTAAATCTAGATTGTTTTTGTGGAGACTAACAGCTGACAATGTGGTATATAATTTGAATAGAGGACGTATGATCCTAGAAGCTAAGGGAATTTCAGAATGTATACATCAATACATTACAGGAGATAAACATAAGAAATATTCACTGGACTATAAGCTCCATGGGGGCAGACACTGTGTCTGTTCTATTCAAAATTAGATAACCCAAAAGGTACTTGCACTCAACAAGCAGATTTTGAGTGAACAATATTTTTGAGTTAAGAAAAATGTGACTACTATTTATTATAAGCTTACACAAGGCTGCCCGTCTTGTCAGAAGTGGAGCCAAAAGATGATTCTACAGCTGCCTAATCAAAAGCCTGTTTTGTCTTTCCACATATGTGTCAGTAACTGAGTTCAAAATTTTAGTGCTTTTAACGATGCTCAAGGGAGAAAATGGGATTGGTTGATAAGGCTAATATTCAACTTTTATTCATTAACTAGAACATGTTCTTTGGTTATGAGAAGTAACATCAAAAAATTTTTTAATGAAAAGTGAATATTTCTGAGGACCTTAAATTATGTTATAGAAATCCTAATATTATGAGTATCAAAATGTATTTTGAAATCGGAAGCCTCCAAATAGAGAAGTTTTGCCTTGATCTAAGCAGGCTTTTCCCTAACGTCTTACTTTTATGCAATTAATGCAAAATATTTTTGGAAGGTGGGAGATACTTATTTGCTTGTATTAAATTCAGAGTCACTTTCTATTCATCTTCAAGATAAGTAGAACTATCTGTCTGAAATTCAGTCCTAATGAAACACTCTGCTTACGGGCTTAGTGAAATTAACTACATTTATATTACATCATTCTGGAAATTGAAGGCAAATTGGAAATGGCATAAAGCTGCAGTAATATTGTTCCATTTTTTTGATAGGCATCAGAATTTTCCACAGAATCTTTAGAATTAGTGTAGATAAGTATCAGAAATTCAGTTCTAAATACACATTGAATGGAAAGATATATGAAAGTTCAAATAGATAAAATAAGTTGTTTTACTTATTTTTACATCTGCCAGATTTTTGAAACTAGTTTGTAAAAGTCCATGTATGTTAGTTTTCTGGAGCAACAGAAATCCATGTTTTAGCCTCTCTCTATACTCCACAATGTTTTCTCTATCTGAGTTGATGCTGGAAACAAAATACACATTTTAAATATATCAATTTATAATCTTTTTTTCCTAAAATAATGTTAGTTTTTTTTTTATCTAGCACTTTTGATATTAGCTGAACAACCCTTCATTTTCCATAACAGTTTTTTAGACATGACTTGCAACCACATTTTATGCTTTGAATATTAGCCAAGTATGTGAGATTTTTTGTTTGTTGGTTGGTTCATTTTAATTTTATTCAGTAACCCTAGTCTTCCATTTAAAGGAACACAAAGTGACAATTAAATGTGGATAGCATGATTCTTAAGTGTTTCAGTACTCTTCCTCATTGTTTTGCTTTACATTATTTTATTTATAAATATACTGAGCTTAAGGAACAACTTATCTTTACAGCCTCATCAATTTAAAAGCTACATTTGATTTAATTAATAGGGTGAGTTTATGGGAAAAGCTTTTATCGATGGGCATTTGTTTAAGATATCTTGGCCTTTTGAAAGAGATGCACTATGATAATTGGTCTAAGATCATGTTAGAGAGGGCAGGTCACTTTATATTCTCTCCCAACTAATAGAGAAGTCAGGTGAGGTTGTTTCCTGACACAGCCACTATTTCATTATTTTGGCTGATATTACTGACCCTGGAAAGCTATTTCCAGTATTACTTGGGCCCAGTAGACATAGTCATTGGCAAGCACCATGAAAATATGGAAAACAAGTTGTTCTATTCATATCAGAACATCAATTTGCCATTAATTTTCCACTTTTGATTACATACATTTCATCTATCAAAGTCATCATATTGTTATCTACAAACAAAATAGGTAATTATGGTTTGGTGACCAAGGCTAATTATTATTCTGGATTAAGAGGAAGCTGTATTTTAGACCATGTTTTGACACACTAAGGCTTTGGTCAAATAATCTTATTCAGTAATTTTCAACTTTAACTGCATACGATTAACTCATTTGAGCATTAAAACATAAATAAGTAAAACAAATCAGAATGCTGATGACTGTATCCCACTCCCAGAGTTTTATCCTTCTATTTTTTTGATATATCAACTATTCCAACTATAATCTTAACATACTTGTAATTTTTTTTTTTTTGCTAATAGGCAGTAGCAAATTTGACCCAGAGTTGAAAAGTCCAGAAGGAATGTTTTATGTAATTCATATATTTTTAAATTAAAAATGCATTTCCCTTCTTTTCAGTGACATTGAGGCTGTAGATATCTTCTACTTAACACTTTTTAAATTTCTTTTATTTAATGAAGTACATCTAATCTAATCTAAAAAACAAAATAGGGCCAAATCCAATCCTTAATGAGGTATTTTTAGAGGACAGACCCCTAAATATTTTACCTTTTCAGTTAAAATATACTTCCAACTGAACATGTAAATACATACAAATTGTTGCCCCAAAGTAAAAAGGTTTGATTAGTTGGCTACTGTATAATATAAACCTACCACTATTATTCCACAGAATTTTGAGACTCTTAATATTCAAGTCTCACTCAGGAGGAATTATCAGACTGTGATATCTTCCATTTTCAACATAGTAGAGAAAATATAACCTGATTATTATAGCTACATTATTGCTGTGTTTGACAGAGAGAGGATAATCTTTAACCCTATGAATCTTAAAACCTCCTAAGAGCAGACCCAGCTGTTGTTGCTCCAGAAAATGCAATAAAAATCTTTGATTATTCAGATAACTAATTTAAATTATATAAACAGAAGGTCAAATCTAGAGATTTTTAGTCTCAGAAAAATGGAAAAGATACCAAAGGGAAGCTGACATAAAAATGAGGAAGAAAGCTTTTTAACTAAAATTCTCATCCCTTCGAAGCCCTAATATTTGAAGCCATGAATATCAACCTGACATCATGATTTGTGGCTGTAGTATTTTCCCCCTTCTCTATTCAACTAGGAAAATTTGAGCTGGCCATTCATCTCAATCTGTGTTACGGGGGCTCCAAACCCTGTTGAATTATTGCTGAATTTATACATAAGTCATTGAGGTTGACCAAGGAAGACAGACCAAGGAGCACATTTTCAATGTCTACACCAAGGAAATTAATTTAAGATATAAGATCAAACATATAGGGTTGAATTTTTTGGACATTCAGAAGCTATGAAAATCTCATCCCAAAAGCAAAAGAAGGAACTAAACCTAGACGCATTCCATCTTTACCTGACAGAGAAATTTATGATTGCCTTGAGATGAAAATGTCCTTGCCTCTTTGCTATTTGTCTATATCTTTTTTTCCCTAATTGTATCTGGGGTTCATTGTATCAATTACCATCAAGCTATTTTTTTCTTTATATTTCATATTATCATAAATTCATGAGACTGGAGAAGACCTTGAGAGTCTCAGTTTTATCTCTCCTTCTCCTCAGACAATATTCTTTCTTCACAATCACAGGCTGCAAAAACTGTTCAGAGTACTCAGTGAAGTGTTCCACATTTGTTAGCACCAGATGATGTCACCCTCCTTGTTTCTATAGCTTTTTACAGAAATATTTTATCCTTTGAGATCTTCTTGGGAATCTTCCTATCTTTTGATAAAAATTTATGTTGTGCTACATGAACTCATAGACTTATTACTTGACTTTATTTCACTTTAAATGCATTATTTTATTTTTATCCTTTTGAATATGTATTTGCTTTGTACTTTGTTTTTAATAAATTTGCCTTTATATTTTTCCTCCTTCACTCAAAAACTAGAATCTAAAAGCCTCTTGTCTATTAATATTTGAGAATCTAGAGATTACCTTTTATTTCAGAATAAAAAACAAGCTTAAATTGTCTGTATCTATATTATCAACTGTCGATCTATCTATCTCCAAATTTTATATTTTATACTTTGGTTTTATTGTCATCACTTCTGTTGCCTTTCCAATTTAATTAATACTATTAATTCCCTACTCTGATAGACAACGTAACACTACAGGTTGAAATCATAGAACAATTAACCCCCAGGAACATTGCAGTTATGGCCCCCGGTTTCAATATGCCACAAACACCAATCAATTTAATTTGAAATTAATTTGGCTTTTTCTAGTTATTTGAAAACACCAACAGTTGTCGGTTCCCTTCAGTGAACTAAATGTGAATAGTTATCATCCTGCAAGCATTTCTCCTGAGGTGAAAGAAAATGTGAGCTCTTATCATAGGTACCCTCACCACCCTTGCCCACAACCTTCTGAAGACCTGACCCTAAGTGTATTTGAAAGATATTTTACCATCCTTTCTAGTAGATAAGAACTTAAATTTAATTACAGTAAGTCCAAAATTATAGCTTTTGGGAAAGAGTCATATACTAAATCCAGGTTTATAGATAACCATAAAATTGAAAAAGTTGGAACTTAGACCTAACTTAGAACTGACTTTTAATACCAAGTTATTGAGTAGTCCATTTAGATTAAGGGAAAAAGTGAAATTTTTTACTCATGGATTACAATCTTCTTTGAGCTTGGTAGATTATTTTCAAGTCTCTTTTTTTCCTTCTAAACCTACTATAAACCTTAGTGTAAAATGTTTTACATGTATTATTGGCCAAGATAATAAAAATGCTTAAATGCATTTCAGAGGTATTTATCAAATGCACTGTTCCTAATCTAATATTCCACAGATTATAAATAAGTAAAATATGGTCAGCCAGGTTTTTGTTTTGTTTTGTTTTCTATCTTGTTAAATGTGAACATCACAATAAAGGCCTTTTATATTTTGTTCTTATTTATGTTATTAAAATTTTATTTTAATATGCTTTTTTATTTCTGAAGTGTGAATTCTTTTACATTCCAATGGATATTAATATTCTGTGGGAAATAACATGTAAGTAAAACTGAAGAAACATTTACTAGAAAGTGAAACAAAATTCTGTAAGATCATTTTCAGAACAAAAACTAGGCAAACTTTTGACTTTCAATCAAATGCTTTATTTTTATTTTTCTATCTGCTGGACCTAGCCTTTTTGAAAATTAAATTTTGAACATTGTTCTTCTGCCTTTCCTTTTATTGTCACTTTCTTTCATCTTCATCTCAATTACGAAAACAAACACTAATTGTGTGAATTACATCCGTCCCTCCCTTCTGTTCAAGGATGAGTTTGGTTTTCATCTTAACATGGATCAGCAAATATCATTGTATTTCAGGAAATTAAATATCTCATTACAAATTAATACAATGGCAATTTGCTTAATTGAGGATACTTTGAAATAGTTAATTGGAAAGGTGCTTTCATACCTTATCTTATTTACAATTCATACCTACTGATATGATTTGGCTGCATCTTCACCCAAATTTTATCCTGAATTGTAGCTCCTATAACCCCCACGTGTTGGGAAAGGGACCCTGTGGGAGGTAATTGAATCACAGGGGCGGGTTTTTCCTGGTCTGTTCTCCTGGTAGTGGATAAGTCTCATGAGAGCTGATGGTTTTATAAAGAGCAGTTCCTCTACACAGGCTCTCTTGCCTGCTGCCATGTAACACATGCCTTTACTCCTCCTTTGCTTTCGGCCATGATTATGAGGCCTCCCCAGCCATATGGAATTGTAACTCCATTAAACCTCTTTTTTTCTTCACAAATTACCTAGTTTCAGGTATGTCTTCATAGCAGTATGAAAGTAAACTAATACACCTACACGACAAGGTAGGTATTATTACTCCCCTTTAGACAGATTAGAAAATCTAAGTATATTGAGATTTATCATTCTTCCCTTATCTTTATTGTATGAAAACCCTCAGGCATCTTAGAATAGACGAATTTTACTCAAGCTTTTCTTGAACAAAATAATTTACATAGGATTTGAAATGTAGACAAAGTTGCTAACCAGATATGAATGTAACTTCTACATCCTTAAATACTTCCTTGTTATTTAAAGTGAGTTTGGTCCTCTCTTTACAAGTTCAAGAGCTTAGTTTCAATATACTCAGAAAATGATCAAACTAGACAGTCTGGTATGAGAATCCATTCCAATTAACTATTTCAAAGTATCCTCAATTAAGCAAATTGCCATTGTATTAATTTGTAATGAGATATTTAATTCCTTGAAATACAACGATATTTGCTGATCCATGGTAAGATGAAAACCAAACTCATCCTTGAATAGAAGGGAGGGAGGGATGTAAACATTACATTCGTGTTTGGTTAACACCAATCCTACTGTTCAATCACCCTCCTCTGAGACTCATCTTAGGCATCCAGCTGTCTGTTTGTTAAAGAGATTTACTACTTATTGTTTCCTCTGACCCCAAGGGGTTTCTTATCCTTATTACATTATTTCTTAAGATACATCTTTAACATCATCCCAATTAGGTTACCTCTTTAAGTAATTTTTGTGTTTCTTTCTTCCATATATCTTTTTTTCTCCATCAGCTGAAGATTATTTTTCTGTTTTTCTGTATCTATAGTAATGTCCTTTACTTTCCACTCCTAATATTTTCACTCTAGCAAGAAATGTCATATATCTTGCCTAGGAAGTTTTAATAGTCTAGGAACTGGAATATTTAGTAAATTTTCAAAATGTTTATACTTTATGTTTCAGCATATTTGCCCATTAGTCAAATTTACCCAATTTCAACTTATGCCTGAAAGGTTGAAAGCAACGGTTCATGACCAAACTGTACTTCATGGTTTTCAGTAACATTTGAGTTTAAAGAGATTGCCTGCACTAGGTATATGCTATAAAGAAATGCAGGTTAAATGGAAACTTTGTCATTTATTTAATTTTAGACAGTTTAAGAGTAGAATCAATGATGCTTTATCTCAATTTCCACTTAAAACACCTAATATTGTTCACTATTCAAAGAATTTTACAATTAAATTTAGTTACCCTTTTAGTCAGACACTATAGGCTCTTTAGAACATTGTTGTTGATGAGTTTAGTGCACTAAATGTTCTTTATAGTTCTCCAAGTAAATATTTGGGAAGAAAATACTGCTGAGAAGACACAGAGCATATGTGAGGAACTGACATGGGCAAGCTCTGCTTTGGGTATCAAAATGCTTACAGTTAGTGCTCAGATACAGGGCAGTTTCACCAATGAATCCAGGAAAATAGAATGAATATTTGGCATCTTTCTTTCCAATCTGCTTCAGAATATTTTATTCATGGTATGGACAATCTGAATTTTTTTCGTTAAAGTGATGAAATCTCACTGTACACAAACATAGGGAATTATAACTTGTCAGCTAATTAAAAATATGTCAAACTAATAAGAGCACCCTCTCTTACAAGCACATATGGAAAAACTCTTCTTGAAAATGGAAGTTCTACTGTATTAAACCAAAGAAAGATTCCTTACTTGAAGAACTTTGATTTTGTGTTGAAAGCTCCATAAGACTCCTCCTATATGATATTCTTTTCTTTTGTTCATGCAAATTGATGGGGCACATGAGAATTGTGTTACATGTATAAAATGCATAGTAATCAAATCAGGATATTCAGGGTGTCCATCACCCAAACACAGTATGTTTTTGTTGAGTTATTCATTCTACTCTGTTATCAAACATTGGATTTATTCCTTCCATCTTACTGTATGTTTTTACCCTTTAACTCATTTCTTTTCATTCTCCTCACTCCCCTCTTCTCACCCTTCCCAGTCTCTGTTATCTATTTTTCCACTCTCTACCTCTACATGTTCAAAATGTTTAGCTCCCACACATAAATGAGAACATGCAATTTGTCTTTTTGTGCTTGGCTTATTTCACTGAAGATAATGACCTCCAATTTTATCCATGTTGCTGCAAACGACATGATTTCTTCGTTGCCGGTTTCCGATGGCGGGGTGCTATGCTCCTCATCTTCAAGGCTCTCCTCTCCATTGGAAAACTCTTGAGCTACCACTCCACTGTATGTTAGCAGTTCCTGGGCCAAATGTGCTGTTGATGTTGTGAGTTGTCTCTGCTGCTTTATGACCCATTTTGAACTCGAATAAGAAAGTTACTGAAATTTGTCTAGTGTCTAATATCATTTCCATAGTCTAAAATAAACAGAATAAATAGCAAGTAGTTACTAGCAAAAAAAACATAAAGTGAGAAATGCGTATTAAAATGATGTATAACATAATCACATTTATTTAAGAATGTATTCCAATATCAAACAGCAAATTTCAACAATGCAATAACCGCAATTACTTTTGCATCAACCTAATGCAAAATCTAAACAAATCTTCCCAATGCCTAGTCTTTTTTGGAGGCTAGTCAATGAAGACTGATCGCAGAATAATGATGATGATGATGATGATGATGATGATGATGATGATGATGATACAGTATATAGCTGAAGCTCACGTAGGGGGAATATTCAACAGGATGCTGGAGACAAGGTGACTGGCAATATATGCAGGAGCTCTTTTTAGTTCTTGAAGCATGCCCTAAAATGCCTCCAGTTTTATTTTTTCTTTACATTCAGAACCTTATAAAACCAAATAAAGTATTCTTGAAAATATATAAAGTAACATTAGCAAATAAAGAGAACAGCTTATGAAAAAAATGTTTAGTGGCAAATTCCAAACAAAATATGGCTATAATTATAAGGTGGATCTGAAGTTATTTCCTCCTAATCATTTGAAAATATTTCTAAAGCAAGCAATAACTAGGGTTTTCTGTGTCTTAGTCACAGTCTGAAATGTTTTCCCTTTTTATCATTCTGTTCTTCTCACCCACATACCCCAAGCAGGAATCAATTACTTCTGACTGTTGTCTGATATCAGTTGCTATATCAACAGTATTTTAGATTCTTACTACAATTAAACAAAAGTTAATATTTTAAATATGAAGTCTTTTACATCATCTTAGCATAAATTGACACATTTCTGCTCTTACTTAATGGCTCTGTCTATGAACAAAAGGCTTTGAACTAATCTCTGCAAATTAAAGATTTTTTTTTTTTTTTGAGACAGAGTCTCGCTCTGTTGCCCAAGCTGGAGTGCAGTGGCATGATTTCGGCTCACTGAAAGCTCTGCCTCCTGGGTTCACGCCATTCTCCTGTCTCAGCCTCCTGATTAGCTGGAACTACAGGCGCCCGCCACCACTTCCGGTTAATTTTTTGTATTTTTTAGTAGAGTCAGGGTTTCACCGTGTTAGCCAAGATGGTCTCGACCTCCTGACCTTGTGATCTGCTCACCTCAGCCTCCCAAAGTGCTGAGATTAAGGTGTGAGCCACTGCACCCAGCCTGCAAATTAAAGATTCTAAGAGACGCAAGTGAATGATGTCTTCAAATATAAGCAGGCTGGACAAATTTCCTGGCCTGTAAAGGCTGTCCATTGCACTAGGGCATGGTATGTTACAAACCTCACTGGGCTGGGCAAGCAAACCAATATATTTTGGAATGTGTGCTGTCTGCAACAACACCATTATTCACAAGTCTTTTTTCCCGTGTACATCTCCCACTAGCAACTACATTAGGCTACTGCCTCCAGGACTCAAACTAAACAATTTGCAAGATGATGTTTTCCCATGGCCTTATTATTACATGCACACTAGACAATGGTTGTAAATAGAGTGGTGATATAAAATGTAATTTTATGTGTAAATGAGGGATACATAGGATCTCTGGGCAATAACTTAAAATATTTTGTGGAAGTAATTTGCACATTTGGAAATAGGATTTTGACATACATGTAAAGTAAAAAGGTACTTTGAAAACCACAGTCGACAGGATATCATGATGGAGGATGTACAGGGAGTACAGATTCTAGACATTTTTCTTTGGAAATACGTTGGTGTGATTTCACAAGGTGATTCATCTTAATTGTGATTACCTTCCAATGCAGACAGAGAATGATTTTCACATATATTCTCTAAACATTCTTTTTAAATAAAATAAATGCCTTTCTCTTGCTGTCTTTTAACCTGATTTTTGGGTCACATCAAATATCATATTCAGGTAGTATTTTCACTTTGAATGTAAAAGCAATCATATAATTGGTGGGGGGGTGGTGACAAGGTGAAGTAATCAGAAACGGGATATTTCTATTGAGTTCTAGATGTACCACAGCAGTGTGTGGAGTGACCATATTAAAGAGAACACTTGTAGTGTTTTAAAGTATGAAAAAATGATAAATATCTCATATAAAGATCAAAAATCATCTTCAGAGGGAAAAATGCTGAGTTGTATCCGCTCTGTTGTGCTTTCAAATAAATCCCCCAGTCAATTTATCAAAACATTTCTAAAGACTGTTTTGGTGCTTTTCTAGAGATTGTACTGACCTTTCAGATTTAAATTTAGTTTTCAGCTTTAAAATTAGTTTTGAAATTATGTGTTAACTAATTTGCAGAATGTCTAAGGAGACATTTAATTCAAAACATTGTACTAAGACATTCAGAGTAAAAATATAATTGTATTTTTTATATTGTCTTTTCCTTTGACATTTCAGGAAAATCCATGTCTTCAATACAATCCACATTCTGCAAGAAAGGATAGTATGCCTTCTCAGTAATTTATCACTTTCTGTATGATGGAAAGGCTCATTTTCTAAAAGAAATATCAGAAAAGTGAAGGAAAGCACTTTGTACATTATTTCATCATTTTATCAAGAACAAAAAGAATGGTTTAATACTTCCTGTAATTCCACTTTCTCCTTCTGCATACAAATTAAGTTGCACAAGTTCAAGATTAACAGATCCTAATTGAAATGCTAAAAGACAAATATACAGTGTAATTATCCAGTTTGAAGTTTAACATTTTTGAAGATATTTCTATGTGAAAAAAAAATCTGTTCAGAGACTTAACGCATGTCATATTATAGAAAGAAATAAGCACTGAGTTTTCTAGATATTTTCAGTGCCTAACAAAATATGATATTTTATCTTGACTTTGTAACCAAGCACCATATTTTTTAGCAGATGCCATTTCTCTTCAGATTACTCTATCCCATTATGAATTACCTCTATTGGGAAGAAGGCGGGGAAAATATTTTTGTTAAAATGTAAATCTATGCACCTGAAATACACTATATTATGAATACAATAAAAAATTACACACATGCAAAATCTATCTTTGCCAATTTGAAAAATAATCAAACCTTTAGAGCAGAAATACTGAGGCCTTAGTAGACATCATAAAACCATTAGAGTGGTATGTTTATACTTCCAAAGGTGGCATTCTCCTACCCCAATGAACCCTTTCCATATCTGCAAACAATAATGACAGAAATGTAATTGAAATATCCATAAAATGTTATGTTTTTTCTTATAGGATTGTTAAAAAGACGTTTTAGGCTACAGTGCTGCTAGAAAGCGCTATCATGTTGCACATACCAAGGCTTCTAATTAGACTTGTCAATCACTGATTGATTACCACCAAAAGATGAAAGAGCAATTGCATCCCAGCAATTATATTATCCTGAGGGTACAAAATGCAATGTTCTGCTCTCAGCTGTCAGCAAGATTTCACTGAATGAAGGTCTGTTCTATCACCACAGGCTGTTCAAAGGCCCTTCTGAGAAAGAACCTAAATATCCCTTAAGTTCCAAAAATACTGTTACTCAGAAAAAAAAAGTAGTCAAGTAAAATTGACTAAATTTAATTGATGAATGAGAAAATTATCTCTGTAGCCTCGTATTGTGTAAATTTAGAAAAATGTAGTTCATGGAAACACACAAAAGTACTGTTTCATACTTTATATGCTTCCTTTCTCCTTTCCCCTTCCATCACTCTGTCTCTCCCCCTCCTCTGTTTTCTCTCTCTCTCTCATGCATGCACACCTTCACTTCCGTGAACAGATACATGTATTTTCTTTTTGATGAATTAAAGTTTAAAAATATTCAGTGAATACTTATATTTCTATGCATATTCTAACAATGCAAGTATTTTTCTCATTTTCCTGAGAACAAAATATTGTCAGATTAATAATTATTTAGTAATGACTCAAGAATAAGTGCCAAATATTATTTTGCATTCCAAAATATGCTACTTTGGAATAATAATGTTTCCTGGAGCATCATTTTAGATGTCTCTTTCACATTCTAAAGTCAAAATTATGGACAAATGTGGTTAGAAACTCAACAGGCATAATGACTGTTGTAGTTTCAAATACTCTGGGAAAAAAATAAACAAACAGGCAATTGATTTGGAATAGACTTGAAACCTAAGTTAGAGTCTTATTTTGAATTTAGATCTTTTGCTTTTAGCTTTTCCAATAAAAAATATTCCATGACATTTCAGTTACTATTGCTGCCAGACAAACCACACAAAACTTGGAGTTGAAAGCACACCATTTTCTTGTGCTCAGAATTCTGCAGGTCAAAAATTAGGACAGGGCACAATGGAGCTAGCCTGTCTGCTTCACAACGTCTGAGACTCACCTGGGAATATTCCAGCGGGGAACTACATTCCTCTAGAGCCTTCTTCTCATGGCTTTCTGACACCAGAGTTAGGGTGACTTAAAGGACAGGCTCAGCTGAGGATATAAACTGGAGCACCTACACGAGGCTTTTTCATGTGGTTTGGGATTCTCACAACGCGATGGCTGGCTTCCAGGAGAAAGAGTCATGAAAGTGAGCATCCCAAGAAGCTGCATAGACTTTTATAAATGAACACCACTGACACAGGATCATCTGTGCTGGGCTCTACTGGTTGAAGCAAATACAACCCCATCCATACTGGTGGCAAGAAAACATGAAGCTACCTCTCATGTGAGAAGGGTCAAATAATTTGCTATTATTGTTTTTTAAAGCCACCAAAGTTTGTCTTTGGTCACAAGTTATTTATATTTATTACGTCTACAAAATAGATTCAGATGTTCCCAAGACTCCCCAGATGTCTCAACTTTGTATGTAATTGAGTTCAAGTTCAAGGTCCAAGATTCTGTCATCTGAATCAGGTCCAGATATGAATAAGTTTCCTTGGTGTGATCCCTCTAGTACAATTTTAGTCCTTGAGTCCAATTCCTCTCCATCTGAAGATGGGAGAACTAAAGAACCAAACTACACTGATGGAATAGGCATAGGATAACTACAGTGGTAGTGCAGCTCAAAAATAAACGGTTGGGAGAAAGAGAAGAAAAGGACCGGAATTAATTACACAATGGTCACTGATCCATAGCTTTTCTGAAATCCAGACAAGTATAAGTTGCTGATTTCTAAATTAGTGACCAGTCCTATTTTCTGGCTGTCAGCCTTAGAGTTATCTGTGCCTGTTACCTCCCACTCTGGGCTCTTGTTCTGTCTCCTGAGTTTTGTTTTGTTTTGTTTTGTTGTGTTGTGTTTTGTTTTTAATGTATGCCCTGTTTGCAGCTGAAAAAATATTTCAACCTGATTCTGACTTGGAAAAAGCAAAGGGTCCAAAGTTGTTTTTTAAATTTTGTATTGTCTGTGTGCCTTCAAGTCCAAGTTTGTATAAAAATTATAAAACTTTGTGTGTTTCTTGTGTGCTGATCTATCATCCACTTTATTGGACAAAAGCCACACCTAAAAGTCTATTCTCTCTCAAAAACTCTGTAAAGCTTCTGTGAGATAATACCTTAAGAGTCTTAGAACCCCTAGTGCTTATTTAACAAGGCAGGTCTGAGAAAGACCTTTTATATACTATACTTTCATATATACACTTATATATATATATATATATATATATATATATATATATAAGGTGGTGTCTCAGAGACACCACCTTAAACCTTTCAGAAGTCTTACAAAAGATGTTACAGTCATCCTTTGCTTCATTTTTATCTCTAAACCACATATTTCTCACAGCATCCTGGATTTGATCTTTGCCTGAAGTCTTTTTGTTATATGAAATATTCTGCTAGAGTTACTGGAAGTGGTGGCCATAAAAGTGTATCACTCAGATCTCCTGTGAGCAGAAGCCAATGGATGGATAATCCCAGCTGCTGCACTCTGAAGCCACCAGGTACGTGATGAGCCCATGTTTTCCTGGGCTGCTCACAGTGAACAAGTGTGGCAAGGACACTAAGTAAATGGCTTTCCTGTGAAGTGTAGGATTCCTTCAATAGGAAATTTTTACCTATGGACTCCCCATCAACCTAGCAGAATTCTTAGAACTGTGCTGCAGTGTGAAATCTGCCTATCCAAAACTCTTTTCTTCCCTCTCTCCTTTACAGTGGATAGATCTGCATCACAAACCGATAGTTTTCCCATCCTCCTTTGGCTTCCTCATTCTTTTCCCTCACGGCATTTACTCCAGTAAATCTCTTGGACATGTAATCCCCTCTTGCCATCTGTTTCTTAGCGTACCTAATACAATGTTCTGGGGAGTAAGAATTATCATAGTGGAGAAGGCTAAGTAGGAACCTCTGAAACTGTCCCACCTTTCCCTACCATGATAATAAATCAAAAACAATATGATACTGTGTGGTAGACAGAGTTTGGAGTCATCATTAATGTCCTAAAGTATATAGGAGTGAGGATCCTATCATATCTCCATTTAATTCACCAGTTCAGCCCCAGTAAAACTTTGATGGATCCTGGATATGACTATAGACATTACAGATTGCAACTGCTACTATGCCAGATATAATATTATTGCAAAAACACATTATTAAGACTTCATGACATTGTATGTGGCCACTGATTTAGAAAATGCTTTCTTTTCCATTCAGAATAGAAAAGTATATCTAACAGTTTGCATTCAGGTGGGGTAGACAACAATATTTATTTATAGTTTTGCCTCACTTTTATGCTGATGTTCTCATGCTCTGTCATGATATGGTCTGAAGAAACCTGTACCACCTGGACATCCAAAAAAACATTATACAGATCATTAGACTGATTACATCACGCTGATGAACAAAATGTAAAAGAGGTGGCTAGTATGCCAGAGGTCTTGGTAAAGACACAAGAGCTTCAGAAATTGAGATATAAGTGCTGAAAATTTAAAAACTAACAGAGGAAATAAAGAATTCCCTGGCACATGAGACTTGGAATGCTAAAATTAGGAAAGTCTTAGACAAACTGGTGTGGTTGGTCACTGGATTTGGGTCATAAAATCTGGGCAATCGTATGATGATGGAGATGTCAATGTTAAAGTAAAAGCCAGGATAGGGCTCATGGCAAGTCCCAGTGCAGACTCTTGGAATTCTAGAAAAAGATTATAACATTTCTAGCAGAGTATGATATACCATTTGAGAAACAGATACCAGAGTGTTACCTAGCATGGTAGAAATAAAATTCTTGACCTTGGAATACAAAGTGACCATGCATCTGAAGCTTTTTATCATGAGTTGAGTTCTGTCAGATCCAAGTTATACAGAGTCAACGGATAAACAGGCTAAGCAGTAGTTCATTTTAAGTTGGAAATAGAACATCTAGATTTCAGACAGAACAGGATTAGAGGACATGGTATACTGCATGAGCAGGAAGCCCATACCCTCACATCACCCCCATATTTGCAATAACACCTCTGTTCCAGCTTGTACTATGGCCATCAGGGGACTTTGTAAGAACAGCTGAAGAAGGAAAAAAATCCAACCTTGATTTATGCATAGGTCAGCTTGGTACATAGATGCAAACAAAAATTGGATAACAATGGCATTACAGCCACATTCATGGGTGCACATGAAAGACAGTGAACAGAGAAAATCTTAATGGACAGAAATTTTAGTGATATACTTGCCCACCTACTTTTGAGAAGAAAGTGATGGTATGGGACAAGAATATGTACAGATTCTTGGGCAGAGGTCAAAAAATGACCTGACATTCTCTCTGATCAGAGGCTTACTAGGGAAGTGATTGAAAGATCAGAGACAAGGAAGCCTGTGGTAAAAGTATCTATAGAGATGGGCATGCAAGATTGAGCACAGGATTTGGAGGGTTTTATACTAAACTTTAATGCTGACCAGAAAGCATCTATTATGGAAAAGGCAGTGAAAAATGAGGGATATAAAATTACTTGGCCATTTGACAATAGCAAACCTTTGATCGTTAGGCACCCTGGAACAACATGATGAGCTCACGAATGGAGTGGCCAGGGTGGCAGAAATGAAAGTTACATATGTGCTCAAAGGCACAGACTCACACTTAAAAAGGCAGATTTAGCTACTGCTGCCTCTGAATGTCAAGCTTATCGACAATAGAGTCCAATGTCTAGTTGCCAATATTATCATTCCTCAAAAAGAGAAACTGGACCATTTTTTGTTTTGCTTTTGTTTATGAGATGGAGTCACGCTCTGTCCCCCAGGCTGCAGTGCAGTGGCGCGATCTCGGCTCACTGCAACATCCGCCTCCTGGGTTCAAGCAATTCTCCTGCCTTAGCCTCCTAAGTAGTTGGGATTACAGGCGTGCACCACCATGCCTGCTTAATTTTTGTATTTTTAGGAGAGACGGGGTTTCACCATGTTGGTGAGGCTGGTCTTGAACTCCTAACCTCGTGATCAGCCCGCCACGGCCTCCCAAAGTGCTGGGATTACAGGTGTGAGCCACTGCACTCAGCTGACAAACCAGACTCTTGAAGGCAAGTCAACTGCATTGGACCAGGTTTTTCCTCTTAGACATATAGACCTACTATGAACAAGGATTTCCCTTTCCTTCTATAAGAGCCTAAACCAACCCATTATTCAATTTCTCATGGAATACTTATAGAATGATTTAAAGCTAGGAATCTTATACGGGATAATATCTTACCTGGGGATCCACATCAGTGGTGGTGCTGGAGGGGACTTATGACCATGGCATCTATGGGTTTTGTGGCATGCCACACTCTCCAGAGCAGATGGACGAGTAGAATGCAGGAACAGCCTTCTAAAACATAGCTCAAGTCCTGTCTTGGAGGAAACACTGAACAGGTAGACTGCACCATCCATCATCTGGGAGTACTTGGGATTTCTTGTGTCTAGGAGCCAGTAGGTGAAAAGTGGAGTCACCATCTTCCTAGTTTACCCTGATTAGAAGGAGGTAGGGCTGCTTTCACGCAGTAGAACATGGGGAGGAGATAGGTGTGGAATTCAGGTGATCAACTTGGGCCTTACCTGGCATTTCTTCATTTCATTGTAACTGTGAGTACATGTAGCAAGGTATGGTTGCCAAGAGTTCAGCCCCTCAGGAATGAAGTTTTGGACACTAGTTAGTCTGCAAGAGCAGACAGGGAAAAGCTGAGAGCGAGGGGGCATTTAGAATTAATAGTGGAGGAGGAAGAGAATGAGTGTTGCTTATGGCTCCACAATAAGGTGAAATGTTGGGGGCTGTAGTTCACACCACTAGCCTCACACCTCTAAGTTCACTCTCAGGAAAAGAGGCCCATGGGGACCTGCTGCTCACTGTACACATGTAGAGAAGTATATATGTACAGCAGAAGGAGTGGACTGGCTAAAGAGTGGTGGCTAAAGAAATGTGACTCCGATGTTCTGTCATAGGGACTCTAATTGACAGATGACCTCAGCTGCTGCATCCTGAAGCTATCAGCATTTTTGTACCACAGTCTTGATTCCCATAGAGCAATTTTTACCTGGCAAAAATTTCTTAACTTGCTATTGTCTGAGACTCCATCTATCCAACCCTCTGCCTACCCCGACACCGTCATAGGTGTCATACATGCGTTGGAGTCTGCCCGCTCTGCCTCTCTCCCCAGGCTCTCTCTCCTTTTTTACCTCACAGATATTTCCCCCTATTCTCACATTTTCTCCCCAATCTCACCTTCTTTGGAATGATAATTAATATGCTTGTATATGCCATCTTTTTTTTGGACCATTCAGATATTACATAGTTCCCCCTATAAATCTGTTTATTTCTGTCTTGATACTTGCTTCTGAGAAGACTTATACCAATGCACAGGGAATAAGTTGTCTGTTAATGCCAGGAAGTCCTGACTTTTAAATAGTTTTCTCTGAGTTCCTCTTGAAAACTAAACAAGATCTTTAGCTCATCTGTCTCTATTTCTCACTTTAGGAATGCACAACTACAAGAAAGCAATTGACACTCGTTGAACATGTCCTTGGGAATCCACTTAGATCTGTGAATTCATGGGGTACATTGCCTATTTTCCATGTTACTGCTGATGCCAGTTGTGCTTAACTCTCCACCATTACTTACCCAGAACTTTATTTTCCTCTGGTTTCCAATAAAGGCTCTCTCAATTTCCTTTAAGCCCTCCCAAAGCCTCCTCAATGCCCATTCAAGTATACACATATGACCCAGCCCCAAAGCCAACAGCATGTTTAAGAATTTTCTTTACATTTTAAATTTTTCGTGTTTTTTTTTCAATTTCATTTTTGTTCATTGTCTTTACCCCACTTCAAGTTACCAAGTTCTATTCCAACTACTATTGCTACCTAAGAATCCTATCTCCGACCAAAAGCATACACAAACACCGTTGTTCATGCATTCACTTCTGCTCCATCTAGTGTTCAAAGTCATTCCCAAACCCGTCTAGTTGTAAGAGGGAGAGTACATGAACCCCACAGCACAAGAGAAAATGAGCCAACCATTTTGCAGCCATTTATTAAAACTTCCACAAGTGATATTCACCCACTGATTACCATTCTTAAAATATGTAAGTTTAATGAGCAAAAAAATGTGTGAAGCTGAGATATTAACCACTTAGGGAATTTTTTCAGATACCTTGAAACCTGTGAAAGTACTCACCAACGCTTCCTATAGGTAGGATTCCTCCTTCTATGACTTACTACTACTTTTTTTCTGTATATAAGAATAATTATTTCTAAAACAGGTTCTCTGCTGTCCGGTGACATAAGTCTCTTCTCTGCTAATGAGCCTACAAGCATTTCCCATTGTCTGTTAGCTCAAATCCAATTTTTTTCAAACACCCCTCAATTTGCCTCTGCCTTGAGTTTTGACTCTTAACTTCCCCTTCTCCTCAAAGTCAATTCTGTATTCCAGAAAATTCAGTCCTCCCTGTATGCCTTCATAGTTTGAGTCCTCATCACTTTTCCATTTCTGGTGGCATGGAATTTATCTTTCTTCCCCATCAATCCAAATCCTATGTTTGCTATAACAAATGGATGATATCTAACTTTTCCCAAAAGACTGGCCTTACCCAACATCTCACAGTTTTCTTTCTCTTTTAATTTCTAAGTCTTCTAGACCATGTTTTTTTTTTTTTTTTCACTGTAGACTCTGTTAGATAAATGAGATTGAGAATTACATTCCCATTCGTTTTGTGTTACTTAAAATCTATTTCTGGATGGGTAAGTTAATTGTTTCCTTGGACATTTTTGTATGTTTGGTTTTTAAAAAATTATCTCTTTCGTGGTGTTGAGCTCCCTCAGATGTTTGCTGATCATTAGTTGTACGCTTTTCTTTTGTAACAGAATTCTCTCGTTCATATTCTGGGCTGTGCTGATGTCCCTGGTGGGCTGTGGCATTGTATTTCGGTCCTCAGCTTATTACTGTTGTGGTAAATTTCAGTTGGCTGCCTTTTTTTTCCTGCATATATATTGTGCAAATTCAGCATCTCTGAGAATTCTCCTGTATTTTGGGCATAGCTATGTGCTTATTAATCAGTTTTTATGTTTCTTTTTCTGTACTTTTGTAGATTTGGTGTGGCAAGCAGTGATTTCAGTATGTGCTCAGTCTGCCATTTTGACAGTGAAATTGTCCACTGTATACTTTACGTTGCCTTTAACACAATTGGCAAGACTCATATTTTTAACATCTTGGCTTACATTGTAGCTAAAAGAATATCTTAAATGTGATAGCAGCTCAATTAATGTTTTTTCAATGACAATTTAATGCCTTGGTTCTAACTTAGGGTTTAATTCTGACATAATCTTGGGAATATAATTTTAAAGTGAAATGAAACCATAATATCTCCCCAAGGATGTAAAATGTAAGAAAATATTCATAACCAGAAACGAATGTGGGAGTTAAGATTTGTTTCAGAGAAAAAAAAATACTGTTAGATTTAATCTACACTACTCTAGCCATTTCAGCTCAGACCGTGACTTATTCCTTCATTCAACAAATATTTGAGTAGCGTGTGGTTTTCGAGTGTTGTTCTGGGTGCTGAGTTATGGAAATAAACAAATAACAACAACAACAACAACAACAAAAACAGCCATCAAGGAGCCTATATGTGCAAAACCACTAAGGTGCATGTACTTCTTGTTTTCAAGGAGGCAGTATGGCTGAAACAGAAGAAGTGACAGGAAAGTACAAGATAATATGAGCAGAGAGGCGATGAAGGCAAGATTGTACAGAAAGTCTTAGATCATTGTAAAGACTCAGTCTTTTACTCTGAGCCATATGGGGGACCACCAGAAGGTTTGGGTAGAAGAGTGACATTATTTTACTTATACTTTTGCAGTGCCACTGCTGCATAGATGTCAACCAGCCATGTATATACAGAAACCAGAGTCCAATTTGGATGCCATTGTCATTATTTAAGCAGGAAATGGAGGTGGCTTGGACAAGGAGTAACAGAGATAAAGGTGGTGAGAAGTGGTCAAATTTAGGGCTACTAATATAAATGTGAAAGACTGAAGAATAAATTCATTTTGGAAATATGTAAGTCTCTATTTTTTAAATGTCCCACAATCAAGGCCAATTTTATGAACTAAAACCACAAAGGTAAAAAAAATAGAGTGCTCTAAAAGTCTCATAACCATAAGAGAATTTCTCCCTTGAATTTTAGAAGACATTTCAATCTTCCAGGCTTTATTAAAATGGAGGTGATTTGTTGCTAAAGGGACAAGTACTTCAAGTGATATCCTTCCCTAGCTCCTCTAGTAGTGCCCGTCACCTGAATTTAATTTCACTATGTCCTATAAGCAGCCATTCTCAAACTTTTTGGTCTCAGGACCCTTTTACTGTCTGATATGGATGTGCTTTGTCCCCACCCAAATCTCACCTTGAAGTATAATATTCTCCACATATCAAAGATGGGGCCAGGTAGAGATAATTGAATCATGGGGGCAGTTTTCCCCATATTGTTTTCATGGTAGGGAATAAGTCTCATGAGATCTGATGGTTTTATGAATAGGAGCTCCCCTGCACAAGCTCTCTTGCCTGCCACCATGTAAGATGTGACTGCTCCTCATTCACCTCCCACCATGAGTTTGTTGTTTCCCCAGCCATGTGGAATTGTGAGTTAATTAAACCTCTTTCCTCTATAAATTACACAGTCATGGGTACGGCTTTATTAGCAGCGTGAGAACAGACTAATAAACTGTCTTAGAAATTATTCTGGCTCTGATCAATAGTCAGAAGCAACACAGTAATTTTAACAGGGAAAATTTAATGTAAAGAACTACTACTGAGCTGTCATGGAGAATAATCATGAAGATGGAAAGATAGCACTAAAAGGCACTCTAGGACTGAGGGACAGTTCCCAAAGGAAAATAAACTTAGAAAAACAACAACAAAACAAAACAAAAAGCAATAACAACAACAAAAAACTGTGTTCCCAAGGATGGGGCTCAGACTTTGTAGAAAAAGGTTTGGTGATAGCCCACTGGATGATAGAGGACTTTGTTGCTTCCTGGGATGAAGCTGGTCCACAGTCCACAAGCAAGTGAAATGAATGTTCTAGGGTGCAGGTGACCTGAAGTTAGTGTCCAGGCCCTCACAGACTCAAAGCACCACTGCAGACACTGCTAAAACTAGGACCTGGACAGGTCTCCCTTTGAAGGAACCTAGCGCATTGTGGCCTGAGCCATGTGGAGTAAAGGTAGAGTGGTCTACTCGCCAGATAAAAGCATGATAGGGCCCCTGGTATGAGCGGGTGTGCACTAGGCTAAAGAGAGGATGTGGGGAGCAGTAACTTAGGTTGGGAAAACTCTAGATTTCCACAATGTCAGAGGTCCTGGTTTCACTGTCAATGCCTGAGTTGACTGTTGCAGAAAGCATGTTTTCTAGGAGCCTGGAAATGAAACCACACTAGAAGCAGACAGGCAACCCCAATCCCTCACCAGTGTCAGTGCAGTTCTCTTACACACAAAGGTTAACTTCTTGCTGATTGGAAAAAGTGAAACATGTAAAAGGCACAGTACCATTATCACAGAGCAGGCAAACAGGCTAAATTTAGAGCTGAGAGGTAATACATTAATAACTGGCACAAGGATCCCAAAGGAGATTTTGTTTATGTGGATGAAATCTACTATAGATTAAAACTTTAGAAATTTATAAAATACTTTATAAATTTTAGATTTGCAATAAGTCCGTTACAAGTCAACATATGTTCATATTTTATGAACAATAACTTTTTAAATTTTTTTATTTTATTATACTTTAAGTTCTAGGGTACGTGTGCACAATGTGCAGGTTTGTTACATAGGTATACATGTGCCATGTTGGTGTGCTGCACCCATTAACGCGTCATTTATATTAGGTATATCTCCTAATGCTATCCCTCCCTCCCCTCCCCCCTCTCCACAATAGGCCCCGGTGTAATGTTCCCCTTCCTGTGTCCAAGTGTTCTCATTGTTCAGTTCCCACCTATGAGTGAGACCATGCAGTGTTTGGTTTTCTGTTCTTGCAATACTTTGCTGAGAATGATGGTTTCCAGCTGCATCCATGTCCCTACAAAGGACACGAACTCATCCTTTTTTATGGCTGCATAGTATTCCATGGTGTATATGTGCCACACTTTCTTAATTCAGTCTGTCACTGATGGACATTTGGGTTGATTCCAAGTCTTTGGTTTGTGAGTAGTTCCGCAATAAACATACGTGTGCATGTGTCTTTATAGCAGCATGATTCAATAACTATTTTTTTAAATAGTACAAAGAGTGGTATTATTTTACAAGTTGAAAATTACTTTGATGACTGATTTAAGAGAAGACAATTGGATTCTCATATCTGCTTCTGCATTCAACCTGTTATAATATATTGTTTTGTTTGCAGTATATTTTAAAAAGTCAGTTTACCCTCAGAGATATGTACTTGCAGACTGGAGTAATATTTTAATAGCCTTATCATATGACTGTGGATAGTCTTCTTTGATATAACACGCAACATTGACAAGAAGTCTTTCCTTGAAGATTGGTTCTGTGTAATCTGAAACCATCAATGAACTCTTCATTTTCAATTACATAAATATGCACTGATAAATCTTGCATTTTGAACAAATGTTTACCTGCACGAGATTTTGCGACAACATATTGGTCATTTGCAAAATACTGGTTCACTCATTTATGCAGGACTCTTAAATGCAGGACTCTTAAATTTATACAGGACACACTTAATTAGATAACCCCTACAAAATCACATTCATTTAAGTACAAATAATCTCATCAGAAAAGTCATTAAATATTGTGAAACTGACAGGCTCACAGTGGCAGATAAAGTTTTCCAAAATGTTAATTTCCCCTTGAAAGTTCAAGTTTTATTCTTGGCAGCATTTGTCAGTTGCTTTCATCCGTTGTTTATTTTTGAGAAAATATCTTACAAATATGCAAGTTAAAATATTCATAGTTTATCGGTTTGTCATTCTTTTAAGTAAAAATGATGTTCTGTGAGGAAAAGCTGTTTGTTCAACCTCATAACTTAATCATATAGGGCTTTTCCTTTAGGCAACCATCATACTTCAGTATACAAGAGTATTTTATGCATGTTTTTTATTTTGTCATTCAGAATATTGAAAATGCATGCTCAAAATTAGGAATTTAATAAAATTAATACGGCTTCATTGAGGACATTCAGAAGTGAAATTGTGATTGTATTACTGAAAAAACGTGACTGAAAAATACAATGACTACTGGTATATGTCTTGATCCCTGCTGAAGCACCAGCCATTTTCCTCACCATTGCCTTTGAAGTGTCATTTCTCCCTTTTCTGAACTCCCTTAGCACTTTTGATGTACTTTAGTGTATGTACCTTTCTCGCCCTTGAATTATGATCATTTATGTGGCTGTAACCGGCCCATTCTCAAGCTCCCTAAAGTCAAGATTTATATTTGATTTCTTTTTATTTTCCAACTTTCCCACCCTCATGCAAATGCCTAACTCAGGGACTTCATATAGTAGGTGTGGAACTGCCCAGTGGGTTCTTTTGCTCGCTGCCCAGATACAGTGGATTTATCAAGATACAAGAATTGCAATAGAGAAAGACTTTAATTCATATAGAGCTGGGTGAATGGGAGAACAGAGGAAATGTATTACTCAAACCTGTTTCTCCAGAAATTCAGAGAGGGTCTTTTAAGAATAATTTGGCGGGTAGCAGGGCTGGGGAGTGAGGAGTGCTGATTGGTGAGGTCAGAGATTAAATCACAGGGGACTGAAATGGGTTCTTTTTGCTGTGTTCTTGATCCAGATTATCAGTCTGGGTGGAGCCAACTGATCCACCAGAATGCAACGTCTAAAAAATATCTCAAGCACAAATCTTAGGTTTTACAATGGTGATGTTATCCCTGGTCGCATTATGGGAAGTTTAGAATCTTGTGGCCTCTGGCTGCATGACTCCTAAACCATAATTTCTAAACTTGTAACTAATTTGTTAGTCCTACAAAGGCAATCTGGTCCTCAGGCAAGAAGGGGATTTGTTTCACGAAGGGGCTATTATTATCTTTGTTTCAAAGTTGAACTATAAACTAAGTTTCTCCAGAAGTTAGTTTGGCCTAGACCCAGAGATAACAAAGGCAGCCTGTAGGTTAGAAGTAAGATGGAGTCAGTTAGGTTAGATCTCTTTTGCTGTCATAATCTTCTCATTGTTATAATTTTTCCAAAAGTGGTTTCAGTTGTCTAATAAATATTTGTTGAATGAATAAATAAATTAACATTTTTTAAAGAAAAGACAATATTTATTAAAATCTTGTTGATATTTGTTCCTGTTAAGTCCTTCTGTACTTAACCTGCATACGAGGTCAGATTGCAATACATGTATGCATTGTAATTTATGCTTACCAGTATACAAGAGTAATCATTGGTCTTACAGGAATATATTTGCGTGATTTTATTTTAATTGTTGGTTTACTTCTCTGTTTCCCTTATGATAATGAAGCTCCTTGCAGGCAAGGCGTATCTTATTTTTCACTTTGAAAGCTCAGTGTCTAGCATAGTGCCTTAGATGTATGAGTCACTCAAAAATTGGTTGCTTATAAATAAAATGATAAAATAGAATGATTTTGGGATTAAAAAACTTATCACACATAAAGAAGACAGGAACTTTTCTTGTACGATGGTGTCCACTAAAAAAAATAAGCTATATTTTATAGGTTACAAAACATATCCACACAGAAGATTTTACTTGTCTTTATGATATACCATTAAAGTACAAAGCACAGAAATTGTTCACCATTTCTGTTACTTGTCATTGCTCCACATTTATGCTAATGTCATCCAGTTCTTTTTCCGATTTTGAACATTAACTTTAGATTGACTTTTGGCCGCACAAGACATGCATACACATGGATGAATCCATAATTAATTGAACATTTGGATGGCTTTACTATACTGTTAAAATTATAATAGAAACAATAGTTAACATTTGTTGACTATATACTACATATTGTGACAAATGTTAAATATTAATTGTCACATTTATCTTAACAACCACGTGAAGGAGGTATTATAAGTGCATTTTCCCATAAGGAAATGGAAGCAGAGAAAAATCAAGTTATTTACAGAAAGTGACACATTCAGCAACCAGAGCCAGGATTTGAACCCAAGTGAACTGACATCATCATTCTCTTAAATACTATAATATAATGTCACCCTCTCCACAAAGATAATCATAAAATATCATTAAAAAGACAATACTAGAGTAGACCTTATAAATCTGACACTGTTTAACCTTGTAACAGTTTGTAACTTCACATATGTATCACACAGATGAAGAAACAACATGCAGCAGGAGGCTCTATTGCCTTTAATAGCTTGTTTCACATGATGGTGTGGAATTAAATAACTAATAATTCGAATTCCACTGACATATATTGCCACTGCTCTTGTAATAGTCTATCAACACACAGAGTCCTCTCTTAATTCACCAGTAGTTTCTGGGAACCCCAGGGGATATAAAAAAATGCTCGCAAACATGTCTCTTTCCATCAGTTGTGGTGAACTCGTGTGTGTGTGTGTGTGTGTGTGTGTGTGTGTATTTGAGACAAGGTCTCACTCTGTCACCTAGATCAGTAAAATCATTGATGCTCACTGCAACCTCAAACTCCTGGGCTCAGGTGATCCTTCTGCCTCAATCTTCTGATATGCAGGGATTACAGGTGTACACACCATGACCAGCTGCTCTTTTAATGATTTGGTAGAAATAGGGGTCTCATTATATTGCCCGGGCTGGTCTCAAACTCCTGAGCTTAAATTAGTCGCCTGCCTTGGTCTCCCAAAGTGTTGGAGTTACAGGCATGAGCCATTACACCCACCCTGTGATCTTTAGGTAAAGGTGATTGCCCTCCATAATGTAAGTGGGGCTCATGAAAACAATTGAAGACCTGAATAGAATAAAAAGGCCAGCCTTCCTAAACTGGACAAAATACTCCAGCAGATTGCTTTTAATCTCTCTCTCTCTCTGGTTCTTTCAATCTCTCTCGTACACACACACACACACACACACACACACAAAATAGATAGATATAAATGTACATCTATAATATAGTAGATATACATATCTACTACATCTATTATATACATCTATAGTATAGTAGATATATAAATATCTACCATATATTTATAGTAGATATATAAATATCTACCATGTATTTATAGTAGATTTAAAAATATCTACTATGTATTTATAGTAGATTTAAAAATATCTACCATGTATTTATAGTAGATTTTAAAATATCTACCATGTATTTATAGTAGATATATAAATATCTACCATATATTTATAAGTAGAATATAAATATCTACCATATATTTATAAGTAGAATATAAATATCTACCATATATCAATAGTAGATATATAAATACATACTATATAGATGAATCTATTTACAGATATATAAATATATAGTAGGTATTATATCTATATATCCATATATTATCTTATGTATATCTATATATTATATATATGGATTTATAATATCCATAGATAAGTAATACCTATAGTAGATATGTAAATACCTACTATAGGTGCTCTTTCTCTGGAGAATGCTTAGAATGCTCATATCCCAGGCCCAGCTATCAATGACCTAACATGTCATGGCACCCAGGCTACTTGGTGATTTGTGACAAAATGGAGGTGAAGGCCACTGCTACTTATGCAGTGATTTGTTAGAGAGTTCCTTAAGCAGGGCTGTTTGTGGTCTTACGTTTTACAGAGATTTTTCTGTAGAGTATTTTTGCAGTTCTTTTTTCTCCACACAATCTATGGGAGTGGGCTGGAAGTCCCCACTATGGTGGAATCAGAATCATGACTCCCCTTCGACCATAATGACTCTGGCTTAAATAGTCGGCTATCATGCACAGCTACTTCTTCCCTTGGGATGAATTATCTTCCTCTGTTAGTGTCAGTTTGGCCTGTTATGTGATTTATTCAAGACATGCTCCAGACAATTTTCAAGTTGCATTCTTTCCCAAGGGTCTCTTCAAATGCCATGGAAGGGAATTCTCTTAGGAATGTACCACCAGGACTCTAAGGATGCTCACACATGCTTGAATACCAACAAAGGGAATGTTTCTGCAGTGTACTAGAGAAATATTTTGATAAGCGTAGTAATTCCCCTGGCATTCATACTCTGTGGAAAATCAACTCTTCTGTACCTTTCTACATTTTTCCATTTTACCCAATAAGCACACAACACTAAAAGTCCCAGTAACTTCATATACGGATATAAGAGGGACTGTAATTTTACTCAAATTTGTTTGTATAAAAAGAGTCCCTACATGAGGAATGAGGATATATTCCACCCTTCTATGAAGCAATGCTTTGGGATAAATGTACTTTGTTTGATCTGACCAGTAAGTGCATATGGTGACAAATGTGTAATATCTGAATGGCCCAAAAAAAGCGGGCATATAAAACCATATTATCATTTCAAAGAAGGTGAGACTGGGGAGAAAATGTGAGAATAGAAAAATATACAATCTACAATACTAAGTTCTATTTAATTTTTTGAGACAGTGACCAAGGACAACTAATTAGGGTTTAATGTTTAACTGAATAAGGTCACAGCTGTATTTTTGGCTTTCCTCCTATTATTAAGTCATCTATAAATGGTGGAATTTGGGGACCTGTTTTAAGATTAGAGGAGAAAATGTACTTAATATTGCAGGGGATAAAAAGAAGATTCTCTAGGCATTAAGCAACTTCATTACTACCTACACATTACCTGTCTTAAAACAATAACTGCTTAGTAAATGACTCAACCAAGCCAAATGTGCAAAGTGTGCAACAAACTTAAATAAATCAAAAGTCTTGCCTTCCATCCTCTGGTATTAAGAAAATAAGATATTAACATTGAGGATACAGAAAATACAAGGTGATGGAAAATTTACTACGGCTGTGGACACTAAGGGGTTTCAATATGAGCCAACCTCGATTATCTGTTTTACAAACAAAGACACCTCAATTATGTCCCCAGAGTCATATCTACTAGCCTGAAGGTTACCCTCTGGATGATTTCAGGAGGTAACAATGAGGCAGGTCTGCTTGTGAGTTAAGCTACATTTCTGCCACATTAATATTGGATGTGTCAGTATCTAACTGACTTCATGGAGACAGCACTTTCCTGTTACTGAATAACCTGCTCATTCTTAAAATCCCAAAATATTATTGTTAGAATTCTTAAGCAAAAACTATTAACTACAGTATTTCTCTTCTATTTTTAAAGCTGTTTTCTATTTTGTGTTTTAAAGCTTCTGAACATAAAAGTTACCCATTGAATTAAAACAAGTAAGTTTTCTAACAACAATATAGTGATAATATACTAATTTTGAACTTCTTAGTAATAGTGTTAATTTTGAATTAGGAAACAATGTACATTGATAAAATTTTTTAAATGGCATTGGATATGGCCTAATTATAAAGTTTCTTTTATATTATAGATACTATATATTTTCACATTGTTTTAGTACTATCTTATTCTCTTTTTACCTGAGTTAAGGGTGTTTAAGTATATCCCTTGCCTGTTGAAAAATGCTAAAAAGCATTATTTTGCTTTTCTGTATATATTCTCCAGTATTCCATGATTAAAACGGTATTCTCTTTCAAATATTTGGTTTTACTACACATAACTTACTATTAATTAATTTTGCAAAAATGCTAATCATTGGAAGGACTAGAAGTAAAAAAAAAAAAAAAAAATATGATTACATTTCTACAAATAGAAAATAGTACCAAAAGTCTTCCCCAGGACTTCAGAACAAAACCACTATTCTTATCTAACGTTTTCTCTCATCACGTTCCTTGTGGTATTTATTTATGGCTCATTAGAAATAATGCTATTATGATCTATGGCAGGCACTGTTTGTTGCTGAACAGCCAGCCATCCCTTTCCAGTTTTTCTTTGTTAATCTAACAACAGATTTACTCATACATCAGGTGGCCACCTGCATTAGAAAGATGAGCTCCCGCCTGTAATCCCAGCACTTTGGGAGGCCGAGACGGGTGGATCACGAGGTCAGGAGATCGAGACCATCCTGGCTAACACGGTGAAACCCCGTCTCCACTAAAAAATACAAAAAACTAGCCGGGCGAAGTGGCGGGCGCCTGTAGTCCCAGCTACTCGGGAGGCTGAAGCGGGAGAATGGCGTGAACCCGGGAGGCGGAGCTTGCAGTGAGCTGAGATCCGGCCACTGCACTCCAGCCTGGGCGACAGAGCGAGACTCCGTCTCAAAAAAAAAAAAGAAAAAAGAAAAAAAAAAAAAGAAAGATGAGCTCCCCTTAGACCTAGCTAGAGGGTGAATCTTGATTACTGAGTGTCATGACAATTCCATTCCTCTCAGACTTGATTGATTTAGATGAGATTTTATTATGCAATTCTAGAAAAGTACAGGGTTGAGAAAATCATGTAGGGGCTTCTGGAATGGGTTTCATCCATCTTAAAAAGATCTACACCCTTTTTGTCCCTTTTAGCATTTAGGTGGTTGGGGATGGTAGCATACTGAAAGCTATTCAGTTATTGCTACGGTTTGAATTCATGTGTTAGACATTTAATTCCCAATGCCACAGTCTTGAGAGGTGAGACCATTAACAGGTAATTAGATAATGAGATGGTCTGTCCTCATCAATGTATTAATGGTATTTTCAGGGGAGTTGGTTACTTATCATGGGAGTAAATTCCTAATAAAAGGGTGAGTTCAGATCTCTCCCTATTTGCTCCTGCACTCTTTTGCCCTTCTGCCTTTCAGTATGGAATAATCAGCATGAAGGTCCTCACCAGATGCAAGCAACTTGACACTGGGTTTCCCAGTCTCCAAAACTGTGAAAAATACATTCCTTTCCTTTATAAATTACCCAGTCTATTGTAGTCTGTTATAGTAACACAAAATGGACTAAGACATTTATGTTAACATCAAAAGGGGTCAGATCTGAGGACATTAGCTGACAGGGTGAGGATACATGCACAGGAAAATTTTTTTTTAAATGACTATTTGAGGATTTCATTATCTCACCAATCCAACAAATTCTGGAACCTCCTGCCTGGTACTCTTGTTACGTGAAGGTTTATGTCCTTACTGTTTAAGCAGTTTTGAGTTGGGTGTGGTGCTACCTGTAGCTGAAAAGGTTCTAATTAATATTTTCCTGCATTGAAAAACCATGTGTGTTTTTTACCTGTTTTCACTTTAGAGCCAATGTCATGGAATTTTAAGAAGAAATGTTGAATCTCTACCCTCAGAGAGACCATACTTTCTTCCAAATAACTATTGTTGAGACTGCTAAACAGCACATTCTGAAAGAATATGGACGTTCTTAAGTAATAAATTCGAAATCAGGAATTCCCATCAAACTTCATTAACTATACAGCTATTTTAAAATGTTGGAGAGTGACTACTGTTGAATTAATTAGACTAAATTTGCACAACTGTATAGAAGGTGTAGAATTATCTTTATATATACATAGTATTATACATTTTTTGTCTTACAAACACTATAGACTAATCTATAATCTGTGTCAATATTTTGCAAGTGGTGTGATTTCGAATCTAGAAGCCTCACTAATCTTTCAGAGAGCAACTCGGAAACTACAAACTTTCTTGTTAGAACAGATGGGTTTTTTAAATTGATTTTGTAGTGCATAATTCCACCTCTGTTGAATCATTTTAACAAGAAAGTGTTTCAAATGTTCCACCAGTTGGCTGGTCAAATTAACATCAGGCACCAGTTAAGATATACATCACAAGCATAAATCTATCTAGCGACCCATGAGCAAGTAAAACTGTATCTGCAAAAGAGTCTTTCTAGGAGAGAAGGTCACAAATACATCTTAGAGAGTAACACGAAAATGAAGGTTTCATATTGGCTTCGATTTCCGGCTAGTGATAATTATCATATGACACAGGTCTATCTTAAATCTAGTCATCTGAATATTTGAAACAAATAACAAAAGAACCAAAGCAATTAAATTCTTGAATTTTAGTGTTCAAAATGTCCTGAAGGAAAATGTACTGTCTCAATATTAGATTTTAACTAGGTTAAATAAGTGGATTGGCTGAGCGCCGTGGCTCATGCCTGTAATCCCAGCACTTTGGGAGGCAGAGGAGGGCAGATCACAAGGTCAGGAGTTCAAGACCAGCCTGGCCAATATCATGACACCCCATCTCTACTAAAAATACAAAAAAATTACCCAGGCATGCTGGCATGCACCTGTAGTCCCAGCTACTTGGGAGGCTGAGGCAGAAGAATCACTTAACCCAAGAGATGGAGGTTTCGGTGAGCCTTGATCATGCCACTGCACTCCAGTCTGCACAACAAAGCAAGACTCCATCTAAAAATAATCATAATCATAATCATAATAAGTGGATCGACGCCATTTTCTAGTTATATATTTGTTGTTCGTTGGTTTAATAGTGTACAAACATATTTAGAACATTATATGTATTATCCCTCATCAGCAGCCAAAAAGTTTTGTATCCAAATGATTCCAGTAAAGAACAATGTAGTTTACTCATTTAATTCCAGTGTAGCTCATATCTTTTTTGTCGTTTTATTTTTAGTTGACATGTAATAATTGTACATATTTATGGGATACAGAGTGATATTTTGATACATGTAGACAATGTATAGTGATCAAATCAGAGTAATTAGCATGTCTACCACCTCAAACATGTATTCTTTCCATTGGTTTTTCAAAAACATACAGAAAATTATTGTTAACCATATTTACCCTATGGTACTATAGAAAACTAGAACTCATTTCTCCTATGTAGCTGTCATTTTGTATCCATTAACCAACCTCTACCTATCCTCCTCTCCACTATCCTTCTAACCTTCGAATAATCATAATTCTACTCTCTACTTCTACAGCTCCCACATGAGTGAGAATATGCAGTGTCTATCTTTCTGTGCCTATCCTACTTCATTTAACATAATGTCCTCCAGGCTCATCTATGGGCTGACAATGACAGGATTATATTCATTTTTATGGCTGAATATTACTCCATTGTATATATACCATATTTCTTTATTAATTATCTGCTGGACATTTAGGTTGATTCCATACCTTGGCTATTGTTAATAACGCTGCAATAAATATGAGGGTGCAGCTTTCTCTTTTACATACTGATTTTTTTAGCTGAGCATGGTGGTATGCATCTGTAGTCCTAGCAACATGGGAGGCTGAGGTGGGAGGATCGCTTGATTCCAAGAGTTCAAGGCTGAAGTGAGCTATGACGGCAGTGAGCTATGATACAATCCAGCCTGGGCAAAAGAGCAAGACCTTGTTTGTAAGCAAACAAACGAACAAAAATAATATACTGATTTCCTTTCCTTTAGATAAATACCCAGTAGTGGGATTGCTGTACCACATGGTGGTTCTAGTTTTATGGGAAACCCCATAATGTTTTCCACAGTGAATATAAAAACTTACATGTCCACCAACAATGTATGAGTTCCCTTTTCCCCATATTCTTGATAGCATTTATTTGTCTATTCGATAACAGCCATTCTAACTGGGTAAGATATCTCATTTTTGTTTTGATTTACATTTCTCTGAAAATGAGTGATGTTGAGAATATTTTATATGTTTGACTGTTTGTATGTCTTCTTTGGAGAAACGTCTATTTAGAATCTTCCCATATTTAATCAGTTTCTTTGTGGGTTTTTTGTTTGTTTGTTTGTTTTTGTGCTGTTGTTTGAGTTCCTTGCAAACGTTGGATATTAGTCTCTTGTCAGATGAATAGTTTGCAATTTTTTTTCCACTCTACAGGTTGCTTTTTCATTCTGTTGATTGTTTCCTTTACTATGCAGAAGCTTTTCAGTTTGATATAGTCCCTTTTGTGTATTTTTGTTTTGTTGCTTTGCGTTTGAGGTGTTACCCATAAAATCTTTGCTAGACCAGTGTTCTGAAGCATCTCCCCTGTTTTCCTTTAGTTATTTTATAGTTTTGGGTCTTATGTTTAATTCTTTAATCCACTTTGAGTTGATTTTTGTATATATCATGAGAGATAGGGATATACTTTCATTCTTCTACATATGAGTATCTAGTTTTTCCAGCAGTGCTTCAGGATTTTCCTTTCCTCAACTGTGTTCTTGATGTCTTTGGAGAAAATCAGTTGGATATAAATACTTGGGTCCCTAGTGGTTCCCTGCTGAAGTCTTGCGTTTTCCTTTAGACTTTCTATTCAACATGTGGTCATCTACTCACGGTTTTTGTCTTTCTTTGTGGAAGGGGTGAGTGCTGGGCACCTCTAGTCAGCCGTCTTGCTGACGTCTCCCACTGTAGCTCATTTCAAAGACCATTTTATATAAAGGGAGCCTTTTAGTTTAAAGTTTCCATGATTACTGCTTCCACAGTTTTAGAATATGACATAATTTTACTAAAATTAAATAAGGAACTTTTGAGCTTTCAACCCTATCCTATGGGATAACTAGGAATTTACCAGTAAGTCACAAGTTCTGTTTTATATAAATTGGAAGAGAAGTAGGGACAATTGGTAGGCTTGGACTCCTCTGGGAATGCTGCTGGTTACCAGTCTGCTGGTGGATCTGTTGGCTTGAAAGTATAAGGAAAACTGTATCACTTCCAAGATTTTCTGCTTATATCCTTATTAATTTCCTCTAACATAATTACTTTGTTATAATGTAATTATTGAAGACTAGTGGTCCACCAAGAACCATCGTCTCTTTTCAGCAACTTATTCACATACACTTATATCTTTCTAATTGTGTAACTGATTTTAGCTAGTGTACCTTGATATATTTGCTGATGTCTACATGGGCAAACTCAGTGTCAAGTGGTATAGTAATGAATTCATTATACTGATATCTGGGATAAGAAGTAGTCAGTCTAGAGTAGGTCTGTGCTGTGGAAACAAGCATCCCCAGAGTTTCCATGGTTTAATAAAACGAGGATTTTTGTTTGTTTGTTTGTTTGTTTGTTTGTTTGTTTGTTTTCTTGTTTTTTTTCTCTCCCCGGAACCTATTTTGTTATAGATTTGGTCAAATGTTGAGAACAATCAGGGCCCAGCAACACGGACCGCACTGATCTTATAGCACTCATCTCAGCAAGAGGCCTTGTCAGTTGTCTCCTCAGCAGAGAAGACGGCTGGAGAGGTGTGAACTTGCTTTTTCAAGCTTGGGGTGGGGGTGACATGTCACTTATACCCACAGCCCATAGGCCAGAACTCATCACGTGGTCCCAGGTAAATAGAAGGGCACAGGGACATGGCAGTGCAGATAGAGCATTTGGCAGTTGCAACTGTCTCTGCCATAGTGGAAGTCTACAACTGTTCATAATTCATAGTAACAACAACAGCAGAACATTTTTGCTAACATTCCAGAAAGGAGTTGTGAATGGAGAACAGGAGAAACTAACTCAGATGTAACCAACTCAGATGTAACCAGTTATCACTTAGCAGATTGAAACTCATTTGATATTGATTGATCATCTTACACACCTACAAATAAATTGATTTTTAGATTCAGAGAGTCAGGAAATGTTAAAAAGCCAGATGTTAAACATAAGATAATTCTCCATGTGTCTGTATAGACCTCCCTTTTTCCTCTTTTCATTTACACTGCATGAATAGAACAAAAACATGGAATAAAAGTTGCCCCTATTTTGAAAAGCATATATTTTGTTAATAAGTTTAATAAATCATGACTTTTAAACCCTTAATATAGCTTATAATTATTATGACCCAGCCCTATTCTCGGCAGGTGAGAAGCTTGAGGAGGGCCACCAAGTTTAAATGATTATTATTTCTCTTGCTTAAACTTAAAACACACAGAGGGCTCCATGTTTTCTGAGTTCAGTTCCTGTGTTCATATCTTGCTCCCTTTGTCCTGTATTTGGAAAATAGCCCTATACCTGTGTTCTGTCTTACCCACTAGACAAAGGGCTCCATAAGATCAAGTGACCTGGCTATTTTGTATATGTTTGATCTGCATTGTAGGAATTACTGCCTTATATAGTCCAAAGGTCTAAGGAAGCACCAGGGATGCATTCACACTTATATACACACTGATGTCATCAGATTTAGGTTCAATATTTTGGGAAGATACATAATATTCACTACAGAATAAAATCCACAGCACAATTCTAATTCCCTAAATAAGATAATTTTCTAGAACAAATCAGTGATGACAAAAAGAAGGGAAACAGAAGAATGGAAGAGACACAGTTCTAGGCATGATGCTTACGTAATATTATTTAATATTCACAACAGCCATATTTATAAATGAGCTAACTGACTCAGAGAAGTTCAATAACTTTCCAAAGTCACTTAAATTTGAGGGTTGATCCCACATCTACCTGACTTCAGACTGTGCATTTCCCCAATTCCATAATGACTCAATACAATGAGAATATTTAGTATGTTAGTAACTGAAAATATTGTGAAAAATGGCATGTCCCACTTCTCCATTCCTTTCTCCTTGATTGTTTATTTGCTTTTACATCAGGCAGGAATTTAATCCACCATTCCAGCAGTAAGTCCATCCGTTGATTTGCTTTACTAAATCAGATTGTAGTGCATGAGGGTCACTGATCAAATAATTCCCCTAGAGGGGGTCTCTGCAGTTTTCTTCTTTAGCTGGAAAAAGTCAGAGGGCAGGGCTGTCCTCAGGCTAGGTAAACACATTTTTGGGAAATCACTGAGTTTAGGAAAATGATAACCTCTCTTAAATGTATATCCAAATACTCTAAAAAGGAATATGTTCTGGTATTAAAAGGAGAGAGGACACCCTTCTTTCTTCTGTGACCTTTTAGTGACCTTTTAGCTCCCTTTGCATTCCAGGAAACTCTCGGGGCAGTTTGTTTCCTGTTTCTTCACTGGATGTCAGAGACATTTCTGATACCAAAGATGCTTCAAATATTTATTTATGTATTCATTCACTAAATATATATTTATTGAATAAATATTTATCGGATTTTCAAATGCCAGAAACTTCAGGTATTGTGTACAACTGAGAACATATTTATTGTTCTCTTTCAATTTACAGTCAGGAAAAAGAGGCAGATAAAGATAGCATGAGGGCAGAGGAAAGAGCAGTTATTTCCTCTCCACCTCTTAAAATATGATGAACGAGATGAACAGATTTCAATGTTCTATTAGAATTTGCAACTTGAGGATATTGGGACAAAGATCACGTCATCCAGAATCTTTTATTGGAGCAGTCTGCATTCTCCTTCTGCTCTCCCATCTTGGATTATCCTTGAGGTCAGAGGAGAAAGCCAAACTCTCTCTCTGCTCACTACCCACATGATTGCTACCAAGTTTGCATGTAAATCTCATGTTTGTGATTCCATCTAAGCAGCATGTTTTTTCCAGGCAGTAAAACTTGTTACTGATTTGGTGGAATAGGGATGGTACCAAGACAAAAATGTTTTAAGTGTATTTTTAGCTGAATGGGAAGAGGTGAGGTAGAAAGGCAGGCAGAAGGTGGCTTCAATTAAGAAAGACATTTTCTGATTACTGTCTCTGGGTAAAAATTGAATGCACTTCCCATGAGTCAATTACTCCTGTGTTTACCTGGGCACAAACTGGATGCTCATCCAGCAGGGATGTTGTCAAGGAGTTTCAAGTTTTAGACAGAGGATTAGACTAGATAACTTCTAAGCAGTCCACCCTAAGATGCATAGAATTAGAAAATCAAGGAGTCCTAGTACATTACAGATTTAGGAAAACCTTTTCTCACTAGTACAAATGAAATATATTTTATTTAAAATTTGGGAGTGAAAGCACAATGCATTTGAAAGAACGCAGATATATTTCATTGAATTGGGAATCTCAAAGTATACAAAATGCCAAATTAAATATATTCAATAATCAAAATATCTCTTCATATTTTGTGTTGATATTGCAACTTGACTGTAGCAGGAGCCTGCTTTTAATTGGAAAATTTGATAAACAAACTACATTTAAAAATGTGGGTTTTTTTCTGACATTCTTCAATCCAGATGTAAAATTTATGTCCTCTTCCCTTGAAACTGGGTGGGACCTTGTGACAGCCTTGACAAATATAATGTGATCAAAGTAATGTTGTGTGACTTCTGAGACTAACCAAGAAAACGCCACACACATTTGGTGTTTTGGGACAACCGGCCTGGTGGCAGCACAAAGCCTTATGTATGAAGTCCAACCACGGTGAGTGGCCATATGCAGAGACCACGTTAGGAGAGAGAGGGATGCCTGAGGAGCCCTACGTCAGATGCACAAATGAAAGAGCCTCCTGGATGTCCCATAGCCTCAGCTATGTTCAGCAAGAACTGGACTAGCTGAGTCCTGTCAATCCCCAGATTTGTGAGCAAAATAAATGATTGCTATTGATTTAAGCCACTGTTTTGGGGTGGTTTGTTACACAAAAAATAAACAACTAGAACACACAAATACCCCACTACTGTGCTTTCTTTATATGATGCTTATCCCTTGACTTGGAAACAGAAAAAATCCAATTTTTACTATTTTCAACTTCCTCAGCTCTAAACATAATTTTCCATTAACTTACTGGAGAAAGTATATCTTTGGTGACTATGTGAAACTATAGTTCATATATGAATTTATTTAAACAGACCTTGCCCTTTGCTATCAGCAAATTATAATCTGTGATGTATTAACCAATAAAAAGAAAGTACATATATAGAGATATAAATAATCCAAATATTAATCAGATTCCTAGATTAAAGCAAGTGGTTCATTATATGTAGGAATAGAACAAAAGAATATTTGTATTTGTAGTGTTGAAAAATACAAATGTCTTAGGTATTAAGAGCCTGGAGATAAATCACTGTCTCAAGGAGGCATGAATGTAGAAAGAATGAAGAATGAGCCAGTGCCCAGAGCTGTGGATGGGAACATAATCCACGAGTCGGGCTACTGAAGAACCTCTTTCCTACCTAAGGTGTCCAGATGACACATACTCTTTGATATGTCATAGGGCTAACAAGCATTCAAAGAACTAAAAGCTCATTAGCCTTTTCAAATATTAGCTTGTAACATATACATGTTTACTAATTGTTATAGAAAATAGGTTATTTACTATAACCTATTTATAACTATAACTATGACAATTGTTATAGTAAATGAGTTACTATTTACTATAGGTAAATAATAGTAATAGGTTACTATTTACTATAACAATTAGTAACCTAACTGTAAGTAAATAACCTATTTACTCTAACACTTGTTAAATAGTAACCTAATTATTACTAATTACTCATTCCATTGACAGTCAAATATACTATTTTAATTAGTATTATCTTTGAGCAGTTGCTTAAAATGTTGTAAAAATCAACACTTTAATGTCATAGTTTGAATGTTACAATGACAATAATACCATTCATCATAAAAACATCAAAATATCCCATGCAAAAGTAGTAGCAAAAAGAGATTGTTTCTAATGCCCTTTTTTTATAGATTATAGTTTCAGATTAAAGTAGAATAAGGTAAAATATACATATAGTTGTTCATATAATAGTCAAAATCTTTCAAATCTATTCAAAACAAAATATGTACTTAACAATCCATCTTTACATGTGTTGTAAGAATATTTGTATATATTTTTAAAAATTTACTTTGTAAAATGAACAAAAAGTGAAAAAAATTTAAAATACTATCCATTCCTTTAAAAATTTCTTACCAAAAATTGATACCTATGAACTTTAGTTTTCCTGTGCAAATCAATTTTAACTTGCACTATTGTATATGTTATTGTATTGCATAAAATATTTTAATATAATCTTGTTGGTTCTTTGTATTTTCCTTAAACACTTAAAAATTGGCTGGTGAAACTGGTTCTCATCAAAAGTGTATCTGAGTTCTCATTGATTGTTCTATTTTTGGAAATAGCAAATTTAAATAATGACCAGTTTTTTAAAAAATGTGAACATTTCTCACTTGAAAAATTGACACTAGCTTTTAAACCAAAATTTATTCTTAAACTAATTTTTAGATGATATCCTAAAACCTTTCGTTCATTCCTTAAAGGCATGAATGAAACCTGTTTTATTAGATGAACAGGGGATTATTTATACCTGTAAAAATCACAAGGTGATAAATTTGAATAATGTCAAAGTTTAAATACCACAACCAGTGTTAATTACCCATCCCCAGGTGATTATTAGAATTAAAAAAGGAAAATAAAAACTAGAACTATCATTCTATGACATCTTCAGAGTATAAATTCTTCAGTAGAATAGTTAGTATAAGAGTGCCTCCAAGTGGCATTTGTCAAAATTCCATATCAAAAATTTAAATATCAGATCTAAAAGTTAAGCTTTAATAATAACAAACCCTGAAGGAAAGTTCTCACTCTTTTCTTTCTGCTTATTTATAATCTACTCTTTGAAGCTATTGTGAATGGGAGTTCATTCATGATTTGGCTCTCTGTTTGTCTGTTACTGGTGTATAAGAATGCTTGTGATTTTTGCACATTGATTTGTTCATATATATGATTTCAGTTTATTATAAATCCCTATGTGTCATTAAATATCCCACTGGAGCTCCATTAATTGTCAGAATTCTAGGTAGGTTTTTAATACCTTAATTATACTGCCTTGACATAGTGTTTTGGTGTGTAGGTAATTATTTCATTTCCATAAATTGTACAGTAGAACCTGTTTTGGTTAGTGGGTCTGTATCTTTCCTTTCATTATTCTCTTAGAATCTTTTCCATATTTGCTGGATTTCAGAGGATAAGAGGGACAAGAGACTTCTTTCTTAAACATAGAATCTTAGAGTTATAGGATAATGTAATTCCATCACTCCAATTTTAACATTAAATCCAAGAATTTAAGAAATTTTCCCATGGCCATCCTGGTTAGTGACTAAACTAACAGAATCTGGTTCCCTGGACTTTTCATTCAGTGTTCTTTCAAATATATTTACTATAACACTTAAAAGGGAGTTCTTCCCTATACCCTAAAAAAATGCACTTTTAGTCCATCTTAAACTCAAACTCTAGAATATCAAATACAATTTAGAAATTGCCTGAGGCAAAAAGTACTCTGGGACTGACAAACTGATAGCTTCTCAATAGATTTTGTTTCAATTAATTCATATGTAGTGTTTTGGAATTACCCCAGTTTTGTGTCACTGAAACATTTAAATCAGTAGAGCAAAAATGATCTTAGGACAGTCATAAAGAGGGTAACTGAACTTATACTGTAGAGATTGGGATGTGTGTGTTTTGCAAAGGTGACACTTGTAGTGAAGCTTATTTTCAAACCAGTTTCATTTGTAAAAGCTATTTCCATTATGTTGCCACTTTTTCATAACATTTATTCTAAATTTTATTTTTTACTGTTTATTTTCCCTTCTTCCATTTCATATAAAAGATTCCAGCAAGGCATTCTTTTCTCTTTTCCCAAAGGTGTCACATGGATGCTATTCTTTCCTAATTCTTATTCGTTTTTCACTTCTTAATTGCCTTTTATGGCTGTTTTTCTCTCTCTCCTGCCACTTCATCTACAGCTTTTTTGGAATGAGTTAGCCAACATCAATAACAAAATTTAAAGTTCATTCTCTGAGGAGCTATAATGTAGATATATCTGGATCATTAAGTATAGAAAAGTGCATGTAGATTTTCAAATAGATATGTAGATTTCTGTGTATGTATAATTTGAACTACTAACTTTTTAAACCTTTGAATGTAATGCTGTAATATCTATGGAGCTGTTTTGCTGCAAAATTAGATTACAGTGTTTTAATTTAATAGTTACTCTTACCTATTTCAAAACTGGCTTTTAAAGATTTAGCTATACTTTCCATTACTTTCTTCAGCTATACCCCATTGGAAAAATTAAATGTGTTTTAACTGTCTTGGCAAGATTCTACTTGTTTAAGATAGTTTCCAGCGGTGACCTTTTTTTAAGTGGTGTTTTTAGAACCTGCCAATCTGAGTTCATGTCAGAATGTCATTAGTGTGCTATTTACTCCGTCTCTCAGATCATTAATGAGGTTTCAAGTAAGACCAGGCTGACATTCATCACTGGCACTCAGTGAACATGACATTGTTTACCATCACTCTTTGATTCAAGCCCGTCGCGCAGATTTTAAACATTATGACAATACTCAATGCAAAGTCTGTTTAAATTAACTTCCCTGAATACAATTTCCAACTGAAATTTAAAGAGACACAACAAAACGTGGCTATATTTAATACAATAAAATTTTCAACATGTCTATAGCTGTTAATCTTGTTTATTTCTCCCATGATTAACTATTCATAGTTTATTTTTCCCATAGTGAATCTGTCAGATATTTTCCTTGATATTTGCATGAATTTTGTTAGTGATACATATGAACCTTCATAAATACTTCAATATTTGTTGATCTGGTAAAGATTATTTAACTTTTCATATTGAAGCCAAATAAATTCAGATGGTGTACATATATAAGAATGAAATACATTTAATTACAGAATCCAAGTTAATATTTTACCATATTTTTGATGACTTATTCCCAGAATTGAATAAGTGATAAACTAAAAGTTAGAAAATTATATATTTTCTGGGTTTTATGTTGATTAAATATAGTAGTAGACAAAATCATTCTTAAAAGATGAAAATCCCCATGAATCTATAAATTAAACTGTGTTACAAGATATTTTATTAGGTCTAATAATAATTTATTTATATTTATCTGCTTTATAATGATATTTGACTATCTGCTTTTCAACCAGTTGTCAATATTTTGTGAAACATATAAGGAAAGTTATAAAATTATCTATATGTTTAATTCACCCTACCTGAGAATAATCAGGGAAAAGAATGTTAAAATAAAGATAATCAGAAACATCTGCATTTGAAAATTATGGTTGCTACAAACTATTGAATAATCCCTATTTGGTGATCAGTTCACAAATGTCCTAAAATGCGTATGTATATTATATCATCCTAGCTAGATTGAAAAACACTGAAAGCAGGCATACATGCTATTCAGTAATAAACATTAATTCAGTATTTCCCACAAAATAAATATTATTTTCTAACTGACTGATATTAAGGAGCTGTATCGCCCACAATAGTATGGTCCTTGTGATAAATTGCTTCAGAATTACCAGATTTTGTTTGTCTATTACTGAAACAGAAGCTCTGAGATGGGGCCAACTACAAGCTGTCCAGATGAGCTGTTTGCAGTCAACAGCGCTTGAGAACCATTGTCCCATAAACAACATAAGCAACAAAAAAGTAAATGAAAGAAAAAAGAATATTTAGATGCTCTCCAAAGGCACATGATGAAAACACTGAAGCAACATTTATATTGAACTAAGAGACAATTACTTCAAAGAATGCTTTTGAATTGGTTATCAGCATTAATAAAATTTGATGGCCAGACAATTGCTCGATTTGTCTGATTATGTCACCTATGTTGACTGAATATGGTATACAGTGTAAGTTATTTAATGCCATAATCAAGGTGTCAGATTATAAACAATATGCCACAAATTAAAATGAAAGTGAAAACAGCTAAAAAATCAAAAAGTATTTATGTTTATTACTTTAATAAATTTATGTTTATCTCTTATGTTTAACCAAGGTTTGCATACATTCATATTGGTAAAATTGATGCCAACCATTGGTCTAGAAACCTAAGTCAAAACACATTCCACAAAAAAAGACTCTAAATCTTTTGACTAACTGCTTCTATATTTCAAAATTAATACTCCCAAATGGAAGCTACCTGCTTTCTCTAACTATTACATTAGGATAAATGTACAGTGCAAATTTAAGAACATGTTTTATTAGTTAATACTTTATGCTTGAGAGGAGTTGTGGAGGCAACATGGTTTAGTGAACAGTGTGGATTTAAAGAAGGATAAATTTATGTTTTAATTTTCATTATAGAACTTGTCAGCGCATGACCTAAGCCATGTTATTTTAACTCGTCTTTTCTAAAACAGAATAATAAAACTTACCTGGAGTGGGGAGGGGTTCCATCATAAAACGTTAATAAATTGAATCATAATACAATGTCTGAAACCTAGTGGAGTCTTCACAAATGGTGGCTATTACTTTCAATCTATATAACTTAAAGCAAACACAGTGATGGAAACCTAAAGATACTACAGTTGAGCTTCGGGTTGCAGAGAACAATTCAGATTCTTCTTTAGTGTAATTAAACACACAACTCTCTTTTTATGTGAGCAGGATTCATTGAGTTCAAAATTCCTTATTTGCTCCCATAAAAATTTGTGATTCATGATTTTCTTCCAGCAGAAATGCTACATAGAGGAAGAAGCAGATGTCAGGGAAATCTGTGTACATCCCGTGAATTGTAGCCTTTGGAGTGAGTAGTTGAAAAGAAAAAAAGTAGCTTTGATTAGAGAACCATGGGGGAAAAGGTCCCTTCTGCAATGATGCAAATAGAGTATCTAATGTTTTAATTATTCAATGACTGAAAATTTGCTGCTGGAATGTTTACACCTAGCTAAGGAGGACCCTGAACTAAATAATGCACACCACTTTGGTGTGGGTCTTTAAAAATTATTGTTGATAAATAGATTGAATCAAAATAACTGATACTTAGAAGTCGTAAATTGCTTCTGCTCATGATGCTGCAAAGGTATTCAATAGAAATGAAATTAATGATACCTACATTACAGAACTTATCTCAGCATTTAATCAGTGTGCTCAGTACCTACAGTATATAATAACAAGATGGTAGGCATTTTCAAATATTGAAATACAAAAAAAATGTAACTTAATCTTACCTTCGAAATTGTACAACTTATCCAGGTTTATATTAATACTTGTAAAACATGTAGAAAACAATATAAAAACTCTTCCTACATAGAAATACAATAGGAATTTAAAGGAAAAGATTTATAGGGTGCAACTTGGGAAAGCTTCATGAGGAGATGAGACCTTCAATTAGTTGTGAGTTTTACATACAAATGTGGCCAAAGTCAAACATCTTTAAGTCTTAGTTTTATTTCTGGATTTTATACTTATATTCACATTTCTAAGAGCCTTTGAGAAATGTACAATTTGGAGTACCAATTGACTCTAAGAGAATCTTGAATTAAGCATTACAAAGTATAAATTGTGAGTCAACAGATTTAATAAGGAATAAATAATTATTCAAGGTCAACCAAAAAAGTTAGAGTAAACTAAGTTAATAAACAAGTGGCAAGAACAGAAAACAATATAACAGAAGTGAAATTCATAATTCCAAGATACATCAAGTAGTATTACTTTAAGACCAAATTCCAATTACAGGAGAAACTGAATACTCTAAATATGCAAAGAAAGAAAGGCAAACAAAACAATAAGAAGAGAAATTTAAAACATTAGTAAAAATTTTATTTTTCTTTTTATTTATTATTTTTTGAGACGGACTCTCACTCTGTCACCCAGGCTGGAGGGCAGTGGCAAAATCATATAATTCACTTCAGCCTTAATCTCCCCAGCTCAAAGCGATCCTCTTGACGCAACCTCCTGAGTAGCTGGAACTATAGGTGCATGTCACCATACCTGGCTAATTATTTTATTTTGTGTAGACACATGGTCTCACTCTGTTGCCGAAGGCTGGTCTTGAACTCATGGGCTCAAGCAATTCTCCTGCCTTGACCTTTGAAAGTGCTGGGATTATAGGTGTGAACCACCATGTCCCACCAAAAATATTTTAAAAAGCAAATCCAAGGAGGGCCAAGATGGCCAAATAGAAAGAGCTCCAGTCTGCAGCTCCCAGCAAGACCAACACAGAAGGTGGGTGATTTCTGCATTTCCAACTGAGGTACCCAGTTCATCTCATTAGTACCGGTTAGTCAGTGGGTACAATTCACAGAGAGCAAGCAGAAGCAATGTGGGGCGTCATTTCACCTGGCAAGTGCAAGGAGCCTAGGGACCTCCCTCCCCCATCCAAGGGATGCGGTGAGGGATTGTGCTACCTGTCCCGGGTACTATGTTTTTCCCATGGATTTTTGTAATACAAAAGATCCGGAGATTCCCTTGTGAGCCTACACCACCAGGGCCCTGGATTTCAAGCAAAAGACTGGGCAGTTGTTCAGGCAGACACCCAGCTAGCTGCGGAAATTTTGTTTTGTACCCCAGTGGTATCTGGAACCCCAGTGAGGCAGGAGAACCATCCATTCCGCTGGAAAGGGGGCTGAAGCCAGGGAGCCAATCCCACTCCCATGGAGCCCAGCAAGCTAAGATCCACTGGCTTGAAATTCTCACTGCCAACACAGCAGTCTGGAGTCCACTGGGGAAGATCGAGCTTGGTGGCGGAAGGGGCATCCGCCATTACTGAGGCTTAAGTAGGCGGTTTTCTCCTGACAGCACTAAGACAACTGGGGGATTTGGACTGGGCAGAAGTAACCACAGCGTGGCAAAGCGGCTGTGGCCCGACTGCCTCTCTACATTCCTCCTCACTGGGCAAGGCATCTCTGCAGGAAAGGCAGCAGCCCCAGTCAGGGGCTTACAGATAAAACTTCCATCTCCCTGAGTCAGAGTACGTGTGGGAAGGGGCAGCTGCGGACACAGCTTCAGCGGACTTACCTTTCCTCCCTGCCAGCTCCCAGAGAGCAGCTGATCCTGACAAGGGTGATTCCCCCAGCACAGCACAGCAGCACTAAGGGACAGACTGCCTCCTCAAGTGGGTCTCTGATTCCTGTGCTACCTGACTGCAAGAGACCTCCCAGCAGGGGTCGACAGACACCTCATACATTAGAGGTCTGGCTGGCATCAGGGCGGTGCCCCTCTGGGAGGAAGCTTCCAGAGGAAGAAGGAAGCAGCTATCTTTGCTGTTCTGCAGCCTCCACTGGAGACACCCAGGCAGACAGGGTCTGGAGTGGACCTCCAGCAAACTGTAGCAGACCTGCAGAAGAGGGGCCTGACTGTTCAAAGAAAAACTAGCAAACAGAAAGCAACACAACAACATCAACAGAAAAGGCCCCCCACACAAAAACCACATCCAAAGGTCATCAGCCTCAAAGATCAAAGGTGGATAAATCCACGGAGATGATGAAAAACCAGCGCAAAACAAACAAACAAAAAACCGCTGAAAATTCCAAAAGTTGAATGCCTCTTCTCCTCCAAATGATCACAACACCTCTCCAGCAAGAGTGCAAAACTGGATGGAGAATGAGATTGATGAGTTGACGGAAGTAGGCTTCAGAAGGTAGATTGAAGACCACCTTGCTGAAATAAGGTGTGAAGACAAGATTAGAGAAAAAGAATGAAAAGGAACAAACAAAGCCTCCAGGAAATATGGGACTATGTGAAAAAACCAAACCTGCAATTGATTGGTATACCTCAAAGTGATGGGGAGAATGGGACCAAGTTGGAAAGCATACTTCGGGATATTATCCGAAAGAACTTCCCCAACCTAGCAAGACAGGTCAATATTCAAATTCGAGAACTACAGAGAACACCACTAAGTTAATCCACAAGAAGATCAACCCCAAGACACATAATCATCAGATTCTCCAAGGTTGAAATGAAGGAAAAAAATGTTAAGGGCAGCCAGAGAGAAAGGTCAGGTCACCCACAAAGTGAAGCCCATCAGAATAACAGTGTATCTCTCTGCAGAAACCCTACAGCCAGAAGAGAGTGGGGGCCAATATTCAACATTATTATAGAAAATAATTTTCCTTCCAGAATTTCATATCCAGCCAAAGTAAACTTCATAAGTGAAGGAGAAATACAATCCTGTCCAGACAAGCAAAAGCTGAGGAATTATGTTACCACCAGGCCCGCCTTGCCAGAGCTCCTGAGGGAAGCACTAAATATGGAAAGGAAAAGCTGGTACCAGCCACTGCAAAAACACACCAAAATGTAAAGACCAATGACACTGTGAAGCAACTGCAACAACTAATATGCAAAATTACCAGCTAGCATCATGATGACAGGATAAAATCCACACATAACAATATTAACCTTAAATGCAAATGGGCTAAATGCCCCAATTAAAAGACACAAACTGGCAAATTGGATGAAGAATCAAGAACCATCAGTGTACTGTATTTAGGAGACCCATCTCAGGTGCAAAGACACACATAGGCTCAAAATAAAGGGATGGAGGAATATTTACCAACCAGAAAAAAAAAAAAGCAGGGGTTGTAATCCTAGTCTCTGATAAAACAGACTTTAAACCAACAAAAATCAAAAGAGACAAAGAAGGGAATTATATAATGGTAAAAGGATCAATCCAACAAGAAGAGCTAAGTATCCTAAATATATATGCATCCAATACAGGAGCACCCAGATTCATAAAATCACTTCTTAGAGACCTACAAAAAGACTTAGAGTCCCACGCAATAATAGTGGGAGACTTTAACACTCCACTGTCAATATTAGGCAGATCAATGAGACAGAAAATTAACAGGGATATTCAGGACTTGAATTTAGCTCTGGATCAATTGGACCTAATAGACAACTACAGAACTCTCCACCCCAAATCAACAGAATATACATTCTTTTCAGTTCCACATGGCAGTTATTCTAAAATCGACCACATAATTGGAAGTAAAACACTCTTTGGCAAATGCAAAATAACAAAAGTCATAACAAACAGTCTCTCAGACCACAGTGCAATCAAATTAGAACTTAGGGTTAAGAAACTCACTCAAAACTGCACAACTACATGAAAATTGAACAACCTGTTCCTGACTGACTCCTGAGTAAATAATGAAATTAAGGCAGAAATCAAAAAGTTCTTTGAAACCAATGAGAATAAAGAGACAATGTAGCAGAATCTCTGGGACACAGCTAAAGCAGTGTTAAGAGGGAATTTTATAACACTAAACGCCCACATGAGAAAGCTGGAAAGATCTGAAGTCAACACTATGACACTAAAATTAAAAGGACTAGAAAAGGAAGAGCAAACAAATTCAAAGCTAGCAGAAGATAAGAAATAACTAAAATCAGAGCAGAAATGAAGGAGACAGAGACACAAAAAAACCCTTCAAAAATCAATGAATCCAGGAACAGTTTTTTGAGAAAAAATTAACAAAACGGATAGACCACTAGCTAGACTAATAAAGAAGAAAAGAGAGAAGAATTAAATAGACAGATTAAAGGGAATAAAGGGGATATCACCACTGATCCCACAGAAAAACAAACTACCATCAGAGAATACTCTAAACACCTCTATGCAAATAAACTAGAAAATCTAGAAGAAATGGATAAATTCCTGGACACATATACCCTCCAAGATTAAACCAGGAAGAAGTAGAGTACCTGAATAGAACAATAACAAGTTCTGAAATCGAGGCAGTCATTAATAGCCTACTGACCAAAAGAAGCCCAGGACCAGAGATATTCAAAGCTGAATTCTACCAGAGGTACAGAGAGGAACTGGTACCATTCCTTCTGAAACTATTCCAGAGAATTGAAAAAGAGGGATTCCTCCCTAACTCATTTTATGAGGCAGCATCATCCTAATACCAAAATCTGGCAGAGACACAACAAAAAAAAGAAAACTTCAGGCCAGTATCCCTGATGAACATTGATGTGAAAATCCTCAATAAAGTATTAGGAAACCAAATCGAAACAATACAAGAATCCATCACGTAAACAGAACCAATGAAAAAAACCAAATGATTATCTCAATAGATGCAGAAATGGACTTTGATAAAATTCAACATTTCTTCATGTTTAAAATTCTCAATAAACTAGGTATTGATGGAACATATCTCAAAATAATAAGAACTATTTATGACAAACCTACAGTCAATATCATTCTGAATGGGCAAAAGCTAGAAGCATTCCCTTTGAAAATGGGCACAAGACAATGATGCCCTATCTCACCACTCCTATTCAACATAGTACTGAAAGTTCTGGCCAGACAAATCAGGCAAGAGAAAGCAATAAAGGGCATTGAAATAGGAAAAGAGGAAGTCAAATTGTCTCTGTTTGCAGATGACCTGATTCTATATTTAGAAAACCCCATTATCACAGCCCCAAAACTCCTTAAGCTGATAAGCAACTTCAGCAATATCTCAGGATACAAAACCAATGTGTGCAAAAATCACAAGCATTCCTGTACACCAACAATAGACAAGCAGAGGACCAAATCATAAATGAACTTTCATTCATAATTGCTACAAAGAGAATAAAATACCTAGAAATACAACTTACAAGGGACTTCTTGAAGAACTGCAAACTACTTCTCAAGGAATTAAGAGAGGACACAAACTAATAGAAAAACATTCCATGCTCATGGATGGAAGAATCAATATCATGACAATGACCATACTGCCCAAAGTAATTTATAGATTCAATGCTACTCCCATCAATCTTCCATTGACTTTCTTCACAGAATTAGAAAAAAACTACTTTAAATTTCATATGGAACCAAAAAAGAGCCTATATAGCCAAGAAAATCCTAAGTGAGAACAACAAAGCTGAAGTAATCGTGCTACCTGACTTCAAACTATACTACAAGTTTACAGGAACCAAAACAGCACGGTACTGGTACCAAAACAGATATATAGACCAAAGGAAAATAGAAGCCTCATAAATAACCCCACATATCTACAACTATCTAATCTTTGACAAACCTGACAAAAACAAGGAATGGGGAAAGGATTCCCTATATAATAAATGGTGTTGGAGAAAATGGCTAGCCATATGCAGAAAACAGAAACTAGACCTCTTCCTTACACCTTATACAAAAATTAACTCAAGATGGACTAAAGACATAAATGTAAAACCCAAAACCACAAAAACCCTAGCAGAAAACCTAGGCAATATCATTCAGAACATAGGTGTGGGCAAAGACTTCATGACTAAATCATCAAAAGCAATGGCAACAAAAGCCAAAATTGACAAATGAGAGCTAATTAAACTAAAGAGCTTCTGCACAACAAAGGAACTAGCATCAGAGGGAACAAGCAACAAACAGAATGGGAGAAAATTTTTGCAATCTACAAAGGTCTAATATCCAGAATCTACAAGGAACTTAAACAAATTTACAAGAAAAAAAACAAACAATCCCATCAAAATGTGGCCAAAAGATATGAACATGCACTTCTTAAAAGAAGACATTATGTGGCCAACAAACATATGAAAAAAAAAAAAAACCTCATCATCGCTGGTCACTAGAGAAATGCAAATCAAAACCACAATGAGATACCATCTCACACCAGTCAGAATGGTAATTATTAAAAAGCAGGAAACAATAGTTGCTGGCGTGGCTGTGGAGAAATAGGAACACTTTTCCATATTAGTGGGAGTGTAAATTGGTTGTGATGTAGTTCCACCATTGTGGGAGACAGTATGGTGACTCCTCAAGGATGTAGAACCAGAAATATCATTTGACCCAGCAATCTCATCACTGGGTATATACCCAAAGGATTATAATCATTCTACTATAAGACACATTGTTGCTATGTTTATTGCAGCACTATTTACAATAGCAAAGACTTGGAACCAACCCAAATGCCCATCAATGTTAGACTGGATAAAGAAAATGTGGCACATATACACAATGAAATACTATGCAGCCACAAAAATGAATGAGTTCATGTCCTTTGTAGGGACATGGATAAAGCTGGAAGCCATCATTCTCAGTGAACTAACACAGGAACAGAAAACCTAACACTGCATGTTCTCACTCATAAGTGGGAGTTCAACAATGAGAACACATGGACACAGGGAGGGGAACATCACACACCAGGACCTGTCAGGGAGTGGAGTGCAGGGGGAGGGAAAGCATTAGGACAAATACCTAATGCATGCAGGGCTTAAAGTCTAGATGATGGGTTGATAGGTGCAGCAAATCACCACAGCACATGTATACCTATGTAACAAACCTGCATGTTCTGCACATGTATCCTGGAACTTAAAGTAAAATTTAAAAAAGAAAGATGGACAAAAGGCACCAGACAGTTAATTAGCACAAATAAAATACACATTGTCAATAAACTGAATCAAATCCAAAAGATATATTTTTACTTCTGAAAAGAAGTAAATATGGCAATAAAATATAGAGAAGACTTCATTGTTGCTAATAAAACTATATAATATGTCCACAGAGTAATTATCTAATGATATAAACAAAGCTATTTATTTTAACAGAAATTTTCTAATTTGATTTTTTTTTTATTTTAAGAAAATGACCCTATATATCTATGAAGAAAGAGCTTACTTATGTTTGGACATAATATACATTATATGGTAAAATAAGTATTTTGCAAAAAAAATATTCATTTTGACACATAACTAAGTTAGGCAGAATACTTCATGAGCCTTCATTTTCTTATTAAGGTGTCATAGTTTTCTCACTGTTAAATTTTTAAAAATAAATAAATAAAGATAATGAATTCTTCAATGAAAAATGTAATGCTTAGTTATCTGACCTTTCCTTTAAAATAAAAAGTTAAAGATTCTTCTAATGGGAAGATCTCAACATAGCAAGGTCAAGGAATAAATACCCTTAGGACACAGAATAATCACAGAATAAATTCGTAGCCCATGGAATAAAAGTAAGCAGTTAAAGATATCTAAAGTTATCTGATTTTATGAAAGGCTCAAAAAACAAAGAAGTTATTCTGTGTATTTAGTCATTTGGGAGTTTGTGTAATAACATACATTTTGGCTAGTAGTAGTCAATTACATGCCTACATATGGAAATAACAATTGCTTCAAATTTCTGGTCAAGAAAGATATTAGAATGTTGCAGAGCAGATGAAAATGTAACTCAATAGGTTACAAGTGTTGCTAAAAATGGAGTTGTCACAGTTCAATTGCTTATACTCATTTTCAGGTCTAGGAAACACAATAATATTATAAATTATTTTATGGAAGGCAATATCAACCATCACATATATTCAATAGAGATTACTATTAGCAGCAGACTGGCTAATTTATCTATTATAAATTAGCAACTAGGAAATTATGTTCCCTCCTCATGACATCTATTTCTGTACATTTTTGGGCGTTAATTCCCAGGTGATCTTGTTCTACCATTTTCAAAACTGATCATTTTCTAAGCATAATAGCCTCATATTAAAACATTTGAATAGCTATACATATTTTAGTGTATTCAAATATTTATTGAAAATGTATTATTGCTAAAAAATATGTTGGATAATGTGAGAACCTCAATGATTAACCAGGAAAGTTCTTTTCTTTCAAGGACATAGAAAAAGAAACAGATAGATATATACCACAGAATATAATTTTAGTGTTGATTATAACAGTTTTAATTTTGTGTAATACAGGACTAGCTATAGAACCCTAGAAGAAATTGTTTTGAATGTATTGGGGGGAAGTACATTAATTACAGCATATATAGCCTTTGAGATGGCACTTAATGAATAGTAGTAGGAAACATGAAAGGGAGAGGAGACAATTTAGTACATATCATTTAAAGATGTGAAGGCAGAAGATAGAATTTGTCATTTCTGGTAGAAAGGAGGTGCTTAAAGATATTTTAGAGCCAAAAGCCCTTCTCTTAGCCATTGTATATTGTTCTCCTATTAAGATTATAGAATTCAGTGATTTCTCTCCTAACTGAAATGTTGCTGATATAGCTACTGTTTTGTAATTTGATGAATCGTATTTGCAACTCTCCTTTTCCTGCTCATTCAGAAAGCTGACTATCAAATTCAGCAAATTTACTTAGGTTTCCTTTCATTTTAAGTATTTTTATTTTAGCTAAATTTCAGAATTTTCTTTGGTTACATTTGAATAAAGAGAAAATTGCAAACCTAGAGTCAATTTCCTTTTAATTGAACTTCACAATAAAAGTCCATTTTTTCTTTCTTTTCAATGCAAACTTTTTTAAAAATAAAATTTCTTTCAGCAAACAGTTTTCAGATTTACAAAGGATATCTAGATTAAAAACTTTGTATTTAGCCAAGAAAAGCCAATGAAACTCATTTAAAAATTAGAAAAGCTTTACTTTCTAGAATTTGATATTTATTACACCTTAAAATGTTCATCTATAGGATTGTGATGAAATTGTCTTAATAAAAACCAGTAAGGCATTTCCTAATTGTTCATCATTTAATTAAAAATTCAATTTCTCCTATATAGAATTTATAATCAATTATTTTTAAATTTATGGATTTAAACAGTATGGTATAAAGAGTAAAATTCTGTTGTGCTCATAAGAGATCAAAGGAGTGAATGAATGTAACTCTGCATTGTCAGAAAAGCCTTCATTCTAAAAAGGAATTCTTTCATTGCCTTTCCATTTGCCTCTGAAGAAATTACATGGAACAACCAACAGGGACCATATTTTAGCATATGAGTGCACATGGAATCTTGCCTTTGTTTCTTATTTGGAAAACTTGAGACAGGATCTCACTCTGCTGTCCAGGCTGGAGTGCAGTGGTGCCATCACAGTTCACTGCAATCTCTGGCTCCGGGCTCAAGTGATCCTCTCACCTCAGCCTCCCTAGTAGCTGGGACTGCAGGGACAAGCCACCACACCTGGGTAATTTTTATATTTTTTGTAGAGATTGGATTTCACCATGTTGCGCAGGCTGGTCTTGAACCCCTAAGCTCAAGCAACCCATCTGCCTCAGCCTGCCAAAGAGTTTGGATTACAGTTGAGAGCCACCACACCCAGCCTCTCTTGGCATCTTTATTTTGTGTAATATCCTTCTTAATGCTACTGTGCCTCAACCCAAATATATTTGTCTTCACAACTCACAGGTCTAGAATGAGGCTAAGCAATTTTTATCTAATGTTTATAAAATATCAAAATTCACTTATTTAATTTGTCCTCTAAGATTAAACAACGAAGAAATGAAGATGATTTGCAACATATAATATTTCAATTTTGAACTGTCCATAGATTTAAAAGTTATATCTCAAATAAATGATTACAACAACTGCATTCTATTTATTGAATTTCAGCAATAATCCAAATCAACAAAAAATTGAACATTGGTATCTTTGAAATATCTCATAAATATCATATATTCAACTTAGTTTTTTCTCAATAGAAAAAAAATAACTATGATAATAGAATCCCACAAGTAATACTCAGCTATACTTAGCTGTGTAGATGACAAGTAAATCAGCACTTGTTTCTCTCTTGTTCAAGGAAATACAATGGAAATAAGAAAAAAAAAATACAAAGAATTCTCTACCTCAAGAAAATGCAAGAATTAAGATTTTCTGGCTCTGGTTTTTTCCTTATGTAGTAAGATTAAAACTCAAACTTTCTCAATGCTTTTCTGCTCCTCCCCGTGCTCATTTACCAAAGAAGATAAAGTATTTTAAAACATGCTAACTCTTTGATTAAAAATAATGATTTTAAATAAATTTACTAGCCTACAATCATAAAGATGATATTACCAAGACTATAATTAAGGAATAATTTTAAGATCTGGTGGTGAGCTTCTCTGAAGCTATAAAAATAGAAGGGAATTCAACAATTGCTGCGTATCTACTGCTTTTCTTCACAAAATCTGTAAGTTGTTACTATTATCAATATAGAATAAATGAAGAAGTTGAGACCCAGAGAGGTTATATAACTTCCCTAATGTGACACAGACAGTTAAGTGGAAAAACCACAGATACTCTCGAATCTACGTGTGGAGGGTCAAGTCACATTGCTTCTTATTTCCAGAGATGTTCTTGCCTTTCTGGTGTCACCCAGTCTTTAACTCTTTGGGACTAAAATTTAATGCCTTCATGAAATGAGGCTGTTGTTTGAGTAGAAGATCTCATTTTTCTCTATAATTCTGCTATTGTGATTCCAACTAGTGACACACATTGATAGAATAATTGGCCAGGAATGTAGGGTTGTGGCATCAGCTCCAATGTTGCCATAACCGACATAAGAAAAACCCAAATATAATAAAGGCTCTATTATAATTCATCCTATAGTATTCCTTTGGCCTGAGAGAGTTAATGTACCACCCTGGATTTTTGTCTAATATCAGACAGTAAATGAGGCATCTAGGAGATGGAGATCAATGTCATCCCTACATGCACATCAATTGTAGAATAATTAGCTAAAACCGCAAACTAGGAAGTTCAAAAATTGAAATGCTCTCTAGTGCACTCTTCCGTCACCAATCATTGTTGTACCTTAATGTTCAGGATGTACTTGTGATTGAGGACAGCAGCCTTGACAATTTAATGAAGAGAAGATAGAACACGATAATCCTATAGAGAGCAAAGCTGGTCTCCTATTTATCAACAAATGCATTAAGAATCTGATATAATGATTATAAATAATGATATAAAATGAAATGATATAATGATATAAAATGAAAAGAAACAAGTGCCAAATAGGTTTCCTGGTGTAACAAAAGTATTGAAAAATGTAAGCTTTCCTATGCATGCAAAGACAGCCTACTGATCTATGACCTAATTGTGCAGTGATATTAATAGGAATTGTGCTATAGCTCTTAAGCAAAAATTCCACTGAAATAATTTGCTTTGGTAAAAGCAACAGTGTAAGTCCCAACAGACCTCACAAATAATACACAGAAGTTTGTAAATATATAAAGATGTATAAATTAAGGTAATACTGCTGTTACAATAATGGAAATACAACAAAACAAAATAGTTTAACAAACAGAAAACAATCGAAACTAACAACAAAGAATGTGTTATATGCAGCCATGCACTGTGTAACAATGTTTCAGTCAGGGCCAGACCACATATATAACAGTGGCCCCATAAATTATATTGTATTTTTACTGTACCTTTCCTATGTTTATATCTGTTTAGATGCATGAATACTTACCATTGTGTTACAAGTACCTACAGTATTCAGCACAGTGGCATGCTGTGCAGGTTTGCAACCTAGGTGCAATGGGCTGTCCCATATAGCCCAGGTGTGTAGGAGGGTGTATCAATTAGGATTGCTTAAATGTACTGTTCATGCAATGGTGAAATCAACTAACAACACATTTCTCAGAATGTGGCCTTGTCATTAAGCAACATGTAACTGTATTTAGAATATAGAGAAAATGTTAACCTCAAATTTTCTATATTGTCATCTTTACATAAAATTAAATTTACTGTAAAAATTGTACTCTGCTCTACAAGTATGTAATGTTCTCTACAAAATCACAGCCATAATAATTGTCTTTATGCATCATTATGTAATAAAAAATAGTAAAAATGGTTTGACTAAAATTAATTATAGAAAATATATACTTTTTTCCTTTTTTAAAAAGTGTAGTTAGGCTGGGCATGGTGGCTCAAGCCTGTAATCCCAGCACTTTGGGAGGCTCAGGAGGGTGGATCACGAAGTCAGGAGATCAAGACCATCCTGGCTAACACAGTGAAACCCCGTCTCTACTAAAAATACAAAAAATTAGCCAGGTGTGGTGGCGGGCACCTGTAGTCCCAGCTACTTGGGAGGCTGAGGCAGGAGAATGGCGAGAGCCCGGGAGGCGGAGCTTGCAGTGAGCTGAGATCCGGCCACTGCTCTCCAGCCTGGGCGACAGAGCGAGACTCTGTCTCAAAAAAAAAAAAAAAAAACAGTGTAGTTATCAAATTTTGATAACATTGTCTTTTTAAAAATAATGGCTTTGAGATATTTTACACTAATTCTAAAAATACAATAAATGTCAAAAATAATTTGTTTGGGTTTTCTCTTTACAATTATAAGTCAGAACCACAGGGAAAAAATCTGTTTTCTTTATTGTGTTTTTACAAATTTTAATTATTGTCCTGACACGCTTTATTCACAAACCTTAGACCCAGTTGACTGAAGAATTTCCAAGATACTATGCTTAATTTCAATGTTACGTTTAATATCTTCCCCTTCTTGGCTGGTAATCTTGGGCATATTTTTTATCTCCCAGAGACTCGATTCTCTTATCTTAAATATGGAAATAAAATAACTACTGACTCAAAGAGTTGTAAGGATTGTTTAATAAAATATGCAAAAGCATCATTATGAGATATGTAAAGATATATAAATGAGAGTTATTAATTTTAAGGAAAATTAAGAAAAACATTTTTCTTAGTAGGGATACTTCTTCACTCCATAAATGTTCTTCTTGCTAAGACGGTTTAATGAGCACATTTCCCAGAGTCTTTCTGCTTATGTGTTCACTTTCTTCTACAGAGATAAAGTGACATAACTGGTGGTTAAATTTGGGAAAAATAACTAGACATGCCTGGACAGTGCTTCCTGGTTTTCCTACTCCTCTGGCAGAGAAAATCAGTTCAGCTTACTCCTGTGCTTTCAACAATATGGGGAGCTCTGAGGAGGGGTATCCTGCAGGAGGAGTGCTGCCTAAATCCAGAATTGCCATGCCTAGCTGGGAGAGCCTACCATATTACTGGAAATCTTTAGATGGCTGATTTGGTTCTCATATTATGCTTTCTCCTACAAAGCAGGCGTCACCAGCGATAAGGTGACAATTTGGCTTTCACATTTATATTTTAAAACACAAATTGTCAAATCATTTAGAAGCCAGGTGAAAACTCTCAAAATGGATATTGAAAAGTGTACACTATAAACTCTTGGGTAGTTTGAAATAAAACTCCCAAAATGTATAAAGGCAAAATTGCTGGGATTTGTTGTAAACTCTCTCAGTGACTGCTACAAAATGTAACATTTATCCCTTGGATGTGTCTTGGCAGGACTGTTACAAAGTTAACTCAGAGATAAAGTCATCTAATCTTTCATGTAGATGAAAGTATTTTGGTGATTCTATATTCTAAAAAGTGTATATATATATTAGATTCTATATTCTAAGATATGTATATATATGTATATCTAGTAGCGTGTTATGTGTATCATTGTCATTCTTAGTTGTGTTCCAGATCGATAGAAATTCAATGTTAGCTGTAAATGTGGCTACACATATAACTTAACATTTTCTAGGATCACATTAAAATAAAGTAGGAAGAAAAGGTGAAATTCATTTTTATAATGTATTTTCTTTAACCCAGTATATCCAAAATAGTGTCCTTCATCATGAAATAAATATAAAACATTGATGAGATACTTTACATTTTTTTATTCACACTAAGTCTTCTAAATCTTGTATGTATTCTATACTTCCAGCACATCTCAGGTCAGTCTAGTCGCATTTCAAATGTTCACTGGCTGCCTGTGGCTAGTGGATGGTATATTTGACAATGCAGATCTAGACCTTCAACTGGTTACTATGTCAAAACATCATAAATGCATGTGAACCCACACATTCATGCGTTCAAGTAAAACCATCATAACTAAAATAAATAAGAAATACAATACTCTGATTAATTGAATCTTTTCAATTGACCTATATTTGAGATTTTTTTTTCTCTACTATATATCAATTATCTTCCTTTTCATGGTTAAATATAATTAAGCAAAAATTATGCTTAAAACTTAATTTATCTGGTGTTTTCTTCCTTTATTCATCCACTCTCTTACTCCTAAGAAACTCTTTCAAGAGGACTGAAAGAGAGCCAAATGCCTGCAAAAGCCTTTCCCTAATTTTCCTAGACCCCACCTGCTTTCACAATCGTGAAATAATTTTCCTCCTCATTGCAACACTTTCAATATTAAGACTCCCATTGTTTGGGATAAGAATACTTCACCCCTATTTCATATAACCCTCCAAGCAGATTTTGTCTTGCTTATCCTCATTCTTTTGTTTGTAGGAAAATATTATCTTTCAACAATTGTATATTTTTCTGTTTTTCACACTGATTATGATTACATTTGTAAATTTGAACACCACGAGAATGTAGTTCATGCTCAACACTAATCACACATATCTGGAAAGCATAGCTACTGAGGAAATTTTTAATACTTTTTTATTGAGACGAAGTCTCCTGCTGTTGCCCAGGCTGGAGAGCCCATCTTGGCTCACTGCAAGCTCCACCTCCCGGGTTCACTCCATTCTCTTGCCTCAGTCTCCCGAATAGCTGGGACTACAGGCACCTGCCACCACGCCCAGCTAATCTTTTGTATTTTTAGTAGAGATGGGGTTTCACCATGTTAGCCAGGATGGTCTTGATCTCCTGACCTCGTGATCCACCCGCCTCAGCCTCCCAAAGTTCTGGGATTACAGACGTGAACCACCAAGCCCACCCTTAATACTGATATATGTATTCATTTATTAAGGCATACAGGCAGGCTAAGTGTCTACATTTTTATATTTTTTAATTTATTATCAAAATATTTTAAGCCTACAGACAGATAAATAATATTGTGGCACATATTCTTGGTTTTGCCATTCAGATTTAACAACTGTTAACATTTTTCATTTTTCTATAGTAGTTTAAGTTGCTGCAAGTCTTTTTGTTGTTATTTTTTGAGAAAGGATCTCACTTTGTTGCCCAGGCTGGCGTGCGGTGGCATGACCATGGCTCACTGAAGCCTCAACTTCCTCCCACCTCAGCATCCCAAGCAGCTAGGACTACAGGCACTAGCCACCAGTGCCTGGTCAGTTCAAGTCTACTTTAAAGAAATAAAACATTTCATAAGTAGTTAGCATTTCCATTCTATTCCATTCTCTCCTTCCTGTTTTTCCAAAGTTAAATAATTTCTCTATTTGTAGTATATTCTTATTGTCCTCAGTATCAAATTACTGGTATTTTGTATTCATTAACAATAAATAATGTTTCTGCATCCTTAATTTGCATACATCGTATGTATCGTTTTGCAACTTGTTTTATTGCTTATTAACTTTTTGAATGTTGTTTTAGTTACTCTTTAGAAAGGTATTTATCCATTCTCATCTTGATAAGCACTTCTATTTTTTCCATTTTTTCCAATATTGCAAGGAACGTCATACCAAAAGTATACTTCTGTGCATATTGAAGGGTTTTCACTAAGAAATCCTGGATTGTAAAGCGTAACCATCATCAGTTTTATTAGATAGTGCCAAATAAAATTTCAAAATAATTGTGTCAATATACACTCTTCCAGTTATGTATATATTTCCATATCCTCCAATGAGTTTGATGGGGCTTAGTAATTGCAAGAAACTCATAAATTACTTGGGGGAGAATTAACATATGTTATTTATATATACCATCTTTACATACCATTTATGAATATGGTATGTTGGCAGAGACAGTTCTTGGACCTCTTGTACTTCTACACATATTGTTGGGTATGACAAGAATGCAAGGTCCTAACTGCTCTTTACTGGGACTGAATAGGCCATTTCTCGGTGTTGTTTCTATAGCTGGTAACTTTGAGAAATGAGGCAATGCCTCTTTTAAAACTGAAAACAGAGAATAAGCAAGCTTGCTTACTGTTTGCTATAAAAGCAATGGAGTTCCCACACTGAAGTGTTTGTTTCCTATAATCCAACCCACTTCATGTGCAGGCATCTACCTGGGCATCACCCTATGGTTTTGCTGGGTGGAGTCAGGTAAGGGAACAAAGGTAATGATGGTGGTACATATGCTGCTTCCTTAGCTGTGCGTAATAAAGCGTTTGTCTCTGACGCAGGAGTCTTGTGTCTTTTACCCGAATTGATGAAATAGTAACAGGCTAATTTGTTACTTTTTAAGTAGAATAAAATGAAATCTCAGAGGCATTGTATGTTTTATTTATTGAGGGCTTTTATTATAACCCTCAATTTAGATTTATAATTGTCTATATAAAGGCCAGCACATCTTCTGTGAGATCTATTGCTAGATTTATTATGATCATCATTGACATTTTAAATGGACTTTTAAATAAAAATGATTGAATTTTATAGAAATGTTTTTAACATACATGTCTTTAGATATGGATCCACTTATAAAGGTAAATATATGGATATATTTGAGTTCAGTAACATTTTAAAATTTATTAATTGCAGTATTTTTAAATTGCCATCTAAAATAATAATTTTATTCATTCCTTTCTAACCTGTAATCTTCATTTCTTTGTTACACTGGCTAAGGCTTCTATCAGAATTCTATAAAAGATAAATTTATTGGGGATTATTTTTAAAGTTCTTGTTTAAAAGGCATACTTAAAATTTATTTTCATGACATATGATAATGATGTTAGTTTTGGTAGATACCCTTCATGTGGAAGTTAAGAAATAGTCCTTCTCAAACCTGATTTCATGGGTTGATTTTCCTCATTGATGGATATTGAATTTATCAATTATTAACTGCATAAATTGAGAGAATAGTATAATTTTTCTTGTAATATTTGTTCATGTATATTTAAATAGGTTTGTCAAATATTTTATTCCTTGGATAATCTTTTTGGAGGGTACGATACATTTCTGGATTAATTTTTTAAATTATTTTAGCAAGGATTTATTTAAATTTCTATCCTTAATTGTAATTCATTGATAATTTCCCCCAAGCTCAGTTTCGTCCTGCAGTAACACGATCCACTGCATTGGAAGCACACATCTTGACCTATTCGTTTTCCTCTGTGAGTTCTAAAAGACAAAGAGAATGGCCACAAATACAGTGCCTTGCTGTGCTGTGAAAAATAAAACTTTTGTCTCTAACTTAGCTGTCTTACATCTTCTGCTGCCATCCCAAAGCAGTACCATGCTAATTTAGTAGCTTGTAAGTATTCCATAGTGATTAGGTGCATGTGTATTTCAAATGAATTAAGTCGTTCATAATCCTATTAACACCTAAAATACCATCTTCATCATTACTTTCTGGTTTTCATTAAAAATTTCTCACCAGGATTATCAGAGTGCTTAATTTGCTATTTAATTGTAGCCAGTTTGCTTTATACAATTTAAGGCCATACTTCTATATGCATATGAGTTCAGAATTATTGCATCTTCAACTGGTTTTTCTCTTTTGCATTAACTAATGATCATTCAAGCCCTAATGTGACTTAGCCTCTTAAAATTTTATTTATTAGCATTGTTCTACTAGTCTACTTTGAATAAAATTTTCCTGGAAAATTTACTTGCAGCCTTTTTATGTTCTTCTGTTCTAGTGTATCCTTAAAAAGAACATAAACTCTTTTCTTCTTTTCAATGCAGTTGGAGAATACTGAGCTACTTGAATTTGTAATAGCTTATTTTGTACTTTCTATGCTTTTGTACACTTTTTTCACTTTTTCTGTGTCCTGTTTAAATATGAAATATCTGCTTTACTTCTTCATGCAATCGTACTTTTTCCCAGATCTGGTTTTGAAGATACATATTGTTTTTCCAGTGTTCAATCCTTAAAATTTAACTCTTTTTTGGTATTTAGCAAAGTCTTTAAAAAGTCAATATCTCAGTCCAAACAATACAAAACTCTCGAACTGCTTTAAGCTGCCTTATCATCTTACATAATACCTTTGACTGGTGCTTAGTCCCATTTTGTGTTTACTAACCAATGAATCATTTATTTATTTTTAGAGATTATCTAATAAGACTGTGTTAGTTCATTCTCACGCTGGTATAAATAACTGCCCAAGACAGGGTAATTTATAAAGGAAAAAGTTTTAATTGACTCAGTTTCCAACGGCTGGGGAGGCCTCAGGAAACTTACAGCCATGGAGGAAGGGGAAGCAAATATGTCCTTCTTCAGATGATGGCAGGAAGGAGAAGTGCTGAGCAAAGAGGGAAAAGCCCCTTATAAAACCATCAGATCTCATGATAACTCATTATCATGAGAACAGCAGCATGGAGGTAACTGCCCCCATGATTCAATTACCTTTCACCAGGTCCCTCCCATGACACATGAGTATTGTGGGAACTACAATGCAAAATGAAATTTGGGTGGGGACAGAGACAAACTATATCAGACGTGCTCATATGTTTAGCTTTTATTTTTCTTCCTATTTACTTCTTGAACACATTTCTAAGTTTTAGGCTTATTTCTTATGATAAAGATTTCCCTTCAGTAATTCTCCCAGGGCTGGCTTATAAATGCAAGATTCTTTTAGTGTTTGTTTGAAATGTCTCAATTTTACTCCTACTTTTGAGTAATACTTTATCTGGCTGTGGAAGTGTAGGGAGTTGTCAATCATTTTCTTTCATATTGTTGAAGTTGTTATTTCATTGTGCTTTGGCATTTATTATGGCTGATGAAAATTTTGTTCATTGTTACTGAATACATAAATACGTTCTGTGAGATTAATCTTCTTTCCTTTAATTTTTCACTAGTTTAGTATTTTCACTATGGTGTAGCTAGGACAGAATTTGTTTCCATTCTGTTTCTTGGGACTCCGTGAGATTTTTCAATCTGTTGTTTCTTCGACTATAGCATTATCCCTTTGAACATTTGTTGTCCTGTGTATTACAATTTTTTCCTGGAAATTTCATTAGACTACTCATAGGATGAATGCTATTAAACTATCTGCAGAACAATCTCATATACTTATGTTTCTCTTAATCATTCTTTTTTTCCCACCACATTATTATATTATGCCAAATTTGGGGTTATTTAATTTGACCTGTATCTTTTTTATAAAACAAGACTTATTTCCATCTGCAAGGGATGTGGCAGTCTCTGAACAAGCTTCATTTAAGTTTATTGGCTTGAGTTTCCATTACTAAATTGGTATATACTCAGATTTCCCTTTTCTATATGTGTTATGTTGACAGGGCTAATTTATTCCGGAGGCTTCAGGGGAGAATAAAATTTCTTGCCTTTTCCAGTTTTTAGAAGCTGTCTGCATTCCTTGGTTCATGGCCCCGTCCTCCACATTTAAAGCCCATCCCTCCATCTTCTGGCTCTGTCATCACATAGGAATTTTCTGACTTTGCCCCAATTGCCTCCCTCAAATGAGGACCCTTGTAATTACATTTACATAATTCTGGATAATCTCCATGCTATGGATTGAATTTCATCCCACTAAAATTTGTCAACTAACGTCCTAACCCCCAATGTACCTGTACATTCAGCTCTTTATATCCATGGGTTCTGCATCTGCAAATTCAACTAATTGCCACCAATTCAGAATAACAACTACTCGCATAGCATTTACATTTTATTAGGTATTATAAATAGTCTAGAGATGATTTAATATATACTGGAGGATATGTGTGAGTTATATGTAAGTATTACATCATTTTATATAAAGGACTTAGGCATCTGGATTTTGGTGAGGGAGGAGGATCCTGGAACCAAAATTTCTCATGTATACTGAGAAATTACCATATTTAGAGAAAGAGATTTTAGGAGATAATTAAGTTAAATAATGTCATAAAAGTGATGTCCTAATCTGATAGAATTGTTGGTCTCACAATAAGAGGAAGAAAGGGAGATTCTCTATCTCCACATGTACTCACTGAGAAAAGGCGACAGGAGGATAGAGAGAAGGAGGCTGTCTGCAAGCCAGAAAGATAACCTTTACCAGAGCACTACTATGCTAGCATCCAGATCTGGAACAACTAGCCTCCAGAACTGTGAGAAAATACATTTCTGTATTTTAAACCACCCAGCCTATGGTAATTTGATGTTTTGCCTGAGTAGGCTAAGTTACTCCCCACCTCAAAATCTGTAACGTAATCACATCTGCAACATTTCTCTTACCATGTAAAGTCCACATATTCACAGGTTCTGGAGAATAGGGTGTGGACATATTTGGGAGGTTGTTATTTAGCCTACCACATTATATATGGAAAGAAATTAACATTTTATTTGATAGTTTTAACCAATCTACTGCTGCAGAGAGGGGGCAACTTTTCTCAGTAATTGATTGTGTCTGATTTTTTCCTTTGTCCTTCTTGTGATTCTCTGTATCTCTTTTTCTGCAAAGTCCCTTCTGTCTTTATTTGAGCTTAATCATATTGCTCTTTACTTCTTTGGGATGTTATGGATTTAGGCTATGGGTACGACCACTTGAATTTACTCATGTTTTCCTAGGGGATAAGTTTTCCTTCTTCTCAGCCTGAAGCTTTATTTTTAAAATGATGTATATTTTAGCCAGCATTCCCATGTTTGCTCTTTAACCAGACACACCAATCTACACATTTAATAAAATTTAATGAAATGTATTTAATGTTTTTTAGTATGTATTTATATCTGTATCTCTAAACTGTAGATGTCTTATGCTTTTATCTTTATCCTCCCCCTATATTTTCTCTCCATTAATACTGTCTTTAATATTGCTATTACCGTGATACATAGTGACCCTAATGAGAAGTGTCAGAAATATTTTAAACGTAGTCATTTCTTCAACTGTCACTCTAATCACTTAACAAGTAATACATATTTAAGATATAAATAGATCTCCTTTATTCTAATTCTTTCCTGGCAGCTTAATTCAAGTCCTACCATCTCTTGGTCTAATTTTCTGTGGACTACCAGTTCTCAGTGGACTACAATAATAACTTTCTAAATAAGCTTCACTCACTTTCCTTATTTCTAATTTTATTTATCTATATGATTAAAATCTCTTAAAATACATCATTAATAACTTAAAAAACATTTAGTAATATTTAACAACAGCCTTAAAATGTATGAATTTGACTTTGTGATTTATTTTTGGGCATCTCAGTGGCTAAAGGAAAATATAGTAAGTATAAAGAATCATTTAAATACTATGATTATAGCCATTTTTAAATTGGTGAAACTTTGAAAACTACTATAAATGCTAAAAAATATAGGAATCGATCTTTTTATTAGACACTATGTAGCCATTAAACATTAGGCTCGAGATGGCATGGGGAAAATATTTTGATATAATGAAAAGTTTAGAAAACTTTTAAAAATGCATGGGTAACATGCTTAACAAATCAACAAATTTTCATAAATAAATGATAGAGGAAAATTATTAAAAGAGAAAAGTGGTGATTCATGAATTCCTTCTACTTTTTTGTATTTTCCAGTGTTTCCATAATAAACAAATCTTACTTTCATAATAAACCATAATACATTTAATATTTTAAGTTTTCTTAAAAGCTTTTAGCAGTTTCCTATTACTTATATTACTGCTTCCCAAATTGCCCTGATGTCCCAAGAACTGAAAGGACCAATGCTTTGCAGATAAATGTGCCACGGCTTCTTAGCTGGAAAACTGCAACGAAGCCAGATTTTCTCAGGATAATGCATAATTCCCTTAATAGTTTGGCTTCTAAATGCAGTATTGCCCACATTTCCTACCATTCTTCCATATAAATCTTATGGAAAATAATTATATTTTTTGAACATATAACAGAGTCTTGTCTTTTTTATGTGGTCTTTTTTTTCTCTCCATCTGATAAACGTATTCAACTATCAAAACATTGTTTAACTGCTCTCCTGCTGTGAAATTTCTATGACAATCCGAAGTAGGGGTTATAGACTCAAATACTCAAAAGTTGTAGAGGGCAGCAAATTATTTGGTTGAATGGTTGGTTTTTGTTGCTCTTCTTCTTTCCAACCCGTTTGTAATACTGCTTACTGCACTGCAAGCCTAAAATGTTGCAAGTTCTACCATGCTAAAGCATAAAATTATCCCCCAAATGTAAGGTCAAATAAGAGAGAGAAAGAGAGAGAGAAGGAAGGCAGGAACATAGGAAGGCAGGCCAGCAGGAAAGAAGGACAAAGGTGTGACCTCTACTGTACAAATAAAACACATCTCTCAAGCAGATTTGGAATTATTGCCTGCCAAATTGCCACCAATGTGCTAACCTGTCCAGCCTATGAGGTTCATGTACTTTGTATAAACCTGTATTATCCCCCCTTAGCCCATTTAATCGCAGTTGTTTTGTTGCATTTGTTTTTGTTGCTGTCCCTCAAGAGTAGGTATTCTGTCTTAATCGTCTCCTAATTTAAATGCTTGGCATTTTGTATATAACATAGTATGCACATGTTATCTTCCACATATTCATTTAGGATTTTCATGTACTTGTTTTAAATTGTGAAGTCTTCCAGTAAAATGCAGATCATATATTCTCCTTTCTTTCTATCTCACAAGTTGGTATAATATAGAATTCTGCATGTGTACTCAGAAAACAAATGCAATTGACTGACAGACTAACTGATTGTCCTAGTTGGAAGCATATTTTAAGATGTTCACAGCAATTACTCTCACTATTTAAGATTATTATAATCATAATAATCACTTTCATTTGTATAATGCTTTGTATTTTCCAAAGCCCTTTTAATATATATTATTTAATCTGATCACATGACAACCCTGTATCTACAATAATTAGCATAATAGTATCCACTTAGTTAGGTGATTATGTATAGTTTTTACACATAAGATTAAAATAAGCTAACATTATGCAAAAATAAAAAGGCAAAGGACACATGTACTTGTTATTTTACCTATAGTGAGCATTAATCCAAATCATTTGTGTTGACTTTGATTAAGCTGCATCTGTTTGTAAAGTGCTTTGATCTGTCTTACAAAGCACATTGTCCGGAGGGTACTAATAGTCTGAGCTGAAGAGGATAGAATTATCCTTTGTTTTCAGATTTTGAATTAGATAGCTTTGATGGCCAAAATGTCTCAGGACTGGAAATATTACCTTTTCAATTTAATTTATAAATGTGTTCAACAGTTGTGGTTTTATTTTTTCTTCTTCTCCCCAAAACTATTTGTAATATTGCTTACTTCACTCCAGGTCTAAAACATTTTTATGCTCAATCATGTTAAAGTGCAAAATTGTCTTTCAGTTTGCAGATCACCAAGATGGACTGTTTCTTTGAGAATAATTAATATCTGGAGACCCAATTTAGTCCTTTTTGTTCTAATGTTCAACAAAGATCCTCATTTATCAATGTATGTTTCCCTTGTGTCACATTGCTCTCTGGAAAGTAGGTCACAGGAAGAACGGTATTGACTTTTAAGGTCTAGTATTCAAAGATGCTATTCCAGTGAAATTGCATGTCCCCAGAGCAAAGATATCTAAAAGGTCATTGCAGGGACAATCAAAATCACCTTATAATGATAACAGAAGTTCAGAAAATGTTTTAAAGTGCTAGAAAAACTGCTTTCAACTGAGTAATATTGTAGTATAAAACATAGAGAGTATATTTATATATGCATAGTAACCTTATGCAAATGGCCCAGTCTCCTTAAAATAATACTGTAATTGATATGATTATGAGGCCTAACATTTTAATTTAGGAGTTATGCTTTTAGTAATATTGGTAAGCTCACTGAACTACACAGAAAGATCAATTAATAAAGACTCAGTCTAAACAGGAATGTGTTGCAATGAGGGGTGACTTTAATATAAGCAATTTAAAATTACAGATGAAAGGAATGTTTTCTAAAAAAACACATGAAGGAAGGAATACAGAAAAAGAAGGAAGGAAGGAACAAAGGAAGAAAGGAACGAAGGAAGGAAAGAAGGAAAGAGGAAGCAAGAAAGGAAGGAGGTTTAAAGACTAATTCATATATACTTTATAAAAATGCCAATCAAAGCAATATATGTCATCTAAAATATGTCTTTTTGGTATAAGCTAAAATTATGTAACATTATCAGTTAGCTTCTGCTTTTAAGAGGTCTTTTCAGGGGTCCATTCTTGTTCATCACAATTGTTCCCAGACTTCCTTTACTTCCAAAGCTTCTGTAACTGATGAAAAACTATCATTATTCACACAGGTAATGCTGCATACACTATCACTAGGCAGGAAAGAGTTTTAAATGTTATGCTTTCCCAGCAAAAGAAACAAATTATATTGATTAATTAAGCATTTTAAACTGCTTCCTTTTAATTCATTTATACAAAAAAATATTGAGAACTTATTATGTGTTTCACATCAGGGATATAGAGGGAAGAAGCACGGTAGAACCTTAAAGAAGTCTTAATCAAGATAAAAAAGACAAATATAAAAATAAGAGGAACTCTATTACAGATATTAGAGCAGAAGAAAATATAGATTATTTTGGAGGATCGAATGGGTTTTTCTCCCACATTTCACAGTGTGGTTACTAGTATGACATTTTATGACATTTTACCATCTTAAATTTTATGGAAGCCATTACAAGGACTGAGGAATTTCAAGTCCAATTTTCAGTCCAAATGGTACTAATTTTTAATAAAGGAGAGAATGTCCTCAATTCCAGTAACATTCACAAGATGTTTGTACTAGGTATGTTGGAATTGTCTGGAGAAACAGAACCAATACGATCAATAGGAGGTATTTGTATATATATGTGTGTATATATATATGTGTGTGCGTGTGCGCATCATATATACATACTTGTTTGTGTATATGTGTGTGTGTGCGCGCGCGTGTAAGAGAGAGATGTGAGACAGATTTATTTCACGGAATTGGCTCATGTGACTACGTGGTCTAGTAAGTTCAAAATCTGCAGGTCAGGCCAGCAGGCTGGACTCAGGGATGAAAAGCTGATGTTGCAACTCCAGACCAAAGACAGTCTGAAGTCAGAATTATTCCTCGAGACACCTCAGTCGTTTCTCTTTTTATTTATTTGTTTACATTTTTTTAGAGACAAAGGCTCGCTCTGTCACCTAGGCTGGAGTGTGGAGGCAGGATTATAGCTGCAGCCTTAAACCCCTGGGCTTGAAAAATCCTCCTGCCTCAAATTCCTGAGCAGCTAGGACTACAGGTTTGCACCACTATGCTTGGCTAATTCTTCATTTTCGTTTTTTGTAAAGACAGAGACTTGCTACATTGCCTGGTCTGGTCTTGAACTCCTGGGCTGAAGAGATTGTCCCACGTCAGCATCCCAAAGTGTTGAGGTTATGGACGTGAGTTATTGCACCTGGCCGGTCTTCTCTCTTAAGATCTTCAGCTGAGGTCCATGTACATTATGGAGAGTAATCTACTTTATCAATCTACTAATTTAAAGGGTAATCACATCTAAAAAACACCTGTATGACAACATTTAAACTGAAGTTTGCCCATGATCTTGCCAAGTTGACACATAGAATTAACCATCCCACTGCCTTAGGTTTTTCCTCTGTGTTTATGGTGTTTGAGCTTATAGTTTCACGTGGAGGGATTTCTGTTAGAGTAGCATGTCTATCTTTTCTCCCTGATGTTTACATCTCACACACACACACAAAAAAATGCAGTTAAGTTTCAATTGCTGGTGGCATGAGTCGGCCCACGCTTCTAACTGATAGAACTAATCTATTTTTTTTTTAAATTGACAATACCAAAGACTCATTCTTTCTTTTTTACCCTCCCAGGTAAGAGGCAACAGTTCTTGGCTACTGTTATAAGTCAGTTGTTTTAGGATTTAAACTGTAGAGAAGTGCAGGATTTTAGCAAGTGCTTTTCACTGCACATATAAAAGCATGCCTTCCAGCCAGCAGTAATCAGTATGAAAGGTGACATCTTAAATTTTATTTGCCTCCTAGATAATGCTATTTGAATTGTTGTAAATTCAGAATTAAAATGGAGGGAGGCATTTATTAGTGTTCTAAAACCAAAGCACCTTGGTCTTGTCCTAGGACCTTCAGAAATGGACAAAGACCTGTACTTAGTGACCAAAATATAAGTAAGCATCAAAGTTTATGGGTAAGACATGGAGATTGCTTTAAGTTTTCACTAAAATTAGTGCAGTTAACATGAAATTGGCCTCAGTGGGTCACTGCCATTTATGGACATGATGTCTCCTAGTAAGTGGATATCATTACACATCCAGGGCTACTTGTTAGTTAATAGAAGTTGACCTTCATGAGGTTAGGTCCTTTGGAGGGTGGATGTCTTCAACTGACCTCACTTGATTCTTGCCCATATCAAAATAGGTACTGCTGAGACCAATTAATAGGTTATACAGAATGGAGAGTCGTGAAGTCCTAGTTAAAAGCTTTTATATAAATGTCTTGTAGTCATTAATGGATGGAACAATTTTTGGCTACTACTGCATTTTGGCTAATGTATTTTGGCTATTATATTTCTCAGTCTGGCCTATAGTTGTAAGGCATCTAAATTATGGAGCAATGTGGATCTCTGTGCCAGGTTTAGTTAATCAGCATTAAATTAGCTGTTTAAATTCTGTTCATCAAATGTCCTTTGGAGCTGCATTCAGGACCAGCGGAAAGAATTATGGAGAAACTAACTTCTTGGAATTATGCGTTGCCACCACAGGCTTAGGAGTCTTCTTCTCCCATGTGATCTCAGGTTGACTCTATCTACACTATATAATCATCAACAATGACTTTAGATTTCAGGAACCTAGTCTATGGTTTCATCCCGAGACCAGAGAATAAATTTTCTAGTGCAAATATTAAAAGAAATAGTAATATTATTACATAGTACAGCAGTCTTCAGTACTCTATCTTTTGCTTGTGTGTCTAAAAACATTTCAAGAACTACATACTAACTCCAAAATATTAAATTGACATTTAAAATTTGTTCTTAGGAAAAAGAAATTGTGAAGACTATGGAACCAAGTACAGTGGAGGTATTGAGATTTTAAAATAAAATAACTGCTTAAATGGAAGCAATGTAATCTAACTATCATAGTACCATAGTGACTTATACTTGTAATCTGTAAAAAAAAGAAGCTTAATTTTAACAATGAAAAATTTTATATGATTTTTTCCCTGAAATTGTATTTTCATTCTACTTTCCTCATATAATCTTGTGCAATATGAACTATTTCATGCTTGAATGACTTCTGTTGATCCTCTTATATCCCAGCAACAAAAAATATAAATATAACTTAAAACTTTAAAATTGCTATTTGCTATCGATTCTAAGTTATTTTTAAATTAAATTATCACTATAGTCTTAATTTCAATTGATCAAAATAAAGCATAAATTAAAAATATATTTTTAAATTGGTTATTTTTAAATCTAATTAAAAATTATTAAATCTTTTGTTGAGATGATTGTAGCTTGTGTTTTTAAGTAGTTCCTGCAAACATATATTACTGTTATTTGTGATATAATAAAACAAGATTTAACCTACGTTTCATTCCTGTACTTCACTTGTACCGATGTATACACTGACAAAATATGATCATATTATAATAATACATGAGAAAGAAAGGAGTCTTGTTTTGTGGGCCTCAAATATTTTTAAAGTTTTACATATTTAGAGAGCACAAGTGCAGATTTCTTACATGCATATATTGTGTGGTGGTGAAGTCTGACCCTTTAGTGTTCCATCATCCTGATAATGAACATTTTACCCAATAAATTCAACCCTCCCTCCTTTCCCACCATCCCACCTTTTAAAGTCTCCAATATCTATTATTCTGCTCTATATGTCTATGTTTACCTACTGTTTAACTCCCACTTACAAATGAGAACATGTGGCATTTGACTCTCTGTTTCTGCATTATTTCACTTAGGATAATGGCCTCCATGTGTTGTTTTTAATAGTAACAACACACATTTGTCTTCTTTCAAAGAGTGTGCAAGAATTCACATTGTCATCTATGATTAAATGTTGTTATAAATTATGTATCATCCAACAAATTAATTACTTCTTTTCATTTTACTGAGATGAAAGAAATAGAGATGCTGTCACTTGCAAAAATGACTCGTTAACCTATTTTAAAAGATTTTTTTTAATTGCAGGGAAACATACCAATAAAGTATTAGAATAATTTATTAAATAATATTTATTCTAAATTGATACCATTTATTTCACTCCTTCTTTCCTTCTTCCTTCTTTTCTTTCTTCTTTCTTTTCTTTCTTCCTTCTTTTCTTTCTTCCTTCCTCTTTCTCTCCCTTTCTCCCTTCCTTCTCTCATTCACTTTGAGAACTTTGTAAATTGAGTGTACTCCAAACTGGTTCAGTTGTCTAACTATTGTTTTAATACAGTTTGCCAGTAAAATATACGTGATAAAATGCTCTTATCATTTATCATTTATACATGATAAAATGCTCTTATCAATGATATCATTTATTATTGGCATATATTGTTATCAAAACACTAAAGCCACAGATTTGGCTCATCTCATTTATGGAACATAAACACAAACTAGCTTAATTAGCAAATCCAGTTTTCATTTTCAAACTAATCAGTCAATCAGAATTATCTTTGGTTATAAAATAAAGTATGGCATCATTTTTAAATGTAAATAAGTGTATTAATAGTATTTAGAGAAATACATAAATTATTTATATATAAATATGTAGAATCCATCTTACAGCACGCATTGCTAAAATTAGATGAATCAGGTTTAAAAGCAGAAGTGTCTGACATAATTTCTATTTTTTCAAGATAAGTTTTAAAAAGAAGCCAAATTATTTGTCTTATAATTTTATTTTTAGTACTAAATGAAATATATAGATACAATTTATATATTTTTCAAAAGTGAAGAGTATGATAATAGGCATTATGTTCGTAGGGTAAACACCAGTGCATAACTGTGGTGACCTCTAGTGTTTAAACTTTTGCAAGTAATTATATAAAAACAATGTATAAAAAAGGCATAAAAAAGCAAAAAAAATGGCCAGGTCTGGTGGCTCACGCCTGTAGTCCCAGCACTTTGGGAGGCCGAGGCGGGCGAATCACTTGAGGTCAGAAGTTCGAGACCAGCCTGGCCAACGTGGCGAAGCCCCATCTCTACTAAACAAAACACAAAAATTAGGCAAGTGTGGTGGTGGGCACCAGCAATCCCAGCTACTCTGGAGGCTGAGACAGGAGAATTGTTTGAACTTGAGAGATGGAGGTTGCAGTGAGCCAAGACGGCACCGTTGCACTCCAGCCTGGGGCAAGAGAGTGAGACTCTGTCTCAAAAAAACAAACAAACAAACAAAAATTATAACCTTTGCAGCAACATAGATGCAAATGGAGGCTATCATCCTAAGAAAATTAGTGCAGGAAAACAAAACCAAACACCACATGTTCTCACATAAATGAGAGCTAAACATTGGGTACTCATGGACATAAAGGTGGCAACAACAGACACTGGAAATACTACTGGGAGAGGGAGGAGGCAGTGCATGGGTTGAAAAACTATTAGTTCTATGTTCAGTAGCTGTAGTGATAACATCATTCATACCCAAATCTCAGCATCACATGATATACCTAGGTAACAAATCTACACCCCTGAATCTAAAATAAAATTTGAGGAAAAAAAAGAAATCAGTAATAAAAAAATGTGAAAGTCAGAAATATGTGGACATTAAACTGTGTGCTCCTAAGTAACCAGTAGGTTAAAGTTTCAAGAAAAATTAGAAAATATTTTAAGATGAACAATATGAAATGTACTAAAATGTATAGCATGCAACTAAAGCAGCACTCAGAGGGATATTTATAGCTGTAAACACCTATATTGAGAAAACAAAATCTCAAATAAATAACCTAACTTTCAACTTTAGAATAAACTAGAAAAAGAAGAACAAATTAAACCGAAATCAAGCAGAAAGAAGGAAATAAGACAAAAGTGGAAATAAAATAAAATACAATAAATAGAAAAACAGATGAAAACAATGAATGAAACTAAAATTTGCTTCCCTGAAAAGGTCAAGAAAATTGACAAACCTTTAACTAGACTGACCAAGTAAAACAGAGGGAAGATTTGAATTACTAAAATCAGAAACAGAATATAGACATCACTACTGACCTTCTGGAAGTAGAAAACATTATAAGAAAATGCCATGAATAACTGTATGCTAACAAATTTAAAAACCTAGATGAAATGCACACATTTCCAAAGAGGCACAAATTATTCAAACTGACTCAAGGAGAAATAGAAAAATCTGAACAGACCTATAAAAGGTAAAAGGATTGAAATATTCATGTTTAAACTTTCCACAAAGAAAACTGCAGGCCCAGATGGCTTCCTTGGCAAATTCTACCAATCTTGTCAAGAAGAATTAAGACCAATCTTTCTCAAATTCTTACAGAAAATAAATGAGAAAGACATTTCCCATTTGTTCTATGATATCACCCTGATATCAAAACCAGGAAATGGCCTAAAAATAAGAGAAAACTATATATCCAAACTATACTGAGACATAGTTTCTCAATAAGATTGGCAAAAATTTTAAAGTTTAGCAATGTATTATTTTGGTGTGGTTACAAGAAAACAATAACTCATAAAATTATAGTGAGAATGTAAAATGATTCAACTTCTATGGAGGGAAATTTTGCAATATTAGCAAATTTTATATTTATTCTTGATCCCAGCAATCTCACTTCCAGGAATCCAACCCACACATGACTGGCAAATGCAAAAGGACATGTGGCAAGGCTTTTTGTTCCTCTATTGTTTGTAAATACTGAGAACCACCAAAGTGAAGACTGGTTGACTCAACTCTTACGCATTCATGCCAGGACTAGGACTACACAGCTATAAAAACACATGAGTAGCTACGTAATCTCCAGGAAAAGCGGAGAAGTGAAGTACAAAAAACAAAACGGAGAAATGTGTGTAAAGTCCTCTACCATGTACGCGACAAAGAGGAGGAGGAAAAACAGCACACATGCATTTATACTTAAAAACTAAAACAATGACTCCAGCCTGGGCTGGGCGACAGAGCGAGACTCCGTCTCAAAAAAAAAAAAAAACTAAAACAATGAAACAAAATTTTGTTTTTTAGGGGAAAAAAAAAACAAAAAACAAAAACCTTACTTGTGGGTGGGAAGAACTAGGGAGAAGGATAGTTATAGTAGCCAGACTCCTCTGAATGAATGTAGTTTACAGATTTGACTTTGCAAAAATGTAAATTTTTTTTTTTTTTTTTTTTTTTTTTTGAGACAGAGTCTTGCTCTGTCGCCCAGGCTGGAGTGCAGTGGCGCGATCTCGGCTCAATGCAAGCTCCGCCTCCCGGGTTCACGCCATTCTCCTGCCTCAGCCTCCTGAGTAGCTGGGACTACAGGCGCCCGCCACCTCGCCTGGCTACTTTTTTGTATTTTTTAGTAGAGACGGGGTTTCACCGTGTTAGCCAGGATGGTCTCGATCTCCTGACCTCGTGATCCGCCCATCTCGGCCTCCCAAAGTGCTGGGATTAGTACATGTTTTATATAATTTTAAAACAAAATTAAATTTTAAAACCAATTCATAAAACTATGCACAAAAATTCAAAGGAAAATTGAATAAGTGAAATTTTAAAAATGTTTTTAAAAAACCCGGAAATATCTTCATGAAAGAAGCACAACTAAACTGTCTCTATGGATTTAATCTAAAAAGTTGCTATTAAATATAAGATATATACTGAGTTTAGGACTAGATAAGATTTAGTTTTTGTTAACACGAGGTAGAAAAAGTGCTAAGCATTTTATAAGATGAAATCAAATGATAATTTGATTATAAGTAGAATATTTTGGGATATGATTTGATTAAACAGACTATAAAACCTGATTAAAATACATTCACTGAGGCTGGACATGATGGCTCACACCTGTAATCCCAGTACTTTGGAAGATCAACTTCTGTGGATCACTTGAGGACAGGAGTTGGAGACCAGCCTGGCCAACATGATGAAACCCTGTCTTTACTAAAAATACAAAATTAGCTGGGTGTGGTGGTGGGTGCCAGTAATTCCAGTTATTTGGGAGGCTGAGGCAGGAGAATCGCTTGAACCTGGAAGGCAGAGGTTGCAGTGAGCCGAGATCTCACCACTGCACTCCAGCCTGGGCAACAGAGAGAGAGTCTGTCTCAAAACATAAAATAAAATGAAACATTCACTGAATCTAGACAAAGTCATGTAAAATGTCTATCTGTGAGTTTTCTCGAACATAACCTGGATTATTCGATAATATTTTTAAAACATTCTTAGTTCATTTAAAATAATAAATATCATAACCTGTAATTTTTTCTCTGCTAGAAGATTCTAGCAAATAACCGATGCATTGGCTTAATGTTAAAATAACTGAAAAGAATTCTTATAGTTAAAGACATTAAATATAATTTTACATTCATAATTTTTAACTAATATTGTCTTTGCTTTGTTCTTATCAAACACTTCCCCAAAATAGTAAACTATAAATGGACAATAGAAGTTATAAAGTCTTTAAATGAAAATCGTCATTCTTATCATTCACATTATGTAAAATGTCCAGTTTTATAATATCTCAACAAAGACCAAACTACCCCATTTCTAAGCAGTATATTTTTTAAAAGATACTCAATTTTCAAAGCACTAATATAGATGTACAAAACCTCTAATTTTCATGAAAAAACTTCTTTTTCCAAAGTATATTGTTTGAATTGTCCTGTGGTTAGGATCTCTCATTTTTACCTGCGGAAAATAACAGCAAGATTCGGGACAGAAAACTCTCCTCCTTTTCTAAAGAGAGAGGTAGGAAAGGGGAACATATTAGGAAAGGAAGGAAAGAGAATACATCAAATTTAAAAGACCAGATCAATGCGCCTCTGTAGATTTCTGTGTAACTCCAGGGGCTCACATACCCCGTTTGAAAAACTACTGACATGGCAGCTACCCCATCTTTTTGATTGAAGAATGGAATGGCTTATTAAAGTATTATACACCAAAATGTGGATAAAACAATGATACGTATAGGCCTGTGTTTGGAAATCTCAGCCTCTATCAAATAGGCTTGCACAGGAATTTGAATGGTAACTGGATTAGTTTTAAAAGTAGATGATAGTATAACTCCCAAGGCAAGAGCAATGGGAGTATGATAGAAATATCATGGAAGAGAAGGTGACAAGAGAGACTGTCTTAAAAGAAAGGTTGCAATCTGAAAGGACAAGGCTGAAATAAAAAAATATCAAAGATGTGCCTGGGACTATCTGTTGGTAAAAACAGCATTAAGAAAAAAGAGGAGTTGTTTTCGTTATTATTCTGTATGAAAAGATGAATGCGGGTCAATGTTATAAAACAGAAAAAACAAAGGCAGGATCTCAAGGAGATGACTGAAATGACTGATTGCAGCCCAGGGGGCCAGAAGCAGAGCCAGTGGGGAAATAGACATTAGGAGATTTTTATGGCATTGAATGGAAAGGAAGGCATATCAAGTGAGTCCTGGTGACTGTAGTTGCCATAATCACAAATGTCTCAACTCTGTAGGAAAGCAGAAGTGTCTCAGAGAGCAGACACAGTAAACAAAGGTAAATGTCTTCCCAAGGAAACGTAAAGATATGGCGACTGTAGTGTCTCAAATAATCTTAATGAGATATTTTTTTCCCCACTGAGTTTTAGTTCCTGTGTCATAATCTCTGGGCAACGATAAGCAGACTGGTGAAGCTGAACTCTAGAAAGCTGTTGTAGCTTAACCCTTCCCATAGATATCATTGAGTCTCTTGTGTGGTTTTGGACAAGATGAACATTGATTGTCTAGTTTATATGAAGTATTGAGTTCTGGGAACATCGTTTGCGCCAAGGATAAGAATCTAATAACCACAAAGTCACTTGCATTTCTAACATTTATGGTGGAGGTTTATACTCTACATCTTCTGTGCCTAATTACAAGAGTTGATACTGTAAAGGCTCTTAAAAATTTAGAAAAGAGGCCAGGCACGGTAGCTCACGCCTGTAAACCCAGCACTTTGGGAGGCCGAGGCGGGCGGATCACGAGGTCAGGAGGTCGAGACCATCCTGGCTAACATGGTGAAACCCCGTCTCTACTAAAAATACAAAAAATTAGCTGGGTGTGGTGGCAGGCGCCTGTAGTCCCAGCTACTTGGGAGGCTGAAGCAGGAGATTAGCGTGGACCCGGGAGGCGGAGCTTGCAGTGAGCCAAGATCTCACCACTGCACTCCAGGCTGGGTGACAGAGTGAGACTCCATCTCAAACAAAAAAAAAAAAAAAAAAAAAAAAAAAAAAATTTAAAAAAAGAATAGCTAATTTGGGTTTGGATTAATTCCAATTTTGAAAATGTTGAAGAAGCCATACTCAGTCTATGTAAATATATCCCACTGTTTCTGCTGAAAGAACCCCAAGTCTATTCAGACTTTACAACAAAAAAGGCCAACTCTGACAAGACAGGGAAACATAAGTGAACAAGCAATTGGGGAATTTTTATTCCAGACTTTATGTTTTCTTGAATATGTAATTTATTACTTTGAACTTTGATCATGCTTTTCTTTCATCTGCTAGGAAAAGAAGGTTACGTTTTGGATATTTTGGATATCTTCCTGATAATCCTTAATTCAACCATGTACAATCTCTGTGTGGTTAACATGTATGTTGCATAACCTCTGATGAGTTCTATTGGGCAAGGTATCTGGACACAATTGGGATAAGTATTAAAGTAGAGAATACAATTTTGATCTTAGAGTTTATTACATTAATGTCCTTTCATGACCTATTTTTAGAGCTTTCTGACAATAACAAGTAACCTGAACATGAGTGTCTACAAAAAAATAAGAAAAAGAACAATGCTAGGTACAGTGAGGAGGCCTGCTGATCAGCTGATCTCCTCCCCAGATGTAGCCAGCCATGTGCTTGATCCACTACAAATCTTAATTGTTAAGCCTAATAAATTAAGAGACAGGAAAGTATGAAGTATTAACTGAGGATATTGGGAAAGAACACTTATTTATAACACTACTTTGGATAAAATATGGAGGTTTGGGTACCATATGTCAACCAATGGGGTTTACCAGTTTCTCAATACCTTAAAAGTCTGATTGTTTCCAGATCCTGCATCTATTTTTTTTTTTTTTTTTTGGTTTGCCAGAATTACTTTTGATGACAGACAGTAGTCAGTGTAAAACCTGGTGTCTTCTGCCCAGAAACATCAAAACTTTATTTGAGTGGTAACAGAATTAAAAAGAAAGATGTGGGCTCATAATACAGGAAAACCTACGAGTAATAATAAAAATATGTTGGCAATAGAGATAACTGAATTTTTGTTCAAATTACAAAAAAATCAATAATTAATTTTATTTTTAAAGTCGCATTTCTCCCTAAATTTATCTCTCCTCAAAATAATCAACAGTGGCAATATTGTGTTGACAAATGGAAGTCTTTAATTTGAATTTAAAACTGGTATTTAACAAGGTCCACCTTGTTTCTGTCAAAAAGACAATGATCACATCTTTTAGACATAAGAAAAATTTCAAAATTCAAAAAAATTAAAATAAATCACATAGCATTTGAACTCAATAAATGATTAATGGGAATTTTTTTCCTGTTGTATACACATACAATTATTTTAAACAAATCACTTTTAATCTAATTAATATTTATCTTCCTGTTTTCTTCTTTCACATTTTGCTTTCCAATCAAGAGAAGTAGCATTTTTAAATTTACTATGCTCTATGAATTATCTATTGCCCCAGGTAGGATGATTTTGGATGCAAAGAAAACACTATAAAAAGGGGATTAAAGGGGGCAAAAAAATATGGAGATTGGGTGGTCTTTCCCAAATGAGAACCTCTCAACAATATTATCAAGTTCTCAACTTCCTTCTATCTCTGCTTAGCCATTTACAGTGATTGACTTATCCTCTTAGGCCTACTCCCCTTTTGATCCAAAGATGGCTACCACACTTCTAGGTGTCACATGCAGATAAGAAGAAAATATCCAGATCCAGAAGCTGTGTTTTTCTCCTATGCATCATTTTCAAAAACAAGGAAAACATTTTCCGGATATCTCCAGTGAAGCTCTTCTCATTACTTGGCACAAGTGAATCTAATGCATCCATCTAAGCCAATAAAGGAAAATGAATTGAATTCTTAGAAATGATATTTAAATATTTAACAATCATTGTAACATGGTCACCTACCAGTTAGAACTGAATATAACTAATCAAAATGGGCAAAGGCCATCACCATTAAAGATGAATATTCAGTTGTCTGTTATCTGCCTATCTGTATAGCACTAGGAATTGCTGCTCTTGGCTTAGATTAGTGGTTCTTAAATTATGTTCTTTGAAGCAGCAACTTCAGCATCATTTGGAAACTAGTTAGTAATGGAAGTCCTTGGGCTCCACCTAAAACCAACTGAGTTAGAAAGCATTGAGGATGCATGGGACCCAGCAATCTGGATCTTACCAAGCCCTCCAGGTAATTACAATGCATGCTACAATGTTAAAATCACAGGCAGAGACAAATCATTATCGTACCCTGAAACACACAGACACCAAATAAATACCTCAACTAAGGGCTTAGTAGAGCCAATATTATAGAGGAGGAAATTGAGGGAACAGAGAACCAATAGTGTTTCTAACATATCTACCTTCTTCTTTTTAACTTTAAATAATTGAGGAATTCAGAAGAATTATAGAAAGTGGTCAGGTAATACACAAATTTAAGTAGAAAATTGATACTACATCATCATTAATTATATTCTACTTGCTTTTAAAACTTTGTAGTGAAAGTAATCATAAACAGACATGAATTCTTTTTTCTGTAATAATTCCGGTAAGCTGGAGTGTGCTGGAGATACTTCAAACAAAGTGAGTTAACAGATTATGTAACTCTACCAATAATTATTAAACACCTACTATATGCCTGGTTCTAGAGTATACACGAATTATCTTGCATTTCTTCTTAACCCATGTTCAAATGTATCTTAAACATACATGAGAAAGGGCAAGCTTACACTAAAGGAATTTCTTAAGTATAAGGTGATTTGATTCTTAGAAGCCAAAACTTTTTCTAGAATAGTCATCTCCACATCAGTGGCTTCTTAAGGAGTAAAACAATGTTGATAGTCTTGATATAGACTGCTTTAATATTGAGCATGCATACAGATAACAAGTAATATTTTATTAATGTATAATTCTTTCAGGGGTTTCTGTCAACTTTTATGAACTCCCAGGAAGGGATCACTTGTGACAATGCTTCCAGAGTAAAAACTGTTTTCAGAAGTTCCAATCTGCTCTTCATTGACACTTTCCCTACAGAGATAAGAGCATGACAATGGTTTTCTTTAAAAGAGTTGAAAGCTTATATGTGCCACCATGGAATACTATGCAGCCATAAAAAAGGATGAGTTTGTGTCCTTTGAAGGGACATGGATGCAGCTGGAAACCATCATTCTCAGCAAACTATCGCAAGAACAGAAAACCAAACACCACATGTTCTCACTCATAGGTGGGAACTGAACAATGAGATCACTTGCTTTCAGGAAGGGGAACATCACACACCGGGGCCTATTATGGGGAGGGGGGATGGGGAGGGATTGTATTGGGAATTATACCTGATGTAAATGACGAGTTGATGGGTGTAGCACACCAGCATGGCACAAGTATACAATTATACTTATGTAACAAACCTGCAAAAAAAAAAAAGAGTTGGAAGCTTAAAAAGAAAAGGCAAACTTTAAAGTTATCAGAACATCAAACAAAATAATCATATATTTCATAAAATATATGTATCTTGATTTGTTAGCCAGTATGTGTTTTCAGCAGAAGAAACTAGTTGTAAAAACCCTCAATAGTAGGCAAACATAAAGGTTAAATTCGGGTTTATTTTAATTCTACTGTAATATCTAAACTAGTTTTATCATATTGCTTCTTTTTTTTCAACCCTCTGACAAATAGACTTTACACAAAAAGACTTTACACATTTGCAAACTGATGAATCATTACTAATTCATGGGGATATGAATATGCAGTGAAATTCATGACTAAAGGATATTAATAACTTGTAATTTTGCAATTATTTATGTTTCTTGAACCCAGCAGGTAACAGTGCTTTGAACATTTTGACTTTATCATATATCACAGAATTTACCAGACCAAAACAAAAATTTCTGAAGATTGAGCAAAAAAAAATCATGTTTACTTACACTTTTCCCTCTTACGTATTCTTATTCTCATATTTAACTTTAAGAACTAGATGTGGCCAGGAACGGAGGCTCTCGCCTGTAATCCCAGCACTTTGAGGGGCCAAGGCAGGTGGATCATGAGGTCAGGAGTTTGAGACTAGCTTGACCAACATAGTGAAACCCTGTCTCTACTAAAAATACAAAAATTTAGTCAGACGGGGTGACGGGCGGCTGTAATCCCAGCTACTAAGGAGGCTGAGGCAGGAGAACCACTTGAACCCAGGAGTGGAAGGTTGCAGTGAACCGAGATCGCACCATTGCACTCCAGCCCAGGAGACAGTGTGAAACTCCATCTCCAAAAAAAAAAAAAAAAAAGAACTAGATGTATTTGATAAAATTGTATGTTTTTCTGTTAAATTACCTAATATTTAAAAAGTAAGAGTCTTTCTGAAGTTTTAGCTAGAACATGTGAAGAATATGCAATTATTCTGTTTGCACAATTATAAGAAAATGACTTGTGAAATTAATAACAGTAGACTCATCTCTTTCAACCAGACTTCAGAAAATGAATGATTTTCCAAATAGGTGAATATGAGTGAACTGAATGAATCTGAGTGAACACTTTGCTCCTACAATGTAAAGCCAAATACATAGAGGGCATACACCAGATACTGCAACTCCACTACATCTGAGATGGTGCATTGTTACTGTGTATACTGCCAGGGGAAAAAAAACACACACACACAACAACAACAATCTGGAATTAAAATTGTAAACCGACATTGTAAGACAGACACATCCTGATTTTAAAGATGTTAAAATGTGTAAATAAGTGGACTCCAGACTGTTAAAATATACTATATCATATTTGTTTCTCTTCCTCTTGTCATTATTTCCAGAGGTGAGAAAGACTTGTACAAATTAAGAGAGTTGACTACAACTAAAGAGTATCACCTCTTTTTTTTTTTTTGAAAACTTTTGATTAGAAAAATATTAATCTCTATGACTCAGATTTTTAACTGATTTTAATTCATTCTTTATTTTATTTCAGTTAAAACCAATACTAACTGTAAAAATATTTTATTAAGGCAGTTATCTTAAGGTGCAGACCTGGAAATGCCACAGTAGCTTATCAACAATTTGGAACCTGCGGCTAAATCACAGATGTAAATAAGGAAATTGTTGTGCCATACTTATCAATGGCTGCCCACTCCCTACAGGAAAATGTGCTCACTCTCAGCACTACTCATCGGGAGTTTCAGCCGAGCTCATACTTACACCATAGCATCTCATTTGCAGCTTCCCTACTCACCCTATATCACTACCATACACAACACAATAAAGACCAATGTCCTCAAGCTATTTCATATTTCTGTGTTTTCACAGATGCTCTTTCTCATCCTGCAATGTTCTTCCCATTGTAGACTATATGGAAAATCCCTCCTCATTATTTAAGGCCCTATTCAAGCGACTCCTGCACTCTGAAAACTTTCCTAACCTACACTGTTTTAGCCAGGATTCCAGACAGACTGAACATATAAATAAATATGTGTGTGTGTATGTATACACACACACACACACACACGCAAATTTATATTTTAATTTATCCTTTATTTATATATATATTTATTTTGAATATATATTTATAGATTATTACAGGCATGCAAACATAAAGGTTAAATTTGTGCTTTATTTTAATTCTGCTGAAATATTTAAACTAGTTTTATCATATGCCTTTGTATTCTGTCTTCTTTTCAGCCTTCTGAAAAACAGACTTTATACAAAAAGTGAGACATTTGCAAGCTGATGATTATTATTGTCAATATTAAAAATTCATTACTAATATTTAAAATGTATGTAACATATTATATATATTATAATCATACATATACACATACAAAAAGAGAGAGAGAGAGAGAGAGAGAAGGGATTTACTAGGGTAATCGACTTACTTGATTATGAAGGCTGAGAAGTCTTAAGATAGGCCATTGGTGAGCTGGAGAACCAGGGAAGCCAGTAGCAGGGTTCAGAACAAGAACTAACAAAGCCAGTGGTGTAGTTATTAGTCCAAAACTGAAGGTCTGAGATCTTGGGGGATACTGATGCCAGTCTCAGAATCCAGAAGAGAGAGAATCTGGAGTTCTGGCATCCAAGGGCAGGAGAAGAAAGGTGTCGCAGTTCCAGAAGAGAGAGAGCAGGAATTTGGCAAGTATTCGCCCTTTGTCTGCATGTTTGTTCCATTGGGCCCCCAGCTAATTGGATGGTGCTTGCCCCCACGGAAGGCAAATCTTCCCCACTCCATACACAGACTCACATGCCAATCTCCAGAAACACCTTCACAGGCACATCTGGGGCAGACCAGTCATTCTAATCAAAAGCAAAGCCACCAGGCTTTCTCTTACAGCAAAAGGATGGGCTCAGTGCCTACTGAGGCATTGAGAATTATTAATGCACTAATTACAAATAAATAATTCTTTATTAGGTAGGTGCAAAAGTAATGGCAGTTTTAGACATTAAAAGTAATGGCATGACTTTTTGACATTAAAAATTGCAATGACAATTTCTAGCCCCTGTTTTATTGTCTGTGTGCATGCACTCGTGTGTGTGTGTGTGCATGTGCGTGTGTGTATCTGAGAATCCATTAAGGGACCAAATTATGTACTTCATTTCTGTTTCTTTTATAACCATTACTATACTACACACATACATGGTACTGAATAAAAGTTTGTTGAATCAATAATTGTTAAATGGAATCTAACAATGACAATTCTAGCCCCTATTTTATTGTGTGTGTGTGTGTGCATGTGTGGGTGTGTACCTGTGAATCCATTAAGGAACCAAATTATGTCCTTCATTTCTGTTTCATCTATAACAATACTGTACTTATCAACATACCATGTACCACATACATGATACCAAAACTTTGTTGAATCAATAATTGTTAAATGGAATCTATAAAAATATTTAAACTTTTGTCAAACAAAATTGACGCAACTTCTTTTGAAGAAAACTTTTATTTTCATTGTCTTTATTGTGAAATGTATGAAACTTGATCATTCTTTCTTTTCTAATTGGAGAGGGATACTGGTGATCATTTTCTACATGAAGAAAGTGAGATCCTTGGCTTAAGTCTTCATTTTTTTTTTTTTAATTAGACTTTAAGTTCTGGGGGACATGTGCAGAACGTGCAGGTTTGTTACATAGGTATATAAGTGCCATGGTGGTTTGTTCCACTCATCAACTCGTCATCTACATTAGCTATTTCTCCTAATGCTATCCCTCCCCTGCCCCCTGCCCCTGACAGGCCCTGATCTGCGATGTTCCCCTGCCTGTGTCCATGTGTTGTCATTGTTCGACTTCCACTTATGAGTGAGAACATGTAGTGTTAGTTTGCTGAGAATGATGGTTTCCAGCTTCATCCATGTCTCTGCAAAGGACATGAACTCATCCTTTTTATGGCTGCATAGTATTCCATGGTGTATATGTGCCACACTTTCTTTATCCAGTCTATCATTGATGGGCATTTGGGTTGCTTCCAAGTCTTTGCTATTGTGAACAGTGCTGGAATAAACATACGTGCACATGTGTCTTTATAGTAGAATGATTTATAATCCTTTGGATATATACCCGGTAATGGGATTGCTGGGTCAAATGGTATTTCTGCTTCTAAATCCTAGAGGAATTGCCACACTGTCTTCCATGGTGGTGGAACTAATTTACACTCCCACCAACAGTGTAAAAGCATTCCTATTTCTCCACATCCTCTCCAGCATCTATTGCTTCCTGACTTTTTAATGATCGCCATTCTTACTGGCATGAGATGGCACATCTCATTGTGATTTTGATTTGTATTTCTCTAATGAACAGTGATGATGAACTTCTTTTTGTATGGCTGTTGGCTGCATAAATGTTTGTAGGCTATTTGTCTTCTTTTGAGAAGTGTCTGTTCATATCTTTCACTCACTTTTTGTTTTGTTCTTGTAAATTTGTTTAATTCTTTGTAGATTCTGGATATTAGCTCTTTGTCAGATGGATAGATTGCAAAAATTTTCTCCCATTCTGTAGGTTGCCTACTCACTCTGATGATAGTTTCTTTTTCTGTGCAGAAACTCTTTAGTTTAGTTAGATCTCATTTGTTCAATTTTGGCTTTTGTTGCCATTGCTTTTGGTGTTTTACTCATGAATTCTTTGCCCATGTCTATGTCCTGAATGGTATTGCCTAGGTTTTCTTCCAGGGTTTTTATGGTTTTAGGTCTTACGTTTAAGTCTTTAATCCATCTTGAGTTAATGTTTGTATAAGATATAAGGAAGGGGCCCATTTTCAGTTTTCTGCATATAGTTAGCCAGTTTTCCTAACACTATTTATTAAATAGGGAATCCTTTCCTCATTGCTTGTGCTTGTCAGGTTTGTCAAAGATCAGATGGTTGTAGATGTTTGATGTTATTTTTGAGGCCTCTGTTGCTGTTCCATTGGTCCATATATCTGTTTTGGTACTGGTGTCATGCTGTTTTAGTTACTGTAGCCTTGTAGTATAGTTTGAAGTGAGGTAGTATGACTCCTCCAACTTTGTCCTTTTTGCTTAGGATTGTCTTGGTTATGTGGGCTCTCTTTTGGCTCCCTGTGAAATTTAAAGTAGTTTTTCCAATTCTGTGAAGAAAGTCGATGGGAACTTGATGGGGATAGCATTGAATCTATAAATTACTTTGAGCAGTATGGCCATTTTCATGATGTTGATTCTTCCTATCCATGAGTATAGAATGTTTTTCCATTTATTTGTGTCTTCTCTTATTTCCTTGAGTAGTGGTTTGTAGTTCTCCTTGAAGAGGTCCTTCATATCCCTTGTAATAGGCATTTTATTTTCTTTGTAGCAATTTTGAATGGGAGCTCACTCATAATTTGGCTGTTTGTCTGTTACTGGTGTATAGGAATGCCTGTGATTTTTGTAAATTGATTTTGTATCCTGAGACTTTGCTGAAGTTGCTTATCAGATTATGGATATTTGGGAATGAAACAACGGTCTTCATTTTTTATAAAAAATAGATTTTTAGTCTTCTATTAGATAGTATATATATATATGTGTGTATATATATACTAACTATATATACATATATGTGTATATAGATACATAGATATACATATATACTATATGTACATATATGTAGTATAGTATATGTATGTATATATAGAGAGAATGGTGAATAAACAATATATTTTTGGTAAGATTTTTTAAGAGAAGTTGGGACAGAAATTTTCCTAAAATATCTTAACAAATATTCTTTCTTAAGGACCTAAAGAAGAATAACTCTCCAAGATTTCTCTGATTGCATTGAATCAATTCAGATTTTATTTTCTCCCTTTTTAAAGTAAAAATGCAGATAACACAGGAAGCCAGGTAGGACTCTTCATTCAATACAGATACTATTCATTCACACTAGACTGTACAACTACTATATGTGACTTCATTTCATTCTATTTACCTTATTTTTAATTGCCTATATATTTTACTTTGTTGTTTTCCTTCTTTTCCTTTTTGCTCTCTGATGGACTCATCTGGAAGTTCTTCTGTAGTTTTGCTTTCCAGCCATGGTTGTATTTCTTTTACTAGCACTCCTTACTATATGCAATTTACCTCTGTGTAAGAACCAATTACTGGCTATTTATCCACCCAAACTCTCTTCTTACTCCTTCTTTCCCATAAGTAAAATATAATATTGAAAACATTTCCACTTTTTTACATCCCCACCCACAGATGAAACTCTGGAAAGTATTTTATTTCTTCTGCTCCACTTCCATTCAGCAGGTTTTGCTATGATCACTCAGAACATTTAGTTCCTTATAGCAGCTTGTGTCTTCTATTTTAAGAAACTATAGCTAGGACTGATTATATATTATCAGTCCCTGTATCCTTACCCACCACTTACCACTGCATTTTTCTTTTCCTTTTCCTCTCATTGAGATCACCAATCTGATTTATCTATTAGAGTTTGCTTGAATGATGAGCGCTTATTAAATGTAAAGATATAGCCTATGAAGCTTGCATATTCTCCAATATTTTACTGCCAAGTGAAAGCTTTCTTACCTAGGTAGAATATTCTTTGGCTGAAGTCTATTTCTCCTGAGTTTATATTGTATACCTTTATAATGTCTATGGTCACTGGTGAGAAAGTACTCTTTTCCTTTGTCTGTAACTTTAGCTTGTGTGTGGCAGACTTAAAAACTCTTTAAAATTGGAGTTCAGGAATTTTGCCAGGTTATACCCAGTTCTGTGTTCCACCAATCTTGCCCAGAATTTAATGAACAATTTTAATTTCCTGACTCAAGTGTTTTTTCACACCAGGGAAATTTTCTTCTCCATTTGTTTAATTACTGTCTCTTCTCCATCTGTTCCTTTTCTTTTTTCTTCTGAAACCTCTATTATTCACATGTTATGTCTTCTGTATCTTGTTCTCAATTTCTCTTTTCTTCCATTTCATGATTTTCATCACTTTATGTTTTTGCTTTGCATTTTGGGATATTCTTCTACTTGATTTCCCAGATCACTAATTCAAATCTTAACAGTGATAATCCACTCTCTTTATTCAATCCTTAAAGATTTTGTTGAAAATCATGTTCTTATACTTCCAGTAAGTTATTCTTTGTGCTGTTCGGACTTTTCAGTGATGATAGATAGATAGAGAGAGACATACCTTATATGCAGATATAAACATAGGAATAGACATAACTATATGAAACTGGAAGTTTAGTACATACATTTTTCCTGTACCTTTCCATGGTATTCAGTATGTTTTTAAAATGACTCTTTAATGTTTGCCTTGAATTTTACTATTTGGCTACACCAAATTTATTAATAACTAAGTATTTAGTAACCATTATTGAGCTTTTTGGCTATAAGTGTTTTACTCTGTAAAATTTTGCTGTGGCAATCCTTTCAGTTGTGCATATTCTAGAAGCTGAGACATAAGTGTGGTAATATCCAGGGCTTGAGCCATATTTTGAGTCACTTTTTTTTTGGCTTCATTGTTTATGTTATGAAAAATTTCTACAATAAAGGCATATTGCTCTATAATAGAAAATTCGTTTTTGCCTTTTTCTTTCTTTCTTTCTTCTTTTTTTTTTTTTTTTTTTTTGAGGTAGAGTCTCGCTCTGTTGCCCAGGCTGTAGTGCAGTGGCACAATCTTGGCTCACTGCAAGCTCTGCCTCCCAAGCTCAAGCAATTCTTCTACCTCAGCCTCCTGAGTAGCTGAGATCACAGGTGTCTGCCACCACGCCCAGCTAATTTTTGTATTTTTAGTAGAGGCGGGGTTTCACCATGTTGGCCAGGCTGGTCTCGAACTCCTGATGTCAGATGATCCACCTGCCTCGGCCTTCTAAAGTGCTGGGATTACACGCATGAGCCACCGTGCCTGGCCAGAAAACCCATATTTTTAAGTAAATGTAAGAACTTAAAGAAAACAAGTCTGTTTATAGTACAAATATAGCTTCTTTGATGTTTACATATTTCTCAACTCCCTTTCTAACCATCCACCCTTTCCTCTTCTTTGATTACTTTCCTCTATAATTTGTAAGTGTTTATATAATTTCTTTATAATAAAATTTCCTCCAAGGGAAGGAAAATTTTATTCATTTACATAGATCTCACAATGTTAAAACATTGCTTTGAAAAATGCAGATAAACAAAAAATGAAAAATCAGTGGAAAAAAGTCGTTGGTTTAAGTTCCATTACTAATACTGTGCTCAATTTCCATGCTAACTTTTGCCATTCAACATAGGTAAAATTTAAAACTGAGACACTTTTTTAGCAAAATGAACCAGGAAAGTAAATTAATATATTCATTCATTTTCTCCATTCCTTATTTATTAGTTAATTCCTCAAACATTTATTTAGCACTAATTATGCTGCAGAACCTCAACTTGGAGCTAACTGTCCTTTGCCCTTCTTTTAAAATAATAAATGTCCCAAAGGCATTCTTTCTCTCCCCCTACACTTTACTGGCTTGGTCTCAACTGGTAATGGCAAACATGTCCCATTCTACTCATCCAGTTCATTTTTAAAGTAAGAAACGTCTCAGTTCTATTGTTGAAATAGCATTCTATCTTCTATTGCATGACAGATATAACTATATTGTTTACAAGAAAAAGAATGTCCTGATCTGGTATATATGATGCTTGTTATTTAATAGATTAGAAAAAAAAAATCTTTAATCTTTCTGTTTAGTCATTTCCACCTTCATCAACCCTCCAGAAAGACTGGTGCTTTGGGATAATATTAACTTTTGTGAAGTCAGCAGAGAAGTGTTAGAGCAATCCTTTAGCCTCAGAGTTGGAAGCTGTGATCAATTTGGCTAAGTGTACAAAATAGAAAACAGCCTAAATCCTGCCATCAATTGTGAGCTGCAATGTTATTCCTGTGTGCAGACAGACTGAACAAATATCATAAGGACTGTGAATAGCCTAAAGCATTGTAACAGTGATGCTGACTAACGTGAGGCAATGCTGCCAACAGATTATGGGCGAGCAAAATCTTACAGATAGCTGAATTTTAGCACTCAAAAAAAAAACTATATCACTATTTTAATGAATATCTTTGCACCCCAGTTTGTATGTGGTATTTTCCTAATTAAAGAGCAATCAATCAAGCTTATGGACAAAATACAACTCATGGGCTATCGAGGCATCAGTTTTAGCCATTTGATTTTAATTATCTCCTTAGTTTCTTAAAATCGAAGTCAGGAAACTTTTACATAGTAAACCTTTGTAGTATGAGGCAACAAATAGAAATAAACTCTCCTAAAGGCTACTCAGTAAGCATACTGATTATTTTGTTTGCCTTTCTAGGTTCAATAATCTAAAGAGAAATTATGTGTTGGGTTCCTGAGACAGCTCTCATTTGCGTTGGTTGCATCAAAAACAAAACAAACAAAACTGTCATATATAAAAATGAGGGCCGGGCGTGGTGACTCATGCCTGTAATCCCAAATTTTTGGGAGGCCGAGGCGGGTGGATCACCTGAGGCCAGGAGTTCGAGACCAGCCTGGCCAACATGGAGAACTCTCATCTCTAATAATAATACAAAAGAATTAGCCAGGTGTGGAGGTGCGCGCCTGCTACTTGGGAAGCTGAGACATGTGAATCGCTTGAACCTGGGAGGCAGAGATTGTCGTGAGCCAAGATTGTGCCAATGCACTCCAGCCTGGGTGACAGAGTGAAACTGTGTCTCAAAAAAATAAATACATAAAATAAAAACGCAAAAAAATCCTATGAGAGAAAGATCATATCTTAGTAGAGAATGACAACCATGTAATTAATGTGTGTCAAAGTCTTAAAAATCTACTAATTCTGTGCAGCATGATACTGGAACAGGCTTGTAATTATGTCTCACTAAGGAATAAGTGAAATTCTTAGCTAGGCTAAAGAAATGTTCTACAATAGCTCACTCTGGATTATCTCTTTGATTAACTCCGTATCTTATGTTCTTCTAGTGAGTTCTCTGTTGGAATGATAGGTGCTTCATATCAGTGCATTGGACTAATTGAAAATAATTTCCAGACTCTAGGTTTAGAGTAGCTCAGAATTCGGATGACAGATTTCTGAACAGAATTCGATTACAACTCCAATTATATACCAAAACGTTTCTTGCTTTCTGTTTACTCGGCAAATTAACCCTCTTTCAATTAGGAATCGTCTCGATGTTCACTGCGGAAGTCCTCGATGTCTTTCCCAACTGTGCCTCCGTGGACAGGTGCCGAATTACCTCCATGTTCCCCTCCCACCTGCAGAAGAGGAAAAGTTCTGTAGCCCCTTGTTTTGTGATTCTGATCGAAAAGTTTTCCCAATAAAATGGAAATGATAATCTTAATAATATGAGTGTAATTCTATCAAATTGTCCTTTTTTGACTTGAAAATTTAACTTTTTCCCCCATTTTATAGCCATGGCTTCATGTCTAGGTTAAAGTTCTTTTGTTTGCAAGTAGCAAAAACCCACTCAGGTTAGCTTTAATAAAAATAGAAAATGTATGATAAAACTAAACCTGTAGCTCATGGACTTTGCAGGGGTGGGGAGGTATTTAGGTCAGGCTTTGGGAAAAAAGAACTAAAAAGACATCAAGAGTGAAGGCAGCTCCTCTGTTTCTCTGGCTATCTTCATTCATTTCTTCCCGGTCTTGCTTTCCCTCTCCCCTCACTCTTTAAAGCCATGGAGTCTTTCAGATCTGATTGACTCCGAGTACCTTAAATTCTGCTCTTCTGCCTGAAGTCTCCCTGCTCCTCTTTTATGTGGGGAAAATGTCGGTCCAACTGCTTTGTAGTCACAAATTTTAGTACAGAAAAAAAGCTAGAATTAACTAATATTTCTATATCTCAATTAAAAATTCATGCTCTATCCAGGTGCCTAAACCAATTGCAAATAGCTACGTCCAGGACAATGAAGTCACCCAGAACAATCACAGCTGTCAGAACCCCCACTGAGAGCTTGGCAGATGAATGGAAAGGTCTTTATTACACTACCTAAAAACAAGCCAAAAAATATTTTTGCAGTGAATTTGAGATATAAGCACTCCTGGTCCATGAAGGAAAAAAGAAGAAAAAGAAATCATTTCTAAAACTGCTGCAGTCAAAAAGGTATATTAATGCAAGTCACTTTTCAGACCTTGAATTTATACAAGGATAACTTTATAGCTTCTTTGGGAAAAACTCCTAACTAAGCAGTCCGTTGAAATAGAGGGCTAGTATGTAATATTAGGGATCTTGTGTTTCACATACAGAAATAGATGCAGAAAGAATGCAGGGAAAGTAAATTGTTTCTTCTTTTTAAAGAGTTTTGAACTCAGATTAGGGTATGATTAGATATACATATTTGATACATCAAAAGAAACATATTAGTTAGTTTAAAGGAAAGTACTAGGTAGTATAATATGAATTACTAGGGGCACTAGAAAACAATTACTAATGTAGATTGCCATAGTGAAAAAAAAAATTCTTGCTGAAGACTAGACTGTTTCTGGGCCTTTTAGATGTATATTGGAATATAGCAAGAAAAGATGGGTGGGGAAAAGGAGGACCAGAATTATAAAGATAGAAAGAAGAATTGCTTTTAGTCTCTGACTAAAAGAGACTATAAGTTACTATCAGAGAAAATTTTGATAGGGCGAGCATGTTGTCAGATAAAATATACTGATTGCACAAGCAAACGTTTAAGCTGATTCCTTTCTAAAACAATTAGAAAGAAATTGTTCTTATTAGATTAATGTGACAACTTTTTTGACATCCAAACATTATAACCTAAGATGTAAAATGCTGATAATATTATTTCTATTATTATCAACAGAAGTCTAGGAATGGATATTCCGTAATTTTCAGAATAAGAAATTGATACATTATTGTTGCTAAAATAGATTTAGTTTTTACTACAATCCCTAGAAAATTATAAATGAATTAATTTATTCAATAGAGAAATGGTAAGCACTTAGAAAAGAATATAGTTTCTACAGAACAAGTGAAGTTAACCTCATGTTTAATAAGATTACTGGACAGTGAAACAAGGAAAGTATTATAATATAATGCATCCTGATCACAGCAAAAACAAACAAAAATGATGGTGGCATAACATTGTTTAGCTAAGTCTATCAATCTTAGTAGTAAATACAGAATCTAATTCTGGATATTTTGTAAAGAAAATAATGTAAGGGATATCTTAAAAAGAGCTGATTAAAAGGAAACCACTTTTTCTAACAGGCTGGATCATACGTCAAAATTACTGGGAAGGATGGTGAATCAGGTTAGAGGTTGAGGTGCCAGACATCTAGCCCAAAACCAAAGGACCGATATGTTCTTCTGAGGATCATCTCACCAGCAGTACTGATCTTATGACAGAGTTCTCGGTGTTTTAGTTAAGGAACACAATATTGCCTAGTGACTAAAAATATGGGCAGTGAGATGAGAGAGTTCAGGCTTCCAATCTTCTTTGTAGTTATGTTGTTTTGTAGCTTATGTTACCTTGGGTAAATTCTGGTTTCCTTGTCTGTTTCACATAAGTAAAGTACCCACATAAGATGGCTATTATATAAATAAACTGCTTAACATAGTAGTGGCCACCCAATAAGTGACCAGGAGGAGTAGTAGTATAGTTGTTAATTTACTCAATTTTGACCAGCAGAGCCGCAGGGCTGGGGGATAATGATCTTAGTGCTAACATCCATTCCTGTTTCCTAGAAAAGGGAGAGTAATTCCATTATTCATTGCACTGCCTAGGTAACATATATAGCACTGTATTCAGTCCTGTCTGTTACATTTCAGGAAAAATTTTGAAAGCTAGATATTTAATATTTGATATTTGGAGGAATTTTATGTAGAAATAAAGTAAAAATTCATCTGCATATTTTCATACATGAGAGTGGGAACTAATGAGTTGGAATTACAGGTACATAGATTTCAGATCATATAAGAAACAACTCCCTAATGAATATGGAAATAGGGTGCTCTTTCATCTCCAGAAAGGAATAGAGTGACTTTCTTTGAAGTAATGAGAACCACAGACATCTTCAAGCAAAAGTTAAATGAGTATTTTTAGTGTTATTATGGGGTTCCTGTATTTTGTGAGATTTTAAAAAGCCCCTAGGATCTATTCCCATGATGAATGAATTGTTGTGTTAACTTACCTTGAAAAACGTATTATACAAGTTAACTTTGCAAAGAGTGAGAAGATCAGTACAGCAAATTATCAACAACCAAGTTGGTAATATAACCAACTTATATTCAAAAATCTATTCTGTAATGATAAATGTTTTGATGGTGATGGAAATGCTAATTACCCTAATTTGATCATTACACATTGTGTACACATATTGAAATATTACTCTGTATCCCATACATATGTACAATTATTATATGTCAACTAAAAGTTAAAGGAAAAAATAACAATAAAAAATTACTTTGTAATGTATCAAATACCCTTTCTCCTACTTAACAAAATTCTATTAATGCTGCAAGACGAATAATGACAAAATAAAACTACTCTAAAAATCTTGCTGCTTAGGTGGCCAGCTTTGGAGTTTTGTGTTAACAAGAGTGAAAGACATATTATATGAACATTTTACACATACCAAAAAATCAACAGTGAATCTTTTAGCTGCCCCAGAAAAACAGAAAATAATGTCAGAAATCAAATGAATATAACTGAGGCTTTTAAAGTTAGGAGCAATTTATAGAAGTTGATATTCATACTAAATTTTACTGCTCTTAAATTGGAGCATAATGATATACCTTAAGGAATAAAAAATGAAATAATAAAGGAATTTAATTTTTTTTAGTAACTTTCTAAAAAAGACAAACTCTTTTTCTCATGAGAAAAAAAAAAAAAAAGAAACGTGATTTCAGAGAGGAGCTGAAAAGACTGTGTTTCCTAATCAAAATGCCAAGGTAAACTATGGATAGTGTGAAATTAGCATTCTATTGATTTTGAAACAATTTCCTTTTCGTGTGGAGAAAACATATGTGAAGATGAAGTTGATTTAGCATAGGTAGAACATCATTTTCTTTTAAGCCATTTATAAGGAAATGTACTTAAATCTAAGGATATTTAGTTAAATTCTAGAAAGAAACATGCCAATTTCATCTACCAATCCAGGACAAGTTAGGTCTCTGCAAAATGGAAGCAAAGATCACAGGAATCCAAGGAGCAACAAAGCAGTGCACTGTAGTCTTAAAGAGATGATGAGATGTGCAGTTTGCGGCTTCAATTCTCCACTCAGAAACCCTTTCACCTTGCACGATCTCCGTTTTCCTCCAGGCTTTTTTCCCTGAAAAATGAAGATAAAATATCTCTTGATTACATTGTATCTCTAATAAAGATATTGGCATAATGTAAATTACTATGCAAGAATGATAGTATTATTATTTTAAGTAATTGCAGAATAGAAGCCTCAGAGGCACACATTGGTTAACGGAACAATTCTCTGAAGCCGATTTCCATGTTAGGAATGCAAGTGCTCAGAATTTCACACACACAAAATGGTTAAAGTAAAAAACAATAATTTATCAAACTTGCCAAAGTTAAATTCTAAACCTAGCTAGCATTAATATTCTTATTATCATTTTAGTGCATCTGGTAAGTATTGAGAAAATGGAAATTAGCATAAAGTGGCCTCCATTGCAGATATCACACGATTACGACTATCTTTTTTTTTTTTTTTTTTTTTTTTTGATGGAGTCTGGCTCTGTCACCCAGGCTGGAGTGCAATGGTGCAATCTTGACTCACTACAATCTCTGCCTCCCGGGTTCAAGCCATTCTCCTGCCTCAGCCTCCCAAGTAGCTGGGACTACAGGCATGCACCACCATGCCCGGCTAATTTTTGTATTCTTAGTAGAGATGGGGCTTCACTTCACCATGTTGGCCAGACTCGTCTCAAACTCCTGACCTCAGCTGATCCACCCACCTCAGCCTCCCAAAGGGCTGGGATTACAGGCATGAGCCACCACACCTGGCCACAAATATCATTTATCTCACTGTTCTCATCAATAACTACTATGGGAAAATATAAAAATAAATAGAACAATTTCAATCCTGTGGTAGATTCTGCATATGTATTGTTTCAACAACCTTTAAAAATCATACAATTATGCTCATTTTGGAATGGAGGAAACAAGTTCAGAGTAGCTCTAGTTCAGAGTAGCTGACTTGCCTACAACACAATTAGTGAGAAAAAGCAATGAGTTTTCAGGCCTGAGTTAATTTGAAATCTAAGTTTGTATTACTGTAAGTTTCCTTTTTTTTCAAAATACGGTGGTATCTTCATAACCAGCATATAGATCTTCTGATGACTGTATAATACAATATTAAAAAGATAACTTGCTTCTCTGGTGACTCAAGCTTGGTGTCTTACCATTCCTGGAGACATCCTTGGTCATATTTAGCCCTGGACAAAGTGGCCTGTTTACTACCTTTTTCTTAATTGCCCATTAAAAAATATAAAAGAATCACTAATTCTTATTCTAGAATAAGATCTACAGTCTCAAATTGCTGAGATACTAAGTGCTTTAGGCCCAAAGATACAGTATTGATCATTAAAAATATTGATGAATGTGCCCACCAAGGCATAAGAAAAAGAAATTTGAAGAGCTAAAAAATGGGGGATAATATAGTTGATAACCAAAAGAAGAACAGAGATATAAAGAGGATATAGACAGGCTGCCTAAGACAAAGGATAATCTCGGGGTCGTCAAAAAACAAAATTACAACATACTTAGTAATATATCCAATTGACTTTCATTTGTGATTCATAAATCATGGTACCATCCTATTCTATAAAACAGAATGATGTTCCCACTGGGAAAGACAGGAACAGTGAGTTTTGACAGGTAGAAACAAGGAAACAAAACAGTAGAAAATAAAAAAGTGGTTAACATCGAATTACTTCAGGCTACTTTTTTAAGAGTTAAGGCTGAGGGGACTTTCTTATTATTATTCCAGTACCTGAGTCAGGTACCAGAATCTCCTGTTTTTGGGAAAACTGGTCTGCCTTAAAATTGCAGTTTGCTTATGAGGCACTTAGCGTGAGTGGCTCCATTTTGTTTTGGTCTGATCTGTTGGGGCCTGGTGCAGGGGCTCAGTCCAAGACAATGGCCTCTCTTTTTGTTTAACAGAGTATAGGTCCAAAAAAGGAGAGAAGAATTATTTTCCTTTCTATTAGAGAACCATATAGTGGACTAGTGCCACTAAAGATTTGTTCTGTTATCATAAATGGCATCATTGTCAGCTCTGTACTGGAATACAACAGGGATTATCTGCAAAAATAATTGTTTTGTTGGATATTACATTATATTCTCCAATCAAATATAGTGATTTTTCCTTAATTGAAAATGGGTCATTCTTTCTATCATTTAATAATTCATATTGATTTTTTACATGACTACACACCTACTTGCCTTATCTATCCACAACTAACTAAAATAGATAAGTTTAATTTGACCATAGAACCAACAGAAATATTCTGTTATTAATAATTTTGGGAGGTTTAAAGGTAAAAAAATGAAATTATTAGTTACTTGTAAAAGTAAGATACATGAGCAAGATACTGATTTTGTTTTAAAAATGTGGACATCTATTCCATAATAAGCAAATATCACTCATCCCAAGTCAGTTTTCATTCAATTATCACATAAATTACAAAGACAACCAGAAGCATCTTTCTTTTCTATATTTGGTGACATCAAGATGCTCCAATTGACTGAATATATTATGTTAGCACCGAATCTTGTTGGCGAGAGCTTTATCTGACAACCTCCGCATTCCTCACCCTACCATCTGTTTTCCTTGGTCCTTAGTCATAAGGAAAAAAACCTATTTTTTGTAACATCCATATCATGCTAACCTAATCACAGATTTCCACTGACTTCAGAGAACACTCAGCATTTAGATTATTGCCCTGGGTGTGCAAAGAAAGATGTGAAAATGATTCAGAGAACTATGTAAGTGAAGAAGTGTCATCATTGGGAGCACAAACTGATGCTCTTCTACATTCTGGATTCCAGTGAACTAAGGCCGAACATCATGTATTGAAACATATTGCAAAACAAGTTATTTTTAAGAGCAGATTGAAAGTACAAACTGACTTTCAATGATGTACTCTACTAGATATGTTTTCACATATCATCCATTTGATTTGACAGCAGATTCATACTGCAAATCAAGTTTGCCCTTGTAAATATATCAATCATTAAAATTGCTACTGGCCTATATATCGATGACTTCATTACAACCAACACATTGGCCTTAACTTATAACTAATAGCTTCTTTCTCCTAACTCTTTCTAACATCTTTGATCTCTAAACATATCATTAATCTGAATATATTCAATGTTTATGAGCACAGACTGTGCAACATGAATAATAATTTCTAGTATGGGCTGTGTAATTATCTTAGGTTCATTCAGTCACCAGCAAGTTAATTAAGACCTTCTGTGTCCTCTTGGTGTACTTAGGGTAAGATCTAGTCTGGACTCTCAAGCAGCTTCCACTTTCTTGAATAGGGAATATGCCCTTCCAATATGTATATTTTTTTTCTTCAAATGAACTCAGAAACTATTCTTCAATAACAGCACTTGCTGAGAACTCAATATGATCTCAATAGTTTGTTTAGAAGCAGCCACAATCCCTGTGCTGATGGTGATAGGCATAAGCTGATCATGTGGATGACTATTTCTAGAAATATCTTGTCTCCAGCCATATCCATGTAATTGTGCTCTTACTTGTACCTCATGAACTTTCTCCATATTGGACATACTCTGAGGTTAGAGACCCATTTAACTCATGTTTATATCCCTCCTTAATCTAAGCATGATGCTTGGCACATAGAAAAAAAAATACTTAAGGAACACATTTTTTGAATATGAAGGAAATAAATTAACTCAAACTTCTAACTGGCTGCCTGCCAATCACCCATAGTTTACATTAAATCAATTTTGTGATTCCGTCATCTCCCATGTACTTTGTATTACCCTACATAGGAACAGTATTTCCTTTGTTATTTTTCCTCTTGAGTAGAAGCATTTGATCAAAAGATCTACAATTACAAACAAATATTTATCATCCTGACAAAAGAACATTATTATTCCATTCAGACAGTAGCTTTTGTAGCTGAGAGTTACGATAGAGTTCTGTGAAAATAGTCCACATCAGTTCCAGTCAAGGTATCTGCGGATTTATTGGAAATACTTTCAAAATGGCTCCACTGTTATATGGGATGGTGATAATTGTTGGACAAAGCATTTATGGTTTTCTGCAGGCTCAACTACTTTAGAAAACTTAGTAATCATCCAAAGTTACTTCTTATGAATGATTGCAGCTTTCTTTCAGGCATTCAGTGCAAGCCTCATTGATTCTCTTCATGATTTATTAAGCCAGGGCACTTTTGTGGTTAAGTGACAGAATTCAGATTTCACTGTAATATCTTTTGTAATGGTTTTTAAAAAGCTTTACGGAAGAATATGAAGGTTGTACATTGCCTAAATTAAGTGTGTACTTATTCAAACAAATGTGACTTGTTTTCAAACAATTTCAGAACTACTCCTAGCTGATGCTTACATCAGAGATAAAATTATTTGTCTTTGGAGTATAATTGAAACACTTAGGCAAAAAACGTGTCTATATTTTGTATATTATTTTAACTAGGACTTAGTTGGAAATAGGATTATCCAGTCAATAATGACCAAGATCTGGGGAAACCAGATGGGTTAAAATATTCAGAAAAGAGTGCTCATCCTCCAAGAGAAATAACATTTAAAGAATTTATAGGTAATTGGCCTCAGAAGAATCTAAAAGCCACTAGTGAAGACTAGACTACTGAGAACAGAAACAAAAAAAAGAAATATATTCCTGAAGGATGGAGGTCAGAGGAATGAAAGATTTTAGTTTAGTAGAACTTGAATATTACCTGAAGAACTAAGAAAAAACCCAACTGTATGTTGATATAATAAGGTTGCAGTGGTTAGAAATGAAGTATACATCAAGGTCCTCATCATAGTCAATGAAAAGCCGTGTTACTAGGCTTGGTATATAAAGGTAAAGTCGGATCAAAAGCCTGCAGGGGCTTGATCCTAAAGAAAATAATTAATAGCCCAGATTTTTTTTTTTTAACTTACTCAAAGGTTTCAGATTCCATGGAAAACCTAAATTTACATAAGAAACCTAAAGGACTCCAACATCAAGGGTCAGAGGTCTGCAGGAGCACTCACTGCATTTATAGCCTCTTTTCTCTCTGTACTTCATGAAGGTCATGGACATCTAAGGGCATTTCAGGAAGAGAAGATGAAAATTACAAAACTTTAGTGGCCATCTCAAACTCTGTGTAAAAATGTGCAAAAAGAATGTATCTTTAGTTTGTTGATACATTTTGCTTTTTTAGAAAAAAAAAAGTACAGGAATTTCCTGGTCTTTCAACAAGGTGGAATGTTGGATAGAGGAAAGATTTATCTTCAGGTAGAATCACGATGAAGAGGTGACATTTTCATTGTCTTTAACTTATCAAGAGATTCAGCTTACTATCTGTAGAAAGGAAGGGAAGTAGAAAGGGAGCGAAGGACTGAAAGAGAGGGAGGAAGACAAAGAGAAAGAAAGGGAGAGGCTCTTATATTTTATTCTTTTTGACTACTATATCATTATGTGTCACTCTTTAATTAACTTTTTTCTTTTAAAAAGGCATTTTCTTTGCACTGGAGGGAACAATAAGAAAAAGCAGAAAATAATGCTTTGAAAAGGAACATCTAGGGAAATTATCCGCCCTTTCCCCTCTTCATCTTTCTCCACCTTCCTTAATAGTGTGAATTTGAAAAATCAATCCACAACTGCATATTGCTCCTCTCCCCTCCAGGTATGAAGAAATCAGTGTGTGGTATGCACACATAATTCAAAAAATATTTCTGAATGAGATCACTGCCTCTATGAAAAGGTTAATAAAAGTAAAGTCTGCTGTGAGGAACTCATTACTTTATGCGTAATGGGTATAGGGAGGCTAAAAATAAATTTTAATTAGCCATTTCATAATACATTTCATAAATAACATTGATTTGGATAACTAGGTTTTTCTTAATGAAACTCAATATATTTCACATCTCAAAATATTTAAAACATATAAATAAACTGAATAAACATGTATTGACCATCCATTGATGTTCAATGTAGGTTCTGTAAGAAAACACGTAAGGAGTTAGGGAAGCAAAGCCAAAGACTGGGAACCCCTGAAATTTTTGTGAGTTTATAAACATGTCATAAGTTGATTAATTTGCTTGCCCTTCTTGCCAGCTACCCTGAGTTTTCTCTCTCTTCTGCAATCACAAATGTGCGAATATGGTAGCCTCAATAGAATGTAGAAAGATGACTCTAGATCACTTAATAATGTATTCTTTCTGGGCAGATTCATACCCTTCTGACCTCTGTGAAAAGTTCAAATCCTTCTTTAGGTTTTTTATTTCAGTGTATGACCCTTGAGCCAGTGTTTTAAACTACCTAAGACTATTTTATCATCTGTAAAAACAGAAGCAACAAAACCTATTTTACTATTCTTATGGTTGTTTTCGTGAATAATAAGAGTGTGCATTATGTACCTTGAATAGGTACAAGGTGTTGGGATTAATCATGGCATTCCAAATCACTTATTTCTCTAACTCTGAGGTCACTTGAGTCTATTCCTAAAATATTATAAGCCATTCTGGGTTGTGAATTACCCCTGCCAGCCTTGAAAAGGATAATAAATGCCGCAGTGAAAATACAGTCTTCATTCATTCGGTAACTGTTCTGAACATCTACTATTCGGTTCCAAGTATTACATCATGTGCTGTGTAGAGTGATGAATTAAATAAACATCATCATTACTTTGATGGAGTTATATCTAATGATGAAGCAAAAAAATATATTTTACAGTACTTTTCTTTTAGGAAACAATCTTCTTTTACAAAGAAATAATAGGAAGCAAATGTTCACAAGTTAATCAATGTGAATAACCAGTTTGTATTAGACCAAAGCATGTGTTCTTCTATGGACACCAAAAATTTAGGGATTGTAATTTATGATTTAATTATCATTCATACCTCTGGATGTTTTCTCACTTTATTTTGCCTGCCTGGACCCAGATGCATGTTCAGATGATGACTTTTTTATTTGTATATAAAAAGACAATTCTAATGAGCTAAAACCTTGGTTGTCACTGACTACATTTTGAATGTTCTTCTCAAGGTCAGAGTGGCTGAGCTTTTAAATTCAGAAGCAGGTATATACGATCAATTTCCAAGGTTGAACACTGTTCACAAAACATCTGGGCCATGTCTCCATATTACCAAATCACTGGAGAGTCCTGTAATAAGACAGTCCATGGCCATTTCTGGCTGGAAATATGCCAGAAATACAAGTCACCCTACAAAGTTCTGACCAAATGCCAAATGCTATTTCTGCTAGAGGAAACAATTCAACCGTCAACAAACTATTTTACAAAAATTTTACTTAAATTATTCCCCTGTGAGAAATAACTTGTCCTATAAAAAGAGACTAAATTTTTAATTAGACCTGTGAACAATTAAAAAGCCATAGAGTCATTCAATTCTCTTCTTTGCGTTAGATCATGGGTTCCTAGTAGGTAGTAGAACAAAAGAACAGATCACAATGTGTCTGTATGTGTATGTGTGTGTGTGTAAAATTGACAATTTATTCTTTTTCACTACAATCTTTGAGTCTCGATTTGGACAAAATTTGTCAGCTAACTTGTGTATGTAATCTACCAAAAGACAGGCTTAGGGGGAAAAAGGCATCAAGGCTGATTTATAGCTCATCAAAATCATCCTACCAGTAGAGATTCATCAAGATCAACTGAGTAATGGTCCGACCAAGTTAGTGAAAATCAACAAAGTGCTGACAGAGTACATCTTAAAAACTTCAGAATTACAGCTTTGAATTGGTTAGCTAAGATAATGGATGCTATATTTGCCTCAGTAAAACTTCAGTTCACCAGAAGATGAAAGAAAAGAGGTTCTGTCCATATGAGTTCTTCTGATTAACAAAACACAAAGCAGAACACGTTTCCTGCAGGAATTTTTTCATTTCCCCCCTTTAATAAGTACGGAGAAGATTGAAATCTGTCATGAAACAGGTTCTTGTTTTGCTTCAAGTTCCTTGATCTATCAAAGAAGGGCAGTTGAAGAAGCCACTTGATATATTAAAGACGCACACAAAAAAGTTCAGGAGGCATTGTAAAGGTTGTGAAAAATGGGGTTCATAATTTTAAAGTAAAAGATGTGAGCGATAACATAATGCAGTGATTAAACAGGTACTATGAGACGAGGCTTCCTAAATTCAATGTAACTCCCTAATTTCTTAGGTGTGTAGCATTGGGCAATGCTTTGGTTACTTCAACAGGTTGTTAAGAGGATCAACATTTTAAAAGCTCTTTGAACGATGCCTGCATCGGATTTACCATACGTTAAGTGTTTCTTAAAAAATAATACACAGAGACAAATAATTTTCATAGGTGACTCAAAATTGGCTTCTAAAGTTGAATGAAAACGAGACAAAACAAAAAAACATTTTTAAATATTTTGAATACAAACCACATCATTAGAATAAGAAAATGACCTTTCCCAAGGCGATCACTTAGAACAAGCATTAATTTGAATGTATCAATAAGTAGAGACGTGTTTCTTAAAAGCTATTTTATTTCTCTTGAATCCTACCGTATATGATGGCCTAGTTCTGTCTGCTAATCATATCAAAGATTTTATTTTAGTTATTCAAATTCTAGAAGAGAGCTTTGAAATCAGAAAAGTGAAATTTAGTGCATTAGACACAATAAGAGATTCTTCTTTTTAAAACTAATGAAATGTCATTACCTTTGTAGTTAAAATCAAAAATGAATAGGATGAAATAGAGCTATTAGGAGTCAGAGATAGAATTTATTACAACTAACTAGAAATATAGACACACTAGAATTACTTAGCTGTTGTGTGTTTGAGTGATTAGCAGTCTGCAGAAAGGTTTCTTTTTCAAAACTACTCTGCATATCACAATTTATATGAGTTGAAAAACACAGTAATTTTTGGTGTCAACCCCAAAGCATCAAAATTTTGAGAGCTTATCTCTAAATTTGAGTTGTGAGCAACTGGCTAATTTAGAAGTATTTTATATTTCAAGTTGTTAAGTTGTATTTCCCGAAGTCCAGAAAAGCAACCGAAAAAAGGAAAATCTATTAAAATAAGGAGGGGCGGGGCAGAATTTTGTTTCATTTTATTTAATATGCAACAAATCAGTCACCTTTATTTTGCTTTATTTTTATAGTACTCTATTTTTAATTTAAGTTAATTTAATGTTTTAAATATTATTTTATTTTTATTTTTTTTATTTTTTTTTTTTTTTGAGACGGAGTCTCGCTCTGTCACCCAGGCTGGAGTGCAGTGGCCGGATCTCAGCTCACTGCAAGCTCCGCCTCCCAGATTCACACCATTCTCCTGCCTCAGCCTCCCAAGTAGCTGGGACTACAGGCGCCCGCCACCTCGCCCGGCTAGTTTTTTGTATGTTTTAGTAGAGACGGGGTTTCACCGTGTAGGCCAGGATGGTCTCGATCTCCTGACCTTGTGATCCACCCGTCTCGGCCTCCCAAAGTGCTGGGATTACAGGCTTGAGCCACCGCGCCCGGCCTTAAATATTATTTTAAATTGACAAATAATCGTACACACTCATGGGGTACATAGTGGTGTTTTGATGCAGATAATCTATAGTGTTCAGATTAGGATAATTAGCATAACCATCATCTCAATCCTTCATCAATTCTCTGTGTTGGGAATGTTCAATATTCTTCTAGGCATTTGAAAGTGTATATTATTGTTAACTATAGTCATCCCACAGCATTTTAGAACATTAACACTTATTCCTCCTATCTGGCTGTAATTTTGGATCCTTTTACAAATCTTTCTTTCCCTGCTTTACCCCTACCCTTCCAGCCTCTAGTATCCTCTGTTCTACTTTTTACTTCTATGAGATCAACTTTTTTAGCTTCCAAGTATCAATCAGGATAGACAGTATTTAACTTTCTGTTTCTTAATTATGTTGCTTAACATAATGTCCTTCAGTTCCACCCTTGTTGGTTCCAGTGGTGAGATTTCATTCTTTTTCATAGTTGAATAATAGTATTTCATTGTATGTGTGTGTGTGTGTGTGTGTGTGTGTGTGTGTATACACCACAGTTTCTTTATCCATTCATCTATTGTTGAACACCTAGCTTGTAGTTCTATTTTATTTCATTTTACCATTAGCCTGTGGTTTTATCATTGACAGAACCAGACATAATCGGAGAATTTTCAAATGCAGAAATAACGTGTACATATTATCATAAAAAGGTATCAACACATGATAACTATGCTAAAGGAAGAAATGATGTAGAAATTAGGGAGATGGAAATTGTAAGTGGATTTAATGATTGTCACTTTCCTCATGACCCACCTTCACCATATGAATAAAAATCTCCTGAGTCAAAGTTAAAAATGCTGACATCATCTTCCATTTCTCTCTCCTTTCGCTGACTCTGGACCAGTCCACTCCAGCTTCATTGCTATCACTTGAAATCACCAAAACCGTACTATGCTAGTCAGGGCTCTGGGTTCTCCAGGGAAATAAGTCTAACAGGAGGTAGAGAGATACAGAGAGACAGAGAGAGAGGTGAGGGAGAGAAAGAGATTTATTTTAATGAATTGCTTTACACAACTGCAGAGATTCGAGTCCAAAATCTGCAGACTGAAGATCCAGGGAAGAGTTGCCATCTGAGTTCAAAGGTGGCCTGTTGCTGTCAGAAGTCCCTTTTGCCTGGGGGAGGTTATACTAGTCAGGCCTTTAATTGATTGGATGAGGCCTACTCACATTGTGGAGAGAAATCTGTTTTACTCAAAGTCAGCTGATTTAAACGTTAATCTTGTCCAAAAAATGTCTTTACAGAAACATTCAGAATAATGTTTGAGCAAGTTATCTGGGCATATGGCCCAGCCAAGTTGACACATAAAACCATTGCATCTCCATATCCCACTCAAGGCCTCTGGCACCATTCTGTCTGGTGGCAATACTCCTTCACCAGATATCTGTGCAACACCCTTCTCTCCCCTCCTTCAGGTTTCCTTTATACCCACAATGCATCTCTGTGATACCATCACCATTTGACTGATAATATGGTCACTTGTTTTGCTTTCTTTGTGTATTTATTTTTGTTTAGTATTCACCTTCCCCACTAGAATGAGACAGGAGACATTGTCTATTTTGTTCACTACTGCTGCACCACATCTTGAAAAGTATTGGTACATCATAGGTGATACAAGAGTCAAAAAAGAATTATTGGTTGGGAGCCGTGGCTCACGCCTGTAATCCCAGCACTTTGGGAGGCCGAGGCGGGCAGATCACGAGGTCAGGAGGTCGAGACCATCCTGGCTAACACAGTAAAACCCCGTCTCTACTAAAAGTACAAAAATAAATTAGCCGGGCGTGGTGGCTCGTGCCTTTAGTCCCAGCTACTCGGGAGGCTGAGGCAGGAGAATGGCGTGAACCCGGGAGGCAGAGCTTGCAGTGAGCCGACATCGCGCCACTGCACTCAAGCCTGGTGACAGAGCGAGACTTTGTTTCAAAAAAAAAAAAAAAAAAAAAAAAAAAAAATTAGGCAAATAGTGAGGGTAAGGAAGTCCTCGGTAAGGTTTTCCTTGTAATGGAAAGCATCTCCAATATCATTTTCTTTTCTAACAAAGAGCAGCCTGTAAAAACCGAGCTGCAGACACAGAAGCTTGCATGGGTAAATACTGGCCGTTGCGCCAATAGGAAAGGGGCTAACTAGGGCTAGGCATGTCCCACATATTGGCTTCATCTTCCCTTTCCCTTTCCAACCACATGGGCAGTAGGGAGCAGACAACACTGGGCAGCCATTTGGAAAGTCCATCTGCATAATAAGATTAGGGTGGAGTGGACAACTTCCCTGCGTGCTATTTAAATGCCACACCTAGTCCAGACAATCTGTGGGCCTCTTGTAAATCAGCAGCTCCTCAAGCCTGTCTATAAAATGCAGTGCACTCGACCACAGGCTGGAAGTCCCTGTTCAGGCACCCCTCTCTCTCCCAGGAGAGAGGCCTGTTCTCCTTTCTCTTTTTTCTTTTTCTTTTTTTATTGTTTCTTGAGACACAGTCTCACTCTGTCACCCAGGCTGGAGTGCAGTCGTGCAATCTCAGCTCACTGCAACCTCCACCTCCCTGGTTCAAGCAATTCCCCTGCCTCAGCCACCCGAGTAGCTGGGATTATAGGCGCATGCCACCATGCCCCAAGCCCGGCTAATTTTTTGTATTTTTAGTAGAGACGGGGTTTCACCATGTTGGCCAGACTGGTCTCAAACATCCTGACCTCAGGCAATCTGCCCACCTTGGCCTTCCAAATCTCCATTCTCTTTCTTTTGCCTACTAAACCTCCACTCTTAAACTCACTCCTTGTGTGCGTTCATGTCCTTAATTTTCTTGGCATGAGGCAACAACCCTCAGGTATTACCCCAGACAACGATGCTGCTTCCCAGGCACTCAATAAACATGTATATATTTTTGGAAGATATTATTTTTCAATCAATTCATTCATTATAAGGAGACACATAATCTCTAAAATAAATGGAACAGCTATGTTTTATACAAATGCTGTGGAGCATATCAGATAACTCTTCAGTATAACATATTGTCACTCTCCGTCAAAAGGTCCATCACTTAATCCATGTAAAAGGTGCCTTCCAAATGGAACGCTGTTAGAAGCTCTGTACTTTTCTGACAATGCATTGCTTTATCTTAAATACTTTAAATGAGCTCAAATTATAGTGATTGGTTGCAAAAGTCACAACTCCTGAACAATAAGAACACATGGACACAGGGAGGGGAACATCACACACAGGGGGCCTGTCGGGGGTGGGGGGCCAGGGGAAGGATAGCATTAGGAGAAATACCTAATGTAGGTGATAGGTTGATGGGTGCAGCAAACCACCATGGCACATGTATACCTATGTAACAAATGTAAAAAGTTCTGCACTTGTATCCCATATAAGTGCAGTATAAATTGAAGTATAATTATAAATTAAATTATAATTATAATTATAAATTATAAATAAAAAAGAATATAATTATAAATTTTAAAAAAGTATAATTATAAATTTTTAAAAAAAGACATTAAAAAAAGTCACAACTCCATCTGGCTTAAGAAAAAGGAAGACTGTATTACCTTATGTAAGTGGAAAAATCCAAGAGTCAAAGCTGGTTTAAAAATGACTAGATTCAAGACTACAAAGAATGTAGTTAAGAGTTAGTCTCAAAATCTCCAAATCTCGGCTCCATTTTTTCATTCTGTCCTGAATTAGTTCTGCCCTTGTGGTGGCAAGATGGCCAGTAACTCTAGGCCTGCATGCATAAAGCTCAAAGTCTGTAGAAAAGAAAAATATACCTTGTTGTTCCTCCATAATCACTTCAGGATTTTCTCTGATTAAAATAATTAAATTTTAAATTGGATGTCTATCTCTGAGAAAGTCTGTGTGTTTATATAAAAGGCAAAGCTCAAACGAGCCAGACCTAGGTCACATTCCCACTGCCGGAACTGGGCACTGAGCCAGCTCTCTCAAACATGCATCGTCTCTTAGAATGAGTAAGAAGTGGATTTTTTAAAATAAACTTTTCATTTCAGAATAGTTTTAGATAAAAGTTGCAAAGAGTACAGAGAGTTTCCACATATCCTGTGCCGAATTCCCGCTATTGCTAACATTCTTCATTAGTTGAGTACATTTGTTCCAATGAATGAACCAGTATTGATACATTATTATTAACAATACTCCATGCTTTATTCAGATTTCCTAAATTGCATCTAATGTCTTTTCCGTTCCAGGATCCCATCCAAGATATCACATTACATTTAGTCATCATGCCTTCTAGGTTACTCTTGCCTGAGACTGCTTTTCACACTTGTTTTTGACAACCTTGACAGTTTTGAAGAGTACTGATCAGGTAATTTATAAAATATCTTTTAGTTTGGATTGTCCAGATATTTTTCTCACGCTTAGACTGGCATTATTTCTTTTGGGGAGGAACATCACAGAGGAAAACTGCCATTTCAATACATCATATCACGGGTATATGCTATCAACATAACACCGATGATGGTAACGTTGATCATCTTACTGAGGTAGTGTTTGTGAGGTTTTTCCACCATAAAATTACTTCCACCTAATTCCATTATGCACTCTTCCAAAGGGAGCTACTATGTGGGTACTGTCAGTGAATGCGGAGTTATGCTCTTCTCTTTGAGGGTAGAGTGTCTATGTAAATTATTTGGCCGCCTTTTGCATGGGATATTTGCCTATTCTCCCCAACTTATTTATGTACTCAATCATTTGTAGATAGCACTATAGACTCATGGATTTTTTTTAATACTTTTAGTTATACTCCTGCACTACATTCTTTATTTTATTGCTCAAATTGTTCCAGCTTTGGCAGTTGGGCTCTTTTTCAGTTGGCCTCTGTATTGCTTTGACATATCCTAACCTTGTGGGGCTTGGGGTTTTTTTTTTTTTTAGTACTTTCCTATTTTCTGACACTATAAGGTGCTCTGGCAGTGGAAGTTTAAGGGCAATAATCAGAAGTATGGTAAATTACAATATAAAAAAAAAAATCTTAGGCCAAAGACAGGTATCAAATCCTCTATAAATAGAGCAAGAACATGTCTGTGAACTGAGCTCAGATTTGGATCCATAATATATAATGTTTTGTTTTTTTCTACCAGAAAATTCTGACTTACAGTTTCGGTTTATATATGCCATTGAATCATTTTTAAATTTTCTTTAAGAAATCTTTTTACATAATTAAACACTGAAGGTGACATTCCAACTCAAATGCTAAGGTCCATATTGACTATGTTTCTTTCAGTTCACATATCCATTTTAATATTTAACATAGAAGATCTTAAATGGAAGCTCACTTGCCTAAGCCAGCATTAAAAAAAAAAAAAAAAAAAAAGCTTTCTTATTCATCTTTAAGCTCTCATATAACTCAAAGCTTTCATTTTTCAGAAAATGTTGTATTCCATATCCGATCCAAAAATCATGGATTATCACAGTTTGATAGTAAACCATCCATTTAATTACATCAATCCCCATAAAATAGTTTCAGTTCTGGATGCTAATGTGTAAATGCTTATTGTAGCAGAGCAAGGATAAGGCAGAGAATGAGAAACATACCGTGCCAAGACTAATTCTGTGAAGATGATGAAGAACTTGGTCTTTATCATTTCTCTTAAACCTAGTCCCCTCCTGTGTGTCTTCATCTAGTAACACTGTGACTCTTATAAATGATTCAGGCTTTAAAATGACTATTTATCCTACTAGCAATCCCTCAATCTAAAGTCAGTTTCTCTCAGTACCATATATTTACAGTCTATTAGCCAAAGACTATTCTCCCTTAGAAAACATCTATCATGTACAAATAAAATGCTTTCTAGCTTAATAACATCCAACTGTATTTTTTCTATGTTAAAAATATTATTGGCCAGGCGTGGTGGCTCACACCTGTAATCCCAGCATTTTGGGTGGCCAAGGAGGGTGGATCATGAGGTCAAGAGATTGAGACCAGCCTGGCCAATATGGTGAAACCTCGTCTCTACTAAAAATACAAAAATTAGCTGGGCGTGGTGGCACACACCTGTAATCCCAGCTACTTAGGAGGCTGAGGCAGGAGAATCGCTTGAACCCAGGATGCGGCAGTTGCAGCGAGCCAAGATCATGCCACTGCACTCCAGCCTGGTGAGAGAGCAAGACTCTGTCTCAAAAAAAAAAAAAAAAGTATTATTATTGTTTGTTATAATTGCCTACTAGTTCCAGAAAGTTCTTAACTCTATTTTCTTTTATGGTGGAGCCAGTAAAAAGATAAAAAAGTACATCTCTGATTTGCTGGCTAGGGGGATTATTTTAATAGAAATTTATGTGTGCTTTGAGAGGGTTGTTAAGTTCTGTGTATGTAATATTCTCACAACTGCATAGCTCTCTCAGGTCATGTTTTCTCAGTATCAGCAACCTGTAAGTTTCTTGCTATTTTTTTTTTTTTTTTTTTTTGAGAGGGAGTCTGGCTCTATCGCCCAGGCTGGAGTGCAGTGGCGCGATCTCCGCTCACTGCACACTCTGCCACCTCCCACGTTCCCGCCATTCTCCTGCCTCATCCTCCCTAGAAGCTGGGACTACAGGTGCCCGCCACCACGCTCGGCTAATTTTTTTGTATTTTCAGTAGAGACGGCGTTTCACCGTGTTCGCCAGGATGGTCTCGATCTCCTGATCTCGTGATCCGCCCGCCTTGGCCTCCCAAAATGCTGGGATTACAGGCGTGAGCCACCGCACCCGGCCAGTTTCTTGCTATTCTTATAGCCACATTCCAAAATACATTCTCTGTGCCGTTCCTCTTTTGTGTGTTTCTGTTTCTGAGTATCTTTACATAAACTGTGATTGGTGCCTTTATAGCTCTTCACATCTTCTGTGTGTGATCTGTTGACAATTTTCACTGAATTAATAACTTCAAATGCAATTTCCATCCATAGCCAACAGGTGTAATTCTTCTATTTCTTATGTCCATCTTTGAAGAGGTTTACCAGAGCAAGGCAGTAAAAAGGCAGCGATCAAAGGATAGGTGAGTGTGTGTGTGTGTGTGTGTGTGTGTGCGCGCGCGCGCGCGCACGTAATTGACACTTAGAATAAAACAGTGTCATATTATGGGATCTGAAAAAATAATTGTTATCTTCTGCTTTCACTTGCATCCCACAGCCACAGCAGTAGAAGTGCTGGGAGGTTGGGAGAGGTTAAACTGCTCTCACTCTTCAATAAAGTATCAGAGCAATCCCATGATTCCCCTCGTCACCTAAGAGTGTCCATAGGAACTTAAAGTTACAAATACAATTTTAATTAGTAAATAAAATTACAAATCCCTGTGTGACAAGCAAATCTTCAAAATGTACTCAGGTGGATAGTCACCTGTGGAGGGGGTTGGGGTTGGGGGGTGTTGGAGACAGGAATTTTTAGTAAATTCACCATTCCTTTTAAAAACAATCTTTAAAACTGCAGAAGCAATGTAAATGCCACATAATATTAGAATGTACAAACCTGAAGAGGATTAGTAAATGATGTAATTTCTAGAAATTTGAAGCATATGAAGAAACTTGAAACAAAGTGAATCATTTCATCCTGTCACAGGAGATTCAAAAGCACAGAATGAAGAAGGCCGTATGAAAACGAGGGCAGGCCTGGCGCGGTGGCTCAAGCCTGTAATCCCAGCACTTTGGGAGGCCGAGACGGGCGGATCACGAGGTCAGGAGATCGAGACCATCCTGGCTAACACGGTGAAACCCCGTCTCTACTAAAAAAAATACAAAAAAAAAAAACTAGCCGGGCGAGGAGGCGGGCGCCTGTAGTCCCAGCTACTCGGGAGGCTGAGACAGGAGAATGGCGTAAACCCGGGAGGCGGAGCTTGCAGTGAGCCGAAATCGCGCCACTGCACTCCAGCGTGGGTGACAGAGCCAGACTCCGTATCAAAAAAAAAAAAAAAAAAAAAAAAAAAAAAAAAAAAAAAAAAAAAAAAAAACGAGGGCAGAGATTGAAATGGTGCAGCTATAAGCCAAGGACCATGAAGGAATTCCTGAAAAGCACCAAAAACTAGAAAGAGAAAAGAAAGGATTCTTTCCTGAGGCCTTCAGAGAAACCATGGCCATACCAAGACCTTGACTTTGGACTTCTAGCCTCCAGAAGTCCAAGAGAGTAATGTTTCTGATATTCTAAGCCACCCAGCTGATGGTAGTTTGTTATCATATCCTCCAAGAAAATAAATACAATTCCTAAAAAGTAACTTAAGTAATGATTATAAGTGATTCATACATATCTTTGTGATTAATCTAAATTTTTCCCACATTTTTGTTCATGTCATGTATAATCTGCATTGTTGAATGATCTTTTTGGTGATAGGAACAGTTTAGGCCTCAGTTCTCTTTTGGAGCCTGGCAGGCAAATTCCTTACAAGCCAGACATTTCAGACCAGATCAGACACGTTCAGGGTGGTATGGCTGTAGACACAAACCAGGCATTTTAGATCTTTTTCCTAACAGCACAATTTCAGAACCCAAAGCTTCATTCCAATACCTAGAGTGGAGTTTCCTTATTTTTCTTTATCATAGATCCTCAATCTGCTATCTCTTGGGTATTTCTATCTTGAAAGTCTTTTTTAAAAATAAAAATCTGCCCCATACTTCCCTGAAATGAATAGTTTTCAAACTCATCTTTATTCCCGAAGTCTCTTATTCCCTTTCCTTTCTCCTGCAACTGACTTTGTAGTCTAAAACCATTGTATTACCTTTTTTTTTTTTTTTTTCCAGTAATCTCATGCTGGTCTACGCTTGAAAGGCTGAAGTATAACTAATAAAAGAGGCAGGGAATAACAGAAGAGAAAGCAAAGGGAAAAATGTGTATAAACTGGAAGTTTTGAAGAAGATTTGTTCAAATCATAATTTTGAAGAGAATTGCCCCCTTTATCACCAACACTGCTATGACAAAGTTATGAGATGTATTGAGGGTCTTGTTGCTCTTCAGATATCAAGCTTAAAGAAAGTGTGCTGCTGAGGAGGCACTTAGAGGAAGCCTCACTGGGGGCAGGAGCAGACTTCAGCGTTGCTAATGATAGATCAGGTATCCAGAACAACCCTCCTGCTTCGAAAACTAAAAAGTAGGAAAAAATATATAATAGCTCATGAGATAGTAAGAAATTAGACATCTGAAAATCAAGTGAGTGATGTGGTTCAGGATACATTATCCCAAAATATGGCACTTTGGCATTTGAGAAAACAGAAGCAGCAGGAAGATCACTGTCACCTTCCCCCGGCCCTTCTCCCCTGTAGCAGAGCATAAATTCCTTACTCTAGAGGAGCCATCCATATACCCAGAGGTGCTGCTTGATATTAATGGTGACAACCATTCCTGTAGTTGGTTGTATATAGCATCCTCCTAAAATGTATGTCCTCCTAGAACTTCACAATATGACCTTATTCAGAAATAGGGGCTTTCTAGAGGTAATTAGCTTAGTTAAGATGAGGTCATACAGGATTAGAGGGGATCCTAAATCCCAGGTGTAATATCCTTAAGAAGAGGACAGGAGATCTAGAGGCACAGAGGGATGAAGGCCTGTGAAAATGAGGGCAAACACTGGAATGGTGGAGCTGTAAGCGAAAGACCACAAAGGAATTGCTGGAAAGACCAGAAGCTATAAAGAGGAAAGAAGGGATTCTTCCCTAGAGCCTTCATAGGAAACCTGCCTGTACCAATGCCTCGATTTGGGATTTGGAAGGATAATCCAGATATCCTTATCTCAAAGATACCAGGGCACAAAGAAGAATCTGAACACAGACCTCCCATTTATTACCATTAGATCATAACCCCTTTATCTTACAATTATATTTCTCCATGACTGCCCACTCATTATCAAACCTAAGCATAAAAATACACAAGTTTACTTGTTTCTTTGTGTATTCACTTCCTTATAAAGGCTCTAATGTTATTTAAAACATATTAAATAAAATTTTATGCTTTTCTCTTGTTAACTTTTTTTTTTTTTTAAATACTGTCCTCAGCCATGAGCCTACTGATAGGCAAGGAAAAAGAATTATTTCTCCCCTGCAAGGGGCAAAAATCACAGAGACAATTCTGACATTTGAAGCTTTTTTGGGTTGTACCAGTGCATTTTAAGAAATTGCTGAGATTGGTCTTTATTATTATCCTTGGCTTTGGAGCTACCACCTTTTCTTAGATAATTTACTTTTAACATGAACCTAGGTTATGGAAAACAGAATGCTGTTTCAGTGGAGGTTACTTCCCTGTTCCTGGAAATGGCCATATTTCAGTCACCTTCTAAAAGCTACTTACGACTCCAATGAAGGACATTTTGTGGGAGAAGGGGGAAGATAAAGGTAGAAAAAAAAAAACTAAAACTAAAATGCATATTAATAGATTATATTGTATTTCCTATCTTATTATTAATTCAATTTATACAAATTGACATGTCAGTGCCTGCTTTTTAGGAAGGATACAAAACTGTGACATTTACTTCTGTAAAGCCACAAATATCTAAATGTACTACATAAATGAAGCACTACTGTGGACATACCATAATTTTTAATAGTCCACAGATTTAAGCAAATTACCAACCTTAAAACTTACGCTAAAAAATGTTGGTTGAATAGAAAGAAAAAAAATCATTTATGTTTGTAATTATTTCATAAACCACCAAAAGGTGGCATCAAAATCTTAAAAAGCAGAGACCAAGCAGACTGGGTCCATTCACAGACCCACTAGAGGAATCCTACTGGGGGCATTGTGGTGACTTATTGACACTGTTTCAAAAAAGAACATGGATTCATCAGGAATCCAATTAGTTAGAGGTTAATAACATTGAGCATTTGACTGCACAGGCCTGTTAGAATAGGATTTAGAAAATGTAAGGATAATTTAGACTCCGATGAAAGAGAAGCTCAAGAATGCCAAAATCAGGTGTTGCTTCTTTGGTGAGCAATTTCTGTTAAAACATCATAGCAAGGTTCTGAGTACAGTGATTAGGAAAAGGATGAAACTCTAGGACTACCGCACATTCACCAAATGAGAAACTAGACAAGGCATGCCGTTGACATTTCCACATTTTGAAATGAGGTGTTTATTTATTTTCTGGCATCCTGTTGAGAAACTGTTTGGTCTTCAATTTTCTCCCTTGCATTACAAACAAAACAGTGCTCTTAAAATGCAAAATGGGAGTTGAAGCTGATAGGACTCAAAATTTGTGCCTTTCACAACAATTTAACAATTAGGAAGAGGCATCAACAGTACTGGGAAAATCTATACAGACAATTTAAGTCATTTTCAATTGTTCCTAAATAAAATATCAGGGAACACATTCAAAAATAGAGATTCAGTAGATCTTAATATCAAACTTGCAGCCCAAAAAGCAAGATAATATATTCTAAAACTACTCAAAACACTTAATTGAAATTATGCATTGATCTTGGAAAAACAATACTAATATTGTCCTCTATTATTAAATAATATTAATTTTTAAAAGTTAACACAGATAAAGATACAGAGTTTGATATAGCAACTGACTTCAATTACTATTCAACACATTGACTAAGCACTACCAAAATTTTGCTAAGCAAACCCTATTGAATAGCTGTCTTAAAAATGCTTCAATCAATAAGAAAGACAAAGTTTGTTTTACTTGCAGTCAAATTCTAATTCTACTTTCACTTTTTCTACAGGCTAAATAATTACAATTAACCACTGATTAATGCTGTGTTTAATGAGAAATTAAGGCATTCTTCTATTTTCTCCCCAACCCAAAACAACACTTAGCTAAAATATATTTCATTGTTGACAGGAAAAATAGAACAGTGAGCAAGTCTTTCTCTAAGCTAAATGCTACTCATTTAAAATTCTTTCTTTTTACATTTTAATTCAGAAATATAAACCCCATTAATAGTTTTATCTCCAGAATTATATATCTTTTAATAGCATACTTTAGATTTTTTTATTCTAAAAAGAAAGTAATTATATGTTTTTGAATCATTCAAAATACTATTTTTTCAAAGAACATCTATAATAATCAAAACAAAATTTTTGGAGAAGCTGATGCAATTTTTTAAATAACATATTTACCTTCTATTACATTTTCTTCTTACCACATCTGATTTAATCTCATTGTTTTGCTTAACTACAAAACAATTTTAGCTGGTATAAAGTTGAGAGAAAGAATATGGGTGATTTTGAGCATCAAGTTGATCTATAAAAGCAACAATTTTAATTATCACAAGAAAATGTTTAGTGCTAGCTCAATTAACTGGGGGAAGATTGTGACCTTAAGACAGTCTCTTCATTTTAACCTTTATAAACTTGGATTGAATTAACTGTTTTGCCATGCAAATTAATTGTCTAATTTCAGTGACAGGGTTAGATGAATGAATTTCGAACACCATTCTTTAGCACCAAATTCTCTTGTCACTATTAATTCTACTATACCACCTATCTTAAGAGAAGTACAATTCAGAATGTGGTATAGCAGCAGGGTTAAAAACAGCCTTACGGGCTAAATTGATAATCTATTATTTCCAGTGTATTTGTTCCATTTTAAGTTTTCACTGCAAGGTGAGCAAGGACAAAGAATAGTGGTGTGCTTTAAATCTTTGATGTTTATAATTATTTAATAATTTCAGTGGGTTATCCAGTCTAATATTAAGCAGGTTGTGATTCAAGAAAGATTGACATTTGGCATCCTCCTTACACATTCTTATGGAATCTTCATTCTCTGTGGCTCATTCTACTACCAAGTGCCTAAAACCTTTATTCTTCTCATTGGTACTCAGAATTCCCCCATCATCACCACTAGGCAATATTTTCTCACTGGATAGAGTAATGCTTTTTCTGAGTGCCTCAAAAATTGCCTAACTTGCAATTACTGTTGCAGAGATAAAAATGGACTCTCAGAGATGTTAAATATCTTGCCAGAGGTCACTCATCTGGTGTGACATACAGCAATACTTTTCCTTTCTTTTTTTTGAAACAGAGTTTCTCTCTGTCGCCCAAGTTGACTCACGGCAGCCTAAGCCTCCTCAAGCGATCCTCTCACCTTAGCCTTTCGAGTAGCTGGGACTATAGGCACACGCCACCATGCCAGGCTATTTTTCACGTCGTTTTGTAGAGATGCGGTTTTGCCATGTTTTTTAAGCTGGTCTCAATCTCCTAGGCTCAAGCAATCCACCTGCCTTAAGCTCCCAAAGTGCTGGGATTATAGGTGTGAGACACTGCGCGAGCCATCACAATACTTTTCATGGATTATCTGATCCCATTATCTGCACACTTTCCACTTTCTTACATTCCTTGTTTCTGCTTAGAGGGAAGAAATAAAGGGTAAAAGAAATGCTTTAGGAAAATGACTCTGCACATCTTTAATGAGCATCATTCCCATCACAGAAACCCTTGAGTTTTGTACTGTACAACCTGAGTGATCATACGTAGTAGCCTCATGTTGATGACGAAAGAAAGAAACAAATTGTATATATTTTGGGTTTGATAATAATTAATTACTAAATTTGGAGGACTGCAGAGAAGGAAGCATCAAGGATGATTCTGAAACATAGCTATAGTCTTAATTATCTTTAGAGTAAGAGACAAGGGAAAGGTGGCAGCTGTGAAAGGGAAAGTAATGAGTTCATCATTAGATACATTGGACTTGATGTGTACAGAGTTCCTGCAAATAGAGATGTCCAGAAAGTGAATTTGATGCCCAGTAATTCAAAGTGTGGTGCTAGAGTTTGAGAAAGAGAGGGTATCATTGGAGATTCAGATATAATACTCACTGACAGAAAAGTAAGAATTGAAATCATTATGTTGCCTGAAAACAGATTACAGAGAAAGTACGAGCATCCCAAGAATGGGGCACTGGGGAAAAGATAGTTTGCTATTCAGAAAAATAAAAGGGTTAGCCAGCAAAATATTACTATTTAATACTGATATGGTTTGGGGCAGTATTCCACACTGAAATCTCATGTTTAATTGTAATTCTCAGTGTTGGAGGTGGGGCCTGGTAGGAGGTGATTGGATTAGGGGGGCAGATATCCCCCTTGGTATAGTGAGATAGTTCTCCTGAAATCTGGTCACTTTAAAGTGGATGGTACCTCCCACTCCTTCTCTTGCTCCTGCTCCAGCCACATAAGATGCGCTTGATTGCTTGATTCCTTCACCTTCTGCCATGATTGAAAGTTTCCTGAGGCCTCTCCAGAAACCCAGCAAATGCCAGCGCCATGCCTCCTGTACAGCCCGTGGAACCCTGAGCCAATTAAACCTCTTTTCTTTATAAATTATCCAATCTCTGGTATTCCTTTATAGAAATGCAAGAATGAACCAATACAAATACAGAATCAAAAACATTATAATGATATGAACCTCAACAAATGGAAAGACTTTAGAGGAGATGTCACAAACACTTCTACAAAATGATACTGAGAGGAAATGGAGGATCAGTTACAAGAGGTGGTCATTCAATGTAATGAAAAGGAGCTCACTAGGGAAAACAAAATAAATATGTACCCTGAGATACATACATGGTCAGCTAAGCTCACTCATTTACCTAAGGGACTTTTCCTTCATACTAGTCTCAAAATGCATCACCTCCTTTAGCCTTTGCCTGAAGCATTTTGCAGATTGGTTAAAACAATTTGCTAAGGATGTTGTGAGTAGTTCAAATTTTGTCAAAATCTAGAATTTAAATGATCTATAATATCTACAATTATATAATTCCAGCATTGAAGGGAATTGGATTTAACAATAGCAACTGGGCAGAGAGAAATGAGGGAAGGCAGGGGAGGGAAGGGGAAGGGAGGGGAGGAGAGGGCTTGGGAGTGAAAGGAGGAGGGGAGGGGAGGTAGAGGGGAGGGGTTGGGAATGGAGACAGAGAGAGAAGGGAGGAAGAGGATTTCCTTTACCCTGTTGCTTTTTCCTTTGCTATAGGAAAAGGTGAACAACAACAACAACAACAACAAAAACAGAATTAAAAGTGCTTTGTTTTTCCTCTTTAATGTATCACTGTATACAAAACAGACAAAATGTGTTTATCGCTTGTATTATCTGTGTCCCACATGAAAATGTAGGCTTTATGAGGGTACAGACTTCTGCTATTTTGTGCCTTTTGTATCTCCAGCACCTCAAACTATACCTGGCAAGAAGTAAGTACTGAATAAATCTTTGTTGAATGATAAATTTCTTGACTTTGAACTTTCAAAAGCCAACGTCTCAGAGATTTAAGGGTGACTTAAAAGATTTTCAAAGTTTATTTGGTCACATATGATTTTACACCTTATTTATCGTGTTTAAAATCTAGAACCTGCCTAAGCTGGTTCACCATCATTTCGGACGTATGTTTATACACAAAATCTATGCATGTGCTTATATAATATATCTATGGCACAACAAATGGTAGGATTTCACATATACAAAATCATTTGCCAGCATATGTGTAAAGTATAAAGGAGAAATACAAACAGGAGCCTAAGGCTGAAAGTGAAAAAAGAATAGTATTAGATTTAAATTTTAAAAAATACATTAAAACCTATCTCCAATACTTTTGAATTTTGAGTATTTTTACAGCTTCACTCACATTTTTGGCAATAGATGGGTCTATGAAGCCCAGAGGTGTCTGATTATGGGCTGTCCATCAAAAATTTTACCCAAAAATATACAAGTTTTAAAATATAGATTGCATATTTATATTTTGTCAGAAAACAAATTCACAGATTCTATTAAATTTCAAAAAATAAAGTTAAAAACTACTGATGGAAATTTAAACAAAAAAATCACTTTGTTAACTCATCCTCAGTCATTTTCATTTATTCGTCAAGCACATAGATGCTAGGAGTATGTGCTAGAGGAGTTCATGCTCTGTGTTCCGGTGAGGCCCTTAGGCTCTAACAGTAAAAAGATGCAAAATATTCATGTCCTTTTAATTACAGTCTAGTAATATCTGTAAATGTGAAAAGTATCTAGTTTGGGATCAAACGTCTTATATGTATTTTAAAATCCTTTCTCATTTTACTTCATCGAATTTCAAATCAAATAATACCCCAATAAGTTCAAAATGTGTTATGAGCAATTCTATTTCATGTTTACAAAAATGTATTTAAAGAAAATAAAATCATACATTTCTTATTATGTAGTGTAATATCATACATTATTGATAGTCAGCTTTCCTTTTACTTGTTAAAATATGCAGCATTTGGTTCTGATATTTTAAGTGTTTTGCACATTTACAAAAATAAAATAGTCGGCACTTTAAAGTCGCTATGATCCCCAACCTCATCCTAATGCAAATGTATAAGTTGCCTTCTTGCAAATTAATGAGAAAAATACATAAGAAACAAACTCATTTGAAATCTCTTTTATTCCTTTCACTATTCATAGTGTTTCTTTACACTTTTATGAGAGTTTTATTTTAATTAATTGTTTAAAAATCTTGAAATGGAATCATTTGTTGCCAGGAGTGTTAGCTGTCTTCATGTTCCTAATCTGTTAGGCTCCTTATTTCTTCATTTACAGAATATTAATCTTCAGACATAAAACAATATTACTTTTATGAATAGTTTTCAAATTTCATCATTGTTTTTCTGATGTATGAATAATCAGGCCAAAGATATGTCTAGAGTCCATATGAGACAATGGTTGTTGGTTTCAGATTCATTTTTCCTTCTTTCCACAATTCTCAATTCCACAGCATTATGGAGAAATGAGTACATCGTGATTTCATCCTTTTTCTTATAATCTCTTTACCTATATGGCATCACAGCACCTGCATTCACAGTAAAACATGAGTCTCTATGATAATGGAAAGAAAAATTTTTATTTGGATTTTCCCATAAGCTTATGTAACTCTGTTTTTTTACATGATAAACTAATATTCAGGGTAAGTAATGATTGAAGGCAACTCTTACACAATGAAAACAAACATTACATACAGAGCCCTGCCTTGCGTTTATTATTACATTTTTTTGGACAAAGGAATTTACTCAGTGAAACTCCAGCCAAATGAATACTACTGCTAATCTCTTTTAGATACAAAATTTATACTTTCTGCATACATTTACCCTCTTATTGCACAACACATGCACTTAGCACACTTTAACTTCATTTGTGGTCTTACTAAATAACATTTCAGATATCTTAATGAATGTAATATATCTTAAATCCCACAATGTGGTTATAATTACTCTATATCATTAGTTTTCATTTAGGTTTACTCTCAGGTTCACATTCTTTGCCTTTTCTTCTTGCTTCATTTCTGAGATTACATCTGGGATTATCATTTTCTCTGCCTGAAGAATAGTTTTTGTTGTTTCCTTTTGCATTTTGTCTGCTGGTAGTTAATTCTTTATTGTGTGTCTGCAAATGCATTTCTCCTTGCTTCATTTTTAAATATGTTATTGTCTACAGTGGAGAAATTCCGGTTGGCAAGTATGGCCCTTGGCATCTTGAAGATGCTCCACTGTCTTAGGCCTCTAATGTTGTTCAGTAGTCAATCATTCCTTTGAGGCTAATCTCTAGCTACTTTTAATATTTTAATGCTTTGTTTACTTCAGCAATTCTGGGAAATTCCCATCTATTATCTCATTAAAAATCTCCTTGTGCCTCATTTTGGCTCTTCTCTTTTGTTGCTTTCCTTAAAAGGGTATTACACCCTCTCTTGGTATTCTCTCATACCCATTTTCTTGATTTTTTTATTTGTTTCTCTGCTTCTTTCTAGCTCAGCTGTGTCTGACCTGCTATTAAAATCATACCTGGTTTTAGTTAGTATATATTTTAGTTTCATAATTTCTCATTGATTTTTATTCAAATATGTAGTATCATTTTTTATAGTTTCCAGTTTCTTGCTTTAAATTCTAAATTCATTTGTCTTCCTCTCAACGGACTAAGCACATTTGTATCATAATATGTATCTGATAGTTTTCAAAACCAGACTTCCTCTAGACCAACATGTATTAAATGATGATGTACTGATTCTAGCTCATTGTCTTTGATTGTTTACTTAAATAATTATGTTCAAAAATAATATGAGTCCTAAAATGACTTCTGTTTTCTTCTATGGGAGTGTGTTTGAGCAGACCAAGACCAAAACTTGAGAACTGTGTGATTTAGTTATCTAGATGACCTACTGGAGTTAAGTCCATACCCTACTTCTTGAAGGCAGTTTCTCCAGGTTCCTGCCCAGAGCAAGAATATTAGCTCTCAACTTTCCAACTTTTCATTTGTTAAATGATAGTTTCCCTCTCAGATGCATCCAGGACTCTGATCCTATTATCTGCCTTTCAGTGGTGTTTTTTTTTCTTTTTTTTTAGAATATCTAAAATTTATTTTATTATTATTATTATTATACTTTAAGTTCTAGGGTGCATATGCATAATGTGCAGGTTTGTTACATATGTATACTTGTGCCATGTTGGTGTGCTGCACCCATCAACTCATCAGCACCCATCAACTCGTCATTTACATCAGGTATAACTCCCAATGCAATCCCTCTCCCCTGCCCCCTCCCCATGATAGGCCCCAGTGTGTGATGTTCCCCTTCCCAAGTTCAAGTGATCTCATTGTTCAGTTCCCACCTATGAGTGAGAACATGCGGTGTTTGGTTTTCTGTTCTTGCGATAGTTTGCTGAGAATGATGGTTTCCAGCTGCATCCATGTCCCTACAAAGGACACAAACTCATCCTTTTTTATGGCTGCATAGTATTCCATGGTGTATATGTGCCACATTTTCTTAATCCAGTCTGTCACTGATGGACATTTGGGTCGATTCCAAGTCTTTGCTATTGTGAATAGTGCCGCAATAAACATATGTGTGCATGTGTCTTTATAGCAGCATGATTTATAATCCTTTGGGTATATACCTAGTAATGGGATGGCTGGGTCATATGGTACTTCTAGCAGAAGGCAAGAAATAACAAAGATCAGAGCAGAACTGAAGGAGATAGAGACACAAAAAACCCTCCAAAAAATCAATGAATCCAGGAGTTGGTTTTTTGAAAAGATCAACAAAATTGATAGACCTCTAGCAAAACTAATAAAGAAGAAAAGAGAGAAGAATCAAATAGACGCAATAAAAAGTGATAAAGGGGATATCACCAGCGACCCCACAGAAGTACAAACTACCATCAGAGAATACTATAAACACCTCTATGCAAATAAACTAGAAAATCTAGAAGAAATGGATAATTTCCTGGACACTTACACTCTCCCAAGACTAAACCAGGAAGAAGCTGAATCCCTGAATAGACCAATAGTAGGCTCTGAAATTGAGGCAATAATTAATAGCCTACCAACCAAAAAAAGTCCAGGACCAGATGGATTCACAGCTGAATTCTACCAGAGGTACAAGGAGGAGCTGGTACCATTCCTTCTGAAACTATTCCAATCAATAGAAAAAGAGGGAATCCTCCCTAACTCATTTTATGAGGCCAACATCATCCTGATACTAAAGCCTGGCAGAGACACAACAAAAAAAGAGAATTTTAGACCAATATCCCTGATGAACATCGGTGCAAAAATCCTCAATAAAATACTGGCAAACCGGATCCAGCAGCACATCAAAAAGCTTATCCACCATGATCAAGTGGTATTCTTATGGTTGAAAATTCCGCTGAGAAGTGGCATGTTCTTCTCTCCCTATTCTATGCGGTTGTCATCATTTGATTAAGATAATTTTCATTGGTCCTCTTCTTTAGGTAGCTTTGACAGGAGATGAAATGGATTCTCCTCAAATGTTAGTTTTTTCATAGACACATATTTGAAAAAAGTTAACATTTAAAACACGTGTTTTGGAGATCTTAAAAATATTAACAACTTTTGCCCTAAAAATTCCACTATTTATCATTCCATAGTTTATTTTAAGGAAAAAGGCAAAAACAAACAAACAAAAGCAAACAAACAAAAATTATTACACAAAGGTAATAATTATAACATTTTTTAAAGACTAAGAAAAAAATAAAACAAACCAAGTATCAAGTATGAGGGAATAGATGTGCTAATGAAGCCTTATCTATATATTATAATATTTTGTAGCAATTAAAAATAACATTTCTGCAATAATTATGATACCTAAAATTCAGAATATAAAATTTTGTAGACTATAAGATTAAAATTATATAAATAAAAGAAAAAGCACTATAAACCAAAATGTTGAAAGATAAATTACTAATTATTATTTATATATTTATATATTCTCCTAATTATAAAATAAAACTATACTACATTTACATTTATTAAAAATATTATATAATATCCAACTGAAAGGAAATATAGCCAAATATAATCAGTAATTTTATTTGTTTAATAAGAATTTCAGTTTTCTCTTCTTCTTTCAATTTCTTTGTATTTCACAAATTCTGTAAGTATGTACTGTTTTTATGATTAAAATGAAATGTGCTCTAATTTTTAATTGAATGTTAAAAAAGTTTTTTTTTCCCCCTGGAAATAATGTTACATAGACTCTTCCTTATATGCATCACATAAAATTGTCTCTAACAATAAGGTTAAGATCATTCAGAAGGATGTATAACATTCTGCAAAAAATAAAAATAAAAAATAAGTTGTAGGCAACATGTTTGCCAGCTGGTGTTTTGAGTAATAATAGTTCACAAAAATAATAGACATGAACTGGCAGGAAATTTGTTTTCAAGTTTTCTTTCGAGATAACCTGGTTTTTAAAGAGTGTGCTTACAGTGTTTATATAAGCCCTGAATTAAAAGATAATTTCATATGGCACTAATTTTCAATCATTTCCTTAATGTAGAAACATAGCTAAAGAAAGAAAAGCTGCCTTTAAAGACTTTATATTCGAAGCAAAATATCAAATGCCATTTTAAAAAGAACACTTCTGGAGTATAACCTTTGTTCAATAAAAACCATTATGTGAAAGAGCCACAGAAATTAATTGCATAAAGGCACAGTCTTCTGGCCCATATAATGTGTTCCTTTCTCTTCCAGCATCAAGTTGCTCCTTGCAAGGGATCCTTAAGTACTTTATCTGTTTGTAGTGGTGAAAGAAAAGGCATTTCTAATTCCTCACATAATTGTCTTGATTTATTGTTGATTTAGATGTAATCTAAAACAATTAGATTTATTGTTGCCCTAATCCATCACTTCCCATTAACTCTAGCCTTGTTTCCTTAGTTGCTGTTGGCAACACTCACAATTCTGTTTCTAATGCCGCAAGAGCTATTATGTAATATTCATCTTGCATAGTAGTTATGAATCTACAGATATTATTTCGTTCACAATAATTTTCATGTACAGAACTAAAGTAAATTAAACAAAAGTGCATTATGACTTTGAATTTTTTCTTGCCTGCCCAGCAGGTTAATTGTGACCTCAGCATAGGGAAAGAATGGCTGATTGAGCTGATGATTAGGCGACTGAGGTGGCTAAACTTGTTTGAAAAACAGAAGGTTGCTTGTCATTTTTACTTTCTTTTCAAACCAATGACTTTAAAACACACATTTGGTCACCCTTGATATTTAGATAAACAAACCAGCAAATGGCTTTAAATTCTAAGTTCGTCAAGATTTTTAATCCTGTTTTCTCACAAAATTGTTGACCAGATGGTTTTGTGCCAAATTTGAATATGAAAAGTTTTAAATACAAATTCTTTTTTTTTTTTTTTTTTGGTGACTTAAGGTCACTTTAAAGATTTTATAACTTTATAAAATCAGTCTTTATTTATATCCACCTATTTGTTTGTATCCTTGTCTGAAAGGTTTTAAGATAAATGTATATGAGTGTATGTAATGAGATTTAAAAAATGGCAGTATAATTAAATAATAAAGAAGTGGGACAAGAAAAATGAGAAAAGGAAACATAACATAAAGGAAACATGCCATCAATACATGAAGTGCCCACCAACATATTTTTCAGCTACAGAATACAAATTTGACTACAAATCTTCCAGTAATTAATATGAAATAAGAAATATGGGAAGTGACATAATTTGGTAAGGAAAAAACAATGAGTTTTTTTGTTTTCTTTTTTTAAAATGGCAGACTGGAGGTAGTGCTAGCATGCCTCTCCCACTTGGAAGTACAGAATAGTGGATAGAGATTCATGCTGTGACTCTTTTCTCCCCAAGAACCAATGCAGGAATTTAACAGGAAACCCAAAAGCATCCATAGATCCTTTGAAGGAACTGGCAGGTTGCAACCTACTCCCTGAGACAAGTGAAAACCTGTGAGTTCCTACAGTATGAGATGCGGAGATTCTGCCTCTAAGCACATGTCCCCAACCAGGGAATCTGAAAATCCAGGCCAGGGAGAAGGGCTTAACCTTACCCAGGGCTGGCATGCTTTAATTTACGAAGCTGCACGATATATTAAAGTAGAAGCAACAGCAAAAGTGTCTTGCGTTCATTCCTGATTTCCACAGTAAACCCAGGGAAGTCACTTCTGACTATATCTCACAGGCGCTCCTGAAGAAATCAGCCACAGAACTCAGGGAGGGGTCGCAAGATGAAAGAAGCTCCCAACTGAATTTTAGGATATAATCTTGACCGGGACAAACTCCCTTGACCAGAACCTGGGGGCCAGCAGGAAGTGTGCTGCAGACATGAACACGGAAGCTAGAAGCTCAGCTTTATGGGCAGAAGGGGAGGAGCGTGGCCTGAAAGCTGTGCTTGCTATCTATGCAGGGAAGCTTATGGCCTGGGGCAGGTCTGAATTCTGTTAGCAGACTTCTTGTATTTAAACCTAGGAATTATTAGGGAACACTGCGGGAGTGAGACCAGCCTCACCAACTGTGTGGGAGCTGGGTGGGGGCTTTCTGCTGACTGCTTCTCCCCACTCCCACTCCCTTTGTGAATATTTCTGAGCAGCAGAGGTGTTACAGGTAGTTAGACAGGCATGAGTGAGGCAGCAGTGGGCTATCCCCCAGCCCACTAGGCATGCCACATGGTAATTCAGCAATTACCACATTGCCTCTCTAAAAGTGATAAATTGGCAGCCTGTGCCAAGAAGAAGCCATTTCCTGATACCCACGCCTGTTGCACTAAAGTGTTAATTGAATGCAGGTGCCAGGGAGAAGCAACTTCCTGGGAATGTGCATTAAGACACAAAATGGTGGAGTGTGACTTTCTGGGGACACTCCATTGGAAAAGGGAAGATAAGCCTCAGATGGATATGCATACAACTTCCTAAACACACTGCGCATGCTCACTTCCCAGGCGTGAGGAGGGCACTGTGCAAGCAGACAGCCCATTCTAAAGGAGGAATTATTGGAAAGGGGCCAGATCCTGTTCTGATATGAATAGCTGGAGCACTAGGACAGTAGTGAGGCTGGGAGGGAGGTAGATGGCTTTCCTGCTGCCCTGGCAGGGGAGGTGAGGTGGATTCCACCCGTTACCCTGATAAAACTTCAACCCACCTAACTGAGGGCTCTCAGCCATCTTCATCAAGGCTGGGACCTCTGCCCACCATTGGATAATACATCTACCCACTTGCTTTAGCTATAATCAGTGCCTACTCAGGGATATCTCCCTTACTGGCCTGGAGCCTGAATCATCAACTCAGTAAATAAAATACTGGGGAAAAGCAAAATAAATAAATAATATCTACACCATAAGAGAATGAGATAAGCTTCAAGAGATCCCTGAAATTCCAACCCCATATCAGACAGTGAACTTGCTCACATGACAAGTACATACATTACAACCAGGATCTGGGAAAGCCAGTGCACAAAGACTCTCTATAACTAAGGAACTCATACAGAGTCTTCACCCCTAAAAGTACCAAGAATCAAATTAGGCTATAATAAATAATAAACATTAAAGTCAGATCTTTAAGAAGGGGAAAAAGACATCAAAAAGTATATAGGGAGGTCAAAAATAAATTCAAGAACAGTTTGAAGAAATTGTCTACCCAAATGGGAAGAAACTAGAAAAGTAATTCTGGTAATATGACTAAACAGGGTCCTATAACACCCCCAAAACATCACACTAACTCCCCAGCAATGGATCCAAACCAAGATAAAATCTTTGAAATGCCAGATAAAGAAATCAGAAGGTTGATTATTAAGCTCCTCAAGGAGGCCAGAGTGAAGGGGGCCTGCCCCTCCACACCTGTGGGTGTTTCTCATCAGGTGGGATGAGAGACTGAGAAAATGAGAAAAGGTTGGGTGAGGGGAGGGGGAAGGGATGGCATTGGGAGATATACCTAATGTAAATGATGAGTTGACGGGTGCAGCACACCAACATGGCACATGTATACATATGTAACAAACCTGCATGGTGTGCACATGTACCCTAGAATGTAAAGTATAAAAAAAAAAAAAAAGAGAGAGAGAGAGAAAGAAAGAAATAAGACACAGAGACAAAGTGTAGAGAAAGAACAGTGGGCCCAAGGGACCAGCACACTCAGCATGCGAGGACCTGCATCGGCGCCGGTCTCCTAGTTCCCTCAGTATTTATTGATTACTATTTTCACTTTTTCAGCAAGGGGAGTGCGGCGGGAGAACAGGGTGAACAGGGTGATGGTGGGGAGAAAGTCAGCAGGAAAACATGTGAGTAACGGAATCTGCATCATAAATAAGCTCAAGGGAAGGCACTGTGCCTGGATGTGCATGTTTCTCTTTACCCAAACATCTCGGTGTAGCAAAGAGTAACAGAGCAGTATTATTGCCAGCCTGTCTTGCCTCTAGCCACAGGGCAGTTTTCTCCTATCAGAATAGAAGGAACAGTTGGCTTATACGGAGACATTCTGTTCCCAGGGACTTGCGGCAGAGGCCTTCCTCTTATCTCAACCGCAAAGAGGCCTTCCTCTTTTACTAATCCTCCTCAGCACAGACCCTTTATGGGTGCCAGGCTGAGGGATGGTTAGGTCTTTCCCTTCCCACAAGACCACATCTCAGGCTGTCTCGGTTTGGGGAAACCTTGGACAATAGCCAGGCTTTCTTGGGCAGAGGTCCCTGCGGCTTTCCGCAGTGCATTGTGTCCCTGGTTAATAGAGAATGGAGAATGGCAATGACTTTTACCAAGCATACTGTCTGCAAATATATGGTTAACAAGACACATCCTGCACAGCCCTAAATCCCTTAAACTTTGATTCAATAAAGCACATGTTTCTGTGAGCACAGGGTTGGGACTAACGTTACAGATTAACAGCATCTCAAAACAGAAACCATTTTTCTTTGCACAGATCAAAATGGAGTTTCTTATGTATTCCTTTTCTACGTAGACACAGTAACAATCTGATCTCTCTTTCTTTTCCCCACACCAGAGGAAGGTGAAAGCCACATAAAGAAATTAAAAAAAAAATACAGGGTATGAATGAACAATTTTCAAAAGAGATAGACATCATAAAGAATAGTCAGAATTTTGGGAAATGGAAGACACACTTAGAGAAATGCAAAATGCAGTGGAAAGTTTCAACAATAGATTAGACCAAGTAGAAGAAGGAATTTCAGAGCTCAAAGACAATGCTTTTGAGTTAAGCCAATCAGACAAAGATAAAGAAAAAAGAATTAAAAAAATAAAGAATAGTGTCTTAACAATGTGAGATTATGTAAAATGGCCAATGTAGGAATAACGGGTGTTCCTGAGGGAGAAGAGGAGTCTAAAAGTTTGGAAAATGTATTTGAGGGAATAATTGAGGGAAACTCTCCTAGCCTAGTTAGAAATCTAGGTATCCAAATACAAGAAGCTTAAAGAACTTCTGGGAAATTCATTGCAAAATGATCATCACCAAGGCACATAGTCATCATGCTATCTAAAGTCAATATGAAGGAAACAATTTTAAGAGCTGTGAGGCAAAAGCTCAGATAACCTATAAAGGAAAACCTATCATACTAACAGTAGATTTCTCAGCAGAAACCTTCTAAGCCAGAAGGGATGGAGGTCCTATCTTTAGTTTCCATAAACAAAATAATCGTCAGCCAAGAATTTCCTATCTAGCAAAACTAAGATTTATAAATGAAGGAGATACAAAGTATTTTTCAGACAAACAAATGCTGAGGGAATTTGCCACTACCAAAACCAGAACTACAAGAAATACTAAAAGGAGCTTTAAACCTTGAAAGACAAGCTTGATATGCACCAAAATAGAACTTCCTTAAATCACAAATCTCACAGGGCCTATAAAACAATAACACAATGAAAAAAGAAACAAACAAACAACAACAACAACAAAAGTATCTAGGTAACAACTAACATAATGAATAGAACAGTACCTCACATCTCAATATTAACATGCAATGTAAATGGCCTAAATACTCCATTTAAAAGATAGAGAATGGCAGAATGGATTAAAAATGCCAACCAAATATCTACTTCAAGATACTCATCTAACACATAGAGACCCATATAAATTTAAGGTGAAGGAGTGGAAAAAGATAGTCCATGCAAATGGAAACCAAAAGTGAGCAGAAATAGTTATTCTTATATCTGACAAAACAGACTTTAATGCAACAATAGTAAAAAAAGTCAAAGAAGGACACATATAATGATAAAATAATTAGTCCAATAAGATATCACAATCCTACATTTATATGAACCTAACACTGGAGCTCCCGGATTTATAAAACAATTACTGCTAGGCCTAGGAAATGAGATACACAGCAATACAATAATAGTGGGGGATTTCAATACTATACTGTCATCGAGAGAGAAGGTCAACAAAAATGGACTTACACTATTGTGACAATTAACAAAATGATGCCATTTTTCTACCTTGGTGGCTGTGTTTTCTACCCTGGTGACAGTGTTTCCAAAAACAAAGCAAAGGTCAACTTCACCCCTACCTTTAACAGAACATAACAACCTTGACTACAATGAAGCCTGACTGACCCTTACCCAGCCCCCTATGGTTCCAACGGGCCAGCACTTCCCCAACCCCTCCCTTATAGAAACTTCATCCTAAAAACCTCAGCTTGTAAGTGATCAGGGTCTCAGGCAGATTCCTGACTGGAACCCCTCGAGGGCTTATTCTTGCAAATAAACCTGTTTGGCTGATGAGTTGCCTTCTCTCTCACTTCCTGTCTTCAAAAATCTTCCCAACAACTATACTCTAGAACAAATGGGCTTAACAGATATTTACAGAACATTCTACCCAACAACTGCAGAATATACATTCTTCTCATCAGTACATGGAACATTCTCCAAGATACATCATATGATAGGTCACAAAACAAGTCTCAATAAATTTAAGAAACTGCAAATCATATGAAGTATCCTCTCAGACCACAGTGGAATAAAACTGGGAATCAACTCCAAAAGAAACCCTCAAAACTAAACAAACACATGGAAATTCAATAATCCACTCTTGAATTATTTGGGGTTAGCAATGATACCCAGAAGAAATTTAAAAATTCTTTGAAATAAATGATAATACTGACACAACTTATCAGAACATCTGGGATATAGCAAAAGTGGTGGTAAGAGGAAAATTCATAGTGTTAAATGCCTACATCAAAAAGTCTAAAAGAGCACAGATTGACAACCTAATATCACACCTCAAGGAACTAGAGAAACAAGAACAAACCAAACTCAAACCTAGCAGAAGACAAGAAATAACAAAAATCAGAGCAGAACTAAATGAAATTGAAACAAAAATAAAAATACAATAATTAAAATTGAAAGTTAGTTCTTTGAAAACATAAACAAAATTGATAAATCGTTAGCAAGATTAACCAAGAAAACGAGAGAAAATCCAAATAAGCTCAATTAGAAATGAAACGGGAATTATTACAACCAATACCACAGAAATACAGAAGATCATTCAACACTACTACGAACATCTTTATGAACACAAACTAGAAAAATCTAGAGAAAATGGATCATTTCCTGGAAATATATAACCATCCTAGATTAAATCAGGAAGAAATAGAAACTCCGATAACATGCAGTGAGATTGAATCAGTAATAAAAAAATAAAATTGTCAACAACAACAACCACATCCAAGGCCAGATGGATTCACAGCTGAAATCTACCAGACATTCAAAGAATTGGTACCAATCCTACGAAAAATATTCTAGAAGATAGAAAAAGAAGAAATCCTCCCTAAATCATTCTATGAGGCCAGTATTACCCTAATACCAAAACCAGCAAAGGACATAACAAAAAAAAGAAAACTACAGACCAATATCCCTGATGAAAATAGTTGCAAAAATCCCCAGCAAAATACTAGCTAACCAAATCCAACAGCACATCAAAAAGGTAATACATCATGAACAAGTTGGTTTCATCCCAGGGATTTAGGAATGGTTTAACATATGCAAGTCAATAAATATAATATATCATATAAACGTAATTAAAAACAAAAACTATATGTGATCATCTCAACAAATACAGAAAAATGCATTTGATAAAATCCAGTATCCATTTATGATAAAAACCTTCAACAAAATAGGCATAGAAGAGATTTATCTCAAAGTAATGAAGGCCATATATGACAAACTCACAGCTGATGTCATACTGAACGGGGGAAAAGTTGAAAGCATTCCCTCTGATAACTGGAACAAGACAAGGATTCCCACCTTCATGACTTTTATTCAAGATAGTACTGGAAGTTCTAGCCAGAGCAATCAGGCAAGAGAAATAAATTTTTTTAAAAATCCAAATTGAAAAAGATTAAGTCAAAAACTGTTGCTGCTCACCAGTGATATGATCTTATACCCAGAAAACCCTAAAGACTCATCCAAAAAGCTTCTAGATCTGATCAATGAATTTGTTAAAGTCTCAGGATACAAAATCAACATGCATAAACCAGTAGCCCTGCTACAATGACCAACAATGACCAAGCTGAAAATTGAAAATTAAATCAAGAACTCAATCCCTTTTACGACAGCTGCAAAATAAATAAATAAATACTTAGGAATATACTTAACCAAGGAGGTGAAATATTCTACAAGGAAACCTGCAAAACACTGCTGAAAGAAATCATAGATGACACATACAAATGACATTACATGCATGTCATGCTCATGGATGGAAAAATCAATATTGTGAAAATAGTCATAGTGCCCAAAGAAATCTATGGATTCAATGTAATTCCCATCAAAATACCATCATCATTCTTCACAGAAATAGAAAAAAAAATCCCAAAATTCATATGGAACCAAATAACAGCTTGTATAGCCAAAGCAATGCTAAGCAAAAAGAACAAATCTGGAGGCATTACATTACCTGACTTCAAATTATACTACAAGGCTATATTTACCAAAACAACATGGTACTGGTTTAAAAATAGGCACATAGACAAATGGAACAGAATAGAGAACCTAGAAATAAAGCAAAATACTTATATCTAATTGATCTTTGTTGCAACAAACGAAAACACAAACTGGGGAAAGGACACCCTGTTCAATAAACGGTGCTGTGAAACTGGCACTCAGATGTAGAAGAATGAAACTGGATCCCCATCTCTTATCTTATAAAAAAATCAACTCAAAATGGATTAAAGACTTAAATCTAAGACCTGAAACCATCGAAGTTCTTAGAAGATAACACTGGAAAAACTCTTCTTGACATTGGCTTAGGCAAAGAATTCATGACTAAAACTCTAAAAGCAAATGCAACAAAAACAAAAAATAAATAAATGGGACCTAATTAAACTAAAAGGTTTCTGTAGAGCTAAAGAAATAGTCAGCAGAGTAAACAGACAACCCATAGAGTGAGAGAAAATATTCACAAACTCTGCATCTGACAAAGGACTAGTATCCAGAATAAAGGAACGCAAACAGATCAGCAAGAAAAAAATGAATAGTCCCATCAAAAGTGGGCAAAGGACATGAATATACATTTCCCCAAAGAAGATATACAAACAGCCAACAAACGTGAAAAAATGCTCAACATCACTAATCATCAGGGAAATGCAAATGAAAACCACAATGAATTACCAGCTTACTCCTGCAATGATGATGATTATTAAAAAGTCAAAAAACCATAGCTATTGGCCCGGATGTGATGAAAAGGGAACACTTTTACATTGCTGGTGGGAATGTAAATTAGTACAACCACTATGGAAAACAGTATGGCGATTCCTTAAAGAATTAAAAGTAGAAATACCATTCGATCCAGCAATCTCATTACTGGGTATCTATCAAAAGGAAAAGATGTCATTATATAAAAAAGACATATGCACACGTATGTTTATAGCAGCACGATTCACAATGGCAAAGATATGGAACCAACCTAAATGCCCATCAACCAACGGATAAAAAAGGTGGCATATATACACAGTAGAATAACACTCAGTGATAAAAAGGAACAAAATAATGTCTTTTACAGCAACTTGGATGAAGCTGGAGGTCATTTTTCTAAGTGAAGTAACTCAGAAATGGAAAACTAAATATTGTATGTTCTCACTTGTAAGTGGGAGCTAAGATATGAGGACACAAAAGCATAAGAATGATATAATGAATTTGGGGACTAGAGGTGGGTGATGGTTGCAGAAGTAAAGGATAAAAGACGACATATTGGGTACAGAATACACTGCTTAGGTGATGGGTGCACTAAAATCTCAGAAATCACCACTAAAGAACTTATCCATGTACCCCAAAACCACCTGTACCCCCATAAACTATCATAATTTTAAAAAAAAAAGAAAAAAGGAAAAACAAAGTGTTGTTTAAGGTGAATATCATCTTCCTAATACTAAAGCAAGAGAAAAATTACTTCTGTGAATTCTCAAAAAAAAAAATCTAAAAAGAAAAACATTGTATTTTCCAAACAATAATTCTTCCAGTAAACAAAACAACTCATTTCATAATGTTATTTGCTATGTAACAGGCTCATTGGAGGTAGATGGGAAAAGATAATCATTTATTTCGGGAAAAACAGTTCAATGGAGGACCGACCTAAGGTGAGGCCAAGTGTATTGTTTTTTTCTGTTCTAGTTTAATCAAGGATCTTTCAGGATTATTTTCTATTAATTATGGTTCTTTCTACTGACCCTTTCATTTTTATTAAACAACAGTGATTCCAAGATTTTAATCCTCGGCCACTAGCTATTTTATGTTTCACGTTAAGCATAGTGCTACAGGCAGTATTAGCTGAGCTGGCCACTATACCCTCTGCCCAGAAATGGCAGGATAAAGTTGTCCTACTCATGAGCAAGATAAAATTTCTCTTAGGAAGCAGTTGTGGATATTATCACAACACGTGCTGTACCTTACAGCTGTTCAGGAGGTGCTCTATATTACATCTCCTTTTCAGTATGTCACCTAAAGTGTTGGATTTATGGGGCTTGGGGGGCACCTTTTTCTAATTCACATAAAGACTGTCTAGAACTTAGCATTGCCCTGGTAAGCATACATTAATGAGTTAAGTACAGGTAGTCCTTGCTTTTACATGATTCTGATATGAAGAAATTTCAGTAACAATGATTTGGTTTATTAACACCAGTCCCCAAAAACACAGTTTAATTTAAATTGCCACATTTTAGTTAAATAACAACAGTTCTCTAACAACACAGTTTAAATTTCAGTTTTCGTGGTATATGAATTGTGAGTAATTACATAAAGTAAAAACTTTGCTTACAGTTCTTTAGTCCACAACTGAATAAGTTAATGTTTGATGTACATCATGATCGGTCACCAACCATGACACTTGTTTCAAAATGTTGTCAATTGATTTTGGAGCATCTATTAACAGGTCCACACCCAGGCAGCAAAGTGTAACACTGTGTTGCCTTTCTGTCTCCCAGTGGTAAATCTATGCTACGTTTTACAGAAAATGGAAAATTGAAAGAGAGAAATGATCGACAAAGATAGAAGTGTAGCAAAAAGAAGGAGGAACATGAAGAAAAGTGAAGATGCTAGAAGTGAAATTCAAATAGAATGTAAATTCAAAGAATCAAATCCAAATAGAATTTGATTTGTTAAATGGTGCACAAGTTTATTATTAAAGGACTAACTGTCATAACTAATGTATATTGAAGGCTTACTACCTCTCAGCACTAAGTGCTTTACATACCCAAACAATTATTTACACTGCATAATAACACAATAGCTGACTGTGAGAATGTTAACTCTGCCATTGAAGAGACATGTAGCCAAAGAAAACTATTATAGTAAAGGTGAACTTAGTGACATAAATGAGGAAAGTGGTTATAATTAAAATGAAGATGTCCCAGAAAAGGTGGTACTCATAAAAACTTCACAGGAATGGTCAAACATATTCTATAACATTTTAAGCACAAGGGGTGAAATGTTGGAAGCTGACTCAAACTTGGAAAGGAGTAAGATAACTTACCAGAGCATGAAAACATATTATTTTCTCATCATAACTTATACAAAAAGAAAAAAAGAAAAGTTTTTTAGGAAAGAGAACACTTTGGCTCTCAATGTCTCTAAGGTTCTAAAGTATGGTGTACTAAGTAAATATTAGTTTTACTGAGTTTTTGCATATCTGTACATCTATAACCAACATTAAGAAAGTGTTTACTGTTTTGACCGAAAATTTTAAATGTCACAGAACAATCAGAATAGTCCTACTCATTAATAAAATTGCTTTACATGATTGGGTATTTTATTATTATAGTCCTAAAGCTGTCACACAGAGAGAACTACTTGTATTAAAAATACCAAGTCAGCAAATAAACCAATTAGCTATATTATAATATTGGTAAAATTCAAATAAACGTTGCATATGAAAAAAAGGATTCTGAAGCATTATAAGAAAGTCAGAAATATAAAAGAAAATATATTCATTTTAACAGTATTAATAGTTTCCTCAAAAGTAGCATAAGCAAAATTAAAATACAGCAAGCTAGAAATACTCATTTCTAGCACACGTGAAATGCAAAGAGCTAATAACTAACATGAGGAATTCAAATAATAAAATTTACAAGTAGGTCAAGTGACAAATCAGGAAAGGAAGATTTTAGTATGAGTAACTAAATTATACTGAAGTTTGCACAAATTGAAAGCAAATAATTAAAAAGCAAAATGTTCATTCAGTCTTCATGGGAATTAAGCTTGGAGTTCGAAAGTCAAGAGTTATTTATTCATAATAAAATGTGGATAATCAGGAGAAAATTAGCATACCCATGAGCACTGTTTGAGATGCTGCAAATTAGTACAATGTTTTAGAAAGAAATTTGTCAATGTATAATAAACACTTAAACATTTCTTTCTGATGACCTGATTTCACATTTAGAAATTAATTTTTAGGGAATAATCTTATGAAAAAGTTAATATATGAGGATATTCATTTTTATGTTATTTATAATAATAGAGAATAAAATTAATAACTTCAATATTCTATAAGAGAAGAATAAGTGGTTATATTCTTTTTTTTTTTTTTTTGAGATGGGGTCTCACTCTGTCACCCAGGCTGGAGGGCAGTGGCATGATCTGGACTCACTGCAAACTCCGCCTCCTGGGTTCACACCATTCTCCCGCCTCAGCTTCCTGAGTAGCTGGGACTAAAGGCGCCCGCCACCACGCCCGGCTAATTTTTTTGTATTTTTTTTAGTAGAGATGGGGTTTCACCGTATTAGCTAGGATGGTCTCGATCTCCTGATCTCGCCATCCGCCCGCCTCAGCCTCTCAAAGTGCTGGGATTACAGGCATGAGACACCGCACCCGGCCAGTTATATTCTTATTTAATGAAATATCATTCATTTTATAAAAGTCATAGAAATCTTCCAATTATTCTCTATAGACATGCAACGCCCATGTGTAATAACATGGAGAAAATTATAGGTTCTTTAATTTCTCTCTGAGAGAATATTACAAGTGGCAGGAAGAATCTGGTAAAAATCACTTAGGATAAAAGAGTAACTATAAAACAGGACTGCTCAAATTATATGTGGTAAAGGACCAGTTGTATTGTTATTGTTGTTTTTGTTAATCCTAGCTCATTGCAGGCCAATGTTTTAAAAATAAAATTAAAAGAATTAATAGAAAAATAAAATAAAACAGCACTAAACTGACGTGCTTAATTTTTAGATTCAATTTACACAAAAATTGCTTAGTCAAACCACCACATGAGTTTCTAAACACTTACTCTCAATTTCTGTGCTTATCACAGACTTATAACGACCAATTTACAGACCCCCAAACTGTGGAACACGATCTGAGTAGCATCACAATAGTACATTATATGACTGCTTTCTGCAAAGTGTTGGTCTTATAAACTGCAAAACTTTTGATTTGTTAAATGGTGTACAAGTTTATTATTAAAGGACTAATTGTCATAACATGTATTGAAGGCTTACTCCCTCTCAGTACTAAGTGCTTTACATACCCAAATAATTATTTACTTTGCATAATAACCACGTGAGTAGAATTATTCCATTCATTTTACAGATACATAGAGGTTAAGTAATGATCCTAGGGACAAACTGCTAGTCAGCAGCCAACCTGAGATTTGAACAGAAGTGTTATGACTGTGAATCCACTGGGAACCACTGTCCCTTGTCATCCCATACCACATTGTCTCTAGGACAAAGCTGAACTGCTCACATCTATGGAATAGAGGCTAAGCACCTTATCTGGAAAGACCGCAGTCTACTGGCAAGGGCAAGAGAACTCACAGAAGCACCTGAGAAAATGAGTGAATAGAATTTAATGGAGGATTGTGCTAGAAACCCCTCTCTCTATTCTGTGATGTCTTTAATACATTTGAGACCCCCCATCTCCAAAATTATTGAGTATAATTGAACATATGGGGAAAGTAAAGAAAGGGCTGACGTGTGTTTCAATGTTTAGTTGTCACTGTTCTTCATAGATTGCAATATACATAACAGACCAAAATTAACTGTGTTAAAAGGTTACACTGGTTTTTAAATGAGAGTAATAGTCTTTCTTTCCTTTCTTTTTTTATTTATTTATTTTTCTGAGCCTCAGATACAAAGAGATAAAAATCAATCATGGTGTCTCAGTTCATGACAAAAGTGACCTGGGCAAGGTTCTTGTTTTGTTTCATGTTAATATTTATTTCCCTTTGTCTCAATTCCCTACTTTCATTTCTCTACTCACCAAAAAGGGCAACCATTTTAACATATTTCTCATATAGAAGGGTGTGTGTGCAGGCACACACGTGTGTGTATACATACATATTACACACACATACATATAATCCTTTTATTTGCTTGTGTTCTTGTGTAATATGAATTTTGTGTTTGTATTTTAAACTTCTTTTTTCTCAATGGCATGTTTTTAAGATCTATCTACCTCACAGTTCGTACATGTTACTCATTGCTTCTGAATATGCCACACTGTTCATCGAGAATGCATTCTAACTGCAAGCGCTCTTTTTCTCTTGAAGCTCTGGGTCAAAATAATAATAACATGCTCACCTAAAATAAGTCAACTTAACAAAAAGGAAAACAGCTTTATGTAAAGTTAGATAAGCCAAGTTCTGTAGTGGTCTTCAGATTTTTTATATTACATGCTAACATAAATAAGAAAAGTTAAGATTTATTATCATGTTTTGGTGAATTAAAATAATCAAGCAGTTTTACTTATATGACCCCAGGATTATAAGTCATTATTTGCTATATGTAAGATTCTGGAAGCACAAGGTCATTATGTATACATAATGTTACAGATGTTCATGGCATTTTTAGAGAGTTACTTAGAGTGTTAAACATCCCAGTTACAATCAAACTAATGTTTTAGATATGCTTAGGATTCTGGAAAAACATGATTTAAAATGCTTTAAATTCAGTGAATTTTGATATCGGGACTTGATGCGAAAGTACTTGGATAATTGAACCCACTCTATAAAATCTTGATACAGGAACAGAACAGTTAAATTTAGATAAACCTAATGGAAATTTTTAAACAATTACAAGAGAGTCTAATTTCATTTGAGTGTAGAAGATCAGTGTCCAATATTGCTTAAAAATGACTTTTAAAAATAATATTTCTGCTGGGCGCAGCGGCTCACGCCTATAATCCCAGCAATTTGGGAGACTGAGGCAGGCTGATCGCCTAAGGCCAGGAGTTCAAGACTAGCCTGGCTGACACAGTGAAACCCCGTCTCTACTGTAAATACAAAAATTAGCCTGGCGTGCTGGCAGGCGCCTGCAATCCCAGCTATTCAGAAGGCTGAGGCAGGAGAATTGCTTGAACCCAGAAGGCAGAGGTTGGAGTGTGCCGAGATGGCGCCACTGCAGTCCCGCCTGGGCGACAGAGTGTGGCTCCATCTCAAAAAACAAACAGGATAATAATAATAATATTATCTCAAATAATGTGTGGTGAGGAAATTATTTTATGTGATTCATTTTTGTTTCCTGTTATAAAAAGAAACTGCTTAATGACATTAAGAAATTGACTACATCTAAATGAGAAATTAGCAGTAGTGCCTGGATTAAAAGTTATTGAGCGCACCAAAGGGTGGGCCCCTAGGAAGATAGGAGATACTGATCCTTGTTCATCCAGCTCCTACCATCCAACTGGGCACATGTTGTACATCCAATAATATTTAATGATCCAATGGATAATTTAGCCACTTTAGTAATACTAACCATGAGATTTTTAGGATTTTAGAGGAAGAGTAAAAAATGTACAGGACTTGGGGCAAAGGAAGTATGTAATCTTTGGAGATTTAATATTAAGTGATGAAACGAACATACAGTCAAAATAAATCTTAGGTGCAAAATAAATTTAATATACACACAGGAAAAGCACTATATACATTTCTTAAATTGCTAATACTTTAATATTAATATTAAATCTGGTATTAATGCAAAGGCATTTGATTTATTAAGTATATTCTATCCTGAGTAGAAAATTATAAATTTATGATATGCTATTTTTATTATAAAACAACACTCTGGACCCCACAATTTTGTTTTTATTATTGTTTTTTTTTTTTTTTTTTTTCCAGTCAGAGTAATGGAAAACGCTAGCCCACCCACAAACTTTCTGGTATCTACTGACACTTGGTTAATTTTTTTTTTTTTTTTTTTTTTTTTTTTTTTTTTTTTTTTTTTTTTGGTGAGAAACAGTACGAAAGAATTTTGGGATCCCAGTGATATGGCTCTGTTGTCTGAGGAAACACCCAGGGTCCTTGGTCGTCTGCGGAGAAAATTAGCAACACAGACACACGTGGAGTGGATTAAGGAGTGGAAAGATTAGTAGGCAAGAAAGAAGAGAACAGCTCCCCCATACGGGAGGAGGAGGGCGCCCAACGGAATAACCCTGTCTTCTGTGGAAAGCGGTCGGTTCTATTACGAGGCTCCGGGAGGCAGTATCTGATTTGCATAGGGTCCAGGGGATTGGTTTGACCAGGTATCTCATTCACTTAACCTTGGGAAAAAACTGGCCGTCCCAACCTCCCTAGCTTTTCATTATGCAAATATGTCTACCTGGCGCAAGTGGCCTTGTCCTGGCTGCCCGCCATAGTGTCCGCACATGTGGCAACAAAGAAAAAGTAGCGGGAACCACCATATTGAGTAGACCTGGCTCTTAGCCGCCTGCATGTACGTATGTAAACCTGTGGCTTCTGTATCAATGCTCGCAGGTCTGGTTTTTCAGACCACTTTCTGTTAGAAACAAAATGTTTTGGGGGCTGCTTTTTTCTTAAAAGAAAAAACCTTACCGAGGACTCTTTTACCCTTTCTAATTGCCTAACTTAATTTCTTAATAACTCCTGTAATACCGGCATAGTAACTCATGCCTGTCATCCCAGCTACATGGGAAGCTCAGGTGGAAGGATTGCTTGAGCCTAGAAGTTGAAGGTTGTAGTGAGCTATGATCCCACCACTGCAATCCAGTCTGGGCGATAGTATGAGACCCTGTCTCTTAGAAAAAATAAATAAAAAGAATTTTGAAACCAGTAGTTACATACAAGCATGGGATAGCATGAGGATCAAAAGATTACATGAATTGATACGATTAGTGTCTTCCTTTGATCCAGTCTTTTCAGATAGTGATAGACAATTAGCAATCAAGTTTCTTATTGCACTAATGTGCACGGTGTACCTAGCACTGTAGGTTGTGCACTATAATCAGGGTCAGAGGAAGAAACAGAGAGATTGTCTTCTCTTACAGATATTAAGATCTAAGAGGAAATACCTAAAAATAATATAAGATGGAAAACATGAAATAAAAGGCAAAAGTAACCTGAGAAAGGGAGAAATGACATCTGGCTAAACTGGCGAAAGAGGATTTCTTGGAAAAGGTCATACTTATATCTGTATTGAGAGTTTTATATCAAGCAACATGTATATAATATGATATATTAAGATCACAGTCACCTCACAGGCAGATCTGATGAAAGACAGTGTGTGCAGTGCAGTCAAGTTAGAAGGTCTAGGTACTCGTCTTGGCACCACTGCATGGCATATGTTACCTTGGGCATATATTTTGTCCAAGCCTCATTTTCCTAATTAAAAATGGATAATAAAGTTCTATACTACCTTGATTGGTGGTCAAGAGGAATAGCATTGATAAGAGTAATTCTATCATAGATTATTCTCCCTACTTCTTAGAATTATTACCTTGATAAGTTGAGACAATATAAACAGTTTGCCTACTTACTGGAAAACTCTATATATAATGTATTGTTTATAATAAAATAGTAATCTGGAGGCAAAATCCAAAACGGAATATGTTCAACTATTTTGTACTATAGTGAACATGACATAATAGCTACAAGGGGAAACATTTTTTGGACTGTGGCATCAGATTTTGTGAATTTAAATCCTAGCTTTACCACCAAGTGGCAATGACAAGCTCTCTAAGCCTTGGAGTCTCTTCCTGTAAAATGGAGTTAATGATAGCTTTTATTTAATAATGTTATGAAAACTAAAAGAGAATATTTTAAAAGCACTTAGCATACTATTTGTCATTATGGTAATTAATCAATATGTATTAGGTTTTGTTGATTTATTGAAAATATATATCCCAGTAGTTAAAGAATTAACAAATAGAGTAAAAGGCACCTCCCATAATCCTCTTCAATGACTAAATATTATGTTGAGAAGAATACTATACAAAGTTGGACCAAACAGTGAGTTTTTTCACCATTAGTTTACAATGCAAAGGAAAGTATAGAAGAGAGAAAAAGTTGATGCATAGGAAAGCAAACTTGTTGCCCATTAATAAAAAATTTAGTAAGAGTGCCACATCTTAGAGTCTGGTCCTCAAGTTTGCAAACTTGGAAATTTTAGGTTTCTGAATAACAAGTTAACTCATGCTAATCAATCCATCTTAATTGAAGTTTCTTATCTGCAGTTCCACATTGAACCACATTACATAGAAAATGTTTGGAGTGACAATTTTCTTAATTGTTCCAATGAGTACCATTTTAGGGATACATGTGAGAAGTTAATTCATAACATTCAATGGATGTCTTGGGGCATCAGCGCCTAATTCTCTCATGATATTCCAGTTAAAAGATATATATTTTCTTTTTTTGTTGTGTCTCTGTCAGGCTTTGGTATCAGGATGATGCTGCCTCATAAAATGAGTTAAGGAGGAGTCCCTCTTTTTCTATTGTTAGGAATATTTTCAGAAGGAGTGGTACCAGCTCCTCTTTGTACCTCTGGTAGAATTTGGCTATGAATCTGTCTGGTCCTGGGCTTTTTTTGGTTGGTAGGCTATTAATTACTGCCTCTTCAGAACTTGTTATTGGTCTATTCAGGGATTCGACCTCTTCCTGGTTTAGTCTTGGGAGAACGTATGTGTCCAGGGATTTATCCACTTCTTCTAGATTTTCTAGTGTATTTGCATAGAGGTGTTTATAGTATTCTCTGATGGTAGTTTGTATTTCTGTGGGATCAGTGGTGATATCCCCTTTCTCATTTTTATTGTGTCTATTTGATTCTTCTCTATTTTCTTCTTTATTAGTCTGGCTAGTGGTCTTTCTATTTTATTAATCTTTTCAAAATACCAGCTCCTGGATTCATTGATTTTTTTGAAGGAGTTTTCATGTCTCTGTTGCCTTCAGTTCTGCGCTGACCTTAGTTGTTTCTTGTCTTCTGCTGGCTTTTGAATTTGTTTGCTCTTGCTTCTTTAGTTCTTTTAATTGTGGTGTTACAGTGTTGATTTTAGATCTTTCTTGCTTTCACCTTTGGGTATTTAGTGCTATACATTTCCCTCTAAAGACTGCCTTAGCTGTTTCCCAGAGATTCTGGTTCATTGTGTCCTTGCTCTCATTGGTTTCAAAGAACTTATTTATTTCTGCCTTGGTTTCATTACTTACCCAGTAGTCATTCAGGAGCAGGTTGTTCAGTATCCATGTAGATGTGCGGTTTTAAGTGAATTTCTCAGTCATGAGTTCTAATTTGATTGCACTGTGGTCTGAGAGACTATTCTGATTTCCGTTCTCTGCATTTGCTGAGAAGTGTTTTACTTCCAATTATGGTGGTCAAGTTTAGAATAAATGTGATGTGGTGCTGAGAAGAACATATATTCTGTTGATTTGGGGTGGAGAGTTCTGTAGATGCCTATTAGGTCCATTTGGTCCAGAGCTGAGTTCAAGCCCTGAATATCCTTGTTGATTTTCTGTCTCATTGATCTGTCCAATATTGACAGTGGAATGTTAAAGTCTCCCACTATTATAATGTGGGAGTCTAAGTCTCTTTGTAGGTCACTAAGAACTTGCTTTATGAATCTGGGTGCCCCTGTATTGGGTACATACACATTTCAAATAGTTAGCTCTTCTTGTTGCATTGATCCCTCTCCGTTATGTAATGCCCTTCTATGTTTTTTTTTTTTTTTTTTTTTTAATCTTTGTTAGTTTAAAGTCTGTTTTATCAGAGACTAGGATTGCAATCCCTGCTTTTTTTTGCTTTCCATTTGCTTGGTAAATAGTCCTCCATCCCTTTATTTTGAGCCTATGTGTGTCTTTACACTTGAGATGGGTCTCCTGAATATAGCACACTGGTGCGTCTTGATTCTTTACCCAATTTGCCAGCCTGTGTCTTTTAATAGGGGAATTTAGCCCATTCACATTTAAGGTCAATATTCTTATGTGTGGATTTGATACTGCCATTATGATGCTAACTGGTTATTTTGCCCATTAGTTGACACAGTTTCTTCATAATGTCAATGTGCTTTACAATTTGTTATTTTTTTCAGTGGCTGGTACTGGTTTTTACTTTCCATATTTATCACTTCCTTCAGAACCTCTTGTAAGGCAGGCCTGGTGGTGACAAAATCTCTCAGCAGTTGCTTGTCTGTAAAGGATTTTATTTCTCCTTCACTTATGAAGCTTAGGTGCGAAAATCCTGTGTAAAATACTGGCAAACCAAATCCAGCAGCACATCAAAAAGCTTACCCACCACAATCAAGTCGGCTTCAACTCTGGGATGCAAGGCTGTTTCAACACACGCAAATCAATAAATGTAATCCATCACATAAACAGAATCAATGAAAAAAAAAAACACACATGATTATCTCAGTAGATGCAGAAAAGGCCTTCGATAAAATTCAACACCCTTTGTGCTAAAATATCTCATAAACTAGGATTGATGGAACTTATCTCAAAATAATAAGGGCTATTTATGAAAAACCCACAGCCAGATTAATACTGAATGGGCAAAAGCTGGAAGCATTCCCTTTGAAAACCGGCACAAGACAAAGATGCCCTCTCCCCACCACTCCTATTCAACATAGTACTGGAAGTTCTGGCCAGTGCAATCAGGCATAGAAAGAAATAAAAGTTATTCAAATAGGAAGAGAGGAAGTCAAGTTGTCTCTGTTTGCAGATGGACATGATTGTATATTTAGAAACCCCCACCGTCTCAACCCCAAATCTCTTTAAGCTGATAAACAACTTCAGCAAAGTCTCAGGATACAAAATCAGTGTGCAAAAATCACAAGCATTCCTATACTCCCATAACAGACAAACGGCCAAATCAAGAGTGAACTCCCATTCACAATAGCTACAAAGAGAATAAAATACCTAGGAATAGAACTTACAAGGAATGTGAAGGACCTCTTTAAGGAGAACTACAAACCACTGCTCAAGGAAATAAGAGAGGATACAAACAAACTGAAAAACATTCCATACTCATGGATAGGAAGAATCAATATGCTGAAAATGGCCATACTGCCTGCCCAAAGTAATTTATAGATTCAATGCTGTTCACATCAAGCTACCATTGCCTTTCTTCACAGAATTAGCAAAAACTATTTTAAATTTCATATGTAATGAAAGAAAAAAAAGCCCATATAGCCAAGACAATCTTAAGCAAAAGAACACAGCCAGCAGCATCACGCTGCCTGACTTCAAACTATACTACAAGGCTACAGTAACCAAAACAGCATGCTACTGGTATCAAAACAGATACATAGACCAATGGAACAGAACAGAGGCCTCAGAAACAACACCACACATCTACAACCAACTGATCTTTGACAAACCTGACAAAAACAAGCAATGGGGAAAGGGTTCACTATTTAATAAATGGTGTTGGGAAAACTGGCTAGCCATATGCAGAAAACTGAAACTGGACCCCTTCCTTACACCTTATACAAAAATTAACTCAAGATGGATTAAAGACTTAAATGTAAGACCTAAAACCATTTAAAAAACCCTATAAGAAAACTTAGGCAATACCATTCAGGACATATGCATGGGCAAAGACTTCATGACTAAAACACCAAAAGCAATGGCAACAAAAGTCAAAATTGACAAATGGGATCTAATTAAACTAAAGAGTTTCTGCACAGCAAAAGAAACTGTAATCAGAGTTTATAGACAACCTACAGAATGGGAGAAAATTTTTGTAATCTATCCATCTGATAAAGGACTAATATCCAGAATCTACAAGGAACTTAAACAAATGTATGAGAAAAAAACAAATAACCACATCAAAAAGTGGGCAAAGGATATGAACAGATACTTCTCAAAAAAAAGACATTTATGCAGCAAAAAAAAAAAAAAATATGAAAAAAAGCTCATTTTCACTGGTCATTAGAGAAATGCAAATCAAAACCACAATGAGATACTATCTCACACCAGTTAGAATGGTGATCATTAAAAAGCCAGGAAACAATAGATGCTGGAGAGGATGTGGAAAAATAGGAACGCTTTTACGCTGTTGGTGGGAGTGTAATTTAGTTTAACCATTGTGGAAGACAGTGTGGCAATTCCTCAAGGATCTGGAACCAGAAACAACATTTGACCTTGCAATCTCATTACTCATATACACAAAGGATTATAAATCATTCTACTATAAAGACGCATGCACAAATATGTTCATTGCAGCACTATTCACAATAGCAAAGATTTGGAACCAACCCAAATGGCCATCAATGATAGACTGGATAAAGAAAATGTGGCACATATACACCATGGAATACTATGCAACCTTAAAAAATGATGAGTTCATGTCCCCTGCAGGGACATGGATGAAGGTGGAAACCATCATTCTCAGCAAACTAACATAGGAACAGAAAACCAAACACCACATGTTCTCACTCATAAGTGGGAGTTGAACAATGAGAATACATGGACACAGGGAGGGAACATCACATATCAGCACCTGTTGGGAGGTAGGGGGCCAGTAGAGAGATAGCATCAGGAGAAATACCTAATGTAGATGACGGGTTGATGAGTGCAGAACACCATAATGTCATGTATATACCTATGTAACAAACCTGCACATTCTGCACATGTATTCCAGAACTTAAAGTGTAATAACAAAGAGAGACCTAGAGAATATGTATGCTACTTGCTATATCTATATTTATCTGCATACATTTCATATCTATATCTATACATGTATTTATATATCTATACCTATCTATATATCTGTTTATTTACTTATTTCTTCTTTTCTTCCTTCCTTCTTTCCTTTCATCTATTTATCTTTATAGATAGAGAGAAGTTATCTATTTATAATAAGAAGTATGACTACTGAGTTTATTAACTGAACAGTATTTTCATTCCTGCAGGCAGACCTACATGAATGCCAATTATTATCAGAAAGACTATTGTTGGAATATAAAGTGGTAGTGCCACTGAGTCATGAGTACATGATTTATTTCTCTCCCCAATAAAGGTAGAGTTTCTGCAAAGACTGGACAATTAGTTGTGGTCCAAGGCACATTCTCTCTCTCCTGAGCCTTAGGCACAGAGCCACTATATGCCTTCTTGACTTCCTTTTCAATGATTTTCTAAAAACCTTTCTTCTGATTGAAGCATCTTCACTTTAGATATCTGTCATAGATATTATTATGCTAAAAAAGTGTGCTTGACTTAAACATATGGCTTGCATGTTTTAAAGAAGGGGATTCTCTTCCCAAGGAGCTTAAAATATTTTAAAATCTCTAATTGCATATCGCATTTTAGATGTGATCTTTGCGGATATATTTCAAGCATCTCATACATTTCCTTACTTTGTTCTTTCCCTTCACAATAGAATATAGAATTGACAGACTTAGCCTTAATGATCATCCATCTGAGTCAAATTCTTTTTCACTTTCAGCTCTCCTAATGAGTCTCACCTTTGCTTTAGGTATATCAAGGTTAGAAACCTGTATTTTATTATTAGAACCAGCTCTCATTTTCTGGTTTTTACTCATTTTAATAAAAGCAAGAGAGCAAGATATATAATATAACAATGGTAAAGTATTTTTTTACTATCAGAATGTTCTATTATTTAAATGACATGTAAAAGTGGAACTACCGTGTTTGAAGTGTAATCACAACTAACTAGGAGACCCACTAGCCTGCACTTTCCTCTCTTCCAGCCAAAGAGCAAAGAAATTCCTAAGACATATTTGTAGTGCCATACTGTGAGGTTTAAAAAACACTGCAAAGATAGATGCTGGATAGAGACATTTAGATGCAAAGATGAAATAGGTAAATGCCTGCCTGATCTGTAGTGTAGTAGTTGCAGTATGTTAGTGATGCAGTGTATCAGTTTCCTTTTTCTGCTGGAACAAATTACCACAAATTTAGTGACTTAAACGAGACAAATGTATTATCTTACAATGCTGTAGGCCAGACTAGAGTCCAACCTGGATCTCAGCAAGCTGGTGTCAAGATAGCAGCCGAGTTCCATTCTTTTCTGGAGGCTCTAGGGTTTTGATATATTTCCTTTCCTTGGTTATTTGGGTTCTCGGCACAGTTCAATTTCTTGTGGTTGCGATTTCCATTTTCTTGCTGGCTGTCAGACAAGAGCTGTTCCCTGGGTCAGCTCTTGGCTGACAATTCCATGACTGATGGTCCCCTTCCTCCATCTTCAAAGCCTTCCACAGCAGCCCTGTCTCCCTCATGCTTTGAATCTTTCCTCCTTTTTTTCTTTTTCAAGGTTCTAACCTAGCAAGAATAGGTTCTCCGCTTTTAAAAACATATGCCATATGATTAAATCAACCAGATAATCCAAGATAATCTCCCCACCTCAGAGTCTGTATTCATGATCACATATTAAAGTCAAGTTTTCCATGTAAGACAACATATCTACAGATTTCAGGGATTAGAACATTGACATCTTAGGGATGGGGGAGAGGTTATAATTATTCTCTTTACCACATGTAGTGTTTGTGTAGTCATTTGCATTTGCTTCTAATGTGGAGTCTTGACCAACAGGCCATGCTGGATTTAAATAGCTCCTTTAATCAGTTCACATCCTAGATATTATTTTGACCATTGAGGATGCTTTGCCTACCACAGTTTGATTAATTATATATATATATATTTTTTTTTTCTGGTGAATTTCTAGAGGAGAATCTCGTGTTTTGATTTCTAATATCTTAATTGAATTTAAGAAAAACTCACAATTGCCCATGTGCAAGCAGCATAATAAAGGGGGTTGCATTTTAGACCATGGGTCATCAGATTAATGAGACTATTAATAGTCCTGCCAGCCATTTAGCCATTAAAACCAGTACACATACACAAAGCATGGATGGTTACTGAAGTGACAGAATTGGCCCAAAGCTAGACTGACTAAAGTTTTGAATAAACTGAAGAATGAAACTTTGACATGCTTATCTGAATGTAATTGGAAATTCGGATCTCTATATAGTCACTTATCCTTAAGTTCTAAGTCATCGCATTTCATCTGTTATTTATAATCTTATTTGGATTTCAGAAAAAAATTCAATACTTCATTACATCTCTTAATTTATATTTTACCTTTAAAATTTGGTTACTCTTTGAGCCAAGAGCACAACACATATTCTTGTGCACAGGAGTTAAGAACCGCCACCAAAAGTGGCACTCATATAATGGAGATAGAGTCCAACCTTGGTGTCTGAATGGTAATTTGAATAATGAAGAAAATGACATTACTCCTTCTGAGAACTCCAGGGCAGAATCTTCCCATGGCATCATGGCTTTGGGCCAGCCATTTCCCAGGCATAGTGAGTAGCGGAGGAAGGGAAGGATACTAATAGCCCTACTGGGGTTGCTTTTGTTAGCCTTAGTTACTAGAAGCTGACGTGACTGCTATCCAAGGCAGAACTTCTATAAAAAATCCAGCAGTGGAACACTATACATGCCTATTGTGCTAATAAGAGAGAGAAAAACTAGAAGTTTCTTTTCTCTCTCACTTGGGATACTAAAGGGCAATAGAGCAGCTATCAGCAAAAAGTCCAGAGGCACAAATCTAGCAACACAGAGAGAACTCAAAAGTTGCATTTCACAAATGGCAAACACATGTTATGTTTTCTCTGCATTCCCTACGGGTCAGGCTATTTCTTAAGTGCCAATTCCCATCACAGTTGGCGCCTTTGGCACTTCTGAAATATAGGGTGTTTGGCATTCAGCTGGGGAATTTCAGTGTTCGGGAACCAAGGACTGAAGAAAGCAAGTGACCAGGTCAGCTGCTGCCAATCACCATCTCTGCTCCACAGGGGTTCAGTCAAAGGAGAATACAGCTTCAGGTCTCCCTTTAGGGAAGTTTCTCTCTCATTGCCAGAGTTAGTCCAAGTAGATTTCTACTCTCCTCTAAAATTCTGACAAGCAATATGGAAGGAAAAAAGTAGCACATTTCCGAAAATAAAAAATGTGCACAAATAATGACATTATAGGGTAAAGTCACACAACTTATTAAATACAAAGCAATGAATAATACTACATGGGTTAGAAAATACCAGAGTTCAAAGTTATTCTTTGCCAGGATTTTAATGAGTCGAACAAATACAATACATTAATGAGTGCATTGTTGCATTCAAAAACTTTGATTCATTTCTAAATAAAAAGAATGGCAAAACAACCTCCCAGTCCCAAAGGGGCAAATTTAGGGGCATGTTAAAACAAGTCTTTCAGGTTCATCTCATAACAAATACATTTCAGGAATGACTAAATCAAAGTGTCATGACCCAAAGAGAAACAATAACAAGCTCATTGGTAAACTTATCATTGCTGGAAGAAGAGTGGGCTATGAAAATGATCTTTGAAACTAAAAATCTCTTTAAAGCATTGTAGAATTTGCTATCAGCACAAATTGAGAGTAAAGAAATAATTACCAAAATCTAACCAGCTATAAATTTCCATCTACTGGGCAGAAATCCACATCAGAATGTGAGAAAGCACAAGAATTTTCTTCTTAAATGTTACATTGTGCCAGAGGAATTATAAACAGCAGGCACCATCAATAATGTTTTTCTTCAAGAAATGGGACTGAATTCTATCTGCACCACCACTGAGACAGGCACCTGGACGTGAGCACAGAAATACCAACCAACTTCACATGTAGCTGGAAAGTCTCAAAGTTCTGTGCCCTTTGTCTTTTCCAACACACATGATTACTTAACTTTCATGCATAGCTGTAGAAAATAAGACTCTTTTTTTAATTGTGCAAACTTAAACCAATTTGTTTGTGAAACACTAAACTATCCCATATTGAAACTGGTTTGGAAGACCTTCATATGTAATGATAATCTATTTGGCTTGCAAAATTCACGTGAAACCTGCATAGAAATTCTGTATATTTTCATTGCTTCCACAATTTTCTCTCCTCCCCATTATAGGCTAAGAGGGCATATCTATGTCCTGGCAGTAAATAATTGCAGGATAATATATGTTAGCATTCCCTTATAAATAAATATTCCCTTGAAGAACCAAACAGAGTAGAAAGGGCAGGCATAATGCATTACACTTATTTAACTTCATTGCATCATTTTATTTAAGGCCCAAGCTGATCCCCTTAGCATGGCTATAATTTCTTTTGGTCTACACAGTGTACTTTGGGTTAATGAGGTCAAGTCAATCTCTATATGGTACCCTAAGCTCATGCCATCTCTTAATAAAACATACTCTTCTGGTGACAAGAGGAGAAAAAGGGAACAAATTTATGTGGATCAGACTGAAATCTGGGAACATTTTAGATTTCCCCTTTTCCTCATGCCCCATATTAAATTTGATCCTTGAAAATGTCTCCCACATTGGCTCTCTCCACTGCATCTCCTTCAGCTCCAGCTTTAATTCAAGCTATCATTCTCACCTGGTTTGTGGAGTAATCAAACAGATCCCTCTGCGTCCCATCTGTCATTCTATTCTACACTGATACCACAGGTATATCCAAAGCACATATTTAACATACTTTCTCTCTTATTTAAACTCTCTGGTTGCTTGGCTAATTCTTTGCATGTGCACATAGACAGCATTCCCATTAGTGGCATTTAATGCCCCTGGGCAGGTAACAACAGCTCACCACCCAAACAGGAGTCAAGTAACATATCCTAAGCTTCTGGGACTTGGAAATATCATGAGAAAAAAATTGAACATGGCTTACGGCAGGAGTCCAGACCTATGCAGACATGTGTGATGGATCGCAAGATCTTATAGAGACCTGATTTCAGGAAGTAACAACTTTGGTTCTGAGAAGAAAATTTCAAAAAAAAAAAAAAAAGAAAGAAAACAAATTAATTAAAGTGGAGTATACCCAACAGCCATGTTTGCTAACCACTATAAGCTAGTTTTAAGGTGCATTGTGAAGCCACCTGAGTCCACTCAACCCAACTGTGTGCCCTACCTTCAAAGCATATATGCTGTCTGCAAAGATGAGTGTCATTAAATAAATCTTGATATCATTATGTAGTATGAAGCTTTGGATCTCTAAAGCTAGGCATCTTCTCTTCTTAGACAAGCATTTGAAGAAAGAAGTTATTTCTTTACCATCCAAAGAGAAGCACACATAGTTGAAATGAGTAGAATAGACAGTAAGAATATCTGCAGTTTCAAGTGGAGAAAATGCAGATGTCCCTGATACTTTGAAGCCAGGTATGAATCTCCAAGCATTCAAAGATCTAGATAGAGATAGACACAGAGAATCACTAGCAGATGCCTTAAATGTGCAGGTGATCCAGAGATTTAAAAAAATAGGACCAAAAGTCACAGATGCTCACCCTGGAAACATGTTTAAGTCACCTGTGGCCATTTTTGAAAATTCTTAAAGAGACATAAGGAAAGAGACAAAGTTCTGATATAGGTTTTTGACAGCAACCTGACTAACTTTCCATCAGTGAGCATTTGTATTAGTTAGGATGTTTTGGCTGAAAGTGGTAAAAGGCTCAACTCAATATAACTTAAACAGAAAAGGTATCTGCTATCTCATAAGAGGAGTCCAGGGATAGGTTGGTTCCAATGTCGTTAATTCAGGGGCTAAACATCATCATCAAGAACATAGATACTGTGCACCTTTCTCCTCATCCAACTTCAGAATGTCACCTTGACCCTTTGACTTGTTCCTCATATGGGTAAAGTAGTTGCAGATAGGTAGTTGCACCTTATCATCTAAAAGTAGATAAGGTGATTCTTTAAGATCAGAGACACTTTTCTCATTTATACACCCACATTCTTCACATCTGACTGGGTAAGCTATGTTTTTTACTCACCCTAAACTAGTTACTAGCAATGGGAATTAGAATACCTGAATAGGCTTAGACAAATTTCTACTCGTCCTGAATGAAACTGGGGTCTTGTTAGCCAGGACAGTGTGGCAGAAATTATAGTTTTATTGGCATATATAATGTTGTCAATACCTAGCAGTCACAAACCACTGTGATCTAGGTCAGTACTTTGCAAAGCTTAGATTCTGATTCAGTGGATCTCAGGTAGAGCCCATGATTCTGCATTCTAATAATCTCATAAGTGATGTTGCTGCCAGTCCATGGACCACACTGTAAATACCAATCATTTAGGTGACATTCAAATAACTTTTTGTTTCATTGGCTTTAATAGCTTTCAGAACAAAATCGATGTTCCTTAGCATGAATGTCATACACGATTCTTCATTTCACCTAATCTTGTAACAATTCTCATTGCTGTTGATAACTTTAATGCAATGTGCTCCAATATGGCCATGCTATATTCAAAGTTCTGTGAGTTTAACGCCCTATGGCTTTTTTGCTCTCACATTTATCATTTCTTCTTCATACAATAGAATTTCTCATCCTTTTATTTCTATTTCCTTTCTTCTGGTAAAATCAGTTACTTTGGGAAGACTTACCTAATCCCAACTCTTCATACCTTACTATATGTTAGGTACCTCTTTTGGGTCCAATAACCCTATAATTGTAAATCACTTTGTAATGTAATTATTTCTTTACATTAATGTCTCCTCCATTAAATCGTGGATTTTTAAATGGCAAGGTTATTCTAAATATCTCATGGTTAATAAAATATCTGATAAAGAGTAAATCCTAAGTAAAGCCATATTTTACAGAGTAATGCTCCAAGTATCCCAAATCTTTTATACACGTCTATCTGTCTATAGAGAATGTGGTCACCACCTAATTAACATGAAAATTGGAGTTCCATTACCACATTATATACAATTACATGATATTATTTACTTTACACTTACTTTTCAATCTACTTTGTTTTTCTCTTTTATTTCTTCTCTCAGCAATGCCAAGATTATACTACATTTTCCATAAATATTTTTATTCAAATAAATAAATCCTGATTGTAAAGGAGCCCAGGTTCTACTAAGATAACTAAGATATGTATATTATACAAATCTAACAAATGATTGAAAATGAGAAATTCCATAAAGAGGAATATACAAAGGAGCATGAGAGTTCAAAAGAAGAAAATAGTCTAGATAGGTTACCAATGAAGTTGTAGCAGACACTATCATTCACTCGTTTGTTGTTGACAGGATGTGGAGAGACTTTTGGTCAATCTAATCTTGGAAGTGACATCCCACCATTTTCACGTATTCTGTTTGTTAGAAGAGAGACTCCAGGTCTAGGTCACATTCAAGGGAAGGGGTTTATTCAAGGACATAAGCACAGGAGGCAGGGATCAATGGGGGCCACCTAAGACTCTACCATACATTTACCTCCTGAGACTCATTCAAATGACAAAACAATAGCAAACCGAAATGGGAGCACAGACTCTCCTAGCAATTCAAATGTAGGTTTTCTCAGAAGACAATCTGGAAGGAAAGATCAGGATTTAAAAGAAATGGTAAGCAAGAAAACTGGTGAATAGGAACGCATCGTAATAAGAAGTGGCATTATAAACAATAATATAAAATAATAATAATAACTTGATGACTAATACAGAGAGTAATAAAACAGCAGACAAAATTACAAAAAGGAAAAATAGAGTAAGACATCAATAACATATAAAAGAAGAGAGGGTCTCAGGCTTTGCATTTAGAGTGTCCCAAGTCCGAGTTTGCATATTGTGCTTTAAGGGTAACCACTGAAAAGGAGACATAGGCTATGCTGATTTCAGAAAATAGAATGACTGTATGGGTGTGTGTTCAAGGGAAAGAAAGTAGAAACATAAAGAAAATCATTAAAACCAAAAGAACATAGGAAACATGGGTATTGAGAGGAATGGAAAAAGCAAGATTAAATAAAAATCCCAGAATGTTGGAAAAGGAATTGTTTAAATACAAAGAAAGTACAAAGTGGAAGACCTGTTAATTAAGCAAAATCCATAGATGATAGCAAATTACTAGATATGGGGGTCAGGGAAAGAGAAAAATTAAAGATTGGTATTTTTCACTAGGGTGATTAGAAAGTTGACTGTGACATGATCAGTATTAGGGAATATGGGACAGGTTACTATTTAGTTAGAAAGCACAAGAAGTTCCATTTTGAACAATTTGGAATTGAACAGCACTTCCAGAATTTCTAAGTAGCATGACCTTATGCTTGGCAATCAGGATAGATGGATCTGGTACATCTTTGTTTTTATAGCATTTTACATAAGATTGAGAAAATATCACTCGTCCATACCCAAGGAGATTAATGTTTGTTGTGTGTGTGTGATTATCCATGTGGTGGGAATGAGAATGGATCTACAGTTCTTTCAGGCAGCCTTTTGTTACTACTGGTTGAGTCGAAGTTGCCTGTGACACATCTAATGGAGCTATTCATTCAGGAAGAGTATGGAGGAATGGATGCATACAATAATGGTACTGTCTCTTGTCAGACAGACCGTGGGTTAAAACAGTTTTCCTGTTTACTAGCTGTATTATGTGGGCCAAGTTACTTAATGCTTCTAACCTTAGTTTCTTTATCAGCATAATGACTATAAGAGTATCACTGTTATAAAAATTCATTCAATTCAATAAGATAATAAATATAAATTGCATAAAACAGTGCCTGAAACACAGTGTACGATTAAGAAAACAGCTTTATTTACAAGTCAAATTCTGTTACCTTTAATGGCAATGAGAAAAATTCCAGTAAATAATACACATTCTATTCAAAGTTTAGCATAAAATGAAATCACATCTTGATTTTAATTGTGTGTTTAAAAAAAAAAAAAAAAACTCTACTAAAAGACTAACATGCCATAATGTTTCTGCTGAAGAATCCCATCACTTGGGTCATATTTGTTAACATTTCTGAGACTGTTATTGTTGAGTCATAGAATTCCTTGACATAAATACCAGATTTCTGCTCAGAGTTAAGAAGCACATTTTCCTATTCTGTAGTAACAGATGAGTTTGCCATGAAATCAGGACTGTAATAATTTACTCTAAATTCTTAGACAATTAATTTGAATACACCATATAGAATACATGAAATTCGTTTATTTCTACCTTTACATAAGAGTGCCAACAACTTGAAAAACTTCAATTTATATATGGATACATAGTCTCTGGATAAAAATATAGAAAGAACATAGCCTGAGATAAAATCATCAAATTTAAGAAAAGGAACCTAATTAAATGAGAATAAAAATAAAAGGAGTCACTTCAAAACAGTGTACTGTACTGTACCAGTAAGAATACTAGAAAGATAGGCTCTGACATTCAATTTCTATGAGCCCATGGATAAATCACTTCCTAACATTGAGCCCCATTTTACTTCTTTTTTAAAAATGTTTTGAAATAATTTCAAACAAGTAATTTCTTAAAACAAAGACATGTTTTTTAAAACAAATACATATTAATAATTTCTTAAAACAAAAACATATTTATACTATGGGAAATCATGCAAGACAATCTTACATAATCAGAGCATAATTATAGAATTCAGGGTATTTCTCATCTCAGATATTTTAGTCTCCATCGCAGTCATTTCTCTAGAAGTTTGATTTGGGTCATTTCTATATCTTTCAGTTCTCTAACTGTTTAAACATACAGAATATGGTTATAATGATTCCTTTAATAAACATTGCTGCTAATTCTAACATCTCTGTTAGTTCTGGGTCATTCTTTAAAAATAACTTTTTATTTGAAAGAGGTAAAGACTCACAAAGAATTGCAATAATAGTACTCAGATTTCCCATGTACCCTTCCCTTAACTTTCCCCAATGATAATATCTTACATAACCATAATGTAATGTCAAAATAAGGAAGGTACTAAGTTACTAACTCAGTTACAGGCCTTTATTGGGATTTCTCATGTTTTGCATGTACTTGTGTGTGTGTGTTTTTAGTGTGTGTGTGTGCACACGCATGCACATGCCTGAGTAGACAGTATGGCTCTATGAAATTTTGCCACATGTATAGATTTGAGTAACCAATACCACAATTAGGATACAGAACCATTCCATCACCACACACACACACACACACACACACACACTCACCCTTTCTCAGATGATTCCTCATCCTTCTTCCACCTCTAACCTCTGACCGCTGATGTATTTTCTGTCACTATAAATTTGTCACTTCAAGGTTGGTATACAAATGAAATCTTGTAGTATGTAACACTTTGGCATGGAATATATACATACAAACATACATATATAGAATAGTTTACATAATTCTATATCAATCTTTCATATATATGTGACAGAAATATATCTGTATTATTTTTTGAAAATCAAATTTCTTCAAATCAGTTAGCTTAAGAATGGCATTGCCTTTACTAGTAAATTTGGGGACTATCATTGTATTACTGCTTATTTATTTACTGACTTATTCTTCTAGATATCTGTGTATGCTGTGGTATTTTTGTCTGTTTTGTTCCAGTTGCTATTGGTTGCTTGGTTGGTCTGGAGAGAAGAAGTTGAAGCTTGACCTAAATATAGTTTGACACATTGGTTTTAAGAAGTTCTCTCAATTACAAGTGTCCAAAAAAATCACTCATTGAATTGTGTTTGAATAAGATCTATTCAAGTTTGAAAGTGGTTACTGCAGTATTTTCTATAGCAAAAAGTCAAAGCATGTTCTGTTCTACATAAAACTCTATGACATATAGAGTTGAATAATAGAAAAAAACTGGTACATTCTTTCATAGATATAACTTAGATGAACTAATATGATATCTCACAATTCATATAGTTTAAATACTTAATAAACTGTAATCATTTATTACAGCAGTAATTATAAACTGTAATTATTGTAGCAGCGAAACCATTGCAAACTTATTTTTTGAACTTAAGTTTTAAAGTATCACATTTGAAAGACCGGTAACCAAACTGTTCAATTTTTTCAGACTCCTTTTACTTCTCATTAACTATTAAAAATTATAGAAAGAAGATCTGTAGCCAAGGTAACAAGGAAAAGAAAATTAATAGTGTAAGTCCAAGAAGCCTTGCCCTATCTGGCTCTGTTTATCACAGTACACGATGTTCACTGTGCTCCTTCGGGCACTGAGGTGTACACATGCTTTGACCCTCTTTTCTTTACCTTGCTGAGAAGGGCAATTTCAATAGAACATTTAAATTCTCCGAAAACAGTTTTGACAAATACAGTTGTAACCTATGTTTCCATGACTGCAGTCAGTCACATAAAGTCTGTAATTTCTGACATTTCTTGGACAATCATTTTGAACCAAAGTAAAAGGTAGAATTGATCTCTAAGAGAAGTGAAACTACAGAAACATTATTTTTGTTGTGGTACAAATCTTCAGTAAATATATTGTGTTGATAAGACCTCTTTGAAATGTTTATACAAAAGATGTATGCATATACTAGTATTAAGTCATTTTGAAATTTTTAATACTGATTTACAAGTAAAGTAATAGCATACTTGAATTGTTTCCATTATTACAGAATGAATTTCTGGCAAAATAGTCACACCACTTTAAGAAGCACTGTGGTTGCCATATGTATACCATTCAGCATTTCTAAGGGTAAAACTTCACAAAATAAATCTATTTGCTCAAGTATAGATGTCATAAAATATTGGGAAATAATAACAGATTTGATTTTTTTTTTCTTTATTTTTTCTTCCTGCCTTGATCCCATCCCATTAACTTCATGGCAGCCCTTTCTTGGGCACGTGGAGGTTGCAGAGTGGGAGGTAGTATACAAATGAGTGCAAAATAGCCAAGTGAATTTCTTAATATATTATTTTAAAAACTCATACCTCCCACTATTGTATTCTTAAACCAAGGCACTTTTGAACTTGAATAGCTGGCTGGTTTGAAAAACTTTTTGATGTTTTACCAAGGTGTTTAATTTTTGTTTTTTTCTTCAACAATCAAAAGACATAGTTTATAACACAAACAACAAAGTAAAAAAAAAAAAAAAAAAAAAACTATGATGATATGAGTCACCTCTTGTTCCAAACTGGATAAAATATATGGTTTGAAATGAGAGAACTGTGGAAAAAATAAAGCAAATTAATACTTTTGAAGCTATAAAGGATGAGCTGATCTTTCCCACTGATCTTGAATTCTCCCAGCTGCCTACCAGGATTAGGAGGGAATAACAAAAGGTCAGTACTTCTAGAAGAGCCTAATTGCGGAAGGACTAGTGTCTGACTTTCTGTACTGGAATCTGTAAATAGACACTTCTGAGAATGAATGTCAGGGCATGAGGTGGCAGGAAGAGAGCTCTGCTGTCCCTCAAATCTTATGCTCAGAGAAGCACAAGAAAACATTTAACAAATTTTAATGTTCCTCCATTTCCATGCCATGAGAGGCTCATATATAGCTAAGGGCTATGTAGTTGGGGTAACGGGGAATTAGAAAGCTAAACATCTCCAGTGAGGAAAGGACAAAGAACCCAAAACAGGAGCGGTGGGAATAGGAGTCAATGATTAAAAATCAGTGGGAATTATATATCACAGGAGCAGCAAGGAAGACGCCTGCTGAGGCAAGGTTCAGACAACTTTCCCCTATGTGAGCATAATATGTGAGCGCTTGACCAGTGTTTCCCACTTGCTACTCCAGATTTATTCTTTTCTGCCTTGCTCTCCATCTTGTGCTGACTTGCATAGATTGCCTGCCTTGGGCAGGCCCCATTGTCAACTGCCTTATGGTTGATTTGGATAATAAGAAGCACTAGTAAGAGAGAAGAGGGAGACAGATAAATAGGTCAAGGTTCACTTATATTTTTCCACCCCTCTCTCCCATTTTATCCAACTCTGTTTCTGCCAAGACAAATTTTGGCATTGGATGACTTCTCCATGTCTGTGACTGTTCATCTTCACTGGGTTTCAGGTATTGCTTCTCCTGTGGCCCTTCAGGTATAGGAGTAGTAACAACTTCTCCCTGTTGCAAATCCTTGAGCAGTTCACTATCTCTTACTCCTATCCCTGAACCTTGCCCACATGTTTGTAAATAATCCCTTTTTCATATTCTCTACCTTTATCCACTTTAAGTGTGTCATTTATCACCTAATCTTGAATTTAGATGACCCTCTGGCTGAAACAGAAACAGAAGTTAGAGGTAGAAATTTCTGAACTGATTAAATATTTACCCAAAAAACATTAGAAGCCATGAGTATCATTTAAACCAGTAGAGGATTTTTCTACCAATTAAAGAAATGCTATTTTAAAAATTAAGTGAAATTCTATTAAAATGCCCAAAGAAATTTTTCATTTTGTTTACTTGAATCATGGCCTTTAATACTCAACTAACTATATATAAAGACATTATTTTTCTATTAAAAAAATTCAAATGAAACATTTTACTCATTCCAAAAGGAATTAGCTAGATTATTTTTTAAAGTTTTATAATTGAACATTAGTCTTAAATTAAATACTCACTTACAGTTTAATATTCCCATCCTTTCTTTAACTTATTTGTAAAATTGGTATTAAAGAGTTCAACCTTATGTTCAAAGAGTCATTTGCAATGTAGAAGTAGTACAGATATAATTATTATTTTCAGCTTGGGCCAGCTTGAAATTTACAAACCATTAATGTGCTAGACTTTATTCATTTGTGTAACTTACAAAGATCAAACATTAAACCTATAATGTCTATAAACGCTATATTCTTGAGCTGTATCTTTCTTTTCAAGGAAACCTGTAAATGTACATGAGTGTGTGTGTGTGTTTCTCTGCATGTGTTGAGTGAATCCAAAATAGCATAAACCCAAATAAATCCATGAGAAGACACACAATTAAACTTTGTAAGCTAAAAACAAGAAAAAATCTTGAAGGCAGCAGCAGACACAAATGATGCATTGTTTACTTGAGAACACCAATTTGAATGACGGAGAATTTTCCAACCAAAACAATAAACACCAGAAAGAAACAGCACAGCATTTTTCAAGTTCTGAATGAAGATAACTGAAAATTCTACATCTGAGGCAATTATCCTTTAGGATAAAGATATTATCAGATGAAAGAAAACTGAGAAAATTTGTCCCTAGCAAACCACCATTAAGAAATGGCTAAAGGATGTTCTATTAACAGAAAGGGAATGATCACAAAAGTTTTGGAATTTCAGGGAATAAAAAAAGCCTTTGGAATGGGTAAAAATAAGGACAAATACAATAGGCTATCCTTCTTTTCATGGATCTTAAAACATATTTAATTATTAAAGAAAAAGTTACACCACCATCTAATGTGGTACTTAATATATATGGAAGAAATATCCAAGGCTATTATATTGTCAAAGTAGGGAGACTAAAGAAATCTAAATGGAAATAAGGTTTCAGTACTTCACTTGAAGAGATAAAACATCAATACCGGTAGGCTGGAATAAGTTATGTATGTGTAGTGCAATACCTTGAGTGACCACTAAGGAAACTATAGGTTGGTGCAGAAGTAATTGTGGTTTTGCCATTAAAAGTAAAAGTAATGGCACCCACCTAATATATGCAACTATATACTCAAAAACACCATAAATCAAGATGAGCTCTTTTTTTTTTTTTTTTTTTTTAAGTTCTAAAATATACCAACCAAGAGGAATACATGGATAGATATCTAAATATTTCTGTCACTAGTAATTGGATCAACAGGTGGGGTGCCCTTGTTAGGGAGCTGACCATAGATTTAGGGTTAGACTCAGGATCCATGGAGCCAAATTCAAAGTGGAAGAAGGAGGTTGAATTTTCCTCCAGAGTCCACATGGGAAGACATGGAATAAAAGTGTAAGCAATTATTAAAAAGCCCAAAAGTAAAAACTAAATACTCACACTGAAAAGTCAAAATGCCAAGGTCTACAAGACTTGGAAGCTAAGCCAATGAGGTAAGAGTGAGAGGAGGTATGCAGCAAGTAGAGAAGTTGGGGGAAGGAAAGCTGATGTATAGTTTGCACTTATGGGCTGGCAATCATGTGGTGCATTGTGCTGAAAGCATCTGGCTCACCGGAAGTACAGAAGGCAGGAAGTGCAGTGTAGGGGACACATAACAGCAATTATTAGGTTTCCATGCCTATAAAGAACTTTCCCTAACTCATCTCATTTAATCCTCTCACTAGCCTGTGACAAGAAACTTTAACCTCATTTTCCAAATGATGACTGAGGCTTAGTAACTCTCATAACTTGGATGTAATAAGTTAGCCGAAGACAATTAGCCCAAGATTTGCATCTAGTGTAACTTTCATAGGTCTTGCTCATTAGGCAGCATTCTCCAGCTGGAATGAGCAAAGGATCTGGATAGACAAGAACGGATAATCTCTCTACAATCTCCTCCTTCTAATGTTATGCAGAATGGACTTGTTCAGCACATGGATAATAAAATAGTTCCATAAACTTTTAAAAATTATATGAACAGAAAATAATCTTAAAATAAAACAAAGCAGGACCTTGGTTTACTGAGATCACAGGGAGGTTAAAAAAGAAATAAGTAAAATCTAATGATAGAAAAATGAGAGTTATTCAATAAAATCCATTTTTAAAAAATATTAGTGCCAGTAGTCTGCTCATAGTACTTTTAAAATGATGAATCTTAAGGAAAAATGATGCATTTTTACTATTCACGTTTACTTTTTCTGAGAAATCAGAGTTGCCCAGTATTTAAGAATACAGGTTTAATGTCAACTGATATGGATGAATCCAGAATCAGCTACTTCTTAACTGTGCAACCTTGGCGATAATATTGAACCACTCTAAAATTTAGTATGTTTATCTGTAAATTAGGAATACTCATTTGGGTTTCTGAGAGATCTGGAAAGTAATCAGATTTTTAGTGAATATTTGGAACTTTAAACTCTTGACAGAAGATAATGTTGATGAGGTCATAGTCTTGACCTTCATTGAATATTTATTTCCACTTTTTTTTTCTTTTTTTTTTTTGAGACAGAGTTTCGCTCTTGTCACCCAGACTGGAGTGCAATGGCGTGATCTCGGCTCACTACAACCTCTGCCTCCAGGGTTCAAGTAATTCTCCTGCCTCAGTCTCCCCAGTAACTGGGATTGCAGGCACCCACAACCACACCTGGCTAAAAATATATATATATATGTGTGTGTGTGTGTGTGTGTGTGTGTGTGTGTGTGTGTGTGTGTGTGTGTGTGTATTTTTCTTTTGTATTTTCAGTAGAGACGGGTTTTCACCATGTTGGTCAGGCTGGTCACGAACTCCTGACCTCAGGTGATCCTCCTGCCTCGACTTCTCAAAGTCCTGGGATTACAGGCATGAGCCACCATGCCAGTCCAGCAATTTATTTCCATTTTCTATCCACACTTTGAACCCTGAACAGAAAACCAGCAACTGATTCATCATAGTCCTGTGGGACTTGGGTCAAAGAGTATATAGCAGGATCAAAGAAAATGTAAGCCTGCTTTGGGAATACAAAAGTATCTCAAAGTACATCCCCTGCCTAAACTGGGCTAAGGCTACCATGAAGAACAACGAAGAACACGTGATTGATGAGTATTCAATATGGCCTTTAAAGAAAACAAATATAGCAGAACATAAAATGGTTTGGAAAAAATTAAGTAGAAATATAATGCTTACTCATAGAAGACACATAAGGAAAAGAGATTATTTGGGAGGAAATGATTGCATAGAAAAACAAGCTGAAGTTTTCTCACAGCTAAAGACCATGGAATAAAGGATGAACACTAAGCCTCTTAGGTGCAATGCCGTGAATCCCAACTGTCTATAGAAGAGGGGTTGACAGAAGACTAATTTCTCATCACTTGAATCAATATATCATTCTGGTTTAAAAGCAAAAGTGTGGCATCTAGGGAATGGATTTTTATTTTTTAATCAAATGTAAATATAAAAATAAAGATCCTTTACAGCTTTATTTTAAGCGATCGATGCTACCATGAGTGATTGCTTTAATTTTATTTTTGTAAGGCACACATCGATTAAAAATTAACTCTTTGTTTCTAGTAGTCATTTATCAACAGAATAATGTTATTTTTATAAAATATTCTAAAATGATAGAAATGCTTGTCATTATAGAAACAAATCCATTTCAAACAGTTTACAATGTATCGATTCTATAATAAGGACCTAGTTTTTTTGGCAACTCATTTTAAAAGTTAATACTTGAGAATTAGAAATTTTGTTTTATTACACAATATGTGTCAGATTAATTAATCACTTTTGTCCATTCTCAAATTTTCAAGTGGTAGTGGAATATGAATTGGCAATCCACATTTATTCATTCATGCCCTAGAGGAACACTACTTTTTGTTAAATAAGTTCATGTCATAGAACTAAGCAAAATGTTTTCTCAAATTTGATCTCTATGTGGTCTTTTCCAAGACTTTTAGTACAATATACATTTTTTTCATATAATGATATATGTCAAATGTGTGAGATGCATGAGATAATTTACAAAATCTCTTTGATGAATTTCTCCTTAATATTTTTAAATTTTTTCCTTCTGGAACTCTTAGTATGTGCTCCTTTTCCTTTTGTTAAATTTTCATATATAAACAAACAGGATTTTCTCTTTCTTAAATTTTTGTTTTAATAGCTTTTGGGTTACAAATGTTTTTCTCTTACATGGATGAATTATATAGTGATGAATTTTAGTGCACCCGTCACCCAAGTAGTGTACATTGTACCTAATGTGTAGTTTTTTTTATCCCCAGCCACCTTCCCACCCTCCCACTTCTTAGTCTCTAAAATCTATTATATCACTCTGTACGCCTTTGCACACTCATAGCTTAGCTCCCACTTATAAGTGAGAAAATACAATATTTAGTTTTCCATTCCTAAGTTACTTCACTTAGAATAATGACCTCCAGCTCCATCCAACTGGCAGCAAAAGACATTATTTTGTTCTTTGCTCAGTAGTATTCCATGGTGTATATATAACACGTTTCTTAGCCACTCGTTGGTTGATGGGCACTTAGGTTGGCTCCATAGCTTAGGAATTGCGAATTGTGCTGCTATAAACATGTGTGTGGAGGTGTATTTCTCATATAATGACTTCCTTTGGATAGATATCCAGAAGTAGGATTGCTGGATCAAATGGTAGATCTACTTTTAGCTCTTTGAGGAATTTTCATACTGTTCTCCATAGAGGTTGTACTAATTTACACTCCCATCAGCAATATAATAGTAACTCCTTTTCATCACATCCAGGCCAACATTTGTAATTTCATGACTTTTTAGTAATGGCCATTCTTGAAGGAGTAAGGTGGTATCTCATTGTGGTTTTAATTTCCATGCCCCTGAAGATTAGCGACGTTGAGCATTTTTTCATATGGTAAAAAGGATTTTCTACAAGAAATTCTTAAGCCAAATCTAAAATACATTTTATTTTGAAAAACTATAGCTTGCTATTATATACGTTTTGAAATATAATGGCCATGTTTTAGTGTGAGTATTAAACAAAAGCAGAAATAAAATTTAGGCACTGTTTTCTGTGGTTTTTTTTTTTTTTTTTTTTTTCATAATACAGAGATTACCATCATGGTTTAGATTTTATTTGGCATATTATTTTTCAATTTTAAGAAATCTTCCATTGCATTTATAACCAGAGAGGCTCTGTATTAGTCCATTCCCACTCTGCTATAAAGGAGGGCTTGATACTGGGTAATTTATAAAAGAAAGAGGTTGAATTGACTCACATTCCGCATGGCTGGGGAGGCCTGGGGAAACTTACACCCATGGTGGAAGGAGAAGCAAACACATCCTTCTTCACATGATAGCAGGGAGGAGAAGTGCCGAGCAGAAGGGGGAAAAGCCGCTTATAAAGCCATCAGATCTCGTGAGAAGTCACTCATTATCACGTGAAGAGCATGGAGGTAACTGCCCCCATGATTCAGTAGCCTCCGACCAGGTCCCTCTCAGGACACATGGGGATTATGGGAACTACAATTCAAGATGAGATTTGGGTGGGGACAAAGCCAAATCATATCAGGTTCCAAATTCTCTACTGAAATTATTCTTTTCTTCATTGTACAAATTAAATAACTTAAACTGGATTCTATGTGGTTACAGGAATTAAACTACTGCCTTGAAAATGCATGCAGATTAGGCTAAGACAGGGAACATTGATTATTGTTTTCTTACACCTCTCACTGCAGACTTCTCTTCCCAATAACCCTTTGATCATCCTCCAACATGCTGTATCAGCTTATTCCAGTTTGCTAAAACCACAAAACATGAACAAAAGTATGCCTACTTCCCTATGGCAGAGCAATTAAAGATAAAAACTAATTTCATAAGTTATTTAATAGAAGTTATTTTGAAAATAGGGTAGGAAGTTGCTGAGAGAAACTGTGGAGTGAAAGAGAAAACAACCGAAAAATAGCTGCTGGATTAAAAAGGAATTAACTAATATATACTACCGCATATGTGAACCTCAAATGCACCATGTTAAGCACAAGAAGCCAAACTCAAAAAGTATAATCTCGGCCAGGCGCCGTGGTTCACGCCTGTAATCCCGGCACTTTGGGAGGCCGAGGCGGGCGGATCACGAAGTCAGGAGATCGAGACCATCCTGGCTAACATGGTGAAACCCCTTCTCTACTAAAAATACAAATAATTAGCCGGGCGTGGTGATGGGCGCCTGTAGTCCCAGCTACTCAGGAGGCTGAGGCAGGAGAATGGCGTGAACCCGGGAGGCGGAGCTTGCAGTGAGCCGAGATCGCACCACTGCACTCCAGCCTGGGCGACAGAGCGAGACTCCGTCTCAAAAAAAAAAAAAAAAAAAAAAAAAAAAAGTGAAAGTGATCTCATTTATATTTTAGCCAAAACTCTGTAGTAAAGACAAACCTATGAGACAGAGACTGAGCAGTGTTTGCTAGGTATGGGAGGAAGGGAATAAATAAATTACAAAGGAGAATGAGGAAACTTTATGAAGTTAAGGGACCGCCAGACACCTTGAATGTGGAGATGTTTATCTGACAGCATATGTTTATCAAAATTCATGGAACTATACAGCTTTAAAAAAGAAGATTTTGCTCAATGTGATTATACCTCAGTAAACTTTATAATTTAAAAGTGGGTGCTGGCCGGGCGTGGTGGCTCACACCTGTAATCCCAGCACTTTGAGAGGTGGGCGGATCACCTTAGGTCGGGAGTTTGAGACCAGCCTGACCAACATGGAGAAACCCCGTCTCTACTAAAAATACAAAATTGGCCAGGCATAATGGCACTTGCCTGTAATCCCAGCTACTTAGGAGGCTGAGGCAGGAGAACCGCTGGAACCCGGGGGGCAGAGGTTGCAGTGAGCCGAGATCGCACCATCACACTCCAGCCTGGGCAACAAGAGCGAAATTCTGTCTCAAAAAATATATATATACAGATATATGTGCTATCCAATTATCCAATATTTATTTTTCGTATTCCTTAAATACAACTTCAAAAGATCCTCTTATAGGCATAGCCCTAGCTTCCTGCGTCCTGCTTCAACTGGAAGTTTTATCTCCTCTTCATCTTGTTTCTCATTTCCAAGGACCCCAAACCCATGTCCTTTTAATCCCCCCAAAATAACCTCCAAATCTCTTAAAACACAAATAATAGATTCGCCTAAAAATAATTTATTGCTGGCCGGGTGCGGTAGCTCACTCCTGTAATCCCAGCACTTTGGGAGGCCGAGGTAGGTGGATCATGAGGTCAGGAGATCGAAACCATCCTGGCTAACACAGTGAAACCCCATCACTACTAAACAAAATACAAAAAAGTTAGCCAGGCATGGTGGCGGGCACCTGTAGTCCCAGCTACTCGGGAGGCTTAGCCAGGACAGTGACCTCAACCCGGGAGGCGGAGCTTGCAGTGAGCCCAGATTGCGCCACTGCACTCCAGCCTGGGCAACAGAGCAAGACTCTTTATTATTTTAATAATGAATTATAAATAAATAATAATTTATTGCCAGAGACATTTTTACCACTCATTATTTTGAAATAAATTATTGTTTTTACCTGATCATAACCAAGGCCTTCAGAAGTGTTTCTTTTCCTTCTTGTTTTCTTTTTCATAAAGGAACAATCTATCTCAAAGGGGGATTTGCTGTTTGTATGTGACCCCTCAAATGCCAGTGGAAGCTATACGTTAGAGTCTTCCCCACCAAACTTCCCAGTCCCAGATATAATTTTAAACAAGGGTTCTGCTGCCAAGACATGTGTTTTCTTTCTTTCCAGTAGCTCTCATGAAAAGGAAAGGTCTAAATACTAGAACATTCATCCCCTACTTGAAATTTATTTTCAAACTATCATTTTTGGTTGTCTAGTCTCTCTTCAGTTACTAGTCATATTAGTTGTTCAAATGACAAAAAAAGAAAAAGTACTACCAATTTATCCATTATTTGCTTACTTTCTGCCATAGATTTTCATTTATAAAATATTTTACATTCAAAATGGATTCCATATTAATAAAAATATGTGTTAATTAACAAGGATAAAACATATTTAAAAATACTTTGCATAGTTGCCTTTCAAAGTATAACACAGTAATTTCAAACTTATGGGTATAAATGAGATTAGCTCGTATCTCTAGCCCCTCCACCCATAGCTCAGCCAGTTCCCTGGGGTGTCATGCATATTGAAAGACAATTATCCAGAGTCTTTCACATTTCTGCCAGTCTTCTGAACAAAAGGGCTGGACTGGTATGCTTTAGAATATCTTATTGTATTAGTTAGGGTTCTCTAAAGCGACAGAACTAATAGGATAGGTGAATAAATGAAGGGGGGATTATTAGGAGAATTGACTCACTTAATCATCAGGTGAAGTCCCACAATAGGCAGTCTGCAAGTTGAGGAACCAGAAAGCCAGTCCAACTCCCCAAACCTCAAAAGTAGGGAAGCTGACAATGCAGCCTTCAGTCTGTGGCCAAAGGCCCCGAGAGCCCCTGGCAAATCACTGGTGTAAGTCCATGAGTCCAAAAGCTGAAGAACCTGGAGTCTAATGTTTGAAGGCAGGAAGCATCCAGCATGGGAGAAAGATGGAGGCCAGAAGACTCAGCAATTCTGCTCTTTCCATTCCTGCTTTTATTCTGGCAGCTGATTAGATGGTGCCCACCCAGATAGAGGATGAACCTGCCTGTCCCAGTCCACTGACTCCAATGCTAATCTCCTTTGGCGACGCCCTCACAGACACACCCAGGAACAATACTTTGCATCCTTCAATCCAATCAAGTTGACACGTAATATTAACCATTACACTTAATCAAGAATTTTTGTACAGGAAAAGACTTTGGAAGATAAAGATAGTTTCTCCCTTCAAGGGAGGCCTCTCCCAAGAGGGCAGATTTGTTTGCTGATCAAGGTAATAAAAATAATGTCTCTCTCCAAGGCAAGGGTTGGACAGGTTTGCTAGGAGTCCCTTTAAAAGGTTGGGGTTCCAAAGCACAAGAGTACTCATCGGTAATGCAAACCCACTAGCTGCACCTCATCTCCCCAAGCCCGTCTGCTTCACCCTATGGGATTTGGGGGAGAAGGGAAACAGATATGACCATGATGACTGTTGTGTTATGAGTAATAAAGTTATTTGTTTCTGACTCAGGAGCTTCATGTCTTCTACCAGCATTCATGAAACTATAGGAACTAATTTGTTAGCTTGAAAGCAATGTAAAATCTCAGACTTTTCATGGTTCTTGACAACATCATAGTTACAAATAAATTCAACTCACATACGTGTGCCTTGCTGATATCACCTGTAAGCTATTGGGGTAGTGCCCATAGTGTTGCCATTGGATCTAGATCACATCCCTATATATCTTCCGAAACCACATTGTACACAGCACTGCACCAGAATTGCTGTCAGCATCCACACTAAAGTGGCTGCTCTTCTTACAATGCTTCCTGGAGGCATTCTCTCCATTTGATTTTCTAAGACTGCTACTCAAACCACTGATGCTATCACAACTGACTGCCCTACTCAGGCCTCTCTCAGACGCTTTGCTACAAAATAAGGACAAAGCTTCTCTTTCCCGTGTGGTGTTTTTTGGACACATTTCATAGTAGGGCTGCTTGGTGCTAGAATTATTACAGTTCAGTCTGGCTTTACAAATACATGACCTCATGGTCTCTCTCTTTCCCCAGGATAAACGCTCAGGGATAGCTGGTAGGTTAACCTGAGTTCAAGAAAAGCTGACCTAATGTAACCAGGATGATTCATCCTCTCCAGCTCTGAAATCTTATCAATGAGTCAAGCTGCATTTGATATACACTCTCCTCCACGATCATAGATTTTCTACCAGGAGGCCTACAGTCACTGCTAAGTTATGGTAATTTGGATACTGTTATGGAATGAATTATGTTCCTTCAAAATTCATATGTTGAAACCCTACCGCCGATGTGGCTGTATTTGGAAATAAGACCTTTAAGGAGATAATTAAAGTTAAATGAGGGCATAAGTGTGGGGCCTTAATTCAATAGAACTCATGTTCTTGTAAGAACTTTCTTCCCCCACCCTCTCCTTCTCTCCCCCCTCCCTCCACCCCCAATGCATGCACACAGGAAAGAGGATGTGAGTACGCAGAGAAAATGCAGCTGTCTATAAGTCAGGAAAAAAGAACGCAATAGAAACCAATTAGGACAACATCTTTATCTTGGACTTCTAGCCTCCATAACTGTGAGAACCTAAATGCTTTTTGTTTAAGCCACTCCATCTGTGACATTTTGTTATGGCAGCCTGAGCAGACTAATACAGAAACTCTTGTTTCTGCCTTCCCCCTCCTCCCACAATCCCATTAACAGTGCAAACTCTGAGTGAAAAGAATAGCTCATCAAGTTACTTAGGCTTTGGAAAATGCTTGATGTCAGTCTCTGGACTATTGTGGAATGGCAATTTGTCTATTTGTCTCGTCTGGAACATAAGATGTTTATTTATTTTTATTATCTTTTTCTTTTTTTTTCCGAAGCAGAGTCTCTCTGTCGCCCAGGCTGGAGTGCAGTCGTGCGATCTCGGCTCACTGCAAGCTACGCCTCCCGGGTTCATGCCATTCTCCTGCCTCAGCCTCCCGAGTAGCTGGGACTACAGGCGCCCGCCTAATTTTTTGTTATTTTTAGTAGAGACAGGGTTTCACCATGTTAGCCAGGATGGTCTCGATCTCCTGACCTCATGATCTGCCCTCCTCGGCCTTCCGAAATGCTGAGATTACAGGCATGAGCCACCGTGCCCAGCGCCTATTTTTATTATCTTTTATTAAAGCTTCTATTTATGCCTTCTAGGTGGAGACATGAGAAGCAGTATGCTGGCTTATTCAGGGGAAAGACTTCACAAGTTGCTAACAAAAGGCTGATGTTGCAAGAATCAAGGCACTTAGGATGCAGCTTTAACCTTATAGGTCATAGACATTATAACATAGGAGTCTAAATGTTTGGAAATAAAAAAAAATTGTATGTTTTTCTATAAGCAACAATGATCGACAAATCATGAAGAAATATAAGAGCTTCCCTCTATTTTATTTTTATTTTTATTTTAGAGACAAGGTTTCATTTTGTTCCCCCAGGCTGGAGTGCAGTGGCACAATCACAGCTCATGGCAGTCTCAAACTCCTGGGCTCAAGCAATCCTCTGCCTCAGTCTCCCAAATAGCAATGAAACCCAACCCTCATTCTATTTTTACAACTTTAAAAACATTTTCCCTACCATCTTTAATGTTTCAAGCATGGAAAAAACATATCTAATATTTAAGCCAATTAGGAAATATAATTAAATGCTACAAATATTAATATTTATAATTACAGTTGATTTTTTACTGTTTGTATAATTTTGTTTTCATATTTTAGACCCAAATTTTCAAAATAATGCCATTTTATATTTTTCTAAAAACTATTAAAATATAATGTTAATAGCACATTTTAAAGCCACTTGGCTATAAAATCATGATCCAAAGTTCCCTAAATAGCAATCTGTTATGACGGCATGCTAGGTTATAATCTGTCAGGAAGTCAAGAGGCCGTGAACAACTGTTTCCCACAGAGTACCTCTAAATGGTACACAGTGACACATAAAATGTTTGAGAAAAAAATTGGCCATAAATTCTCCAAATAAAAAATGTCCTTTTGTTTTCTTTCTCTCTCTCTCTCTCTCTTTCTTTCTGTCTTTCTTTCTTTCTTTCTTTCTTTTTTGAGATGTAGTCTCATTCTGTTGTCTAGGTTGGAGTGCAATGGTGAGATCTTGGCTCACTGCAACCTTAGCCCCCTGGAGTTCAAGTGATTCTTCTGCCTCAGCCTCCCGAGTAGCTGGGATTATAAGTACACGCCACCCAACCCAGCTAATATTTGTACTTTTAGTAGAGACGGGGTTTCACCATGTAGGCCAGGCTGGTCTCGAACTCCTGACCTCATGTGACCCACCCACCTCAGCCTCCCAAAATTCTGGGATTACAGGCATGAGCCACTGCACCCAGTCAAAAGTGCCCTTAAATGTAGTAGCTTCTGTTCCTCTTTTAGTATGATTTCCTAACATTTGCTCTTGATAGGGAAAGATAAAAAGATTTGAATATTTACCTGTTACTAAGCTTTGTCATTAAAAACTATTTAATTTGTAACTTACAATTAGTTACTACATGAGTCTAGTTGTGTATGAAATAATTTATGTTTTACCTTTGTGGCAGTTTATAGACGGCAGGCTAAACATGAAGAAAATTCATCTAACCTGGTCATTTTTCAAATGTCAGGGGCTGTTTTTTCATTGTCATTGGTTTACTTCTGTAGAAGAGACCAAGGCAAAATGAATAACTCCTGGAAATTTTGAAGGAGTTATTTATCAAGTGATTGAGACAATTTTGGGCTATTTGCCCTGAGATTATTATTACTTTATTTTATTTTTATCATTATTATTTTTTTGCCTCTCTCAGCTCCGCAGGATGAACTTCCCTGGATTCGCTGGGATAAAACTGATGGAAAACCAGGAGAAGCCAGAATGTATTTCATCCTCCCCTGCCTCAGCTACTCCACCACTTCCCCGCCTCCCACCCATGTCTCTAGCTCCCACTAGAGAGGCCCATTGGATTCCAGCCTCTGTCACATTATCCTGGCCTCTGCACTCTGATATCATCCTACATTCTTTATGTCAATTGCCTACAGATGACAATGACTTTCTACCATTTCTGTTTGAGTTATCGCACCACTCTCTCTGTGCCTCTATCACCTATATTATCAATTCCTTACCGAATTCCTCTCTGTTGTATTATATATTCTTAAAGTGGTCTCGATTTTCTCATGTGGATACTAATATATGTATGCATTTGCTTGTTTGTTTATTTCATAACTTATGCTGTGCCTTATTCCAGAAAAGATTTAAAGCAATTTGGAGAAAATGTAAAATATAAGAAGATCTATATCAAAAATTAAAAAGTGGATTTTTTTTTAAAGCTGGGTACAAGGATAAACTAAACTAATTTGATGTAATAATGTCAGGTATAAAGCCAAACTAGCCTGGGCATGGTGACTCACACCTCTACTCCCAATACTTTGAGAGGACAAGGTGAAAGGATTGCTTGAGACCAGGAATTCAAGATCAGCCTTGGCAACGTAGCAAGACTCTGTTGCTACAAAATGAAACAGAACAATGAAAAAAAAATGAACAAACAAAAAAATGAAACTATTACCCAGGCATGGTAGAGCGAGTCTGTAGTCCTAGCTACTGCAGGTGTTGAAGCAGTGGGATCATTTGAGCCAGAAGGTCAAGGCCTCAGTAAGCTATGATCACACCACTGCACTACATCCTAGGTGACAGAGTAAAGCCTTGTCTCTAAAACAAAATAAACAAATAAATAAATAGAGCTAAAACAATGACAACTAGACTTTGGCAGTAGATGGCCTTTACATTTAATCTAAAGTTTCTAGTAGTAAGTGTAAAAAGGAAAACATGATTAGCTTGAAAATTGACAGGTAGGAAGAGAAGAGGAGAAGGAGGAAGAGAAGGAAGTTATTGTTTATTTAACTATTAGGATCCACTGTTATTTGTGATATCTGATTAAGGTACATGTAAGGTTTTATCTTTTTTAAATTTTTATTTGCCAAAAAGAAACCACTCAAGCATTCATGTGGCCATCTATTGTTGTTTAATTCACTCCATATCCAACCACTCTCCAATATTTCTGAAGCTGATTCAGTCCAAAGAGAGCTTTCATGATGTATCCTGGTCACGACTGGATTCTTCATAGCCAATGAAACTGTCAAAGTTAGGCACAGCTCCACCAGACCAGACACACTCTTTTCTCATAGAAAGGCCTCTTCTTTGGGAGATCATGGGTAACTTTCTAACAAGAATCTGCGTGCAACCAACACTGGCTGTCAAAATGTCCTAATGGCATTGAATATTGTATGCACAATTTGTTTTGTTGCTTCCAAATGATGCAAAATATTTCATAGTGTCCATAGTCACATATCTTTTATTCATTTCCCAACATTATTTTCAGCACATTATGTTTGTGCTCTGTACGAGTATTTATTTGGGATATACACCTAGAACTCATTTCTCAGGGGCACAAAAACCCAACAGGAAACAATTAAGGTCATTAAGTACAGACAGATTTATTCCCAAAAGGGTTTTTGTCATTTATGTTCCCCATGATAATAATTTTAAAAGATTTATAAACATTCTTATTTTCTCACATCTCTGCCAATGTTTTTATTTAATTTTCTAATTTTTACCTACTGAGATTGTAAAGAGGTATTCCATTGCAGTTTCACTTTACTAATGGGTTTGAGCATTTTTCCATATAACTTTAAATCAATTATACTTCTTTGTAAATCAACTGCTCATCTTGTTTACCAAATCTTTAATTGAGTTTCCTTTCTTTCCTTTGAAAGTTAACATGAATCAATAAAGAAAAATACAATTGATTTGTGTCACCTGAGGTCAGGAGTTCGAGACCATCCTGGCCAAATGATGAAACCAGGTCTCTACCAAAAATACAAAAAATTAGTCCGGTCGCGGTGCCTGTAATTATGCCTGTAATCCCAGCACTTTGGGAGGCCGCAGTGGGCAGATCACGAGGTCAGGAAATTGAGACCATCCTGGCCACCAGAAACCCCCTCTCTACTAAAAATACAAAAATTAGCTGGGCGTGGCGGGGCGCGGGGTGGAGGGGCGTGCCTGCAGTCCCAGCACTCAAAAGGCTGAGGGAGAGAATCGCTTGAATCCAGGAGGCAGAGATTGAGATCTCGCCACTGCACTTCATTCAACCTGGTGACAGAGCTAGACTCCCTCTCAGATTAAAAAAAAAAAAAAAAAAGAAAAAAGAAAAACAAAAAGAAAAAGAAAAAATACCTGAGCGTGGCGGCGGCACGCCTGTAATCCCAGCTACTCAAGAGGCTGAGGCAGGAGCATCGCTTAACCGGGAGGCAGAGGTTGCAGTGAGCCGAGATTGCGCCACCGCACTCCAGTCTCGGCGAGAGCAAAACTCCCTCACAACAACAACAACAACAAAATACTATTGATTTGTTTAGGCTGACTTTCTAAGCAACAATCTTGATGAATTACTTTATTTATTGTAATAATTGTATCTTTTCTGTTTAATTTAATTTTGACAACTGTGCAATCAACAAATGAAGACATTTTTAACTCTGCCTCTTCGCATTAGTTCGTTTTCACGCTGCTGATAAAGACAGCCGAGAGTGGGTAATTTATGAAGAAAAAGAGGTTTAATGGGCTCGCAGTTCCACGTGGCTGTGGAGGCCTCACGATCATGGCGGAAGGTGAAAGGCACATCTTGCATTGGCCGCAGGTGAGAGAGAATGAAAACCAGGCGAAAGGGGTTTCCCCTTATAAAACCACCGGATCAGGTGAAACTTATTCATTACCATGCGAACAGTACGTGGGAAACCGGCCCTGTGATTCAATTATCTGCCACTGGGTCTCTCCCATCACACGTGGAAATTTTAGGAACTACAATTCAAAATGAGGTTTGGGTGAGGACCCAGCCAAACCATATCCTCTCATATCTCAAACTCTTTTTTTTTCTTCTTCTTCTTCTCTGTTGGTTTTGATTATAACTGTGCAAAACACTATTGACGAAAATAGGCATTCTTTTCTTTGTTTTTAAAGAAAATATGTTTAAGTGCCCTCAATTAAATAAAACATTTGATATAGTTCCCAAGTATATAGGCACATTCTTTAGGGAGGCTTTTTTCTGCCGCTATTTTTCTGAGTTTTTAATGAAAACAAGTGTGATTTATTTTTCAGAACTATTGAAGTGATAGTGTTTTTTATTATGTGGTCTTTCAATCTGGTGAACAATATTATACACTGCTTACCAATTGTTAACATTATGAGTAGATGACAGTTATAATTGAAGCCACGTTGTTGGCTGGGGTAAATACCCGAGGTTCGTCATCTCACGCCAAGGATATTCAGTAGGCAGACACACAAGAAGTGGGTTTAGAAGCAGAGGTTTAATAGGAGCAACGCTCTCTCTCCTGAGAGAGAGCGAGGTGCCCCAGTGAGACTTCAGGCCATCGGTGGAGCCCACAGGGTTTTACAGACAGGCTGGATGAGGCGGTGTCTGATTTACGCAGAGCTCACAGATTGGTTGGACCAGGTGTGACATTTACATAGTGCATGAGTAAACTGGCCACCCCACCTTAATCTTTCGTTATGCAAATAGAGCCTCTACCTGGCCAGCACTATATTCCCTGTTCCTTACCGTGCCGTTGACAAGGAAAGGGGAAGATGGAGCCGTCATGTTGAACATGTCTAGCCTCAGGTAGCCTTTTCCTATTGGAACCCCTGCAGGCATTCACTCGTGCAAGCTTCCAGCTTGCTCATCTATGTCTGCAGCTTGTTTTTTCAAGCTGCTCTTTGTTAGATAATAAAATGATTTGGGGACTGCTTTTCATTAAAGGGAAAACCTTACTATCTGCCTAAATAATATCTTCTTAACTCCTATATCGTAATTTTCTGTCAATAAATATCTTCCATTTTAAAAACAAACAGTATTTAAAGAATTTTTTAAATTTTCCAACAAACTAATTAAGATAGTTAAATTTTATTTAATAGCTGTGCATTTGCATTGATAAGATTGGTCTCTAATTTCTTTTCCTTATTTCTCCTTATTATTATTTTATGGGATTTTATGAGCTCCAACAAAATAAGTTGGCAATTAGTCTTCCTTTTGATTTTTGTGACTATTTGTTTAATGCTTTTAAAAAATTATTTGGAGGGGTAGATTTTAACCAATTTGTCTCCAAAAATGTCTGGGCATGAGATTTTTTGAAGAAGTATAGGAATTTTTGTTTATCATTTAATTTCTTTCATGAATACAAGTCTGTTAACATTTTTCTATTGCATTTTTTTTTTACCAAATTCTGCCATTCTCATTTTTCAGAAATGTATCAATTGTATTTTATTTTAAAATGTATTTTCTGCAATCTTTATAACATGCTTTGAAATTTTAATATTTTGATATTCCCTTTATTTTTTATATATTTTTCTATTTTCTCATTTAGTAAGTTTTCTACTGGTTCCCTATCTTATTAGTCTTTTCAAATAAACACGTTTAATTTTATTCAATTTCTCTATTTTTCTTTGTTCTTGGTTTTGCTGATATTTGGTTTATGTCTTATTATTTATTTCCTTCTTGTTTAATTATGTTTACTTTGGCAATGTTTTTCCAATTCCTTGAGTTAAATGATTAGCTCATTTAATTTCTATCTTTCTTTTTTTCCAACAAATGCATCTTGTTATAAATCCCTCCTTAATATTGTGTTTAGATAATAAATATTTCCATTGTATCATGTTCTAGACATCATAAGATAACATCATTTCTAATTTCTTCTTGAGCTCTAAGGTATTTAGTAATTTTTTAAAAAGAATTCAGGGGAATAAATTTTTGAACCACCTTCCAATTTATTTTAAACACATACACACACACATACTAATTTGGTATGTATATGTCTTTAAAAGCAACTTATTTAAGCTGAGAATATTCCCTCAAGATAAATATATTCATTATCTCTATTTTAAAAAGGAGGAAAGTAAGGCATAGAGAAGTTACATAATTTATCCATGCTATAAAACTAGGAAATATCAAAGCTGAAATTTAAGGCCAATTGATGAAGCTGGAGCTTTTCACTAGTATGATATCCTAAAACAAAATCAATATTGAACAATGATACAGAGTTTCTCAAAATGGAACTATGATAAAATAATGAATAGGTAACAGTAGTAATGAAATATGATTACTAAGAGAAAAATATCTTCTTAGATGCCTCAAACATAAAACATATAGGCAGCCAATTCCAAATACTTTTGGTAGATACAAAATTAGAAACTGTGTGAATTAGTTAATGAATATAAGCATCCAGGGGCAACAGATATAGTTAATAACCCATAATAAGATGTCCCTTTGGTTGTTTTTGCTAAGAAGATACATTTCCAGTAAAATGTCAAGCGAGGTTACCATTTAAGTAGTAGTGCTAATGATTACATTCTGAGCTCTCACCTCATTGAATGGCATAATTTATTTATTGCACATTTCCACTGTGTTAAAAAAATGTTTTTGTTCCTATGAGGGCTCTTGATTAACATTCTTGAAATTTTGGTTAACAATTAGCTTGAGTGGAACAATTTAGATCATTTTTATGGAAGGGATTTTTGAAACAAACAAACATATTTTCCTTCTATTATGTAGATATCTGTCCTGGGAAACAAAGCATCTCCTGAATAATACTGTCAGCTAAAATTCAACAGTTTCCAGCAAAAAGATAAAAAAAGATTCCCATGGATAACCGTAAGTTATTTATTTATTTATTTATTTTTAATTGTTTTATTAGTGGTTGGACTTCAGTACATACAGTTCTTACCTAATCTGTAATCTCTGAGGTAAATAACTTTAATGTACAATCTTGTATGTTTTAGTTTAATATCCTAAGCGTAGAAACCAGAATACACTTGTGTTTGGCAGATATCAAGAAATTCTAAATTGTTTGCATTCATCACCATGCATATTAACAAATTGCGAAAAGATCACATGTAATAGCTACAAAACTTATTATGTTATAAGAAAAAGCTTTCAATGTGGGTATGAACTCCAAAATAGAAACTATATGGAAATAGAAAGTCAGAAGATCAGAGGCTACATGTGTCAAACCTAACACAAATCTGGAATTGTGTTAATAATTAGAACTGGAGAATATTAGTCTTAAAAAAGTGTCCACTCACCTATCCAAAGTAAAAAACAAACAAAACCAAAAATGTATCTACCATCCTCCCTGAAAGTTTCCAGCTAACCTTTTCTTAGCACTAGTGATTGAAAACTTGTTGAGGAAAGAAACTTTAATCATCTAGCTTGCAATGCCAAGAAGACTTTTAACCTAGACGGCACTCAATAAATAAGCCAGATTGATAGAAAACATTTACAACACATTTATTTGACCCAAAAACTATTTAGAATCTATGAAGAAATTTTACAAATCTATATCGACAAGAAAACAATCATAAATAGTCAAAAGTCATAAAGAGATACTGGATTAAAAAATCAGCAAATGTCAATAAGTGCAATAGTCACCAGGAAATGCAAATTAAACCAGAATGAAATGCTGTTACTCTCTGAAACAACCAACCCATGAAAAACAGATACTACTAAGTATGACAACTATATGGAATAAATGAGCATCCCATATATTGCTCATGGGAGGGTAAAATAATATGATCACTTTAGAGACCTGTTTGACATTTTATTATAAATTTAAACATATATCCATTGAATGCCCGAACAATTCAATTACTAGATTTTTATAAACGAAAAATGAAAACATGTATTTATAAAAAGAGTTATTTATTACAGCCTAAAATTGGAAACAACCTAAATGTCTATCAGGAAGAAAAATATATGCATATATTGCAGTCTATTTATGCAATGCAGGGCCAGGAGCAGAGTAAGACAGGGAAGTTATGTGTGTGTATGCCCGTAAGTGTGTGTGCATGAATGTACATGTTTATATAAACATGCATATATAGGGACACACATACAAATACATGATATAAATTTATTGTGGCTAGCTACATAACTTACAGGTTGCAATATGGAAATATGAATCCTCTTGTTCAAAAGGCAGAAAAGTAAGTGCCATTATTGTTCATTTTTGTGTTGCACAAAGCCAGTTTTAAATGCTAATAAGAGCAGGTGGTAGAGTATGTGGAATTACTGAAATTACACAGTTATTTCATAACTGAGCTATGCATGTGAATTTTGTTCTTACCAGAATGATGGAAATGTACATTAATTCAACTGTATTTATTTCATTTGGATACAGGGATATTTAACCAATACTACCTTCAGCTTATTGATTTATAAGGATTAATTGAAGAAAAAAGAATTATGGGTCGCCCTGTCTTTTCAGTTCTTTCCCATTCAGTGTCAACATTTTTAGCATAAGAGGTTGACAATAAAAGGAAGTAGGACTCCGAAGAAAGGATACGTTCGGGTTCCTTGGTTGCCCATGTTTCGTAAAATGCCATTCCTTACTTTCAGGGTTGGAAGCAAGTTCTGGTTCAAAGGAATGTGTGACCTCTTCAGGCTGTCAACATCCCCACTTGCTCAGTCATAAACATAGCATGCTTCCCTTATATCACTTGATTATTGTTGAACTCCCATTCATTGCAACTCCACCAGAAGTCTGTGCTGATGGAGCATCACAAAAGCTGTATGTGAATGGAGTGGCAAGAAAAGGCAGCAAACATACATATTTCATGTTTCTCTTCTGCTAATGTGCATGCTCCATTGTCCCATTGGACTTCACCTACAAATCATAAGTTCAAAGATAAAATTATCAACAGTTTTTAAGATGGCAACAGCAGAACATTAAAACAAACAGATCCTTCTGAACCTGGAACCATTTGAGACTACATATGTGGCATATGCAAAAAGCCAGCCTTTACCAGATGGATACATAGATGTTAGATAGATAGATAGACAGACAGACAGATAGATAGATAGATAGATAGATAGATAGATAGATAATAGATAGATACACAAATATTGAGGTGGATGATAGATTGACTAGTCTGTATTAGGAAAGCACGCTTTGAAAGGTGATATGGCTTGGATTTGTGTCCCTGCCCAAATCTCATGTTGAATTGTAATCCCCAATTCCCCAGTATTGGAGGTGGGGGCTGGTGGGAGGTGATTGGATCATTGGAGCAGAATTCCCCCTTGTTGTTCTCCTAATAGTGAGTTCTCACGAGATCTGGTTGCTTAAAAGTGTGTAGCACTTCCCACTTTCCTCTCTTTCTCCTTCTCCGTCCTCTTCATCTCCTGCTATCTTTGTAAGTTTCCGGAGGCCTCCCCAGCCATGCTTCCTGTATAGGCTGTGGAATGTTGAGTCAATTAAACCTCTTTATAAATTACCCAGTCTCCGGTAGTTCCTTATAGCAGTGCAAGAATGGACTACTACAAAATGTAAAAGAGACTTCAGAGGAGAAATATGATGAGAAGTAATCGTAATCTGAATATATCTTGATGAGACGAAAGAGTTTGGATGTGGGCTTTGTGAGGAAAAGATAAATCAAAAGTGACTCAAGGTTTTGGGCCTGAGAAACTAGAAAAGTAGAGTTATTATGTAATGAAATGGCAGTGACTACAGGAGGAGGTGGTTTGAGAGATGAGAGAGATCAGAAGTTCAATTTTGGATGAACTAAGTTTAAGTGCCCATTATACATCCAAGTGTAAATGTCAATTAGGCAGTTGGATACGTGAGTCTGGAGAGCAGAGAAGACATCTGAGCTGGAGATTTAATTTAAGAGTAGTCAGCACACTGGTGACACGATATTTAAAGCCACGAGAAGTGAGAAAAGCTGATGCAAGAAGTAAGTGTAGATGGAGAAGAGAAAGGTGTGAGGACTGATCCTTGGATCACTTCACTATTTAGAGATTGAAGAAATGATGTGTGACCTACAATGGAAACTTCAAAATTAACTTTGGCAAATGACTTAATATCTCCAAACGTTTTTTAGTTAACTGTGAAGTAAGGATATTGACACCTACTTCTTAGGATTGCTGGAGAATAAAAGACAAAAATAATATTATCTAAACTATCCAGAATACACAACAAGATTGCCTTGTCACTCTAAGTGTAGTGCTTCTTTTCTCTGGTTCATTTCCTGTCCTTTCTCCAAAGGTCTCAAAACAAACAAACAAATAGACAAGCTTATTTATTTACTTATTTTTATCACTTCTATTTGCTTTCTTAATGCCCTTCACTACTGGTCAATTGCCCAGGACAGGAAACATGACTTATTTATCTTGGTGAGTACATTAAACACATTGGTTCACAATGAGGTTTTTTAATACTCTCCAAAGCAACATCACTTCACAGTTCTTAAGAAGTCAGGACAATCAGGAATCTGACCTGTAAGAAACATTGTTTTACATTTCTTGTATGTTTCCTTTAACTTGGTGAACTAAAAATAATTTGAGAATGAATTTTTCATATTTTTCTTCTTCAGAGCTAAGAAAAATAACTGAAAATTTAAATATGATAGCACCTATGGGGAATAAGTAACTCTTCTAACCTACTCTAAGATCTAAGTTGAAAACTAAATATTCTTTGGCACTCTATAGGACTTACAAAATGTCAAGATAGCCTCCACTCTGATTATTCATAAATTTGAAGTGCCTCCATTTAACATTCAAGCTTGCAAAGTACCTCTCTTTGGTTTTAGTGAAAAAATAGAGCCTTTTACATTAATGATAACTTATATACAACTGTGTTAAAGGGCTTTAACTGAACCCAGGGAGAAAAAAATGTTACATCTAACCCTATTCAGAGGTGGCAAGCCTCTGATTTGGGTTATATATAGCCAAGTCAAATAATCACATATATTTTAGCTAAATCATTTTCCTTTCTTGCACAGCTTTTCTCAATGGCTAGCCGTTGAAAAGATGCTAAACTTCCTAGTATCTAAGAGTCAAAGATTGACCCTAATGTTTCTTTCAGTGTTTGACTTAAAGAGGTATGCTCTCAAAGACTATGAAACTGGGAAATACTGGCCATCCTAGGGATGATGTCAGAACACAAACTGGAAAAGAAGAAACCAGAGGGAATGAAATGCAAGAAACCAGCTAGACTAATGATGAAACACTCCAGAAAACAACCAGGCCTTGGCTCTTAGATGGCATTTTGGGACATGCCCTGGACCAGAGGGGAGCTCACTGCCCTGAAGGGTGAGTCCCAGGTCAGGCAACATTCACCGCAGAATTAAATTAATACCACAGAATTTAATTATATACATGTGGTATTAAAGGGATACCACAGAAATACAAAAGTTCTTTAAATGCTACTGTGAACAAAATCTGTGAGATGCCTGAGCTGGCTTTGCAATTCCACTGTTCTAAAATATGTAGCCCAGAGGCCTGAAGTTCATCCAGTCAAGTCTACCACTATTGGCATTTGAGCACTCCTCCCACGGGCCATAGGTTGGACCCACCCACCCTGCTGTTACTACTACAGCTGCACTCACCTACATGTACTACCTGCAGGCCTAGAGATGACTGGTTAATTAATAACCAGTGAACAGGAGACAAAAAGGCAACTCAGAGATTAACAACAATAGAAGTCCCTACATTCTCTAGACTAAAGAGACAAATTAAGAAGGTGGTTTTATCAGGGTTAAAGAACCAGGATTATCTAGTGGAATCTAGGGCCATGTTCACAGTGACTTGTCAGCATATCCTTTTTATATAGGACAGTGGTTATCAAATTTTATGTACATAAATGTTACATGAGCAATTGCTTAAAATGCAGGTTCCCAGAACTCACCACCAGAGATTCTGTTTCAGTAGAATCTGATGTAGTGGTATTAAGCCCAGGAACATGTAAAACAAATAACCTTGGTGATTTTAATATATGTCGTCCCTGGGTCACATTTGTAAGTGCATCATTAAGGAGAGATTTTCATGGTAGGCCAAATTATAACAAAACTGCTATTTGAAAAGAAATCAATGTTGGGTGAGAAGTGATGGAATTAGAAAATGTTCTGAATGCATTAATTTTATGCTTCCATTAATGCCTGGCTCTTCCATTGCTTTTCTTAGATTCTATGCTGATCACATTCTATCCCTCTCAAGAAAAACATTTGAACTTAAAGGTATATACTAATTAGGATTCCTTAGATTGCAAGTAATAGAGACAGATTCAGGTTGCCTCAGGATTTTGTACCAAGTTACTGAGGAGTAAAAAGAGAAAAGAAAACTATTTTAAATGACAGCACAGCTGCTCCTGTAAAACTGACATTGTAAATCATTATTTAGGACATTATATTTAACGTCAATTCTGGTTACCCAATAGAAGGTCTCATGACCTAGTCTTTTTTATACTCTCAGATACATGAGGTTTGCACCTCTACTTCCTTAGTCACTCTTATGACTCAGTTTTCTTATTACCTCCTTCTTTTTGTATGCCTTTTTTCTCTCCAACTACACATCCTCCTCAAATGATTCATTCATTGCTAACTCTGAACTTAAAGCTATTTATCTCTTTGCATTCAAAGATTGCCAAAAATGTTGCAATCAAGTAAATGAGATACTGAGATAGTATCCTATATAGAGCCTATATTGAACAGAGGTCTCAGATTTGTTTAGGTTCTTCAGCAAGAATCATATTCCAGTCCTGCTTTAAGACTGCATGCCTCAATATTTCTTCACATGTTATTAATGGACCGTCACTCAAGTAATTTCAGCACATGATTAAGTTTACCAATTTCATTTTGATGTTTTTTCTAAAGTCCATCTCAAAATTATGAATACTTCACTGTTAAACACATGTGCTTACCAAATATTCACTACAGAAAATGAATTATATGCTATTCAAATATTTCTACTAAAGATGTTTTCATATGATCTGTTTGCCTAATGTATCATTGCAGATCATTTATTATTCCAAGAATCTTTCTTATAAGAAGCTTACAACTGCTTCACCAAAACGTTAATTAATACATACTAATGATGTCCGAAAGATATGTAGAATATATATAATCATATATTCTTTCTCCAATAGAATAGCTACACAAATATTTAAAAGCATCTATTATGGCTCTCTTAAGTCTTTTTTTTTTTTTTTTTTTTTTGAGACAGAGTCTTGCTCCATCACCCAGATTGGAATGCAGTGACATGATCATGGTTCATTGCAGCCTTGACCTTCTGGGCTCAAGCAATCCTCTCACCTCAGCCTCCCAATTATCCAGGACTACAGGAACACTCCACCACACCCAGCTAACTTTTAAATTTTTGTGTAGAGTTGGGGGTCTCACTATGTTGTCCAGGCTAGTCTCAAAATCAAGCAATCTCCCCAACTCAGCCTCCCAAAGCATTGGGATTACAGGCATGAGCCACTGCACCCAGCTCTCTTAAGTCTTTTTATCTCCAGACTAAATTCACCAAGTTCCTTTAATCTTTCCTCATGGGTCAGAGTTTTCAGACACTTCATTGTTCTGAACATACACTTATTTGCCAATAACTTTGTTACCTTGTGGTGTATAGTATTAGAGAAAATATTTCAAGTGTGAATGCCTAGTAGATGAGTTGATTAACATTCTTTATACGGACAAGATGCTTGATTAATACAACTTAATACCATGTCATGATTATATTTTTAGTGGCATGATCAGGGTGTTGACACATGCTGAACTTATCATGGTCAACAATACACAAGACTTTACTCTGACAGTACTAAGGTAATGCCATACTGTTTCTTCCTAGTCATTACCTACACAATCATTGTTTTATCTTTACTAATAAAGGCATAAATTGGCAATTGTTTCTTTTAAATTTGATATTAATTTTATTCTATTACTGATTTTTGTAAGAATGATTTGAAATATTAAATCATTTAATTTTAGAACCAAAAAATACATTTTCATCTGCAGAGTCAAAATAACCAGAGTTGACAAGATAATCTCTGTAGTCCAATGTTATTTGACCTGCCATATACATCAATTCTGTATTTCTCTAATCCTATACATGGGTTATCTAAATATCATAACTGTAACTAGCAAAACCAATTTGGTTTCCAGTTAGCATTCACACCAACATGCATGAGTCTGGAGGAGGACATAACGTTAAGTAAAAAAGTCAGACACAGAAAGATAAATGCTGCATGTTCTCATTCATATGTGGGAGCTAAATATAAAAATTTAGCTCATAGAAGTAAAGAATATTATGGTGGTTATTAGAGGCTGGAAAGGGTAGGGGGAGAGGAAGGTAGGGAGAGTATGATTAACAGATACAAAACCATAACTAGATGGGAGGAGTATGTTCTAGTGTACTATAGCACCTAGGGTGAATAGGTGTAACAATAATTTATTGTTTATTTTCATAAGTTAAAATAGAGGATTTGAATATTCATAACACTAAGAAATAATAAATGTTTATGGTGACAGATATGCCAGTTACCCTAAATTAAGCATTACACATTGTATGCATGAATCAAAATATCGCTCTGTATCATATAAATATGTATAGTTATTATATGTCAGCTACAAACAAATGAAAAATGTATAAAAAGAGAAAAAAACATTAAATGAGTATAATATACAGCAAAAGTGGAACAGAATGCGTATGACTTTTGGAGCTGTAGAATTTATCTTCTACCATATATGTCGATCACAACAGATGAATGAATAAATATACAATGGAATAGTAGCAGCCTTAAAAAGTAAAAACATTCTGAGACATGCTAAAACACAGATTAATCTTGAAGACATTATGCTAATAAGTGAAATAAGCCAGTCACAAAAGACAAATAATCTACAATTCTACTCATATGAGGTAGTTAAAGTCATCAAATTCATGGAGACAGAAAGATGATGATTGCCAGGGGATAGAGGTAATTGGTAATGCGGAGTTGTTTAATGAGTACAGTGCTTCAGTTTTGCTAGGTGAAAAATAGTCTGTGGATGGATAATGATGGTGAGTGTTGCACAACAGTGTCAATGCACTTAATGCTACTGAACTGTACAATAAAAATGGTAAAAATGATAAATTTCATGTTATGTACATTTTACCAGAGTTTTCAAAAATACTCTTCTAGACATTGGCCTGGACAAATAATTTTTATTAATACCTCAAAAACAAATGCAACAAAATCAAAAGTAAACAAATGGGATTTAATTAAACTAAAGAGCTTCTGCATAGCAAAAGAAGCTCTAAATAGAACAAACAGACAACCACAGAATGGGAGTAAATATTTGCAAACTATACATTCAGTGAAGGACTAATATTCGAATCTATAAAGAACTTAAATGAATCAACAAGAAAAAAGCAATGAACTCTGTTAAAAAGTGTGTAAAGGATATAAACAGACACTTCTCAAAAGGCATACATACGGCCAAGAAACATTTTAAAATGCTCAACATCGGTAACTATCAAAGAACTGCAAATCAAAACCACAATGAGCTACTATCTCACACCAGTCAGAATGGCAATTATTACAAAGTCAAAAAATAACAGATGTTGGCAAGGCTGTGGAGAAAAGGGAATTCTTATACACTTCTGGTGAGAAAGTAAATTAGTTCAGCCAATGAGGAAAACAGTGTGAAGATTTCTCAAAGAATTAAAAATAAAACAAACATTAGACCCAGCAATTTCACTACTGGGTATATACCCAAAGAAAACTAAATTATTCTACCAAAAAGATACATTCACTTGTATGTTCATCGCAACATTATTCACAGTAGTAATGACATGGAATCAACCTAGGTGCCCATCAGTGGGTGTGCTGGATAAAGAAAAATTGGTACATATACATAATGGGTTACCATGCAGCTATGAAAAAAGAACAAAATCATGTCCTTTCCAGCAACATGGATATAGCTGATGGCTGTTATCCTACGCAAACTAATGCAGAAAGAGAAAACCAAATATTACATGTTCTCATTTGTAAGTGGGAGCTAAATTTTGGGTTCACATGAACATAAATATGGGAGCATTAGACATGGGGACTCCAAATAGAGGGAGGGAGGGATGTATTTTTTTTTGTTTTATCCCTTTCAATTTCATTAGAGTTTTATAGCTTTTCTTATAGAGATCTTTCACTTCCTTGGTTCACTTATTTCCAGGTATTTTAATTTATTTTTTTAGCTATTATAAATAGAACTGGCTTCTTGATATGGTCTCAGCTGGATCATTATTGGTGTATAGAAATGCTAGCCTTGTAGAATGAGCTAGAGAGAATTTTCTCTTTTTCAATGTTTTAGAATAGTTTGAGAATAATTTGAAAGTTTGGTAGAATTTGTCAGTAAAGCCATCCAGTCCTGAAGCCTTCTATGTTGGAAGACTGTTGCCATCACTGGGACTCAAATACACCCTATGCTCATGGATCAGATGGATTAAAATTGTTAAAATGATTGTACTGCCTATAGAAATCTACATATTTAAATGCAATTCCTATTAAAATACCAATTCCATTTTAAATGGAAATAGAAAAAGAAATTCTAAAATTTGTAAGTAACCAAAAAAGAGCCCAAATAGTCAAAGTGATCCTGAGGGGAAAAAAGTTGGAGGTATCATGCTAACCAACTTCAAAATATATTACAAGACTATAGTAACCAAAACAGCATAGTCTTGGTATAAAAACAGAGACACATACCTATAGATCAATGGAATAGAGTCTAGAAATAAATACACTTATTTAGAGCCAACTGATTTTTTACAAAGATACCAGGAACAGACATTGGGGAAAGGACACCCTCTTCAATAAACGATGCTGGCAAAATTGGATATCCTTGGGCAGAAACATAAAACTGGACCCCTATTTTTCACCATATACAAAAATCAACTCAAAATAGATTAAAGATTTAAATGTAAGACCAGAAACTATACAATGACAAGAAGAAAACATATAGATAAAAAAACTTCAGGACATTGATTTAGGCAAAGATTTTGTGGCTAAGGCCTTAAAAGCATAGAACATCACACACCGGGGCCTATCATGGGGAGGGGAGAGGGGGGAGGGATTGCATTGGGAGTTATACCTGATGTAAATGACGAGTTGATGGGTGCTGACGAGTTGATGGGTGCAGCACACCAACATGGCACAAGTATACATATGTAACAAACCTGCACGTTATGCACATGTACCCTAGAACTTAAAGTATAATAATAATAAAAATATATATATATGTTAATTAAAAAAAAAAGCATAGACAACAAAAGCAAAATAGACAAATGAGACTTTATTAAACTAAAAAGTTTCTGCACAACATAGGAAAGAACAGAGTGAAGAGACAACCTGTTGAATGGAAGAAAGTATTTCCTAACTTTTTATCAAGTAAGAGACTAATATTCAGAATATATAAGAAACTCAATAGTTTCTAAAACAAATAATTCAATTTAAAAATGGGCAAAGAACATGAATAGACAGTTCTTTTTTTTTTTTTTTTTTTTTTTTTTTTTTTTTTTTTTTTGAGACGGAGTCTCCCTGTGTCTCCCAGGCTGGAGTGCAGTGGCGTGATCTCGGCTCACTGCAAGCTCTGCCTCCCGGGTTCACGCCATTCTCCCGCCTCAGCCTCCCAAGTAGCTGAGACTACAGGCGCCCGCCACCACGCCCGGCTAGTTTTTTGTATTTTTAGTAGAGACGGGGTTTCACCATGTTAGCCAGGATAGTCTTGATCTCCTGACCTCGTGATCCACCCGCCTCGGCCTCCCAAAGTGCTGGGATTACAGGCTTGAGCCACCGCGCCCGGCCATGAATAGACATTTCTTAAAAGAAGGTTGTGTTGGCCGAGTGTAGTGGCCCACACCCATAATCCTGGCACTTTGGGAGACTGATGTGGGTAGATCACTTGAGGCTAGGACTTGGAGACGAGCCTGGCCAACATGGCAAAACCCCATCTCTACTAAAAATACAAAAATTAGCCAGGCATGGTGGTACATGCCTGTAATTCGAGCTATTCAGAAGGCTGGTGCATGAGAATTGCTTCAACCTGGGAGACAGAGGTTGCAGTGAGCTGTGATCACACCACTGCACTCCAGACTGGGTGACAGAGCAAGACTCTCTCTCAAAAAAGAAGGAGAAGGAAAAGGAGAAGGAAAAGGAGAAGGAGATTGTGTTAGGCCATTATTACATTGCTATAAAGAAATACCTAAGATTGGGTAATTTATAAAGAGAAAAGGTTTAATTGGTTCACGATTCTGCAGGCTGTACAAACACGAGAGTGTCATCTGCTCAGCTTCTGGGGAGTCCTCAGGGAGCTTTTAATCATAGTGGAAGGTAAAACACAAGGAAGTGTCTCATATGGCAAGAGCAGGAACAAAAGAGAGAGTGAGCCACACACTAACGTGAACTCGCTCATCACCCAGAGGATAATATTAAGCCTTTCACGGGGAATGCACTTCAACGATCCAAACATCTCCCAGAATGTCCTACCTCCAACACTGGAGGTTGTATTTTAGCATGAGATTTGGTAGGGACACAGATCCAAATGATATCAAAGATATAAAAAAATGGCCAAGAAGTATATGAAAAAATGCCCAACATCATTAATCATCAGTGAAATGCAAACCAAAACCACAATGAGATATCATCTTCTCCCAGTTAGAATGGTTATGTCCAACATCATTAATCATCAGTGAAATGCAAACCAAAACCACAATGAGATATCATCTTATCCCAGTTAGAATGGTTATCATTAAAATGCAAAACAAACAAACAAAAACAGATGCTAATGAGTGTACAGAGCAAAGGGGACTCATACACTGTTGGTGGGAATGTAAAATACTGCAGCCACTATGGAAAACAGTATGGAGAGTTCTCAAAAAACTAAAAATAGAACTACCATACAACTCAGCAACCCCACTATTATTTATCCAAAAAAAAAAAAATTATACAAAGGGATACCTGCACTCACATATTTATTGAAGCACTATTCACAATAGCAAAGATATGAAATCAAACTAAGTGTTCATCAGTGGACAAATGGATAAATAAAATGTGGTATCCATACACATTGGAATACTATTTAGCATAGAAAATGAAATTATGTCAGTTTTAGCAACATGGATGTGACTGGAAGGTCACTACGTTAAATGAAAAAAGTTGGGCACATAAAGACAAATATGTCGTGTTGTCAGTATATGTGAGAGCTGGAAAAGTTAATATCATAGAGGTAAAGAATAGAGTGATAGATACCAGAGGCTGAGAAGGATTTGTAGGTGACAGAGGCAATGAAGAGAGGCTAGTTAATGGGTACAAATCTACAGGTAGATAGAAGATATGTTTCAATATTTACAGTAAGTAGGATGACTATAGTTAGATACTATGTACTGTATATTTCAAAGTAGCTAGAATAATGGACTTGAAATGTTCCCAACATATAGAGATGATACATGCTTAAAGTAATGGATACTCCAAATTCCTTGACTTGATCATTACACATCCTGTTCACATAAGAAATAATCACAGGTACTCCATAAATATGTTAAATATGTATATCAATAAAAAACATATTTCTACATAAGGAACTAAAATAATTTATCATATCAGCAGAAAAAAGCACATGACAAAATTTAAAAATGTAACAGCACATGAAAAAATTAAAAAATTTTTTAAATAGTTATTAGCAAAATAGTAATAGAAGAAACTTCCCAACCCAATACAGAGCATCTGTATAAAAGTCACAAGTAACACCATACATACTGGTGAAACACTGAAGGCATTCCTCTTAAGAGCAGAGACAAATCGAGAATGTCCATCTCATTTCTACTCAATATTGTATTGAAGTGTATAGCGAGTATACTAAGTCAAGATAAAGTAATAAAATGCATTTAAATTGGAAAGGAATAAATAAAACTATCTTTGTTTATAGACAAAATGATTGTAAACATCTAAGATTAGTAAAATAATGAATAAAATCTACAAAGAAGCTACTAGAACTAAGAAGTGATATTGTTAAGGTTGAAGGATGAAAAATTCATTTAAAAAATCAATTGTATGTACTAGCAACAAACAATTGGAAAATAAATTAAAACGGAAATGGAAATTATATATACAATAACATCAAAGAATGAAATTATAGTATTTGCCGATATAATATTTTAGTTTATTATGACAAATTATATTTACTAATTTTTAAAAACTTGAAATACAAAGTTTCTGACAAGGGTTAATTGAGCAAGATACATGAAATAATGCACTTAAAGGTACAAAATATTTCTGGGAGGAATTATAGGAATTGTAAATTATTTGATTTTTGTGGATACATAGTAGGCATATCTATTTGTGGGGTACATGAGATATTTTGATACAGGCATGCAATGTGTAATAATCACATCATGGGAAATGAGGTATTCATCCCCATATGCCTTTATCCTTTCTGTTACAAACAATTCAATTACACTTTTTCAGTTATTTTAAAATGCACAATTAAATTATTATCGATTATAGTCACCCTGTTGTGCTATCAAATACTGGGTCTTAGTCATGCTATCTGAAACTCCTTTTTTGTACCCATTAATCATCCCCAGCTCCTACCCACCTCCCCACTACCCTTCCAAGCCTCTCATGACCCTCATTCTACTCTCTGTCTCCATGAATTCAATTGTTTTGACTTTTACATCCCACAAATGAGAATGTGTGATGTTTGTTCTTCTGTGCCTGGCTTGATTTATTTAACATAATGACCTCCAGTTGAATTCATATTTATGCAAATGGCAAAATCTCATTTTTCATGAATGAATAGTACTCCGTTTTCTATATGTACTACATTTTCTTTATGCAGCCATCTGCTGATGGGCTTGGGTTGCTTCCAAATCTTGGCTATTGTGAACAGTGCAGTAGCAAACATGGGAGTGCAGATATCTCTTCGATATACTCATTTTCTTTCTTTCAGGTATCTCCCCAGCAGTGGGATTGCTGGATCTTATGATATCCCTATTTTCAGTTTTCTGAGGACTCTCCAAACTGTTCTCCATAAGGTTGTGCTAATTTGCATTACCACCAACAGTGTACTAGGGTTCTCTTTTCTTCACACCCTCATCAGTATTTGTTATTGCTTGTCTTTAGATATAAGTCATTTTAACTGGGGTGAGATATCTCATTGTTGTTTTAATTTGCATTTTTCTGATAATCAGTTATGCTGGATGCCTTTTCATAAGGCTGTTTGCCATTAATATGTCTTCTTTTGAGAAATGTCTACTCAAATCTTTGGACAGTTTTAAAAATCAGATTATTAGATGTTTGGCTATAGAGTTGTTTAAGCTCTTTATATATTCTGGTTATTAATTCCTTGTCAGATGGATAGTTTGCAAATATTTTCTCACATTCCGTGTGATATGGTTTGGATCCCTGCCCAAATCTCTTGTCCAGTTGAAATCCCCAGTGTTCAAGGTAGGGACTGGTGGCATGTGATTAGATCATAGGAGCAGTTCTCATGAATGGTTTAGCACCACCACCTTGGTGCTACATTCTCATAATATTGTAGTGAGTGAGTTCTCATGAGACTGGTTGTTTAAAAATATGCAGCACCTCTCCCCACACACACCTTCCTCCTGCTCTGGCCATGTGAGGTGCCTTCTCCCTCTTTGCCTTCTGCCATAAATGTAGGTTTCTTTCCTGAGGCCTCTCCAGAAGCCAAGCAGATGATGCTATGCTTCCTGTAGAACTATGAGCCAATTAAATCACTTTTCTTTATAAATTTTTTATAAATTACTTTTTTTTACATTTGTTTATAAATTTCTTATAAATTACTCAGTAATTACTCATGAAAGAAGTGGGGCATTGCTATAAAGATACCTGAAAATGTGGAAGCGACTTTGGAACTGGGCAATTGGCAGAGATTAGAAGAGGTTGGAGGGTTCATAAGAAGACAGGAAGATGAGGAAAAGTTTGGAACTTCCTAGAGACTGGTTAAGATGTTGTGACCAAAATGCTGATAGTGACATGGGAAGTTAAGGCCAGGCTGATGAGGTGTCAAATGGAAATGAGAAACTTATTGGGAACTGGAGCAAAGGTCACTTTTATTATGTCTTAATGAAGAACTTGGCTCCATTGTTCTCCTGCCTTAGGGATCTGTGGACCTTTGAACTTGAAAATGATATTTAAAGTATCTAGGGGAAGAAATTTCTAAGCTGTAAAGCATACAAGATGTGGCCTGGCTTCTTCTAACAATATATGCTTATATGCATGAGCAAAGAAATGGCCTATAGATGGAACTTCTATTTAAAGGAGAAACATAATGTAAAGGTTTGGAAAAATTGCAACCTGGCCGTGTAGTAGAAAAGAAAAGCACATTTTCAGGAGAATTCAAGCAGGCTGCTGAGCAACCACTTGCTATTTAAATTTGCGTAACTAAGAGCATGGCAAATACTGATAGTCAAGACAATGGAGGAAAGGCCTTGAATGCATCTCAGAGGACTTCATGACAGCCCCTTCTATCATAGACCTGGATGTTTTGCAGGAAAGACTGGTTTCATGAACTAGGCTTAGGGTCCCACTGCCCTGAATAGCCTCAGGACATTGCTTCCCACATTCCGGCTACTCCAGCTCCAGCCTCAGCTCAAAGGGTCCTAGATACAGCTTTAGCCACTACTCCAGGGGGTGTAAGTCATAACCCTTGGCAGCTTTCAGGTGGTGTTAACCCTGTGGGTGCACAGAGTATAAGAGTTGAGACTTGGAAGTCTCCACCTAGATTTCAGAGGATGTATAAAAGACTGGATGTCCAGGCAGATGTCTACTGCAGGGGCAAAGCCCTCATTGAGAACCTCTACTAGGGAAATGTGGAGGGGAAATGTGAAGTTGAAGCCCCCACACAGAGTCCCCACTGGGGCATTCCCTAATGGAGCTGTGAGAAGAAGGCTACCATCCTCCAGATTTCAGAGTGGTACAGCCAGCAGCAGCTGACACCTCTCAGATTGGAAAAGCCACATGAGTTCAATGCCAACTCGCTGAATGTGGAAAAGGCCTTTGCAGGGGGCTGAATTCTGCAAAGCCACAAGAGTGGAGATGCCAAAGGCCTTGAGAGCCCACTCTTTGTATCAGTGTGCCCTGGATATAGAATATGGAGTCAAAGGTAATTGTTTTGAAGCTTTAAGATGTAATGACTGCCCTACTGGATTTGATTTGCATGGGGCCTGTAGCCACTGTCTTTGGACTGATTTCTCCCTTTTGGCATGGGAGTATTTACCTAATGCTTGTACTGTCATTGTATCTTAGAAGTAAATAACTTGATTTTGATTTTTTAGGCTCATAGATGGAAGGAACTAGCCTTGTCTCAAATAAGACTTTAGACTTTTGAGTTAATGCTGGAATGAGTTTAGATTTGGGGTGACTGTTAGGAAGGTGTGATTGTATTTTGCAATGTGAGAAGGACATATGATTTGACAGGGGCCAGGGGCAGAATTATATGTTTGTATCTGTGTACTTCCTCAAATGTCTTGTCAAGTTGTAATCCTCAATGTTTGAGATGGGGTCTGGAGGAAGGTGATTGGATCGTAGGGGCAGTTTCTTAATAAAGGTTTAGCATCATCCCCTGGGTGCTGTTCTCATGATAGTAAGTTCCCATGAGATCCCGTCAGTTAAAAGTGTGTGGCACCCGCGTCTCTCTTCTCCTACTCTGGCCATGTGTGGTGCCTGCTCCCCTGTCACCTTCTGCCATGATTATAAGTTTTCTGAAGCCTCTCCAGAAGCCAAGAAAATGTCTCTATGGTTTCTGTACAGCCTGCAGAACTGTGAACCAATTAAGTCTCTTTTCTTTATAAATTACCCAGGCTCAGGTATTTCTTTGTAGCAATGTGAGAATGAATTAATATACTGTGGGTTGTCTCTTCACTTCATTGATTGCTTCCTTTGCTGTTGAGAAGATTTTTAACTGGATGTGATACCATTTGTCCATTTTTGCTTTGGTTGTTTTTACTTGTGGGAAATCACTCAAGAAATTTTTGCCCAGTTCAATGTCCTGGATGGTTTCTCCAATATTTTCTTGTACAAGTTTTATAGTTTGGGGTCTTAGATTTAAGTCTTTAATCCATTTTCAATTGATTTTTCTATATGGAAAGAGATAAGGGTCTAGTTTAATTCTTCTGTATATGGATATCTAGTTTTCTCAGCACCATTTATTAAAAAGACTTTCTTTTCTGCAGTGTATGTTTTTGGCACCTTTGTTGAAAAAGAGCTTGCTGTAGGTGTGTGGATTTGTTTCTGGGTTCTCTATTCTGTTCCATTGGTCCATGTCTGTTTTATGCCATTTACAAGCTATTTTGTTTTCTATAGCTCTGTAGTATAATTTGAAGTCAGGTAATGTGACTCCTCCAGTTGTGTTCTTATTGCATAGGGTAAGTTCAGCTATTCTGGGTATTTTATAGTTCAATATAAATTTTAAGTTTTTTTTTTTTTTTCTATTTCTGTGAAGAATGTCATTGGTAGAGATTGCATTGAACCTGAAGATTGCTTTGGGTAGTATGAACATTTTAACAACATTGATTATTCCAATCCATGAACAGGAAATATTATTTTCATTTTTTGGTCTCATTCTTAAACTTCTTTCATCACCGTTTTATAGTTTTTATTGTAGAGATCTTTCCCTTATTTTATTAATTCCTAGATATTTAATTTGATTGTAGCTATTGTAAATGGGATTATGTTTTTATTTATTTTTCAGATCATTCACTGTTGGGCATATAGAAATGCTACTTAATTTTATATGTTGATTTTGTATTTTGCAACTTTATTGAATTTATCAGTTCTAATTGTGTGTGTGTCTTTATGTGTGTCTGTGTGCGTGTGTGTGTGTGTGTATTTAGGTTTTTCCAAATATAGAATCGTATCATCTGCGAACAAAGATAGTTTGACTTTTTCCTTTCCAATTTAGATGCCTTTTGTATTTTTCTCTTGTGTAATTGCTCTAGCTAGGACTTCTGATACTACATTGAATAGCAGTGGTGAAAGTGGGCATACTTGTCATGTTCCAGATCTTAGACAATTGACTTTCATTTTTTCCCCGCTCAGTGTAGTACAAGCAATGGGTCTGTCATATATGAGTTTTATTATGTTGAGGTATGTTCCTTCTATACACAGATTTTTGAGGGCTTTTATCCTGAAGGCATGTTGAATTCTGACAAATGCTTTTTTAGCATCAGTTGAAATAATGACATGGTTTTTGTCCTTCATTCTGTTGATATGATGTATCACATTGATTGGTTTATGTATGTTGAACCATCCTTGCATCCATGGTATAAATTCAACTTGATCATGATGAATGATCTTTTTAATGTATTGTTGCACTCAGTTTGCTAATATTTTGTTGAGGATTTTTGCATCAATACTTATCAGGGATATTGGCCTGTAGTTTTCAATTTTTGATGTGTCTTTGTCTAGTTTGGTATCAGGGTAATACCAACCTCATATAATGAATTTGGAAGTATTTCTTCCTCCTCTATTTTTTAAAATAGTTTGGTAGAATTAGAATTAGTTCTTCTTTAAATGTTTTATAGAATTCAGAAGTAAAGCCATCCTGTGCTTCTCTTTACTGGTTTTACTGGTTTTTACTGAGAGACTGTTTATTATGATTTCAATTTCATTCACTGTTACTGGTCTGTCAGATTTTGGATTTCTTCATGCTTCAATCTTGGTAGTTGTATAGTAGACAGGAAACTTGGTAGGTAGGAACTTGTTCATTTCTTCTAGATTTTCCAATATATGGCATATAATTGCTCATAGTAGCCACTATTGATTCTTTGAATTTCTGCAGTATCAGTTGTAATGTCATTTTTTCATCTCTCATTTTGTTTATTTGGATCTTTTCTCTTTTTTTCTTTGTCTGACTAAAGGTTTGTCCATTTTGTTTAACTTTTCAAAAAACCAACTGTTTGTTTTATTGACTTTTTGTACTGTTTTATTTATTTTAATTTCATTTATTTCCACTCTGATCTTTATAATTTCTTTTTTTCTACTAGTTTTGGGTTTGTTTTGCTTTTGCTTTTCTAATTCTTTAAGAGACAACATCATGTTGTTTGAGGTTTTTCTTCTTTATTGATATAGGCACTTAGATCTATATACTTACTACTTAATACTGCTATTGCTATATCCTGTAGGTTTTGGTGTGTTGTGTGAAATTAAATCATTTGTTTCAAAAATTTTTTCAATTTTTAAAAAATTTCTTCATTGACCCACTGGCCATTCAGGAGCATATTGTTTAATTTCCATATATTTGTATAGTTTCCCAAATCCCTCTTGTTATTGATTTCTAGTTTTATTTCATTGTGGTCAGAGGAGATGCTTGATATTATTCTAGTTTTTCTGAATACTTTAAGATTTGTTTTCTGACCTAACATATAGTCTATACTTGAGAGTGATCCATGTGCTGAGAAAAAGAATATGTATTCTACCGCCACTGGAGAAAATATTCTGTAATTATCCATTAGGTCCATTTGGCCTAAAGTACAGACTATATCTGATGTTTCTTTGTGTATTTTCTGTCTGTGAGTTTTACCCATTGATGAAAGTGGGTTGTTGAAGTCTCCAGCTATTATTGTATTAGGGGTCTATCTTTCTTTTTTAGCTCTAATAATATCTGCTTTATATATATCTCCAAGTGTTGGGAGATATATTTAAAATTATTTAAATTTTTATAATCTTTTACTAAATTTACCCATTTATGAATATAATGATCTGCTTTGTAAATTCTTCATAGTTTTTGTCTTGAAATCTATTTTGTCTGATATAATAATAGTTAGTTCTGTACTATTTTGATTTCTATTGGCATGGATCTCATTTTCCATTCCTTTATTTTTAGTCTATATGTGTCTTTATAGATTAAGTTCATTTCTTATAGGCAACAGATCATTGGGTCTTTTTTTAAAATTCATTCAGCCTTGTAGGTCTTTTGATTAAATAATTTAGTTCATTTACATTTAACATTATTATTGATTAGTAAGGAGTTACTCTTGTCATTTTGTTATTTGTTTTCTGCTTGTTTTATGGTGTTCTTTCTTCCTTCTTTTTCTTTTGCATAAGCAAAAAGAAAACCTAATAAAAACGCCTATATCTTAACTTCATCTCCCTGTTTTTTAAGTTTTTGTCCTTTCTATTTGTATCTTATTGTACTACCCATGTATGCAAAAGCTGTAGTTGCTATTTTCGATTGGTTCATCATTTAGTCTTTCTACTTAAGATAACAGTAGAGTAGTTTATACACCACAGTTACAGTGTTATAATATTCTGTGTCTTTTTTGTGTGTAGTTACTAGTTTCTATTACAATCTGTTTGGTAAATTTATCTGATAGAATTCTGAATTTCTTTCCTGTGTTATCTTGAATTTCTATGAGTTTCCTTGAAACAGCTATTTTGAATTCTCTGACAGGTTATATAGGTTTCTCCAGAATTTTGTACCTTCAGATAATTTCTTATTGCTAACTAAGATCCTTTTCTTTCTGATTGAAGTACTTCCTTTAACATTTCTTGTAGGAAAGGTCTGGCGTTAATGAAAGCCCTCAGCTTTTGTTTGTCAGAGAAAGTATTTATTTACCTTCATGTTTGAAGGATGTATTCACCAGATATACTATTCTAGGGTAATTTTTTTTCTTAATTGCTTCAAGTGTGTCATGCTAATCTCTCCTGGCCCGTAAAATTTCCACTGAAAAGTCTGCTGCCAGATGTATTGGAGATTCATTATGTGTTCTTTTTCCTTTCTCTTGCTGCTTTTAGAATACTCTTTTTTTTTAACTTTGAGAGTTTATTATTATTATTACTATTATTTTTTTTTTCATGCAGGGTCTTACTTTGCCACCCAGGCTGAAGTGCAGCAATGCACTCATAGATCACTGCAGCCTCAACCTCTTGGGGTCAAGAAACCCTCTGGCCTCAGTCCCCCAAGTAGCCGGGACTACAGACATGTACCACCATGCCCAGCTAACTTTTGTATTTTTTGTGGAGATAGGGTTTTTTCATGTTGCCCAGGCTGATATCAAACTTCTGGGCTCAAGTGACTCTCTCAAAGTGTTGAGATTATAGGCATGAGCCACAATGCCTGGCGAAGACAGTCTTCTTTGAGTTAGATGTGCTTATTGTCCTGTAACATTCTTGTAATTGGATATCGGTATCTTCCTCTAGGTTTGGAAAGTTCTCTGTTACTATCCCTTTGAATGAACTTTCTACCTCTATTTCTTTCTCTACCTCCTCTTTCAGGCAAAGAGCCCTTAGATGTGCCCTTTTGGGGCTATTTCCTAGATCTTGTAGGCATCCATTATTGGTCTCCTCTGACTCTGCATTTTCAAACACGCTGTCTTCAAGTTCATTAATTCTCTTTTCTGCTTCATCAATTCTACTATCAAAAGATTCTGATGTATTTTTCAGTATGTCAATTGAATTTTTCAGAATGCAATTTCAGAATGTCAATTTGCAATTTTCTAGAATTTCTACTTGATTCTTTTTAATTATTTCAACCTCTTTGTAACATGTATCTGATTGAATTCCAAATTTCTTCCCTGTAGTATCTTGAATTTCTTTGAGTTTCCTCAAAACAGCTATTTTGAATTGTCTGTCTGAAAGGTCGTATATCTGTTTCTTCAGTATTGGTTCCTGGTGCTTTATTTAGTACATTTGGTGAGGTCATGTTTTCCTGGATGGTCTTGATAATTGTAGATGTTCATCTGTGCCTGGACATTGAAGCCTTAGGTATTTATTGCCAGCGTCTCAGTCTGGGCTTGTTTACACTCATCCTTCTTGGGATGGATGTTGTAATCTAAGCTGTGTCTGCTTTCAGGGACACACCAAACCAAGCAACTTCATGGTTCTTGCAGAATTGTAGAGATACTACCTTGTCTTTAATGGGATCTGGATGAATTTTTTTGGATTATCAGGCAGAGACTCATTCTTTTTCCTAACTTTCTCTCAAACAGAAAAAGTTTCTCTCTGTTCTGGGCCACCTGGAGCCTGGAGTGAAATGACACGAGCAAGTCTATAGCCACCACTACTAGGACTGTGTTGGGTCAGAACTGAAGCTTGCACAGTGCTGGGTCTTGCCTAATACCTGCTTAACCACTCCCTGGCTACTGCCTGTGTTCACTCAAGACCTTGTGGCTCTACTATCAGCAGGTGGCAAAGCTGCTAGGCCTGTGTCTTTTCTTTAATGATGGCAAGTTCTCCCAGGCTCGAGGCAGGTCCAGAAATTCTGTCTGAGAGCCAAGAACTAGAACTAGAGCCAAAACCTTAGACATTTACCTAGTGTTCTTTTGTATTGTGGCTGTGCTGCTACTCAAATCACAAGATGCAGTTCCTCCCACCCTTCCCTCCCCTTTTTAAAGGCAGAGGAGCCTCACTCCATGGCCACTGCCACCACAGGCCCACAGGGAGTACTGCAAGACTACTGCTAATGCCCCCTTAACCCTTTTCCCATTTAGGAAAAAAAAAAAAAAAGTACAGCTTTGTACCAAAGCTCATTTAACTTTACATAAACATGGTCTTTGTGGCTGAAGCAAATCTGACTGATTTTCAATGTAAAAATAAAATATAAACACTGTTCTTGAAGTTATTTCTAAACAGAACTAACATCAGAACCATCTGAATCATCAGAATCATCTATTTTGGAAAAATAAGATTCATCGAATGAATCTTCAGCCAACAACTGTTCAAGAAAGATGTTAACATCACCCTAGGAGTACTACATTTTATAGGATTTGACATTTTCAGCAATCAAGAATTACTCTATTTTATAAATGGAAATACCACTACTAAAGACAGAATGCTATAAATAGAATGATATATTTTGTTTCCAAAGTCAATACACTAAAGTGATGTGAACATAATAAAAGTGTGGTATTTCATGACAAAGTTATCTTTGGGTAAACGCTGCAGCCACAAGTGCCACCAGTGAGTATTCTTGGGGCAAACAGAAAAAAGGTTATGGCCCTTGGGCTCTTAAGTCAGCTTGTGGTGAATGCTGCCTGACCTAGGACTCACCCTTCAGGGCAGTGAGCTCCCCTCTGGTCCAGGGCATGTCCCAAAATGCCATCTAAGAGCCAAGACCTTGAATTGGGGACCCCAAGAGCCCATTTATTGCTCTAACCTCTGTGGCCAAGCTGGTATATAAGGTGCAAGACAAAGTCTTCTGTACTTTTACCTCTGGTTTTCTCAAGCGGAAGGAGTCTTGCCTCATAACCACCACAGCTGGGAATGTGCTTAGTCTCACCTAAAGTCAGCAAGTCTCAGAGTCTTCCCCAAGGCCCACCATCTACTACCTGGGTATCACTCAGGGTATCCAGGGCCCAAGAGCTCTTTAGTTATCAGGTGATGATTTCTGCTAGAATTGGATCATTCCCTTCAAGGCAGCAAGTTATCTTTTGACCCCGGATTTGTCTAGAAATGTCAACCAGGAGCTAGGGCCTCAGAAGGGCACCTTGCGACTCTAACAGGTGCCCTATCCTGCTGTGGCTGAGCTGGTATCCAAAGTGAAAGACAAAACCCTTTCCATTCTTCCTTCTCCTCTCCTTAAGCAGAAAGAAGGGATCTATTTTGGAGCTACAAACTGTGCAGCCTGGGGTTACAGGAGGGATAATTTCAGCACTCTTTTATCTGCCCTAACTTGTGTCTCAGTAGGTCATAGGACCCCCTAGTTCACTGGATCTGGGCCCAGTTCAGCACTTGGACTTATCTAGAAGTTTCAGTTCTTGTTGCATAGGCTGACATTCAAGTTTATTTGGTGACCAATAGCACTTTAGCCTACAGTGGCAAGGCTTGTGGGAATTCAAGTTCCAACCACTAAGACCAGTGATCCCCCTCTGGCTAGGGCAGGCTTAAATGCTCCCTCCACGGGTGGGCAGCAGCTGAATTTGGTCCAGTCTTACTTTTTGCTATAACAGGGTAGCACTAAGTTCAATGACTCAATTTAGTTGACTCTCCCTCCTCTCAGGACACAGAATCACTCTCTGTACCTTGCTGCCACTGCTGGGTGATGAGCAAGGGGTAGCACTGGTGATTCAAGACTGTTTTTCCTGCTTCTTCAGTGCCTCTTTCATATATAAATGTTAAAAGCAGGTACTGTGAGTGCTCACCTGATTTTTGGTTCTTATGAAAGTGTTTTTTTTTGTGTGTGTGTGTGTAGATAGTTGTTAAATTGATGTTCCTGCAGGGGGGATAATTAGTGCAGCCTTCTATTGCACCATCTTGCTCTACTCTTCTCTCTAGAAGTGTTAAATAATGTAGAAATGCATTGTGTTCATGAATCAGAAGATTATATATGGATGTAATTTCTGCCCAAGTTGATCCACGAATTCAATACAGTCCCAATCAAAATTTTCATAGGCTTTTTCTTGGGTAGTTATTGACTGCTGATTCTAAAATGCATAGGAAATGAAAATATCTTAGACAAATGTAAGCAACTTTTTTAAAAAAGAAGAAAGTTTAAGGTCTAATCCTATCTTAATTTTATTTCCAGACTTATTAAAAGCTGCTATAATCAGGATAGTGTGGCATTGGCATGAATATAAACAAATAGTTCATTGGAACAGACTATATTATCCAGAAATAGATTCACACATAGTTTTTCAACTGATATAAACAAGGCAATTCATTGGAGAAATGATATCTTTTTAAAATGGCAGTAGCAATTGCATATCCATATTTTTAAAATCAACTTTAATTCCTCTTTTATACCTTAAACAAAAATAAACACCAAATGGATCGTACACCTAAATGCAAAACTTTGAGCTTTGAAACTTCTAGAAATAAAATGAAGTAGAAAAATTTATGTGCTTTTCGCTTTAGGTAAAGACTTATTGGATGCAACAAGAAAGTGGGATTTTATTTTATTTTATTTATTTTTTTTTTTTGAGGCAGAGTTTCGTTCTTGTCAGCCTCCTGAGTAGCTCGGATTACAGGCACATACCACCATGTCCGGCTAATTTTTTTGTATCTAGTAGAGATGGGGTTTCACCATGTTAGTGAGGCTGGTTGCAAACTCCTGACCTCAAGTGATCCACCCGCCTGGGCCTCCCAAAGTGCTGGGACTACGGGCGTGCACCACATGCCTGACCCCATTTTTAAAAATGTTAAATCAGAGGGGTGGAGCAAGATGGCCGAATAGGAACAGCTCCAGTCTCCAGCTCCCAGCGCCAGCAACACAGAAGACAGGAGATTTCTGTATTATCAACTGAGGTACAGGGTTCATCTCACTGAGGAGTGCTGGACAATTGGTGCTGGTCACCTGTTGCAGCCCGACCAGCGAGAGCTGAAGCAGGGCGAGGCATCGCCTCACCTGGGAAGCACAAGGGGGAAGGGAATCCCTTTTCCTAGCCAGGGGAACTGAGACACACAACACCTGGAAAAGCGGGTAACTCCCAGCCCAATACTATGCTTTAAGCAAATGGGCACACCAGGAGATTATATCCCACACCTGGCCGGGAGGGTCCCACGCCCACAGAGCCTTCCTAATTGCTAGCACAGCAGTCTGCGATCTAACCACAAGGCAGCAGCGAGGCTGGGGGAGGGGCGCCCGCCATTGCTGAGGCTTAAGTAGGTAAACAAAGCCCTGGGAAGATCGAACTGGGTGGAGCTCACAGCAGCTCAAGGAGGCCTGCCAGTCTTTGTAGACTCCACCTCTGGAGAAAGGGCACAGCTAAACAACAACAACAACAACAAAAGCAGCAGAAACCTCTGCAGATGCAAGTGACTCTGTCTGACAGCTTTGAAGAGAGCGGTGGATCTCCCAACACGGAGGTTGAGATCTGAGAACGGACAGACTGCCTGCTCAAGTGGGTCCCTGACCCCTGAGTAGCCTAACTGGGAGACATCCTCCACTAGGGGCAGACCAACACCCCACACCTCACACGGTGGAGTACACCCCTGAGAGGAAGCTTCCAAAGCAAGAATCAGACAGGTACACTTGCTGTTCAGCAGTATTCTATCTTCTGCAGCCTCTACTGCTGACACCCAGGCAAACAGGGTCTGGAGTGGACCTCAAGCAATCTCCAACACATCTATAGCTGAGGGTCCTAACTGTTAGAAGGAAAACTAACAAACAGCAAGGACACCCACACCAAAACCCCATGAGTATGTCACTATCATCAAAGACTAGAGGCAGATAAAACCAAAAAGATGGGGAAAAAGCAGGGCAGAAAAGCTGGAAATTCAAAAAATGAGAGTGCATCTCCCCCTCCAAAGGAACGCAGCTCATCGCCAGCAACGGATCAAAGCTAGACGGAGAATGACTTTGATGAGATGAGAGAAGAAGGCTTCAGTCCATCAAACTTCTCAGAGCTAAAGGAGGAATTACGTACCCAGAGCAAAGAAACTAAAAATCTTGAAAAAAGAATGGAAGAATTGATAACCAGAATAATTAATGCAGAGAAGGCCATAAACGAACGGACAGAGATGAAAACCATGACACGAGAAATACATGACAAATGCACAAGCTTCAGAAACCGACTCGATCAACTGGAAGAAAGAGTATCAGCGATTGAAGATCAAATGAATGAAATGAAGCGAGAAGAGAAATCTAAAGAAAAAAGAAGAAAAAGAAATGAACAAAGCCTGCAAGAAGTATGGGATTATGTAAAAAGACCAAATCTACGTCTGAATGGGGTGCCTGAAAGTGAGGGGGAAAATGGAACCAAGTTGGAAAACACTCTTCAAGATATCATCCAGGAGAACTTCCCCAACCTAGTAGGGCAGGCCAACATTAAAATTCAGGAAATACAGAGAATGCCACAAAGATACTCCTTGAGAAGAGCAACTCCAAGACACATAATTGCCAGATTCACCAAAATTGAAATGAAGGAAAAAATCTTAAGGGCAGCCAGAGAGAAAGGTCGGGTTACCCACAAAGGGGAGCCCATCAGACTAACAGCAGATCTCTCGGCAGAAACTCTACAAGCCAGAAGAGAGTGGGGGCCAATATTCAACATTCTTAAAGAAAAGAATTTTAAAACCAGAATTTCATATCCAGCCAAACTAAGTTTCATAAGTGAAGGAGAAATAAAATCCTTTACACATAAGCAAATGCTTAGAGATTCTGTCACCACCAGGCCTGCCTTACAAGAGACCCTGTAGGAAACACTAAACATGGAAAGGAACAACCGGTACAAGCCATTGCAAAAAACATGCCAAAATGTAAAGACCATTGAGGCTAGGAAGAAACTGCATCAACTAATGAGCAAAATAACCAGTTAATATCATAATGGCAGGATCAAGTTCACACATAACAATATTAACCTTAAATGTAAATGGACTAAATGCTCCAATTAAAAGACACAGACTGGCAAACTGGATAAAGAGTCAAGACCCATCAGTCTGCTGTATTCAGGAGACCCATCTCACATGCAAAGACACACATGGGCTCAAAATAAAGGGATGGCGGAAGATCTACCAAGCAAATGGAGAACAAAAAAAAGCAGGGGTTGCAATACTAGTCTCTGATAAAACAGACTTTAAGCCATCAAAGATCAAAAGAGACAAAGAAGGCCATTACATAATGGTAAAGGGATCAATTCAACAGGAAGAGCTAACCATCCTGAATATATATGCACCCAATATAGGAGCACCCAGATTCATAAAGCAAGTCCTTAGAGACTTACAAAGAGACTTAGACGCCCATATAATAATAATGGGAGACTTCAACACCCCACTGTCAACATTAGACAGATCAACGAGACAGAAAGTTAACAAGGATATCCAGGAATTGAACTCATCTCTGCAGCAAGCAGATCTAATAGACATCTACAGAACTCTCCACCCCAAATCAACAGAATATACATTCTTCTCAGCACCACATCACACTTATTCCAAAATTGACCACGTAATTGGAAGGAAAGCACTCCTCAGCAAATGTACAAGAACAGAAATTATAACAAACTGTCTCTCAGACCACAGTGCAATCAAACTAGAACTCAGGACTAGGAAACTCAATCAAAACCACTCAACTACATGGAAACTAAATAACCTGCTCCTGAATGACTACTGGGTATATAACAAAATGAAGGCAGAAATGAAGATGTTATTTGAAACCAATGAGAACAAAGATACAACATACCAGAATCACTGGGACACATTTAAAGCAGTGTGCAGAGGAAAATTTATAGCACTAAATGCTCACAAGAGAAAGCTGGAAAGATCTAAAATTGACACTCTAACATAACAATTAAAAGAACTAGAGAAGCAAGAGCAAACACATTCAAAAGCTAGCAGAAGGCAAGAAATAACTAAGATCAGAGCAGAACTGAAGGAGATAGAGACACAAAAAACCCTCCAAAAAAATCAATGAATCGAGGAGTTGGATTTTTGAAAAGAACAACAAATTTGATAGACTTCTAGCAAGACTAATAAAGAAGAAAAGAGAGAAGAATCAAATAGATGCAATAAAAAATGATAAAGGGGATATCACCACTGTCCCCACAGAAATACAAACTACCATCAGAGAATACTATAAATACCTCTATGCAAATAAACTAGAAAATCTAGAAGAAATGGATAATTTCCTGGACACTTACACTCTCCCAAGACTAAACCAGGAAGAAGTTGAATCCCTGAATAGACCAATAGCAGGCTCTGAAATTGAGGCAATAATTAATAGCCTACCAACGAAAAAAAGTCCAGGACCAGATGGATTCACAGCTGAATTCTACCAGAGGTACAAGGAGGAGCTGCTACCATTCCTTCTGAAACTATTACAATCAATAGAAAAAGAGGGAATCTTCCCTAACTCATTTTATGAGGCCAACGTCATCCTGATACCAAAGCCTGGCAGAAACACAACTAAAAAAGAGAATTTTAGACCAATATCCCTGATGAACATCAATGCAAAAATCCTCAATAAAATACTGGCAAAATGGATCCAGCAGCACATCAAAAACTTATCCACCATGATCTAGTTGGCTTCATCCCTGGGATGCAAGGCTGGTTCAACATATGCAAATCAATAAACGTAATCCAGCATATAAACAGAACCAAAGACAAAAACCACATGATTATCTCAATAGATGCAGAAAATGCCTTTGACAAAATTCAACACCCTTCATGCTAAAAACGCTCAATAAATTCGGTATTGATGGAACGTATCTCAAAATCATAAGAGCTTTTTATGACAAACCCACAGCCAATATCATACTGAATGGGCAAAAACTGGAAAAATTCCCTTTGAAAACTGGCACAAGACAGGGATGCCCTCTCTCACCACTCCTATTCAACATAGTGTTGGAAGTTCTGGCTAGGGCAATCAGGCAAGAGAAAGAAATCAAGGGTATTCAGTTAGGAAAAGAAGAAGTCAAATTGTCCCTCTTTGCAGATGACATGATTGTATATTTAGAAAACCCCATTGTCTCAGCCCAAAATCTCCTTAAGCTGATAAGCAACTTCAGCAAAGTCTCAGGATACAAAATTAATGTGCAAAAATCGCAGGCATTCTTATACACCAGTAACAGACAAACAGAGAGCCAAATCATGAATGAACTTCCATTCACAATTGCTTCAAAGAGAATAAAATACCTAGGAATCCAACTTACGAGGGATGTAAAGGACTTCTTCAAGGAGAACTACAAACCACTGCTCAGTGAAATAAAAGAGGACATAAACAAATGGAAGAAGATACCATGCTCATGGATAGGAAGAATCAATATCGTGAAAATGGCCATACTGCCCAAGGTTATTTATAGATTCAATGCCATCCCCATCAAGCTACCAATGAGTTTCTTCACAGAATTGGAAAGAACTGCTTTAAAGTTCATATGGAACCAAAAAAGAGCCCGCATCTCCAAGACAATCCTAAGTCAAAAGAACAATGCTGGAGGCATCACGCTATCTGACTTCAAACTATACTACAAGGCTACAGTAACCAAAACAGCATGGTACTGGTACCAAAACAGAGATATAGACCAATGGAACAGAACAGAGTCCTCAGAAATAATACCACACATCTACAGCCATCTGATCTTTGATAAACCTCAGAAAAACAAGAAATGGGGAAAGGATTCCCTATTTAATAAATGGTGCTGGGAAAATTGGCTAGCCATAAGTAGAAAGCTGAAACTGGATCCTTTCCTTACTCCTTATATGAAAATTAATTCAAGATGGATTAGAGACTTAAATGTTAGACCTAATACCATAAAAACCCTAGAAGAAAACCTAGGTAATACCACTCAGGACATAGGCATAGGCAAGGACTTCATGTCTAAAACACCAAAAGCAACAGCAACAAAAGCCAAAATTGACAAATGGGATCTCATTAAACTAAAGAGCTTCTGCGCAGCAAAAGAAACTACCATCAGAGTGAACAGGCAGCCTACAGAATGTGAGAAAATTTTTGCAATCTACTCATCTGACAAAGGGCTAATATCCAGAACCTACAAAGAACTCAAACAAATTCACAAGAAAAAACAAACAACCCCATCAAAAAGTGGGCAAAGGATATGAACAGACATTTCTCAAAAGAAGACGTTCATACAGCCAACAGACACATGAAAAAATGCTCATCATCACTGGCCATCAGAGAAATGCAAATCAAAACCACAATGAGATACCATCTCACACCAGTTAGAATGGCAATCATTAAAAAGTCAGAAAACAACAGGTGCTGGAGAGGATGTGGAGAAATAGGAACACTTTTACACTGTTGGTGGGATTGTAAACTAGTTCAACCATTATGGAAAACAGTATAGCGATTCCTCAAGGATCTAGAACTAGAAGTACCATATGACTCAGCCATCCCATTACTGGGTATATACCCAAAGGATTATAAATCATGCTGTTATAAAGACACATGCATACGTATGTTTATTGCGGCACTATTCACAATAGGAAAGACTTGGAATCAACCCAAATGTCCATCAGTGACAGACTGGATCAAGAAAATGTGGCACATATACACCATGGAATACTATGCAGCCATAAAAAAGGATGAGTTTGTGTCCTTTGTAGGTACATGGATGCAGCTGGAAACCATCATTCTCAGCAAACTATCTCAAGAACAGAAAACCAAACACCGCATGTTCTCACTCATAGATGGGAACTGAACAATGAGATCACTTGGACTCAGGAAGGGGAACATCACATACCAGGGCCTATCACAGGGATGGGTGAGGGGGGAGGGATTTCAATGGGAGTTATACCTGATGTAAATGATGAGTTGATGGGTGCTGACGAGTTGATGGGTGCAGCACACCAACATGGCGCAAGTATACATATGTAACAAACCTGCATGTTATGCACATGTACCCTAGAACTTAAAGTACAATAAAAAAATAAAATAAAATAAAATTTTAAAAAATGTTAAATCAGACTTCATCAAAATTTAAAACTGCTGTTTCTTCACAGATATTGTTAAATTCACTTTCAGTTGAAAAACATTGAGAAAACCAGCCACTCTCTGAGACAAAATAGTAAAAAAAATATTATATATCTGGAATAAATAAGAACTCTCAAAATTCATTATTAAGAAAACAAGTGACTCAATAAAGGAATCATTTATGACTTACAAAGACACTTCAACAATAAATATAAATAGTGTAAAAATAAGCACATAATAACATTCTCACCATCTTTCCATAAAGTAAATGAAAATTAAGACCACAAGGAAATATATACTCATTTATGAAAATGATTAAAATTATAAAGACTAATCATATCAACTGTTGGTGAAAATATCAAAGAAATTAAACTCTCATATACTGTTAAAAGGAATGTAAAATAGTACAACCACTTTGGAAAACAGTTCAAAAGTTTATAAAAATGTCTATCTACCATATGATCCTTTATATTTACCCAGAGAAATGAAAGCATATATCCACACAAAGGCTCATACATGAATGTCCATATAACCTTTATTTTTAGCAACTAAAAGCTTAAAAGTACCCAAAAGATCTATTGACACATTTAACAACAAGAATGGATCTTAAAATAAATTTGCTGACTGACAGAAACCCAGACAAAGAATAATTCATACACTATGATTCTATATACACAAATTTTTGTAAATGAAACTAGTCTACAGGAACAGAAAGTATATCTTCCCTGGGATGCTAGGGGACAGGTGAGAGAAATGGATTACAAAAGATCATAAGGAATACTTTCTGGCAATAGATATATTTATCTTGATTGACACAGTGGAGTCAAACTTATCACATTTTATTTTATAAATATGCAAAGATTATCATATGCCAGTTATACCTCCATAAAGTTGTTAAAGTTATTGAGGAATTAATAGCCCTTTGTGTGGATTATAGCTATCAATATTACTGACTAGACTGTTAAAACTAAGAAAAGTTAAAGTTATATAGTAATTTATTTTAAAATAATAATAACTTTATTACATGCTGGCATAAGTAACATTTTATGAAAATAATGAAACTTACTGAAAACTGGGACAACAGTTTACAGTTTTGCAAATCTGCTTTTAATCCTGACAATAGAAGGCAACTACATTCTCATATGATTTTGCTTTCAGTCTGTTGGTATATGTTGTACTGGTTGATTGAAGAAAATGCAGACTCACTCAGATACATAGTTGAAAAACATAGTAGTATTTTAATAGAGTTTTCAAGTAATTGTGACCATTATTTGATATTATATCAAAACTCAACAAGTGGAAATTTCTTAAAGGTGTGTTGCAATGTGAAAATTCTAATTATATCAATACATTTTACATGCTCTATTACATTAAAACCCGTTATGCTGCAGTGCACATTGAATGGATTTTATCCATGTGTGGATGGCTCATGGACTGTAAATGAGAAAAAATCTTGATTCTCTGAGTTCTGTAGTTCTTTCCAAGTTATAACTAATTTCATTCTACAATGTCTAAGTAACAAACTTCAGTTTCATCTTGAGAAAAGAGACTATTTTTTTTACCTATATCACCATTTGCTAAGTCTTTGAGTTGATGTTCTGCATAGCTAAGTAGTTAAGATCATCCCCCATGAGTAAATCTCTTAACTTCTATCTCTTTATGCTTATTGTTATACAGGTAGAAACTGTTCTATTACAAAATTAATATTCATATTATTCTTATTATGGAACATGAACCCTTCAAGATCTGGTTCCTCAAATATGTTAACAGCCTTCTTACCATCCTATTTGCTAAACTCAAAGTTTCCAGAATTCAACTTGCTTGTACACATTTTGTGGACTTTCCACACATCCATAAGTATTCTTATTCTGGAGAGCTGTTTATCTTCTTGACCAAAGAACTTTTATAGTATGCTAAAATGAGATTCTTTGCTATTATTCGAGACAAGCTTCCTTTACCATTTTGATTGAGATAGGGGGTTCCTTTCACGTACTGACGTAATAGCTGATCCTACCACTGTCTTTGTCTTTTTATGAATTGAGGAAACGCACTCCTTCCATACACAGGAGTTGGCAGCCTAATGGAACCTTATTCAGTGAAAAATAAGCAGGTCTTTCTCCAGCTGAAAACAGCCTCCAAGTAGGCACAGGGATAGAAGGAAATAATTGGCTTGAACTTTGATCATCACGCATCAGTCATCCAGGAGTAGGAGTTGTTATAAGATGACAGTATGCAAAATCCTTTCCTCCTGTCCCAACACTCTCACAGCACATTTTCTTTTCATTATATAAAAACATCCCCGAGGGGGCGGAGCAAGATGGCCGAATAGGAACAGCTCCAGTCTCCAACTCCCAGCGCGAACGACACAGAAGACTGGTGATTTCTGCATTTTCAACTGAGGTACTGGGTTCATCTCACTGGGGAGTGCCAGACGATCGGTGCTGGTCAGCTGCTGCAGCCCGACCAGCGAGAGCTGAAGCAGGGCGAGGCATTGCCTCACCTGGGAAGCACAGGGGGGAGGGAATCCCTTTTCCTAGCCAGGGGAACTGAGACACACAACACCTGGAAAATCGGGTAACTCCCACCCCAATACTGCGCTTTAAGCAAACAGGCACACCAGGAGATCATATCCCACACCTGGCCGGGAGGGTCCCATGCCCACGGAGCCTCCCTCATTGCTAGCACAGCAGTCTGTGATATACCGGCAAGGCAGCAGCGAGGCTGGGGGAGGGGCGCCCGCCATTGCTGAGGCTTAAGTAGGTAAACAAAGCTGCTGGGAAGCTCGAACTGGGTGGAGCTCACAGCAGCTCAAGGAAACCTGCCTGTCTCTGTAGACTCCACCTCTGGGGACAGGGCACAGTAAACAATAACAAACACAGCAGAAGCCTCTGCAGACGCAAACGACTCTGTCTGACAGCTTTGAAGAGAGCAGTGGATCTCCCAACATGGAGGTTGAGATCTGAGAAGGGACAGACTCCCTGCTCAAGTGGGTCCCTGACCCCTGAGTAGCCTAACTGGGAGACATCCCCCACTAGGGGCAGTCTGACACCCCACACCTCACAGGGTGGAGTACACCCCTGAGAGGAAGCTTCCAAAGCAAGAATCAGACAGGTACACTCGCTGTTCAGAAATATTCTATCTTCTGCAGCCTCTGCTGCTGATACCCAGGCAAACAGGGTCTGGAGTGGACCTCAAGCAATCTCCAGCAGACCTACAGCTGAGGGTCCTGACTGTTAGAAGGAAAACTATCAAACAGGAAGGACACCTACACCAAAACCCCATCAGTACATCACCATCATCAAAGACCAGAGGCAGATAAAACCACAAAGATGGGGAAAAAGCAGGGCAGAAAAGCTGGAAATTCAAAAAATAAGAGCGCATCTCCCCCGGCAAAGGAGCGCAGCTCATCGCCAGCAACGGATCAAAGCTGGACGGAGAATGACTTTGACGAGATGAGAGAAGAAGTCTTCAGTCCATCAAATTTCTCAGAGCTAAAGGAGGAATTACGTACCCAGTGTAAAGAAACTAAAAATCTTGAAAAAAAGTGGAAGAATTGATGGCTAGAGTAATTAATGCAGAGAAGGTCATAAACGAAATGAAAGAGATGAAAACCATGACACGAGAAGTACGTGACAAATGCACAAGCTTCAGTAACCGACTCGATCAACTGGAAGAAAGAGTATCAGCGATTGAGGATCAAATGAATGAAATGAAGCAAGAAGAGAAACCGAAAGAAAAAAGAATAAAAAGAAATGAACAAAGCCTGCAAGAAGTATGGGATTATGTAAAAAGACCAAATCTACGTCTGATTGGGGTGCCTGAAAGTGAGGGGGAAAATGGAACCAAGTTGGAAAACACTCTTCAGGATATCATCCAGGAGAACTTCCCCAACCTAGTAGGGCAGGCCAACATTCAAATCCAGGAAATACAGAGAATGCCACAAAGATACTCCTCGAGAAGAGCAACCCCAAGACACATAATTGCCAGATTCACCAAAGTTGAAATGAAGGAAAAAATCTTAAGGGCAGCCAGAGAGAAAGGTCGGGTTACCCACAAAGGGAAGCCCATCAGACTAACAGCAGATCTCTCGGCAGAAACTCTACAAGCCAGAAGAGAGTGGGGGCCAATATTCAACATTCTTAAAGAAAAGAATTTTAAACCCAGAATTTCATATCCAGCCAAACTAAGTTTCATAAGTGAAGGAGAAATAAAATCCTTTACACATAAGCAAATGCTTAGAGATTTTGTCACCACTAGGCCTGCCTTACAAGAGACCCTGTAGGAAGCAATAAACATGGAAAGGAACAACCGGTACCAGCCATTGCAAAAACATGCCAAAATGTAAAGACCATCGAGGCTAGGAAGAAACTGCATCAACTAACGAGCAAAATAACCAGTTAATATCATAATGGCAGGAACAAGTTCACACATAACAATATTAACCTTAAATGTAAATGGACTAAATGCTCCAATTAAAAGACACAGACTGGCAAACTGGATAAAGAGTCAAGACCCATCAGTCTGCTGTATTCAGGAGACCCATCTCACACGCAGAGACATACATAGGCTCAAAATAAAGGGATGGAGGAAGATTTACCAAGCAAATGGAGAACAAAAAAAAGCAGGGGTTGCAATACTAGTCTCTGATAAAACAGACTTTAAACCATCAAAGATCAAAAGAGACAAAGAAGGCCATTACATAATGGTAAAGGGATCAATTCAACAGGAAGAGCTAACTATCCTAAATATATATGCACCCAATACAGGAGCACCCAGATTCATAAAGCAAGTCCTTAGAGACTTACAAAGAGACTTAGACTCCCATACAATAATAATGGGAGACTTCAACACTCCACTGTCAACATTAGACAGATCAACGAGACAGAAAGTTAACAAGGATATCCAGGAATTGAACTCATCTCTGCAGCAAGCAGACCTAATAGACATCTGTAGAACTCTCCACCCCAAATCAACAGAATATACATTCTTCTCAGCACCACATCACACTTATTCTTTAACTGCTTTAAAGTTCATATGGAACCAAAAAAGAGCCCGCATCTCCAAGACAATCCTAAGTCAAAAGAACAAAGCTGGAGGCATCACGCTACCTGACTTCAAACTATACTACAAGGCTACAGTAACCAAAACAGCATGGTACTGGTACCAAAACAGAGATATAGACCAATGGAACAGAACACAGTCCTCAGAAATAATACCACACATCTACAGCCATCTGATCTTTGATAAACCTGAGAGAAACCAGAAATGGGGAAAGGATTCCCTATTTAATAAATGGTGCTGGGAAAATTGGCTAGCCATAAGTAGAAAGCTGAAACTGGATCCTTTCCTTACTCCTTATATGAAAATTAATTCAAGATGGATTAGAGACTTAAATGTTAGACCTAATACCATAAAAATCCTAGAGGAAAACCTAGGTAGTACCATTCAGGACATAGGCATGGGCAAAGACTTCATGTCTAAAACACCAAAAGCAACCTCAGCAAAAGCCAAAATTGACAAATGGGATCTAATTAAACTAAAGAGCTTCTGCACAGCAAAAGAAACTACCATCAGAGTGAACAGGCAGCCTACAGAATGGGAGAAAATTTTTGCAATCTACTCATCTGACAAAGGGCTAATATCCAGAACCTACAAAGAACTCAAACAAATTCACAAGAAAAAAACAAACAACCCCATCAAAAAGTAGGCAAAGGATATGAACAGACATTTCTCAAAAGAAGACATTCATACAGCCAACAGACACATGAAAAAATGCTCATCACCACTGGCCATCAGAGAAATGCAAATCAAAACCACAATGAGATACCATCTCACACCAGTTAGAATGGCGATCATTAAAAAGTCAGGAAACAACAGGTGCTGGAGAGGATGTGGAGAAATAGGAACGCTTTTACACTGTTGGTGGGATTGTAAACTAGTTCAACCATTATGGAAAACAGTATGGCGATTCCTCAAGGATCTAGAACTAGATGTACCATATGACCCAGCCATTCCATTACTGGGTATATACCCAAAGGATTATAAATTATGCTGCTATAAAGACACATGCACACGTATGTTTATTGCAGCACTATTCACAATAGGAAAGACTTGGAATCAACCCAAATGTCCATCAGTGACAGATTGGATTAAGAAAATGTGGCACATATACACCATGGAATACTATGCAGCCATCAAAAAGGATGAGTTTGTGTCCTTTGTAGGGACATGGATGCAGCTGGAAACCATCATTCTTAGCAAACTATCACAAGAACAGAAAACCAAACACCGCATGTTCTCACTCATAGGTGGGAACTGAACAATGAGATCACTTGGACTCAGGAAGGGGAACATCACACACCGGGGCCTATCATGGGGAGGGGGGCGGGGGGAGGGATTGCATTGGGAGTTATACCTGATGTAAATGACGAGTTGATGGGTGCAGCACACCAACATGGCACAAGTATACATATGTAACAAACCTGCACGTTATGCACATGTACCCTACAACTTAAAGTATAATAATAATAAATAAATTTAAAAAACAAAACAAAACAACAACAACAAAAACATCCCCAGGTAAACTATAAGCAATTCGAGGGAAGAATGTGTGCTCTGCCTGTGTCCCCAGGGTTCAGCACAGAATCTGACACACAGACATTTTCACCGTATGTATGTTGAATAAATGAATATTTGATGAAACATATCAAGATGAATATCTGCAAGAAAAAACAATGTTCATCAGGGACTTCTCTCTGAGCTCATGTCATGGTATATATGTCTTGTATCCTTCAACTGTCAAATTCAATACACCATCAATCTTCCTTTGATAGATTAGTGTGAAAATTTGAAGCATTAAAACGGAATTATTCATGGGAAAAGATTTTTTTCTTTTCAAAATAGAAGTGTGAGGCATGAAAAGTACATGAATAAATATATTTGACATATTAATTTGGGTAATAACTGAAGGAGAGAAAATAAAATTTTCAAACCTGCTTCTAGATCATGGAAGGTTCAGAGGGAATGAAATGCCGTGGAAGAGCACACATTGTTAACCTTGATGAGAATGGGTAGGTATGCTGGCTAAGTTCCTTTCTGGCCACGTGAATTTGGGCAGATTGGTTATCTACTCTGATCACACGTTTGTCATTTGTAAAATAAATGTATCATTTCCTCCGTTGTAAGGTTGTTATGAAGATTTAAAAGTGAATGATGCATATAAAATACCTAGAATAGTATTCTGAACATTGCAGGGACTATTTGGTAGTTCTCCACAATTAAATATGTGATATAAATAAGAGAGATATATATCTGATATATATCTCATATTACATAAAGTACAAGACTCTAAATAATTTTAGATCTGAATGAAGTTCAAAGATGACAATTGTCTATTTTATTGATGGGTTATATCTGTTTTGGACACTTCCTCATATTGTCATATCAGTGATAAATACATAAAAAGGTATACATTTAAAAATATTTGTCAATATGCAGAATTTTAAAAATGCATATTTGCTTCAAGTTGACTCCTGAGGAGCCACTAAAACAAAAGAGAGAGAGAAATACATAGTTGCTTTATTATTTAATAATGCACTTTGCTTCAGGTAAACAAAAACATAACCTATAGCAACTTCGAAATTTGAGTTTTGTTATACATACCATAAAATCTTGACAGGAGGCAACGTAGACCTGGTAAGGAAGCTCAAGGTGCCAGGAAAGATGCAGGTTCTTTTTATTTCTGACCACTGAACTTTCATCCCGCCTTTTTCATCTTTTACAGCGTTCCTTCTCATGCTTATTCTCCCTAGTTGGTAGGATAAATTTTACACCCCCAGGGATCACTTGGCTGCCCATAGCTGCAAGGATGAATGGAAGTTTAATTTTTAGCTTTCCAGAACTCAGCAGAGGAGAGCAAGTGAAGAGATTAGGAAACATAATGATTTAGGCCAACTATAATATCTTCTACAGCAACAAATCCACCTGTGTACACGTAAAGGCTATCACACACATGTTTGAAATTAAATTTAAACAAATTTATCAGTGTTCTGCATTATACTTCTTACTTCATTTGCTTTTGTATTTTAATATTAAAAATGTCAAAAGCAAAAAATGCACCCTGTTTTAATACTGCGTGTTTAATAAACATGTGTCGTAAGACTTTCGTATATAGAAAGTTTGTCGAAAGAGGTATTAGCTTTATTTTGTTCACCCCAATAATTCAAATTAGATTTTAGCTTACATGAATGCATATTGTCATTTAAAAAGGTTTGTGGCAATTGTAAAATATCTTAGATTTAAACACTTTAAGTACTTTTTCAAATAAGACATAAATTTTGTGAACCAATTGTAAACTTGTAATATGTAGATGGTCTCTTTTATTTTTACTTAATATTTTATAATAATAAGGCATTATTTTGAATAGTGGCAAATGAGACTATATAATATGTTGTGAAAAGAAACTGAATTACTAAATAGAATCCGACACCACTAAGTAGGGAATAGATTTGTACGTTTCTGAAAGATCTATCAGTAGATTGGAGAGCTCTATAAGTGGGTGTGTCTTTTGTATTAACATCAAATCTTTAGATGATAATTTACAATATTTGTATTTTATTTTTATGTACTTACAAAAGTGATTTTTGATCATTTGTCAAAAACTAATTTACTTTGTGCATATTACAGTAAAATTAGGCAAACCTGACTTGAAATAAGACATAACCTTGGAAACTTTCAACATTTTTATATCCTTTTTTAGCCAATCAGAATTTTTGTCTTCCTTGCTAATATTCCTGGTATCTGCCTCTTATATTTAGCACCCATTAACTTAGTTTTTATTGAAGTAGGAAGCACAAAATATCATATCTACTTTTCTTTTTGTTATTTTAGAACAAAACCAAATATGTCAAATGAACTCCATTTATCTCATAATAATTTCTTAAAATCAAGATACATTCATATAATTATTTTCTTTGTTCCTTTTTTCTCCTTTTCTATTTTTTGCTACATATTTATTGTAGCAACATATTTATTGACCTGCTACATATTTATTGACCTGTTTTTATTCATTTATATAAGTATTTACCATGTTTATCAATGTCTGTTTCTTGGACAAAAAAAGACACATGGAATTGTCGCATTTAAAAGTATGTTTTGGATACATGCTTGGCTAGAGACATTGGTAAGGGATGTCATTTGTAAGAGGATCATGGAAGCCAAGGAAAATTTACAGAGAAGTAGAAGGGCAGGAAGACAGATGTATTTATTGAGACAGTGTAAAGATAATATAAGTAGTATCAGTAATATTTAGTGATAAGACTAAAGGATTAACACATACATTTTGAGAGAAACATACACTTCACATGGTTTGTGCAACGATGTTACCAATATATTTTTTAAACTTAGATGGTATTTCTGGATGAGTTCAGGATTTAAATCAGTGAATTTGGGGTAAAGGAGATTGCCTTTCATAATGTGGGTGGGCTTTATCCAATAAGTTGATGGCTGACTAGAACAAAAAGACCAGCCTCCCCAAGCAAGAGAGAGTTCTCCAGCAGACTGTCTTAGGACTTCATCTGCACAGGTGCCTATTCTGGGTCTCTAACCTGCCAGCCAGATTTAGGACATGCCGGCCTCCATAATTATGTGAGCCAGTTTCCACGTAATATGATTGTGTATGTAGAACATCCAAAAGCATCTATAAAATACCATAATTAAAACAGACACTTTGATACCTCTATACAAGGTCAATTAAAAATAAATTGCATGTTTATATGCCAGCCATCAAGAATTAACTTAAATTTTAAGAATTATACTGTTTACCATACAATTCAAGATGGACAAGTCTCCTGCAAAGAAAATTATAAAATATTATGGATTGAAATTGAAGAAAAGATGAATAAATAAAAGAAATATTCACAAATTCAAAAAAGGATATTAGTATTCCCAAGATATTCTTAGGTTTAATGCAATCAAAAACCCAGAAAGTTTGTGAATATTGATAAGTTGATATGAAAAATCATATAGAACTAGGAAGAGCCAAGAATAGTCAAAATAATATTGAAAAAGAAAGAAAAAATGTTAGACTCATAGTACCATACATCAAATATATTATAAAGTTACAATAACTAAGAAAGTATAATAAGATTGATAAACACAACAATTTAATAGAATAGGGTCAAGAAAAACAACCACACATTCATAGTTACAAAAGTATCACTGATGTTCAGTTGGTAAAGGGGCCCTTCCCAAAATATAGTGCTGGGTTAATTAATTCTCCAAATGCGCAAACAACCCATTCTAGATGGATTGTAGATCTACCCATAAAACTTTTTAAAAAATAAAATGAATAAATTGTTGTATTTAATTGGAGAGTCACTAGCCACATGTGGCTATTTAAATTTGAATTAAAAATTAAAACTTCAGCCAGACTCAATGTCTCACACCTGTAATCCCAGTAGTTTGAGAGGCCAAGGCAGAAGAATTGCTTGAAGCCAACAGTTTGGGATAAGCCTGGGAAACATAACGACACTCTTTTTAATTTAGAGTGTCTCTAAACAAAATAAAATAAAAACTCTACAACAAAATATAAAAATTAGACGGGCACAGTGGCTCGCACCTGTCGTCCCAGCTACTCTGGAGACTGAGGAGGAAGCACCCCTTTAGCACAGTAACTTGAGGCTGCAGTGAGCTCTGATTGCACCACAGTACCCCAGCCTGGACAACAGAGGGAGAGTCTGTCTCTAATAAATTAAATAAAAAACTTATTTTATCAGTAGTAATAACTACATTTCAAGAGCCCATTATTCCTACATAGCTAGTGTCTATTGTAACGATCAGCACAGATTTAGAATATTTTCCTCATCATGGAAAGTTCTATTGGTTAGCTTGGTTCTGGAAAATAACAGTGGAGAATTTCTTCATAAACTTGGTATAACAAAGGTTTCTTAAATAGAAAAGAAAGCGCTAATCTTAAAGACAATTTCAATAATAAATTGAACAACCTTAAAATTAAGAACTTTTATTGATCAAACATATCATTAAGAAAGTTCCTGTAATCCCAGCACTCTGAGAAGCCGAGGCGGGTGGATCACGAGGTCAGGAGATGGAAACCGTCCTGGCTAACACGGTGAAACCCCGTCTCCACTAAAAATACCAAAAAAAAAAAAAAAAAAAAAAAAAAAAAACATCAGCTGGGCGCGGTGGCAGGCGCCTGTAGTCCCAGCTACTCGGGAGGCTGAGGCAGGAGAATGGCGTGAACCCGGGAGGCGGAGCTTGCAGTGAGCTGAGATGGCGCCACTGCACTCCAGCCTGGGTGACAGAGTGAGACTCTGTCTCAAAAAAAAAAAAAAAAAAAAAAAAAGTTAAAAAGATGACTCAGCAAGTACAAGTATATATTTTAATTACATATATTTGACAAACATTGAAGAGCACATATTTTTTACATTCTTATAAATCAATAAGAAAAAAATAGTCAACCAAATCGAAAAATAGAGTGAAGACTTGACACTTCACAAAAAAAGAGATACTAAATGTCCAATCAACATCAAAAGTATACTGAAAGAAATATATTTATATATTTATATTTGTGAACATATATGTGTACCACAGGACAGGAATTAACATTCACATGGCAGCACTGTATGTAACAGCTCCAAATCTGAAACATCTCAAATGTATGTTAACAGTTAAATAAGTAAATAAATTGTACTACATTCGTATAATGTGATATAAAACATTAATGAAAATTAATGGATCATTACTACATGTGACTACATGGATGAATACGAATTTTACAAACATAATGTTGAATAAAATGAGCCAAACCAAAAAAATATATCATCTATGATTCTACTTATATAAAATTTTAAAACAGAAGAAAATCAAGTTTCAAAAATCAGGAAGGAAGTTTTATTTGAGCATAATGATGACTGGGAAGTGGAACAAGGTATGCTTCTTCATTCTGATTAGGTTATATTTTTAATTTGTTTGTGTTTAAATAAAATTTGGTAGCATTATAATATTTATTTAGCTGTGTGTTTGTGATTTGTGCAATTTTCTGTATATATATACAGTACAGAGTTTAATAAGATAATTTTTAAAGATATATTGTACATTCGGGCCTTAACGCTATGTACGAATATTTTGATAAAGAAGTTCCACTTGAACACTTAAAAGCTTGTTAAGAGATCTCACTTTGTGTTCTTACACACTAAAATAAAATTTTAAAAAATATTGTTTAATACAAAAAAAATTAGCCAGGTGTGGTGGCAGGCACCTGTAGTCTCAGCTACTTGGGAGGCTGAGGCAGGAGAATGGCATGAATCTGGGAGGTTGAGCTTGCAGTGAGCCAAGATCGCGCCACTGCACTCCAGCCTGGGTGACAGAGCAAGACTCCATCTCAAAAAAAAAAAATCATAATAATAATAACAGTGTTTAAAAACTGATTTAAAATACTCACAGAAAGCAAACTTGGAAAACACATTTCAGGATATTGTTCATGAAAACTTTCCCAGCCTTTCTAGAGAGGCCGACAGTTAAATTCAGGAAATACAGAGAATCCCTGCAAGATTCTTCACACGAAGATCATTCTCAAGCCACATAATTATCAGATTTTTCCAATGTCAAAATGAAAGAAAGAATGTTAAAGGCAGCTAGAGGGAAAGGGCAGGTCACCTACATAGGAACCCTATCAGGCTAACATCAGACCTCTCAGCTGAAACTCTACAAGTCAGAAGAGACTGGGGACCTATATTCAACATTCTTAAAGAAAAAATTCTTCAACCAAAAATGTCATATCCAACCAAACTAAGCTTCCTAAGTGAAGGAGAAATAAGATTCTTTTCAAATAAGCAAATGTTGAGGGAGTTCATTACTACCAGACCTACCTTAGATCTCTTCTTTCAAGAGATCTTGAAAGAAGTACTAAATATAGAAAGGAAAGACCACTACAAGCTAACACAAAAACACACTTAAATACACAGACCAGAGACAATATAATTCAACCATACAAATAAGCCAGCATAGTATCCACCTAACACCAAAATGACAGGATCAAATCTATACATAACCTTGAATGTAAACAGGCTAGACGCCCCACTTAAAAGGCACAGAGAGACAAGCTGAATAAAAAAGCAAGACCCAATGGCACGCTGTCTTCGAAAGACCCATCTCACACATAATGACACCCATAGGCTCAAAATAAAGGGATGGGAGTAAATCTACTTAGCAAATGGAAAACAGAAAAGAGCAGGGTTGCAATCCTAATTTCGGAAAAAAATAAACGTTAAACCAAAAATATTCAAAAAGACAAAGAAGAGCATTACATAATAATAAAGGGTTCAATTCAAGAAGAAGACCTAACTATTCTAAATATATATGCACTCAACATAGGAACACCCAGATATATAAAACAAATTCTTAGAGACCTAAAAAGTGATGGAGACCCCCACACAATAATAATGGGAGACTTCAACACTCCACTGACATTATTAGACTGATCATCAAGGCAGAAAATTAACAAAGATATTCAGGGCCTGAACTCAATTTTGACCAAATGGATCTGATAGACCTCTACAGAACTATCCACCCTGAAGCAACAGGTAAGAATAGATTCTTCTCATAGCCACATGGCACATACTGTAAAGTTGAACACTTAATCGGACATAAAATAATCCTCAGAAAACGTAAAAGAACCAAAATTATACCGAACATGTTATGGGACAACAGCCTGATAAAAATAGAAGTCAAGACTAAGAAAATCACTTAAAACCATGCAATTACAGGGAAATTAAGCAACATATTCCTGAGTGACTTTGGGGTAGATAATGAAATTAAGGCAGAAATCAAGAAGTTATTTGAAACTAACAAGATCAAAGATACAACATACCAGAACTCTGGGACACAGCTAAGGCAGTGTCGAGAGGGAAGTTTATGGCACAAAGCGCTCACATCAAAAAGTAGAAAGATCTCAAATTAACAACTTAACATCACAAGTAGAAGAACTAGAGAAGCAAGAGAAAATCAACCCCAAAGCTAGCAGAAGCCAAAAACAAAACAAAACAAAACAAAACAAACAAAGCTGAACTGAAGAAAACTGAAACACACAAAAATTCAAAAGATCAATGAATCCAGAAGTTGTTTTTTTGAAAGCATTTATAAGATAGATAAGCCACTAGCTTGACTAATAAAGAAAAGAGAAGTTGCAAATAAATATAATTAGAAATTATGAAGAAGATGTTATCACTGATCTGACAGGAATAAAATTAACCATCAGAAACTACATCAAACATCTCTATGGACACATTAGAAAACCTAGATGAGATAGATAAATTCCTGGACACATATGCCTTCCCAAGAATGACCTAGGAAGAAACTGATTCCCTGAACAGACCAATAATGAGCTCTGAAACTGAATCAGTAATAAATACCACCAACCAAATAAAGCCCAGCACCAGAGGAATTCATAGACAAATTCTACCATATGTATAAAGAAGAGCTGGTCTCATTCCTAGTAAACTATTCCAAAAAAATTGAGGAGGAGGGATTCCTCCCCAACTCATTCTATGAGATTAACATTATCCTGATACCAAAACTTGTCAGAGAAACAACAAAAAAAGAAAACTTCAGGTCAGTATCCTTGATGAACATCTATGCAAAAATTCTCAACACAATAATTGCAAATGGAATCCAGCAGCATATCAAAAAGCTATTCCACCACATCAAGTATGCTTCATCCCCAGGATTCAAGATTGGTTCAACATACACAGATCAACAACAGATTATCACATTATCACATTAACAGAACTAAAGACAAAAACACATGGTTGTCTCAATAGATACAGAAAAGGTTTTGGATAAAATTCAACATCTGTTCTTGTTAAAAATGCTCAATAAACTAGGTTTTGAAGGAACATACCTCAAAATGATAAGAGCCATCTATGATAAACCCACAGCTAACACCATACTGAATGGGCAAAAGCTGGAAGTATTCCCCTTGAAAACCAAAACAAAAGCAGGATGTCCTATGTCACTTTTATTCAACATAATATTGGAAGTCCTAGCCAGAGCAATCAGGCAAGAGAAAGAAATAAAGGGCATCCAAATAGAAATAAAGGAAGTCACACTCTCCCTGTTTGCAGACTACATGATTCTATATCACATAAGTTTTAGGATAAAAAATCAACGTACAAAAATCACTAGCAGTCCTATACACAGACAACAGTCAAGCCAAGAGTCAAATCAGGAAAGCAATCCTATTCACAACTGCCACAAAATATTAAGATATCTAGGAATACAGCTACCCAGGAAGATGAAATATCTCTACAATGAGAACTACAAAGAACTGCTCAAAGAAATCAGAGAAGACACAAACAAATTGAAAAACATCCCATGCTCATGAAGAGGCAGAATCAATATCATTTAAATACCATACTGCCCAAAACAAATTATAGATTAAATGCTATTCCTATCAAATTACCAATGACATTCTTCATAGAACTAGAAAAAAATTGTTAAATTAATTGGAACCAAAAAAGAGTCCCAATAGTAAGTCAATACTAAGCAAAAAGAACAAAGCTGGAGGCATCACATTATCCAACTTCAAACTATACTGCAGGGCTACAGTAACCAAAATAGAATAGTACTGGTACAAAAACAGGAATATAGACCAGTAGAACAGAATAGAGAGGCTAGAAACAAGGCCAGAAACCTATGACCATCTGATCTTTGACAAAGCTGACAAAAACACACAATGGGGGAAAAACTTCCTATTTAATAAATGGTGCTGGGATAACTGGCCAGCCACATGCAGAAGATTGAAGCTGGATGTCTTCCTTATGCCATATACAAAAATCAACTCAAGATGGATTAAAGACCTAAATGTAAAACCCAAAACTGTAAAAACCCTGGAGGATGACCTAAGCAATACAATCTTGGATGTAGAAATGAGCAAAAATTTCATGACAATGATGCCAAAAGCAACTGAGACAAAAGCAAAAATTGGCAAATGGGATATAATTAAACTTAAAAGATTTTGCACAGCCAAAGCTTTCTGCATACCAAAAACTTGTTGATAGTTGCTAAGAGCTATCAACAGAATAATTGGCAACCTACAGAATGGGAGAAAATTTTTGCAAACTATGCATCTGACAAAGGTCTAATATCTAGCATGTATAAATAACAGTTTACAATAAGAAACAAACAGCCCCATTAAAAAGTAGGAATAGGACATTAACAAACACTTTTCAAGAGAAGACATACCTGTGACCAACAAGCAGATGAAAAAAGCTCAATGTCACTGATCATTAGAGAAATGCAAACCAAAACCACAGTGATATACCATTTTAAACCAGTCAGAATGGCTACTATGAAAATGTCAAAACATAACAGATGCTGGCAAGGTTGTGGAGAAAAGGGAATGCTTATACACTGTTGATGGGAGTACAAATTAGTTCAATTCTTGTGAAAGCAGCATGGCAATTCCTCCAAGAGCTAAAGCAGAACTACCATTTGACCCAGCAATCCCATTACTGGGTATATACCCAAAGGAATATAAATCATTCTACCATAAAGACACATGCACACGAATGTTCATTGCAGCACCACTGACAATCGCAAAGACATGTAATCAACCTAAATCCCCATCAATGATAGATTGGATAAAGAAAATCTGGTACATGTACACCATGGAATACTATGCAGCCATAAAAAGAACAAGATAATGTCTTTTGTGGGGATGTGAATGGAGCTGGAGGCCATTATCCTTAGCAAACTAATGCAGGAACAGAAAACCAAATACCATATGTTCTCACTTATAAGTAAGAGCTAATGATGAGAACTCACAAACACAAAAAATGAGTAACAGACACTAAGGTCTACTTAAGGATGGAGGATGGGAGGAGGAAGAAGAAAAGAAAAAATAACTATTGGGTACTAGGCTTAATACCTGGGAGATGAAATAACCTGTACAACAAATTCCTATGACATGAGTTTACCTATAAAACAAATGTTCACATATAGCCCCGAACCTAAAATGAAAGTTTTTTTTTTTAAAGTAAGACATTAAAATATTTTCTAATGTTAAATGTACTGCCAAATCCTGAAATAAGACCTCTATTCCCAGCATGTATTTTCCTAAAGTATACTTACTGTTGAATTATTTGTCCACTCTGTTAAAGTTGTCTCTAGGATTTTATTATTTAAATTATTTTCTTCATATTCTTTCAGTAGCATTTTTTTAATCAACATTTGAGTTTTAAGTGCATAATTTTCACTCTTAATTTAAACAAAGGTAAAAATAAATGAATTACTCATATGTTAGCGATTATGGCATTAAAAATTTATCCTTGAACTTCATCCCATTTAAAAATTCATTCTTCTATTCCCAGAATACCTGTAGTCTAATCTGTTCATGTTTCTGATTTTCCCCTTTCCTTCTAACATTTAGGCGCCCTCTTGAGAGTAGAGATCCTGAGAGAGGATTGAAACTCCTCATTTTTTAAACTTTACCCTTGTCATAACCACCGCCACAAATATATTTTAGATAAATCACATGAACTTTTCGATATTTTAATTTTTGACATACAAAAATGATGAGTTCATATGATTCAGACTAAAATACTATCACCGTTTCGTCTTCTTAAAATTCTGCTCATCCAGTGTCACTTTCCTCAGGAAAATTTCCACAATCGCCTTATCCTGAAAGCATTTCTCCTCCCTGTAGAAATCTACTTTGCAATCACACTGCCATTGCTCCCTCATGACATTGTAATGCCCAGACCCTCTGTTCCCCAAAGAAGACCACCAGAGTCCAGAGTCAAAGCCAAGCGGCAAGGATCTTTATGACAAGTTCAAACTTGGTCCCTCCATTACTCAGCATACAAGAGGGCCCCGAACAATGCAAGTGTTTGCTTTTTATAGCCCGAAAGTTACAGGGGAACAAAGGAATTCTTTTGGTTCCCGTGCTTTCAGTAAAACTTTGAACGGCTGTCTCCTTATCGGAGACTTTCTAGGTGGTGTTTGTACTGGGCCCAGGAAGTTTGAGAGATATGTGGCGATATGTGGTGAGATGGGAGGATGGGGTGTGTTTGTACTGGGCTTGTTTGTTTTGAGCCCGGGGCTGAGGAATGTGCCCGGCTCCTCTCATTCCCCCCTTCTTTTCAGGTATCTCTAGAGCCAATCTTGGGTCTTACAAGTCTGATTCTGTTTCAGCGTCTACAGGTTGGTATTGGGCTCTGAGGACCATGAGTTGTACAGTGTCAAACCTTTCTCTAACGAACCGCAAAATTCTGTTAACAACACAAGGTCCTACGGTAAGCAGAAATAGAAGACTCAGCAGGGGTCCAAGGAAGGGGGCTAACAGAGAAAACATAGATGAGTTCCACCATTGGTCTGCAGCTGAAGCAAACTGCCGTGTTCTTACTTCTGTGCTTAACTTGCGTAACTGTTGGACCCGGTCCTCCACAAGTCCCGATTCATTTATGTAGAAACAACAGTCTTCCTTTAGGAACATACACGTACCCCCTTTTTCAGCAGTGAGTAGGTCTAAGGCCCTCCGGTTCTGTAAGGTTACCTGTGCTAGGGACGTGAGCTGCCGCTGGAGGGAGGCAAGGGACTCAGCTGACTCCTCCATAGCAATGGCAAATTGTTGGTACAGCTTGTTACTTTCTATGAGGGTGTGACCTAAGGCTCCCCCCGCCAGTCCGGCTGCCATGAAGGATGCGGTGAGGGAGATTCCTGCAATGAGGGGGAGAAATATGGCTCGTGCAGGTCTCGGTCTAGGGACTGGGTGAATAACAGCACTGGTCCAGTTACCGGTATACCCTAGGAACTCTCCGGCAGTGAGTAGAGTCAACCGGGGAACTAATGTGACAGGAAGACACAGTAGGTTGGTAACAGAGGGGCTTGATAGGTTTTTAGATAATGTTCCATTACACCAGAAGAATACGCCTGACGGAGCCCTTAAGGTGATATTAGGGGGCGATGCAGTGATGTTGCAGAGGCTGGAATTAGTTCCTGAGAAACAGTAGGGAAACTTTTCTTGACTGGGGTTTAGGTATAGTGGCACGTTAGGGATAGGGCCATATGAGAGGTTTCGGTGGTTGTTAGCTAGGGCGGAGGTAGAGGATCCCCATAGCAGGGGGACAGCGGTTAGTGGTGGACGCCCTAGAGTGGCACACAGAAAGCAGCCAGACAGGCTGTGAAGTCCTGTAAGGTTAGCAAGTTCTAATCCTTCTTGCAATAATTTTAACCAGGAAAAAGGACGTAAATCTTGTGTCAGGCGGTTTTCTTGTTGCTGGATATTTCCATGGACCAGGGGCCGTACCTGCACTAGACCCCGCCAAAGATAGAGGTGACTGCTAGGCCATGTGGAGGTGGAGGAGTAGTATACAGCCCCGTGTTGAGGCGTGGTCCAGCAGGAATTCCAGGGGTCTCTAACTATCCATGTATATGAAAGGTCTCCATCTCGTCTATGATGGAAGGGCCATCTGGGATCTATCTGTTCTTTTTCACCCCACCATTGGTATTTATGGACGATACAATAGTTATAAGGGCAGCCGGCACTTTGGTGCCACCAATAGTGCTTACAATTGTATTGAGTCTGATCATACTCAAAGCATATCATTGGTGCCACTGGTTTGGCTATTGGGAAATTGGTAAAATTTAGTAAAATTGGGCTATTGCACCCTGTGGAGGGGCAATCTGCACTGGCCACTAATTTCCCGGGCTTATGAGGTTGCCCAGGGTGGGTTTGGTTTTCATAAAGCCAGAATCTCCAGACAAAGGGGTTAGGAGCTGGCTTTATGTTTTCTCCAGCAGTCACTAGGGCGACTAACGTTAGAGTCAGACTACCTAACTGCATGTTTGCAGTGAGCTATGCTGTCGGCGCAGGGTGAGTTTTAAGGGGTTGTTCTTAGCTCTGTCCACAGTCCACATGTCCGGTGCTTCAGCCACCGCCGTGATTGGTCCCAGGAGGTCAGAGGTTGGGTCCACCGGCTTGACGTGGGTGTAGTGGATCCACGACGCGATGCCTTCTACCTTTGGGGTGGTGGGTGTGGTTAGGAGTACCTGGAGTGGTCCTTTCCACCTGGGTTCTAGGGTCTCTTGTCGGTGTCGCTTGACCAGGACCCAGTCTCCCGGCTGGTACGGATGGGGTGTCGGCGGGGGACCAGTCTCATATAGTTCCTTCAGCTTGGGCCAGATTTCTTGATGAATTTTCTGCAAGGCTTGTAGGGAAAATAAGAGTTCAGAGACATTTTCTGTTTCAGACTTGAGCAGATCATCTTTTAGGCTGGGAACTAGGGGTGGGGGTCTACCATACATGATTTCATAAGGGGTAAGGCCCAGTCTGTAAGGGGTATTACGGGCCCGGAACAGAGCGTAGGGGAGAAGGACTACCCAATTAGCGCCAGTCTCCATAGTCAATTTAGTTAAGGTCTCTTTTAAGGTCCGATTCATCCTTTCTACCTGTCCTGAACTCTGGGGCCTGTAAGCGCAATGGAGTTTCCAATTTGCCCCAAGGATGGAAGCCAAATCCTGACTTACCTTAGCGACGAAAGCGGGCCCGTTATCTGACCCTATCTGGATGGGGAAGCCATACCTGGGAAGGATATCTTCCAGAATTTTCTTTGCTACAACCTGAGCAGTTTCTCTTTTGGTTGGGAATGCTTCAGTCCACCCTGAAAAAGTATCTACAAAGACAAGTAAGTACTGATACCCGTACTTTCCTGGCTTTATTTCAGTAAAATCTACTTCCCAGTAGATACCGGGCCTGGTTCCCCTGAGCCTTGTTCCTGTTGCAGCTTGAGATTGGGGGTATGCGTTGTTAAGCTGGCAGACTTTGCAACTTGTCACGATACTGCTGGCCGTCTCAGCTATATGTCTGATTTTGAGCTTGGAGCGTCTGATCAGGTCTATCATCCGCCAGGCCCCCAGGTGGGTGGTTCGGTGGATGTGTTCTAATGCCTGTTGTCCTAATTTTTCTGGTAGGATGGTTTGGTCATTAGTATCAGTCCACCACCCATTCTGGACTTGTTTCAGGGGAAGTTTGTCTATCCACTGGAGATCTTGTTCTGAATACTCAGGGAAATATGGCAAGTCCCGGGGGCCCGGGTCAGGGAGGTGGAGTGTAAGGAGTTGGCTGGGAGCCTTTGCCACATTCCTTGCAGTTTGGTCTGCCAGAAAGTTGCCTTGAGCAGTTGGAGTAGTGGGTTTCTGGTGCCCTGGGCAATGCACAATGGCTAACTTTTCTGGCCTCCATAGGGCTGTTAGCAGGGCTAGGATCTCTTGCTTGTTTTTTATCTCTTTTCCTTCAGCCGTCAGTAACCCTCACTCCCTGTAAATGGCCCCATGTATATGCGCCGTTGCAAAAGCATATCGGCTGTCTGTATATACTGTCAGCTTCTTCCCCGCCCCTAAGGTAAGAGCTTGGGTGAGCGCTATCAGTTCTGCCTTCTGGGCCGATGTCCCCGGGGGCAGGGGTTCCACCCAGATTACCTCAGTCTCTGAAGTCACTGCCGCTCCAGTGTACCTCTGGCCTTGATGCATGAAGCTGCTCCCATCAGTGAACCAGACGAGGTCGGCGTCAGGAAGTGGGCAGTCCTGCAGGTCTTCTCGAACTCCGTGCACCTGAGCTAGTATCTCGGTGCAGTCATGGAGTGGGGCGTCCAGGTCCAGGTTGGGCAGCAGCGAGGCAGGGTTTAAGGTCGTTGGGGGCAGGAAAGTTATCCTGAGAGGATTTAGTAGTAGTCCTTGGTAGTGGGTGAGCCGGGCGTTACTCATCCATCGATTAGGTGGCTGTTTGAGTACACCTTCGATGGCATGTGGAGTAACGACCTGCAATTCTTGTCCCATGACAAGTTTATCAGCATCTTGCACCATCAGAGCCATGGCCGCAATCATTCAGAGACAAGGGGGCCACCCGGCAGCCACTGGGTCTAACTTCTTTGACAGGTAGGCAACTGGCCTCAGCCAGGGGCCTAAGTTCTGAGTTAGTACTGCCTTGGCGACACCCGTATTCTCATCCACATATAGGTGGAAGGGCTTGGTAACATCAGGTAGCCCCAGTGCAGGCGCAGAGAGTAAGGCGGTTTTAATCTGTTGGAAAGCCGACTCGGCTTCGTCTGTCCAATTAAATGGCTGCTGCCCCTGGGTTGCCTGATACAAGGGTTTAGCCAGTTCTGCAAACCCAGGTATCCATAGTCTGCAAAATCCCGCCGACCCCAGGAATTCCCTCACTTGTCGGGTGGATTGTGGCCTGGGGATCTGCAGAACAGTTTGTTTCCGGACGTCTGTTAACCAGCGCTGCCCTTCTTTAAGCAGGTACCCTAGATATGTTACCTCTGGCTTACAGATTTGGGCTTTCTTTGCCGAGGCTCGGTAGCCCAGATTCTCCAGAGCTTGTAAGAGACCCTTGGTCCCTTGGATGCAAGCTTCTTGGGTCTCAGCAGCGATTAGGAGGTCATCAACATACTGCAGTAAAGTTATTTCAGGGTGTTTGCGTCAGTACTCACCCAGGTCTTCATGGAGGGCCTCATTGAACAGGGTAGGAGAGTTTTTAAATCCCTGCAGCAGCCTGGTCCATGTCAATTGGCCACTTATGCCTCTATCAGGGTCATTCCACTCGAAGGCGAAGAGCTTTTGGCTCTGAGGGGCTAAAGGCAAACTGAAGAAAGCATCTTTCAAATCTAAAACAGTGTACCATTGATGTTTAGGGTTTAAGGTACTCAGGAGGGTATACGGGTTAGGCACAGTTGGATGTATGTCCACAACCCTCTTATTGATTTCTCTTAAGTCTTGTACAGGTCTGTATTCTCCACTATTAGGTTTTCGTACCGGCAACAATGGAGTATTCCAGGGCGAGTGACATGGGCGAAGGACCCCTTGGTCAAGGAGCCGGCGGATATGCGGGGCAATTCCTTTCTTGGCCTCTAGGGGCATCGGGTATTGGCGTACCCTCACGGGGTCTGTCCCAGGCTTAAGTTCAACAAACAAGGCAGGACAGTGTTTTGCTAGTCCTAAGCCCCCCGTTTCCGCCCAAGCTTCTGGATATTGCTGGAGCCAGGCTGCTATGTCCTGGTCAGGGGCCGCTCGCTCCTGATGGAACCGGTACTCATCTTCTAGGGTTATAGTCAGGACGGACACGGGCCGATTGTGGGAGTTGGTCACGACCGGCCCTTCAGGGAGGAAATGGATCTGTGCTCCCATTTTAGTTAGCAGATCTCTCCCTAATAAGGGACAGGGGCTCTCAGGGATGACCAGGAAAGAATGGGTTACATTCTTCGCTCCGAGGTTTACTGTCCTTTGTGTTGTCCATGGGTATTTCTTAACTCCTGTGGCCCCTTGTACCCACAAGGACTTGGAGGATAATTTCCCATTGGTTTTAACTAAGACTGAGTGCTGTGCTCCCGTATCGACCAAGAACTGGACTGGGGACCCCTCCACTTGCAAAGTTACCCTAGGTTTGGGGAGGGGATCCGAACCCCATCTTCCCTAGTCTTCATCTTGAGTGACTAGTACGGGTGTAGACCTAGGGGGTCCCTGTCCTCGTTGTTTCTTTTTGGGGCAGTCTCTTACCCAGTGGCCAGCCTCCTTGCAGTAGGCACATTGGTCTTTTCTCAGATTATCATGCCTGGGGGGCCGCCTAGGTTGGGTGTACTCTGGCTGTAGATGCTCTTTCTGTACCACTGCTGCCAGGACCTTGGTCATTTTTTCAGTGACCTTAAATTGCCTTTCCTCTGGAGTATCTCTGTTATTGTAAACCCGCTGGGCTATCTGAAGGAGGTCTTGAATCCGCTTTCCTTCCAAGTCTTCTAATTTTTGGAGTTTTCGTTTAATATCTGGGGCTGCCTGATTTACGAAAGACATTACAACAGCTGCCTGACTTCCTGGAGCCTCTGGATCTATGGGGGTGTACTGTCTAAAAGCTTCCATTAATCTTTCTAAGTAGGTGGCTGGGCTCTCTGTCTTTCCCTGCAGAACAGAGTATACTTTAGCCAAATTAGTGGGCTTGCGAGCAGCTGCCCGGAGACCTGCCATTAGAGTCTGGCAATAAAGGTGTAGCCGTCCCCTACCTTCTGCCGTGTTGTAGTTCCACGCTGGCCTGGTCAGAGGAAAGGTCGCGTTTATGAGGTCGGGGTTGGCAGTCGGTTGACCGTCGTCCCCCGGGACCAGCTTTCTAGCTTCTACCTGTATTCTCTCTCGCTCTTCCGTGGTAAACAAGATTCGGAGGAGCTGCTGGCAATCATCCCAAGTGGGCTGGTGGGTGAACATGACACTATCCAGTAAAGCCAGTAAATCTTTGGGGTTGTCTGAAAACCGAGCACTCTGAGTCTTCCAGTTATACAGATCACTGGTGGAGAATGGCCAGTACTGGAGCCTGGGGATTCCTGTGTCATCTGGGGGTCCTATTTCCCGAAGGGGTAAAGTCACCGTGGAGTCAGGCGGCTGGGGGGGGCTAGCCCGCGAAGTGCACCCTCGCGTCCGCCCTGCTGGCCCTTCAAAGTTACCTTCCCTGTCAGCGGGCCCGTGTGTGCCGGCCGCCTCCCCTCCGCCTGCTCCCTCCCGCGACTCAGCCCGGGGGGTCGGGGCCTGGGACCCGGAGGGGTACGGAGGGGGTTCTGTGAACAATGGGTCCCCGCTATCAGGTAGAACAGGATGGGGGGGGCAGTTGGTTGCTTGGATTTTAGTGGTTGAGCAACCAGTGCCTTACAGGGTTCAGAGGCTAATTGGAAAGGGGACAGCCAAGGAGGCGGGTTCTCAACAAGGTCCTGCCATATGAGAATATATGGGATTTGATCTAAGTGGCCCGCACGCCCAGGTAGGAAAATCTTGGACTTTACCTAGTGATGACCGCAGGTCGGAAGGTCCTTTCGGGTGGCCACCCTACATCAAAGGCGGGCCATTCGGAGCGACACAGAGTAATTAGCTTTCCTTTCCTGATTTCCATACCAAGATCATGGCCCCTTGCTCTTACTTCTTTGAAATTATTTGTAAAGAGAGATAGGGGAGTGCTCTGGGTATTACCCATCCTGTAATAATTTGTAGTCTCTTCCTGTAAAGGAATGTGTGTTTGAATCCCTGCAAAGGAAATCTGATCTGACTTATTAATGATATTTAGTACCGCAGACCGGCGCTCAGGGCAGTTCAGGTCAGAGACAGCTACTGCCCAAACCCCAAACGCGCTCGGAGCAGTTCAGATCAGAGACAGCTACTGCCCAAACCCCAAACCAGTGCTCGGGGCAGTGCAGATCAGAGACAGCTACTGCCCAAGCCCCAAATCGGCACTCAGGGCAGTTCAGATCAGAGACAGCTACTGCCCAAACCCCAAACCGGCGCTCGGGGCAGTGCAGATCAGAGACAGCTACTGCCCAAACTGCAAACGCGCTCGGGGCAGTTCAGATCAGAGACAGCTACTGCCCAAACCGCAAACGCGCTCGGGGCAGTTCAGATCAGAGACAGCTACTGCCCAAGCCCCAAACCAGTGCTCGGGGCAGTGCAGATCAGAGACAGCTACTGCCCAAACTGCAAACACGCTCGGGGCAGTTCAGATCAGAGACAGCTACTGCCCAAGCCCCAAACCGGCGCTCGGGGCAGTGCAGATCAGAGACAGCTACTGCCCAAACTGCAAACGCACTCGGGGCAGTTCAGATCAGAGACAGCTACTGCCCAAACCGCAAACGTGCTGGGGGAAGTTCAGATCAGAGACAGCTACTGCCCAAGCCCCAAACCTGCGCTCAGGGCAGTTCAGATCAGAGACAGCTACTGCCCAAACCGCAAATGCGCTCGGGGCAGTTCAGATCAGAGACAGCTACTGCCCAAACCGCAAACACGCTCGGGGCAGTTCAGATCAGAGACAGCTACTGCCCAAACCGCAAACGCGCTCGGGGCAGTTCAGATCAGAGACAGCTACTGTCCAAGCCCCAAACCGGCGCTCGGGGCAGTTCAGATCAGAGACAGCTACTGCCCAAACTGCAAACGCGCTCGGGGCAGTTCAGATCAGAGACAGCTACTGCCCAAGCCCCAAACCAGTGCTCGGAGCAGTGCAGATCAGAGACAGCTACTGCCCAAACTGCAAACGCGCTCGGGGCAGTTCAGATCAGAGACAGCTACTGCCCAAGCCCCAAACCGGCGCTCGGGGCAGTGCAGATCAGAGACAGCTACTGCCCAAACTGCAAACGCGCTCAGGGCAGTGCAGATCAGAGACAGCTACTGCCCAAACTGCAAACGCGCTCGGGACAGTTCAGATCAGAGACAGCTACTGCCCAAGCCCCAAACCGGCGCTCGGGGCAGTGCAGATTAGACGAGAGCCAGGGGACGTCTCCCACCGGTCTCCGCTGGCCGTCCTATAGCGCATCCGCCAGGACTGTGCCAGCTCCAGTTTCAGACCTCGCGAGTCACAGATTCAGATTCAGAACAGACACAGACAGACAAATTCAGATTCAGAACAGACACAGACAGACAAATTCAGATTCAGAACAGACACAGACAGACAAATGGAGATGAGCCAGCTCACCTATCAGTAGATCGATCCTAGCAGATCCGTTGACCAGGGGTCTGGTGGGCTTGGGGAATCCCGGACGAGCCCCCAGATGTAATGCCCAGACCCTCTGTTCCCCAAAGAAGACCACCAGAGTCCAGAGTCAAAGCCAAGTGGCAAGGATCTTTATGACAAGTTCAAACTTGGTCCCTCCATTACTCAGCATACAAGAGGGCCCCAAACAATGCAAGTGTTTGCTTTTTATAGCCCGAAAGTTACAGGGGAACAAAGGAATTCTTTTGGTTCCCGCGCTTTCAGTAAAACTTTGAACGGCTGTCTCCTTATCGGAGACTTTCTAGGTGGTGTTTGTACTGGGCCCAGGAAGTTTGAGACATATGTGGTGATATGTGGTGAGATGGGAGGATGGGATGTGTTTGTACTGGGCTCAGGAAGTTTGAGAGATATGTGGCGATATGTGGTGAGATGGGAGGATGGGGTGTGTTTGTACTGGGCTTGTTTGTTTTGAGCCCAGGGCTGAGGAATGTGCCCGGCTCCTCTCAACATCACTTCTGGAGGTGTCCCTGAGGAGAGAGTAAGCACAGGTTTCAGCCAGGAGAACTGTGTTCAAATCATGACTCTTTCATGTACTTGCTGGGTGATGTTGAGTAAGTTATTTGACCTCCCTTACCTCTCAGTTCCCAAACTTATAAAAGTTTCTGTAAGTACTGAGATTATGAATTATATTTTATATACTGTGAATTTTATATAGTGTTCAATAAATGTCATTTTTAAAAATTCAAAAACGTTCCACTTTAAGCAATTCTTCAAAATCACACAGAACTAATTTATAACAGAGACCACCAAACTCCCTGCTATGTGACTTGTACAAACTAAGAAAGCTCTGTTGGTGCAAATTTTGGAAGATTTTAAATTGGTAACTGGCAACAGGAATACTCCCATACACCACTGTTATGTATTTATATTAGGTATATAATAATATATTATCTTCAAAATATCATCTGTATGTGGCATTATTAGGTATATATATATATATGACATCATAGATATATATGGCATTATATTATATATAATACTAATGTTATTGTATCAGATGCATCTGTCTTTATAATAAATATAATACTAATAGATTTTTAGGTTATCCAAGAGATTATTGAAAGCCATTATATGATTTTTAAAAACAATTATATTTTAATGAGCATTACAGCACAAGTTGAATTCATAAATAAGCAAACTGTTTACAATAACAAGTGAGTCTCCCACCTACTTTTTTCTCCTAGATCCCTCCTAAGAGGTAATGGGTATGAACACCTTCATGTTTACCCTTCTACTCTTTCTAAATATTTTTCCCCATACACTATTCCGTATCTTGTTTATTTTTCCATAGTAAATAAATCTAACAGACAATGCATTTTCATACATGCAAATCTGTTTTATTCATTATAATGATTACATGAATGCCATTGTTTGAATGTACCATAGTCAATATAGCCTGTCTTTCACAGATAGGTATTTAGCTTTTTCCAGATATTTTTTATGTCTTCTGCACCACAATGGATATTCTTAGGCATTCACCATTTTACATGGATAAGTATAAAGCTACAAGACAACTTCTTGAAATTACTTGGTTAAGTGATATTTTTAATTTTGATAGATATTGCCATAGCTGTACATTAAGGTAGAGGCAATTTACCTTCTTGTAAGTCAAATATGATTTTAGCAGTTGTGTTTCAGAATGATAATTCTGTGTGAAATCTGGAAGATGAACTATAGCAAGAAACAATGACATGTGAGATACTAATTGAGACACTAATACAGCAATAGAGAAAGGCAATAAGAATTAAGAGGAAGTAACAGTTTCTAGAAGGATTGAAGTAGTAGCAATGAGAGGATTGAGATAATGGCACCTTTGAGTGCTCTATCCATAATGGCCTTAAGTATATCTTTTACTAAATCAATCAAACTGAAGTCCCAATAATTCAAGAGAAATCCAGTCCATTACCACCTCAACCTTTGACTTCTCAGCTTCTCTTGCCAAACTCTCACTTCATTAAAGTGCTACTAAAATGAATTCCCTTTGTCAGATGTCTCCACTACTCTACATTAAGCCATTAACATGGGCTTTTCTCTCTTAAGACTTTTGGCCTTAAAGGTTAGCAAACCCCAAGTTCAAGTATTTGGCCTATATCATTGGAAGCCTAAGGGGGGAAAAAAACTATTTTTAAATATGACTCCATATTTAACCTCCAAGTTATATCAAGTTCAGCATTAAGAATTCTATAATCCCTAGAGGAGAACTGTCCACATGATTTACATGTAGACAAATGTATGAATTTCTTCTGGAGAAACTGAAATTTATCAGAGAATATGAGCAGCAACTCTTGATTATTGGCTTAAATCCTTCACCATTGATCAATCAGTTTTCAAAATCCTTATGATGTGCATGAAATATGTTTTCTTCCTGATACGAGAAAACCTTAACCCTTTGTCACTCTTCCAAATGTTATGTACCTGTAAATTGGAAGAATGTAACTAAAGTTGTTTGTGATGCCATTTCTCCTGTTGGAGAATGGTAGGGCAGACAGCTAGGTTTTTTTGAACATTTTTATTCAACACTTTTGCTCATACCTGTATTCCACTTGTGAATCTCAATTTGGCTCACTTCTTCCCAAGATGGTATAACTGGCTAATTATGACATAAAAACAGTTTGGAAGGTGGAAAAGGCAGTGATCCCTGAAAGAGCATCTGAAAGCCTTAAGCAGACATCTTACTAGCAGAGATGTCTATGGATTATGTGTATACCCGACACTTTTATTTTAATTTAGATTCAAACTTCATGCTAATATTCCTGAAATCTAAAGCTAGCATAGGCAAGGTTGAAAGGGTGTAGAGCAAAGAAATAAAATCTAAACTAAACAAACCTGTTCTTTTAAAGCAGTCAGGAAATTTTCTGCCTTCCAATTGTTAGAGATGATTCTTCTTTCAGAGAGGCTGTTTTATTGTTCCAGGAACACCACACACTGAAAATGGACTTCTTTAATTTTGAGGATGTAAATCAGTGATGTGACTCCAAGGAATGCAATTGCTTTCTAAGATAATATAAAGAGGCTGGCTTTGTTGCAAGCAGAGTTACATTTCCACAGATTGTCCTTCCCTTAGAGGAATTGTTCTCCAAGGATGGATTTAGAACGTGCTCTCTCTGAAAATTAAGTAAGCCCTTAGGGACATTTTTGTGAAAACAATGGCCACAAGCTGTCAGCAAGAGAGACCTCAAAGGACTTCAGGAAAGACCTGAAAGCTCAGTTAACTCTAGCTTGGGGGTAAAAATCAAACAGACAAAACTGTACATTGGCAATAAATTGGGCTTGGCTAAACATTGAACTATTAGATTGTTGATTTCTCGTGCTATTATTATTCAAGGCAAATGGTGTGTTTTTCAAGAGAGGGGCTGATGGAAGAGTATTTGTCCCAATAGGATTATTCTTTAGAAGAAGTTGGGCAAGATCATATGTGTGTGGTTGGAAGTGAAATTGTCCTTAAACAGAATAGAAATGTTCATGAAAATCATTCAGGGAAGAGGTCAAACTTGGAACAGAAACTGAGTTGGTGAGTCTTAGACTATAAGAAAAGAGAAATATCTGTCTTTCCATGGCTAGTAGGATTGTCATGCTAAAGAATACTGGTTTAGGTGGGTGGCGAGTAGAGGAATTAGGAGAAATGGAAATTGGCCAATATAGCATAGACACAGGCTGGAAGCTAGGCAGGAGCTATCTTGTTAGGAGCCTCTTAATAGTTAAGTTCTAGTTTAGATGTACCTTTTAGCTCTGAGATTGGCCTGTCTATAAATTAGACAGCTCTGAGATTGGCCAGTTATAAATTACACCGAAGGTTTTGATTCTCTTCTATAATGTTTTAAGTTTAGCTTCCTCAGTGAGAAACTAAGGACAAATTCACGCTCATACTTGAGAAGCAGGACAAGAGAGAAGAATCACAGAGATAACACATTCATTTGCTCATTTTCCACATGTTTGTCACACCTGCTATATACCAGACACAATTCTATGCAGGGAATACATGGGTGAGCAAAACAGTCTTGATAAACGAGACAATGTCTCTTATAAAGCTAACATTCTAATGTGAAGAGATAAATAAAGTAATTGGCGATTTAAAAAAAAAGAGCAGTATAAAAAATTTAGATACTGATTAGTATTATCAGAATAATAAAATAAGTTAATATAATAGATGATGGGGCATCATCTTGAAAAGATGGCCAAGAAGGCCTCTTTTAAGAATGACTTTTGAATAGACACCCGAAATGATGAGAAGCCAGCCAGCTCCTTGTGGAGTTCCATAAGGAGCTTAGTAAAAGCATTTTATACAGAGAAACACCAAACTCCATGGCCTTAAAGAAAGCAGAGCTGGCTGGGCGCGGTGGCTCATGCCTGTAATCCCAGCACTTTGGGAGGCTGAGGCAGGCAGATTACGAGGTCAGGAGATCGAAACACCGTGAAACCCTGTCTCCACTAAAAATATAAAAAATTAGCCGGGAGTGGTGGCGGGCGCCTGTAGTTCCAGCTACTGGGGAGGCTGAGGCAGGAGAATCGCTTGAATCCGGGAGGTGGAGGTTGCAGTGAGCCGAGATCGTGCCAAAGCACTCCAGCCTGGGTGACAGAGTGAGACTCTGTCTCAGAAAAAAAAAAAAAGAAAGCAGAGATGTGCCGTCCAATAGGTGGGTAGAGAGCAAGGATCAATAGAACGGAAGCAGACGCCAAAGTGAAGTGGAAACTGAAGACCAGGTTTGCTTTCTGGAATATGTAAGTGTAGTCTAGAAATTTTCAGAAATTGAAAAAAATACATGCACAAAAGCATACACATATATATGCATATGCAATAAAATTAGAATGAGGCATGCCATTTTGAAATACAAATTTTGAGGGCATATATAAGCTATTTTGATACTAACATGCAAGTAAGCCCTTGGCATACCATTTATACTTATATTTTTAACATAAAAAATAGCTAACTTGCTCTGAATAGGCATTAATTTTTGAAGCTGATATATCTAGATTTACATATACATTGAGATATATATCTTTGTTCACCTGAAAATTAAACTCAACCTTCACAACAGGTCCCAATTTTCACTTGGGGATCTATGTATCAAACAAACTGACATATTAATGGTGTCACAGTAAAACATGTGACCTAGGCTAAGTCCATCAGCAAATTCTGGAGTTTTCAAAAGATTTCTGAGGCTACGCTATGAGAAGTCTCATGAGCTGCTAAAAGCCATCTTCATACCATGATGGGAAAAAGCTTTAGGATAACACCAACAGATTTTAAGGCAAAGTAGAAAGTAGAGGAAGCATCTTCCTTGGGAATGTCATTGACTATTGAGTCTCTAAATCAATCATTGTCTGAAGACAGTGCTATCTCAATTCTTGTGGTTATGTAAATCAAACAATTTATTTTACTATTTAAGACTTTTGTTTTTTGACACTGGGTCTCACACAGTTGCCCTGGCCAGAGGGCAGTGGCTCAATTATAGCTCACTGAAGTCTCAAACTGTTGTATTGAAGCAATCCTCCTGCCTCAGTCTCCAGAGCAGCTGGGACTACAGCAAACACCACCATGCCCAGCCAGCTTTTTAATTTTTAATTTTTATTTTTAATACATGGGGTCTTGCTATATTTGCTAGGACTGGTCTCAAACTTCTGGTGTCAAGTGATTCTTCAACCTGAGCCTTCCAAAGTGCTGAGATTACAGGTGTGAACCATTACACCTGGCCAAACCAATTTTAACCATGTTTATTTATTGTTATTTCCAACCCCCATGCTTCCCAAAAATTATAATATAAATTTGCCTGTAAATTGGTAATTAGCTTATAGTTCATCACAGTGTAGTGACTGGAAATATTTGTAAAATGATATGGAATTCTTATGGGAAAAAATGATATACAAACTCCTCAAATCAGATCAGATGTGCATAGAGTTTAACATGTACTGTAATGCCAGCACATCTTTCATGCCATGATTGATGCTCAAGTATTTTTATATTTCCAGAAATGTAGATATGTGAAGCTTTTGTTCCAAGAAGCTTGGAGATTTTTTCATGTATCTCATAAATCCTCCTCATTATATCTCTCTAAAATAATCAGGTTATAAGTATTATTATTCATATTTAACATAAGACAAGAGCAATTTAAAACTTTTATAATTCCATTTATCTAAAAAGATAAAACTATTCACCCCAGAAAGACTAAATATAACTTGGCAGTGAGACATATTGGTCCTGAGTTGCTTTAAAGTTCAATGCAACTAAATGCCTTTAAGTCTTTAAGCTTTTCTTTTTTCCATTTGAGAGAGCCAGAAACTGGTAAGAAAGAAACGATCCAGTGCTCACTTTATTATTATTATTATTATTATTATACTTCAAGTTCTAGGGTACATGTGCATAACATGCAGGTTTGTTACATATGTATACTTGTGCCATGTTGGTGTGCTGCACCCATCAACTCGTCAGCACCCATCAACTCGTCATTTACATCAGGTATAACTCCCAATGCAATCCCTCCCCCCTCCCTCCTCCCCATAATAGGCCCCGGTGTGTGATGCTCCCTTTCCCGAGTCCAAGTGATCTCATTGTTCAGTTCTCACCTATGAGTGAGAACATGCGGTGTTTGGTTTTCTGTTCTTGTGATAATTTGCTGAGAATGGTGGTTTCCAGCTGCATCCATGTCCCTACAAAGGATACAAACTTATCCTTTTTTATGGCCGCATAGTATTCCATGGTGTATATGTGCCACATTTTCTTAATCTGGTCTGTCACTGATGGACATTTGGGTTGATTCCAAGTCTTTGCTATTGTGAATAGTGCCGCAATGAACATACGTGTTCATGTGTCTTTACAGCAGCATGATTTATAATCCTTTGGGTATATACCCAGTAATGGGATGGCTGGGTCATATGGTACTTCTAGTTCTAGATCCTTGAGGAATTGCCATACTGTTTTCCATAATGGTTGAACTAGTTTACAGTCCCACCAACAGTGTAAAAGTGTTCCCATTTCTCCACATCCTCTCCAGCACCTGTTGCTTCCTGACTTTTTAATGATTGCCATTCTAACTGGTGTGAGATGGTATCTCATTGTGGTTTTGATTTGCATTTCTCTGATGGCCAGTGATGACGAGCATTTTTTCATGTGTCTGTAGGCTTGTGCGCATGTCTTCTTTTGAGAAATGTCTTTTCATATCCTTTGCCCACTTTTTGATGGGGTTCTTTGTTTTTTTCTTATACATTTGTTTGAGTTCTTTGTAGGTTCTGGATATTAGCCCTTTGTCAGATGGGTAGATTGCAAAAATTTTCTCCCATTCTGTAGGTTGCCTGTTCACTCTGATGGTAGTTTTTTTCGCTGTGCAGAAGCTCTTTGGTTTAATTAGATACCATTTGTCAATTTTGGCTTTTGTTGCCATTGCTTTTGGTGTTTTAGACATGAAGTCCTTGCCCATGCCTATGTCCTGAATGGTATTACCTAGGTTTTCTTCTAGGGTTTTTATGGTATTAGGTCTAACATGTTAATGCCAGTGCTCACTTTAAAATTATTTCTTATGCGCTAATTTGTGTGTCACAGTTACACTATTCAAACAATGGTGTCATGTAAAGACCTGATCAATATGTTATTTATGTACAAAAAAAGACTATATAAGGTTATTTAATAGAACAATGTTTTGAGATAGTATTTAATAATGTATTAAAAATAGCAAATTATAGACTTAACATTGATTCATTTAACTTTGTCTACCCATCCTACCCTCAGTATTTCTTTGGACTAAAAATGCAGGTTTTGAGAGACCAGTTGTCAGAGTTAGAAACACAGTATGTGGCAAGAAAACATTTACATTAACCAATTGAGATAATTCATTAATTAGAAACTGACAATTATTGCTTTGCCAAGTATGAGTGCGTAATCGCTCTTTCCCATAGTAGTCTTCTGTGAGTCTTAATCTCATTTTGTATTAATCATTAAATATCAAACATTTACCATACATTGGGATTACAGTTGGTAAATTCAAGCCAGGCACATTATCATTATTAAATGGGCATATCCCGCCTCACAGACTGTCACAAAATCTTGTGCTTTGAATTAATGAGCTTAATGGTTAAGTATTCCATGATTGCTATCAAAATAGTCAAGTGTTATTTAAATATCATTTTTACACAAATGAGAAATGGGGTATCTTCCATAGACCTTCAAAAGAATAAATACATTATAAATTTACTTTTTATAAAATCCCATTAAAGGGAAGTAATGAATTTACTGGAAAATGCATCAACTTTAACTCTTAAATGTTTTCTAGATTAATATGTTAGAAGGAAATTCATTTTGGTTGTGCACATCTGTCACTTTAAGCTACTAATTGAAATTTCCTGGCCACAAAAAGTCACCTTAGAGAGTGCAGGGTCATGACTCAGAAAAGTCAAATACTATTTCCAGTAAATGTTCTTCCTGAAATTTAGAAAGTCTCAGGAATTAAAGTTTTGCGATTGAAGTAAAAATCCTTGTCAACTAAGCATCATTTTTTGATAAAAACTAAAAATTGGTATATCTGTTATTTAAAAAAATTACAAGCTGGATTTTATGTATTTTCAGTTATTAATTTATTTTTATAGAGACAGAGTCTCACTCTGTCACCTAGGCTGGAGAGCAGTGGTGCCATCGTAGCTCACTGCAGCCTCGAATGCTTGTGCTCAAGTAATCCTCCTGCCTCAGTCTCCAAAGCAGCTGGGACTACAGGCAAATGCCACCATGCCCAGCCAACTTTTTATTTTATTTTATTTTATTTTATTTTATTTTATTTTAATTTTCTGGACAGATTGGGTCTCACTATATTGCTAGGGATGGTCTCAAACTTGCACTGCAGCCTCAAACTCTGTGGCTCAAGTAATCCTTCCCACTCAGCCTCCTGATTTCCTGGGACTACAGGTATACTCCACCATGCTAGGCTAAAAGCCAGTTTTGAAACAAAAATTTCCAAATATATTTCAGTTTATTTCTAAAATTGCTGAAAATGTTAAGGCAATAATTTAGATAGCATGGGTCTTCATTTTCTGGCAAAAGGAACACATTAAATACTATAAGTCTAGTTTCAGAAGTTAGACAATGTAGAAAAATAATCAAATCTTCAAAAGGACAATGTTACCCTAATCTTGATGACATGTGGTTAGTGAATTACCTTAAAAAATAAAATGCTTCTACATTTTAATGAATGGCATTAATAACATTTATCCTGAAGACTTACTCAGGATTTTCAACTTGAACTTGTCAACGTTGCTAACACTGTACACAAAATGTAAATTGGTTAACACAGAATCTAATTGAAACATTCCTAAAGTTTGCTTCATAAATGAATTTCACAATTATGTTCATCTAATGACTGTCTCATATGTGATATATATGTGCATGCACACACACAAAGGGTGAAGACACTTAGCAGCATAATCTTCATGATAATACTCCTTATCACATCTTAGGTCATGATGTGCAGTACAAAAATGAGATTTAGATTTGGGTAGGGATTTAAGGGAGTAGTCGAGTAGCAGGCATCATCAGGTAAGACTCAGGTATAGAGTAGGATTTCAGGGATGAAGTGGGGGATGAAGGAGTTAAAATGTTACAGTAAATTATAATACATAGTGCATTGGTTCATTTGTGTTGTTATTAAGAAATACGTGAGGCTGGGTAATTTATAAGAAAAAATGATTTAATTGGCTCACAGTCTTCAGGCTGTACAAGAAGCATGAGACTGGCATCTGCTTCACTTCTGGGAGGCCTCAGGGTTTTATTCATGGTGGAAGGCGAAGGGGGAGCAGACATTTCACATGGCAAAAGCAGGCACAAGAGAGTGGGAGTGGGGGTGCCACACTTTACCACAACTGGATCTCATGAGAATGCACCACTGTGAGGACAGCACCAAGCCATGAGGGATCTGCCCCCATGACCCCACCAGGCCCCACCTCTAAAACTGGGGATTAAATCTCAACGTGAGATTTAGACGGGACAAGTATACAAACCGTATCACTTCAGGAAAATAAACTAATACAATAAATTGTAAAGTAATTCATCAACTTGAGGCCAGGCACAGTGGCTCATGCCTGTAATCTCAGCACTTCAGGGGGCCTAGATGGGCAGATCACAAGGTCAGGAGTTCAAGACCAGCCTGGCCAATACAGTGAAACCCCATCTCTACTAAAAATACAAAAAATTAGCCAGGTGTGGTGGCACGCGCCTGTTATCCCAGCTACTCGGGAGGCTGAGGCAGGAGAATCGCTTGAACCCAGGAGGCAAAGGTTGTAGTGAGCCAATATTGTGCCACTGTACTCCAACCTCAGCAACAGAGGGAGATGCCAAAAAAAATAAAAATAAAAATAAAAAGAAGAAGAAGAAAGAAAAGAAAGAAAAAGAAAGTAATTCATCAAGGTTAAGTTCCACATAAGTTACATAGGTCTAAACCAGTAGCCTCATTCCTTAGAATTGATACTTAAGAAAAAGTATTTAAAAACCTTAAAGGGTAGGGGAGAAACTGTATCAATGAAGATGCTCTTTGTGGTGACATTGTATCTGCAGAAGTTAGAAACAATCTAAAACTACAAGAATATGCAATTAGCTTATTTATTTCAGATTCACCTGGTGGATAATTTTTGTGTTAATTTTTTCAGTCAGCAGAGTTTATTGAGTGCCTTCTATATTCTAGGAAATATTACAGGTGTTGGAGATAGAGTGGTGATACATTGTACATGGGTCTTATCTTATTGGAATTAACTGTTTATCAGTCATAATCAACTGTGATAATCTTGAAGACTGTACAGTATATAGAACAATGGTTATGTATTTTTCAATTATTGAAGTTTGAAAATATATTTGTATAGAAGTTGTAAACATACTGCAGAACATTCTAAGGCATCCTTCACCCAGCTACCCGAAGTGATAACATTTTACATAGCTAAAGTATAATGATCAAAACCAGGAAATGGACATTGGCTTAATACTATTAACTAAATTACAGATTTCAGACATATTTCACTAGGTTTTTATGGGCACATTTTATGTGCATGTGTGTGTGTGTGTGTGTGTGTGTGTGTATAGTTCTATATGATTGTTTCACATATGTTGATTTGTAACCACCACAAAATCAGGATACAGTAATATTCTGTCATTCCAAACAAAATTCCCCCTGCTACAATCTTCTAGTCACACCCTTCCCACAGCCCTAACCCTTGATGACCACTGATGTGTTCCTCATCACTATAATTTTATTATTTCCAGAATAGTATACAAGTGGAATCATACCAAATGCAAGCTTTTGAAATTCCTTTTTACACTTAGCATAATGCACTTGAGATCCATCCAATTTGTTGCATGTCGCAAGAATGTGTTCTTTTATATTGCTAAGTCATATTATTTTGTGGGGATGAATCACAATCTGTTTACTCATTCACCCATAGAGCATTTAACAATTAACTTTTAATCCTATTAGAGTGATATACTTTATTAATATCTATTTTTTAAATTATACAATACCTGTTCTCCCAGCCAGCAAGGTGACTAGATCTATTAGGTGATTAATAAATATTTATTGGTTGAATCAATTTCCAGGAAAAAATATAGAAAACATATAATTATATAGTTCATTCTATGAAATGATTTGTAGTAATTGATTTCATGATTTTGTTTTTCTAGAACTCTATGTTTTAAAAAAAATGAGCTATGGAACATTATAATTAATATTCTAATGGTATCTTATTCACTATGACACCTTTGATATTCTATTAATAATTTTCTCCATAATCTAGGTTATAATTGTCTCATTTAATGATCCAATTTTTAAAAAACTCTCCATGAAGAAGGATTATTCTCCCAATACTCAAGAATACTGGAGTTCAGCAAATAAGCATACAAATTAATAAAATAAGATACTAATTACCTCATAGAAAAATAAACAACATTAATAACATGCCCAATAATTTTAAAAACTATTCTAGTAATCCAAAATATACTACTGAAAGACCAATATTTTTTAACTATTGAACAAAGATTTGTTTCAAGTGATAAATACCCAAGAATTTTGATTCGCTACGTAATGGGATCAAAAGTTAGCATTAAGTTCTAGAGGACAATTAGCTATTCATATCTTCACCAATGTGACTTAATAAATCTACTTCAAGTATTTTTCCTGAAAAAAGTAATTATATGTGTGTGGGTATACATACACATATTTGTGCACACTCACACACATATACACGTATCTATTTACTTACAAAGGTGTTTGTGCAAATAACAAAAACTCTAAAATTTTTAGCTCTGAAATAATTTAAATATATAAAGTATAAAATAGCAATATTTATAGAATTTTACAGAGAAATTAAACTGATATTTTTTCATATTTTAGGTTTTTTGTGATCCTGTTTTTTTGAGACAGGGTCTTACCCTGTCCATAATTTTTAAATATTTCCTGTGTTTTACATAGTATTACATCTGTTTACAATCATTATATATTTTAAAATCAGAACATATATACAAATATATGTAAACATACATACACATAATATACATACAAATATATGCTTTACATCTTTAATATCTTTTCTGTGCTTGAAAATCACTTCTCACTTTTTATGTCTCAGTTGGTTCTCACAGTAGCCATTTAAGAATGTCATTATTGTTCCGTTTTGCTGTCAGAATACTGAGACATAAATTGATAAGTGATCTGCCAATATCTCACAGATAATAAATGCCAAATTTAGCTCTCACAATCAAGTATTCTTTCTCAGGCTGTAGTATTCTTTTTACTGCATTCTATTGACTACATATGAAGTGTTGCACTCCATGGGTAATAAATATATTTCACCATATTTGTGCACTATAATACTTAGACTTGCCTAAGTAGTAGTTTTAAGTACGTAGGCTTAAATTGATTATAGCAATTTTAAAAATTATTTAGTACTTGAAAAATGTAAATGGCAACAAATTCATTTCCTATGAAAAGAAAGATTTCCAAGTAGCTAAATACTGAATGGAACTATGCCATTTGTATTTCCAAGATTCAGTTGCTATGAAGGACATTGAATTTCCCTGTAATGCAAGCATAGCTCAGGGGTGCTCTATTTAAAACTACATTGGCATTTCTATTAAAATTCCAGCTTTTCAAAGGTTTATGCCAAAGCCATAAAAATTCTGTTTGATAGAAAGGCAGAATTGAAAGTCTCTGTGGAGATTGTTTCCTTTCTTTTTCATATAAAATCAGCCTACCTGCTTGTTTTCTTCGTGAAATCCAAACACTTTAGCTGGACAAGAATCTTGGGTAACTGTGAGGTTGTTCAGTATACCAGCACTCTACAGATTTGAGAAAACTGTAAGTTAGTTGTATAGTCTGAAGACTTGTCTATTCCAAACTCTGTGCTTAGAAATCTAAAAACTCTTTATGTTAATAGTAATGGACTCCAGACCAAGAACATTTTTAGTCACTATATCAACAGTTTGTGTTGACTAACAAAAGAAATGTTAGCTTTTCCATATTATTAAGTAACTTCTACGATTTATATTTTATGTTTTGAAAGGTGACACAGAAGCCTGTCCACTAACACACGGGCATGTGAATTTAGAAATTTTGTCTTTATAATTGTTTTTCTGTCACTGAATTAAATATGCCTTCATTGAGTCCTAGAAGTATTTGCTTAGAATTGTATTACTGTAGGAGATAAGCAGGAACACTGGACATAGCTCTGGGTTTTTTTTTTTTTTCTACTTTTATTTTAGGTTCAGGGAGTACATGTGCAGATTTGTTACATAGATAAATTATGTGTCACTGAGGTTTGGTGTAGGAATAATCCCATCACCTAGGCAGTGAGCATAGTACCTAACAGGTAGGCTTTCAGCCCACACTCCACTCAAGCATTCTGCAGTGTCTGTTTTTCCCATCTCTGTGCCCATGTTTATTTAACGTTTAGCTTCCACTTATAAGTGAAAAAGTGCAGTATTTGTTTTTCTCTTCCTGTGTTAGATTGCTTGGAATGATAGCCTCCAGCTGCATCCATGTAGCTGCAAAGGACATGGTTTCATTCTTTTTTATGGTTGTATAGTATTCCATGATATGTTTGAACCACATTTTCTTTAACCAGTCCACCATTGATAGGCATCTTGGTTGAACCCATATAGTCTTTGTTATTGAATGTGATGAATATACAAGTGCATGTGTCTTTTTTGTAGAACAATTTATTTTCTTTTGGGTGTATACCCAGTAGAGGGATTGCTGTGTCACATGGTAGTTCTATTTTAAGTTCTTTGAGATACCTTCAAACTGCTTTCCACAGTGGCTGAACTAATTTACATTCCCACCAGAAGTATATAAGTATTACCTTTTCTCTACTACCTCACTATTGTTTTCAGCTTTTTAATAATAGCCATTCTGACTGGTGTGAGATGTTGTCTCATTGTGGTTTTGATTTGCATTTCTCTAATGATTAGTGATAATGGACATTTTTTTCATATATTCGTTGGCTGCCTGCATGTCTTCTTTTAAGAAGCGTCTGTTCATGTTTTTTACCCATTTTTAATACGGTTGTTATTTGTTTGTTGAACTGTTTAAGTTCCTTATGGATTCTGGATATTAGACCTTTGTCAAATGCATAGTTTGTGAATATTTTCTCCCTTTCTGTAAATTGTCTGTTTACTCTGTTGATAGTTTCTTTTGCTGTGCAGAGCTCTAGCTCTTTAATTAGATCCCACTTGTCCATTTTCATTTTCTCTGTTCTTAAAGGGCTAATAATTTCCTTGGGGGAAATCAGATTAGCTCATGAAACATGCAGTTCAAATACATACTTGTAATCATTGTAAAACATTCACTAAAAAATGAAAATTCTAATAATGTTAAAAACACTTTAGTTGTAACCTAACTTTTTAAGGATTTTATGACTGAAAACAACATAAGACAACCTTAAGGAACATTAAGGAACATTAATGCATAAGGAACATTAAGAAACATGTAAAGATTTATCAAAACATGTCTCAATGTTTTTTTATTATAAGGTGAGAATTAGCTGTGATCAGTGTTTTCTAAACTGAAAGAAGGCTGTTATACCTCCTTTAAAGTCATGAAAAGTAGTCATGAAATTAAATAAATGGGTCACAACCAGCATTCTTCTAATAAATAAAATGGTATAGAATAGAAAAACTAGAAAACGTCAAAACATACTACATGAGGGTGAGTCCTGTTTCATGAAACATTTTTAAAAGTTATGTTCGGATGTGTCTCTCTCTGGGTGTATGTGTGTGTCTAATCCATCATAAAATATATTTCCTTTTGTGGGTCATCATACATACAATTTAGATTAGATGGACTAGTTTCATTTCATTTCTGAAGTTCTATAGTTT